>NC_060142.1:11727135-12352771 GCF_021461385.2 Schistocerca piceifrons | reverse complement strand
TGCACTATACAGACCACACACCAAGAAGATAGACTCCTCATCCAAATAGCATTGCAGGTCAAATCTGCATCCTCCTCAGCTCTGGCACTGTTATGGAACAGTGTAAATGATCTTACACTATCAGTGCCATTTGTTAAGGCGTCTGTTGCATGTGGATTATCAACTTCTCCACCTACCTTTGAAACATGTGCAGAAACATGTTAGATGGCAATGGTGTATGGAACATTGTCACTGGGGACACAAATGGCATCAGATAGGGATATCTGATAAATCCATGGACTGTGTTTGAAAATGGTGGCCTTATTTTGGTTTGCTGCAGACAGGGAGAGCAGCATCACAGTGACTGCATTCTCACAGGACACACAGGACTCAAGGCCTTATGGTATGCAGTGCTATTGGGTAGAACCACAAATCACAGTTGGTGTGTTCAGGGTACTGTGACCAGTGTGATCCAAGCAAATGACATCCTGTGACCTATAGGCGTTGTAACAAAATAAAAGTGAGGTTGTTATTCAATGGAAAAGTTGGAATTTGAGATTTTGCTTAGTGTTTTATCAATCACAATTGGCGTAAGAATCATGGATTGACCATTTTCATAAAATATTGCATTATGAAATGTGAATAGTCTTGAATTGCAGTTTCGCGTGACTTGAAGCAGTCACAGCTAGCGTGCTATTGATTAAGAAATTGCATTATCGTCTTTCTAATTACTTCATGATCGTAGATACAATCATACCCGGTCGCGAAGTTATTCTTATGACAAAACAATTTCCTAATGGACCAGAAAGTTCTTAAGGGCGCAAAAACAACTGTAACATCACACAAAAGGAAATTCAATATTAAAGCTGATGCAATAAGACGATAAAACAGTTTTCTTTTTATCAATGTAGCACGCACATTGGACTGCTGATCTTGGTGTCTGTAATCTTAGCAAAATGCATAATTAAAATCAAAATAATACTGAGGAGATGATAGGAATGAGCACTGCTAAATGATTCAGTATGCCCAGAACAAATATTTATTATAACTAAAACATCATACCTTAAGCTTAGTACTACATTGACGGTAGGTTTTCATGTCTGTTTCATGTCCATTGAGCGCTCTTTTATATAGCCATTGTCCTTTTGAGTCACCCGTGCATTGTCACGATAAGTTATAACAGTTATATTCTGTTCCCACATCCCACTGTCAAGACGCTGGACCAATTCTTCAAATATTTTATGTCTGAAAGCTTTGTAGTTTTCCCTTGCCAACAGAAACTATACAAAAATCTGTTTTGTTTGTTATTAGTATTGATAACTATTGTCTGTTTTCCTTGTACAGATATGTATAATTCATTAATTTTTCCAAATATATATGTCAAAAAGTAAATACAAACAACGAAGACATCACTTAAACTGTCTTAATCTGAAAGAAATGACAAGTTATAAAATCTTGTAATTCAGCTTGCTGTTTGAATAATCTCATTAAAGGCTTGCTCCAAGGTAACCATCTAATCCCCTGTGTCAGCTCCCATAATCTTTACACAATAATGAGGACAACTGGCACTGAATAGCTCATTATTTAACATAATTTATTACTTTTACTGCTTCATCAAGTACCAATTTAGGATTTATTATCATCATCATCATCATCATCATCATGAGTGCTTGTCTATGCAGGATAGATTGGCTGGAACTGCAGTTTGGTGCTTTATTTTCTATTCTTGATAAAATCCCTGCTGTTTACCAATCATTGCCTTGGCCCCCAACTGCAGAAAAATAGATACAATCATTCAAATAGAGATGGTTTATTTCAAATAGTTGTTGTTCATGTTAAAAACTTCACGATAGTGATGGAGTACACCGCTGTGTGCGTGCATAGTGATGAGTATCAAATCACAAAATACCTAATCATACAACCTAAATACTTTTGTTTGTAGTTTATTGTAGATGTATTATACTGCTTGTCACCTCATTTTCAACTACTACACACTGAGAGAAAGAGTTACTTTTGTAAACGGTTAGACTGACATTACATTATGGCACTCTAGCCAAAGATGCTACAGTTTGTTGTTGGGTTCGCACAGGTCGTGTTTCCACACGGTCTGCAACTTGACCTGTCTTCTTTATGGTACATAGTAATCTGTCTTCTCCTACATTGTTGATATTCCTACCTTGAGCTTCCACTGTTTCATTACATTTATAAGAGTTCTTCTCACAGTGTGTGACACGACTATGTGCTCGACATGTTTTTGGCGAAGCCCTCATAGTCTGAAAGCTCTGCAAATTTACACTATCTGTCATTCAGCTTCAGAACAGCAAAGAAAGGAGTAGATTGTACACATCTATATCAATACGTAATGTAAATCATAGTCCCCTGCCGCAGTTTCTATTTGATTGAGACTAATCTCAGAAACTATTACACGGATTTTCATATGGCTTTCACTAATAAACAATCATGAGGAATTCTTTGCTTATTTTTTATCACCACTGATGATGAGCTTGTAGTACATGTGCTATTATCTGATCCAAATTTATTTTGTGTTAGGAATGACATCTCCTGGCAGCAGTAGCATGTAAAAGTTGCTCAGATACTGAGGAAGTGGTGTCTCTCAGGAAAAGCAGCACACAGCTGATGCAACTGCAAATAGCAACCTAGCTTGACCAGGCTTGGTGGGCTAACAGAGCATGTGCTCAAAAAGTGAAAAGTTGCAGGATTTACTGTGACTCTGAGCACAGACTTTTCAGTTTGCTTTTTAACCTCATATTCACACCTCAAATATTTTGATATTTGCCTGAAGCAGCAAATGGTTCAGATTCTGCTTTGAACTGTAGATCCCCTTTCCCAATGGGATAGGTCAGGGGCATGGTCACAATGTGTCACACAATAATTATTGCTAGAATCTATGCATTCATGTGTATCTTCTTCTTCTATATATAATATAAATTAAAGTCCTGCACTGCACTTTTCTGTCTGTAAGTGAAGACTAATATCAGTAACTATTGAATGAATTGTGATATGGTTTACACTAATAGATGGACTCAATCATGTGGAAGGTTTGGGTATATAATTACTACTGCTATGTCAGACATGTCTTTAAGCTATAAATACTTAGTGCAATTGGGGTGGGTTTCTATTTCAGCTACAAAAATCTTTACTACATTTCTTAAATCACTGTGTGGTCAGACATTGTAATTAATTTCAAACAGCAAATAATATTTCATATGCTTGACAACATTTATACCTTTGAAGAATTTCTGAATGATAATCAGATGAATTTTCTCTGGTGTTTGGGCAGATATCAGCAGTTTCATTTTTTCAATGTGAACATGGAGTCAACTGCAATAAATACTGATGATCATGTCTTTCAAGAGACACACATGGTCTTCACAAAGCATACTTATGTTTACAAACAAAACACTTTCTGAAACAGTATTTTAATTGCACGTGTCATAGTGCAGTTCTCATTTACTCTAGCATGATACTCATTTTATCAGTTCATATTGAGAAACACAGAATAACCAATACTCCTTCAGTGACTACTACTGCAATGCACCAGTGCTGCTCAATCAGTACACTTGAGCAGTACTGTTAGTGCTGGTGTAGTGGTTATTCTCTGTGTATCACTGCCACTAATACATATAAATTAAGAGAATATCACACTAGACTAATTTGAGATGCTCTATAGAATAGGCTTGTAAATTTCCACTTCAAAAGAATTTTGTGTGACACTTTCCAACAACAGTGAATGTTGCCCAAAAGATACAGTTTGTTTCCTTTTACAATCAGCATTATCTGTTTCAGCCGCGTGCAGCTACACAGTGAAAAAAAATAAAAAAATAAAAAAAAAATAAAAAAAACTGGAAACATCAGCTGAAACATTTATGACAACTCCTGGGGGAGACACCTGGAATACATAGTAGATGGAACAAATTCAAATTATTGCATGGGAGTAAAGATAGCTTAAGATAATTTACTAAAATTTCAAAACCATGCTGACCATGGCAGTCACAGTTCACAGAAAATGCAAATAACTAGCAAACTCACTTAACCACATGCCAGCTGCACTGGCTCTATGAACACAAAGCCAGGAAGATACTATACGGAGCAGAGCAGAGCAGAGCAGTGCAGTATTGAACCCACCAAGGGGTGGTGCCGCACCAACGTGTGAGCCCTGGGCAGTGCGCAAAGGCTCATGGCCCTCTGGCCTCACACAGCAGCAAAGGCCTCCCTGGGTGTGGACACTTCGTCATAGAGTGGTAGAAAGTGTGTCTCTTTGCCATTTTCAAACCTCAGCACATTTTTGCTGAGGTCTATGCAGCACTGCAGATGGGAAAGCTCAGTTAGTGATGGGACTCCACACTGTGTGACCAGTATTCTTAGGCTCATATTTATTTAGAAATAGGAGGGATTTCTGGAGAAAAGAGGCAGTTCCATCAAGTAGGAGCTTCAAGCTACCTATCCTCCTGGAGGGGAAGCACCTCTCATTCGCTCCAGCTATCAGTTCTCCCATTATTTAAGAGATGGGGCTGACTGTCTCATTAATATGTTATTTGATTGAGAACAATTAACAATTTTGTACTTTCAAAAATTTGTTTTGTCATGGTCTAATGTCAACAGACAGTTCGAGTGTAGAAATTGGCAACTACACCGCAACAGAGGAACTGGTGTGTCCTCCAGTTAGCAAAAAGGGAGTCAGTGACCACCATTCAGAATTTCACACACACTATCACTGAGAGCCACACTCCTGGTACCAATAGTTTTGAAGTCATTCTTCCATGCCAGAAGAAAATGTCGATCACATTTGAGCTGTATAGTGAAGTACACAGAAATTGAAGAAATTGACACGTCTACCAAGTTTTGATACATTTCATGAACAGCAGTGTCCAAAATACTGTGTAAATGTTCACACTTTAAATCTTACAGATTGCAGCTGGTCCAGGTACTAATGCTGTGAGATTATCCTGCACGATATGACTTTTGCACTGAGATGTTGGCAAGCACAGACAACGATGACACAAAAGATATTTTTCTATTTTTTTTTGATGAAGCAATCTTTCACTCTAACAGTGGAGTCAATCTGCGTAAGATCCACTTTTTGGGAACACCAAATTACCATTTATCCACCAAATAAGCAAGATTTGCAAAATTTCAAAGTTTATGTAGTGTCAAGTGAAAAGATTTATGGCCCCTTCTTTTTCATGGAGAGAACTTCCATAGACACATGTTACCATTATTTGATTCATTTAGTGATTCAGCCTCAACTGCAAGAAGGATCCAATAACTTCACCCCATAATTAGGTGGTGCAACTCCCCACTTCCTCTCAGCTGCACATTTGCCTGGGCAATGACTCTGCCACACTGGTGGTGGTGGTGATGGTTTGTGATGCACATGGCCATGATGGTTACCAGGCTGAATCACTTGTGTGGTTTTTTTATGGTTTTACAGCGTAGTAGAGAGATCTGAGAAAGGGTATTGGTTGCAAAATGTGGAATAGATTTTTCACAAGAGGGGTAATACACTCCTGGAAATTGAAATACGAACACCGTGAATTCATTGTCCCAGGAAGGGGAAACTTTATTGACACATTCCTGGGGTCAGATACATCACATGATCACACTGACAGAACCACAGGCACATAGACACAGGCAACAGAGCGTGCACAATGTCGGCACTAGTACAGTGTATATCCACCTTTCGCAGCAATGCAGGCTGCTATTCTCCCATGTAGACAATCGTAGAGATGCTGGATGTAGTCCTGTGGAACGGCTTGCCATGCCATTTCCACCTGGCGCCTCAGTTGGACCAGTGTTCGTGCTGGACGTGCAGACCGCGTGAGACGGCGCTTCATCCAGTCCCAAACATGCTCAATGGGGGACAGATCCGGAGATCTTGCTGGCCAGGGTAGTTGACTTACACCTTCTAGAGCACGTTGGGTGGCACGGGATACATGCGGGCGTGCATTGTCCTGTTGGAACAGCAAGTTCCCTTGCTGGTCTAGGAATGGTAGAACGATGGGTTCGATGACGGTTTGGATGTACCGTGCACTATTCAGTGTCCCCTTGACGATCACCAGTGGTGTACGGCCAGTGTAGGAGATCGCTCCCCACACCATGATGCCAGGTGTTGGCCCTGTGTGCCTCGGTCGTATGCAGTCCTGATTTTGGCGCTCACCTGCACGGCCCCAAACACGCATACGACCATCATTGGCACCAAGGCAGAAGCGACTCTCATCGCTGAAGACGACACGTCTCCATTCATCCCTCCATTCATGCCTGTCGCGACACCACTGGAGGCGGGCTGCACGATGTTGGAGCGTGAGCGGAAGATGGCCTAACGGTGTGCGGGACCGTAGCCCAGCTTCATGGAGACGGTTGCGAATGGTCCTCGCCGATACCGCAGGAGCAACAGTGTCCCTAATTTGCTAGGAAGTGGCGGTGCGGTCCCCTACAGCACTGCGTAGGATCCTACGGTCTTGGCGTGCATCCGTGCGTCGCTGCGGTCCGGTCCCAGGTCGACGGGCACGTGCACCTTCCGCCGACCACTGGCGACAACATCGATGTACCGTGGAGACCTCACGCCCCACGTGTTGAGCAATTCGGCGGTACGTCCACCCGGCCTCCCGCATGCCCACTATACTCCCTCGCTCAAAGTCCGTCAACTGCATATACGGTTCACGTCCACGCTGTCGCGGCATGCTACCAGTGTTAAAGACTGCGATGGAGCTCCGTATGCCACGGCAAACTGGCTGACACTGACGGCGGCGGTGCACAAATGCTGTGCAGCTAGCGCCATTCGACGGCCAACACCACGGTTCCTGGTGTGTCCGCTGTGCCGTGCTTGTGATCATTGCTTGTACAGCCCTCTCGCAGTGTCCGGAGCAAGTATGGTGGGTCTGACACACCGGTGTCAATGTGTTCTTTTTTCCATTTCCAGGAGTGTACATAAAACATACCTGAGAATTCAAAAGCTAAGTTTTAGAATTTCTTTCCTTGTGTGTTATCCATCGTCTTGAAAACCCTACCAAGAAATGGCACTTAAATCAGTTTTTCCACAATAACTCTCTTCTAGTGTGTTTTAGGTAAAAGAATGCCATCATCAATTTTTAAGGTCATTAAATTCCCTACAAGTTTCATATACAACATGTTGGAAAATTTCAGACAGCTACCAAGAGCTCTGAAAACTACTTCCAGGAATTCAAAATGTGAGATATGTCAGTAAGTTAGTAACTTTTTTTTGGTGTTGTTTTGAGCTCCATGCTTAGTAACTGATGTTAAAGAAATGTAAATCCTCTATAAGATTCATACAAAATATTTGTTAGTACTCCCTATCCATCCAGAGAAATGTTGCATTAACAATTTTAGTGAAAACAAACTCTAAGCATCTTGAGTCAAAAAGATACCACTCGTGGGATTGGGGTTATTTCTGGAGAATACATATACTTACATTTCAACAAAATACAGTTAAAATACATATTAAGCTTTATTTTAATGATATATACAATAAGTTAAAAATTTCATGCCCATGCAGTAAGTCTTGTGACAACAAATACAGTTGCCAAAAAGCAGAACTGCACTGTACCTATTTATTGTGGATTTGCAGAACTGCAATGTATGTGTTCATTGTGGATTCAAAGCATTTGGTATTGCACCAGATGTTGAATTCAACATGGTAGAAGATGAGTTCACTAATTCACTTTGTACTCATACACATCTTTACTTCAATCAGTACAATGAACTAGATCTGAGCCAAAACAGAAGTACTTAGTTACTTACGTACTCTGCAAGCCACTGTATGATGCATGACTGTGTGTACCTTGTACCACTACTAGTCATTTCTTTTCCAGTTCCACTCACAAAATGAGTGAGGGGAATAAGACTGTCTATATTCCTCCATATGTGCACCAATTTGTTATGTTGTCTTCCCACTTGCTATGCAAAATGTACATTGATGGTGATAGGATCTTCCTGCAGCCAGCTACAAGTGCTGGTTTCTTAAAACGCCTCCACAGTGTTCATTGTGGATTCAAAGCATTTGGTATTGCACCAGATGTTGAATTCAACATGGGAGAACATGAGTTCACTAATTCACTTTGTACTCATACACATCTTTACTTCAATCAGTACAATGAACTAGATCTGAGCCAAAACAGAAGTACTTAGTTACTTACGTGTGGATGGATATGTGTGTGTGTGCGAGTGTATACCCGTCCTTTTTTCCCCCTAAGGTAAGTCTTTCCACTCCCGGGATTGGAATGACTCCTTACCCTCTCCCTTAAAACCCACATCCTTTCGTCTTTCCCTCTCCTTCCCTCTTTCCTGATGAGGCAACAGTTTGTTGCAAAAGCTTGAATTTTGTGTGTATGTTTGTGTTTGTTTGTGTGTCTGTCGACCTGCCAGCACTTTCATTTGGTAAGTCACTACATCTTTGTTTTTAGATATATTTTTCCTACGTGGAATGCTTCCCTCTATTATAACTAAGTACAAATGTTTCCAAAGCAGAACAGAGAGGGGAGAGAATGGCTGACCATGTGTTTTCTCAATGTTATGTTCTATTTGTGTGTGAAATAAAAAGTACAAGTTCTTAAAGGGCACTTTCATCATTTCACAGCTTAAAACATTATGGTTTTAGATCTAGTGTCATTTGAGACAATGACAAAATTGTATTTACATACTCTCATTTTTTTACTTTAGTCAACGGTTTTGTCCCATTCTTATTCGTTTTTCAAAAATACTGATAATTGTAACTACAAATTACAACTTGAGTAGTTTGTTCAGAATGCATCACTGCTGACACATGCTAGTGATGGATTTGTTTTCTGCTCACCTTTCTAAATAAATGTGAAGCCATTTAACTCACTTAGGAGATGGAATTATTACAGACTGGAAAATGTAGCATAAGAGTTTGGCCAAATTCAGAACAATTCACCTATTTTTAGCAAAATATACACACAATTCTATTTGTCTGAATGATTAACTGTCCTAGTTTGAAAGGTTGTCAAGCTACATGTCTGAAGTCAAAGCCTTAGTAGATTGCAATTTACTGTTAAAATAAGTGGTAATTGGAGAACTCTTTGACTTGAGTGTTTGCTTCTGCATAGATTTCTAAAGGTTCTTTCTGAGATGGTATTTTGTTCTCTTCTTTTGGTTTTCTTTAAGCTTTCAACAAATTAATGTTTCTATTGGGAAGCAGTGGCATTTTCTTGCTGGAAATCAGACTGCTTCTACAATTTAAAGTGTTTCTCAGTATCATTACTCCTTGGGAATTTAAGATTCTGCATAATATTGACTTCCAACTTCCATGGGCATTCATAGCCATGGGATCTGTACATCACAGGACTGACAATGTACTTTGCGCAGCAGTAGAACCAGAAATAACTATCCACATGTTAGGCAAAAATGTTTGGTGTGTTTGCACTACAATTACCCGAAAACAAAATTTGATGACATATTTCAGAGTGTGGTCACTATTAATTGGAAGTTGCCCATGAACATAAATAAATTAGAACTATTACTACCAGAGGGAAGGGATTGGTGTGGGGAAGCAAACCCCACCTCCCTCTCAGAGGACAGCCATCCTATAACTGTGTGTGTCAGTTTTGTTTCCGCAGAAACACACAACAGTCATAGGGATCCCTGATGCCTTCGGGTGGACTTAGGTTTGTTACTGAACTGTGTGACTGACTGGGATAAAGTCTCTTCACTCATTATGAAAGAGCAAATGATGAGTAACACATGACCCAAATAATTAATAGTGACTGTATCAATTTTTTCCTGAGGTTGACATTGTTGTAAGTGAATTAGTGCAGGTCCATTCTGTATCTGTGTCTGATTCAAGTACAATTCAGAACACCTGTCACCTATTAAGTCACATTAAACTGTTCAAAATTTCAACATTAGCTAGCGGTTAATGTACATTTCTGTATTGTTGAGCTGTCCCTCAGCAGAGTCTCCCATCAGATTATCTGGCTCGTATCTTGTATAGACCATTAAACTGCACAGAACTGCCACAGCAACAGAGTGTCAAGTTCACTGATATGTGGTTGTTTTCCTGCACTTTTAATTTGGAAATACTTTTTGCATATGTTATCTTTCTAAATATAGCTTTGCCATAAGAAGCGCAATAACAGTAACCTGAAATTGGTTGTATATCAGAAAGAATCATTTATTGCCTGCAGAAGGATGGCAGTTTGCTCTAAATGTGAAAATATGTAAGTTACGGCAAATGAGCAGGAAAACAATTGTGTAATATTTGCATTCATTTTTTGACATTTATATGCAAGAAATAAAGATGTTTCTAACAATCACTGATAAAACAGTTCTTTTCATCTGGATAGATTTCACTACAAAATAACATTAGTCAGTTAATTTCACATTTCATGACAGAATTTCCATCTATATTCACACATATCACAAATGATAATTTTTCAGAGCCCCACGAATTAGTCATTAATAATTTGATGACAATGGTATTTGTACAATGAACAGATAATGTCAAGTGTCCACCACTGATGATGGGTTTTTGTTATTCATGTATAGTAGCTTCAATGTTGCAGTTAGTATTGGCTCATTCAAACAAAAGCATTGACAATTTTTGTCACAACTTTCAAAACTTTGAAATATTGTTTAGTTATATAGACTGCATCAGTCAAGTCACATTTACACAGGGGAGAGGCTACAGGTTTGGTAATACAGATTCAAAATTACATACTTTTCTAAAATTACTTATTAATGTGATGTGACATGTCCATAACGATTCTGCTCTATTTGCCACTGTTACCTTGTAGATGTTCAGTGTGGCACCCCAGGCCTGCACAGTCTCCAACTCAAGCAGTTTTCAAATAGCATCACAGGAGGTGTAAATGAGATGCTAGTGTCCAAGCTATAGTGGGGACAGGCAGATAGTGTGCAATAAGAGTTGCGGATCCTGGCATTGTGTGCCTGTATTGTGTGCTTGTGATGAGGAAGGCCCTGTGGTATGACAAGTAAGATTCCTGCAGTGTGTGAACAGGTATTTTGCCAATCTGTATCAGGATTATGATAGCCACATCATACACAATATTTGGCTGGCCTTCCCTACTGATAGACTTTTGATGAGCTTGCTCTTTGCTGTTTAATGTTAAAAGTGAGGAGTGCTTGTTTTTACTCCTGCCGGTTATTCCCAAGTAAAAGCTGGCACTAGTAGTACAAATTTCAAGCTCCAGATTAGAGCTGTGTTTAATGACATAAACTTATGAATTAAAGAACTGTCAAGACACATGCAGGAGATATATATAGAGCTTTGTAAAACTTGGCAATTTAAAAAAATTATGAGACTGCTGTGCCACGGTCTGTGCTGCTAAGTGATTTGTTAAATAATACTGTATGCATTAATACCACAGTTTTTTCCTGTTTTAGAACTATGTCAGCTATGATTTAAATCTGGTTTGTCAGGTATGCCTAAGGCATCATCATTTTCTAGTGCACAGCAGTGAGTACTGTCAGCTCTGACAGACCAAACCAAGAGCCCAGGTCAGATACATACATTAGTATTATTGTAATAGTGCTTTCCTGTTTAAATTCACTTACTGTGTTATATGCATTCAAACTGAAAATCATCTTAAGGTTTACACTGCTGAGCATCAGTCTTTTATATTGCTTTGTGAATAATTCCAATTAACTATCTGTCCTTGTTGCATGATAAAATTCAATATTTTGTGTACTTCTCTAATTTGCATTGGATCTGAATGCAGACAGTTGCCTCTGGTCTGTCTTTAAGGCTTAATATTAAAATCAACTAGTTGCTTTATGTCTGTGAGTCAACATTTGTGTAAATGTCTTCCTTCAAATTTCAGCTCATTTCAGTTCACAGAATAGAACTGTGTTTTTTAATATATTTGCTGTTTAATTATGTACAATAATATTTTCCTTACCTCTAATTTTTCAACTAATAATTCTAGTGTAGTTCTGAGTATAAAAACTCAGGTTTATTTCTTACTATGTAATAAAAATAATGATTTCTTAAAATTTTTGTTTAGTTTAACTCCTGGTGTGAGGAGCAAAATTTTTTAAAAAATAAATGGTATTTACTGAAGTAGTTATAAGATTGGTTACTCCTGTCAGTGGGTGCCAGGTGGGAGTAATTCTGTATACAGGGCCTGCACATGTGGATAGTTTATGGTCTACTTGCACAAAAAAAACCATTTGTTTAACTGTGGTCTACCTTCTTGTATCTTGTAATATATTTTGTGCAGCTTTTGTTAAACTATTGTTTAAGTATCAATGTTGAAATTGTCCTCATCATTTAATAGATCGTTTGACCTTTGTGTGGTAAACTACTGAGTGAAGATTAAATACCCAAGTCCAATCCACTCAAATGTTTTCCCATTCTCTATCCTCAACTTCCAAACCACAATGTAGCATGCAGTGATTCTGGCAAATGTTTTGGAAGATAAATTCATACTTCAGTATATTTGTCAGTGATATACAAATATAACTCATTTGTTGAAATTACCCAAGTATTATATCAATAAGACTGAATAGTGGGACTATATTAAATACAAGATTTCAGCATCCCACCCAAGATCCACACTGCATAATTTATTTAAAACTCAAATATGGGAAAATCTCTGCTGCTCGGAATAGGCAATGTTAGCTCTATATGAATAGCAGTAGAAGTAACACTCCTGCTTGTATAGATATGTTTACACTACAAAACCAGTTTTTATACATTCCGTGTTTCCTTAGGTCAATAATAATAATAATAATAATATCGCCCCATAACATGCCTCCCAACAATATACAAAATATTAACTTCAGTCATTACACAGAAATTAATGAAGAACAAAAATACTGTTGCAAAGGAGCACAAGGATGTAAAGAGCAACTGATAATAGATGCAGAGGTGACATATCAAGCTAAAACTAAACAAAGGTCGCTACGCTACGCATACATTGATTACCAAAAAGCTTTTGATAGTGTACCCCACTCATGGTTACTACAAATATTGGAAATATACAAAGTAGATCCTAAATTGATACTGTTCCTAAACATAGTAATGAAACATTGGAAAACCACACTTAATATCCAAACAAATTCAAATAATATCACATCACAGCCAATACAGATTAAGTGTGGAATATACCAAGGAGACTCATTAAGTCCTTTCTGGTTCTGCCTTGCTCTGAACCCACTATCCAACATGCTAAATAATACAAATTATGGATACAATATTACTGGAACATACCCACACAAAATCACACATTTGCTATACATGGATGATCTAAAACTACTGGCAGCAACAAATCAACAACTCAACCAATTACTAAAGATAACAGAAGTATTCAGCAATGATATAAATATGGCTTTTGGAACAGACAAATGTAAGAAAAATAGCATTGTCAAGGGAAAACACACTAAACAAGAAGATTACATATTGGATAACCACAGCGACTGCATAGAAGCGATGGAAAAAACAGATGCCTATAAATATCTAGGATACGGACAAAAAATGGGAATAGACAATACAAATATTAAAGAAGAACTAAAAGAAAAATATAGAAAAAGACTAACAAAAATACTGAAAACAGAATTGACAGCAAGAAACAAGACAAAAGCTACTTATGCTATACCAATATTGACCTACTCATTTGGAGTAGTGAAATGGAGTAACACAGACCTAGAAGCACTCAATACATTTACACGATCACAATGCCACAAATATAGAATACATCACATACATTCAGCAACAGAAAGATTCACATTAAGCAGAAAGGAAGGAGGAAGGGGATTTATCGATATAAAAAACGTACATTATGGACAGGTAGACAATTTAAGAAAATTCTTTCTAGAACAAGCAGAAACCAGCAAAATACACAAAGCAATCACTCATATAAATACATCTGCTACACCACTGCAATTTCATAACCACTTCTACTTAGATCACATAACATCAACAGATACAAAGAAAGTAAATTGGAAAAAGAAAACACTACATGGCAAGCACCCGTATCATCTAACACAGCCACACATCGATCAAGACGCATCCAACACATGGCTAAGAAAAGGCAATACATACAGTGAGATGGAAGGATTCATGATTGCAATACAGGATCAAACAATAAACACCAGATATTACAGCAAGTATATTATTAAAGATCCCAATACCACAACACATAAATGCAGACTTTGCAAACAACAAATAGAAACAGTAGATCACATCACAAGCGGATGTACAATGCTAGCAAATACAGAATACCCCAGAAGACATGACATGCAGCAAAAATAATACATCAACAGCTTGCCTTACAACATAAACTTATAAAACAACATGTTCCCACATACAAGTATGCACCACAAAATGTACTGGAGAATGATGAATACAAATTATACTGGAACAGAACCATTATAACAGATAAAACAACACCACATAGCAAACCTGACATCATACTCACCAATAAAAAGAAAAAATTAACACAACTAATTGAAATATCCATACCCAATACAGCAAATATACAGAAGAAAACAGGAGAAAAAATTGAAAAATACATCCAACTGGCTGAGGAAGTCAAGGACATGTGGCATCAGGATAAAGTTGACATTATACCAATTATACTTTCAACCACAGGAATCATACCACGCAATATCCACCAGTACATCAACGCAATACAGCTACATCCAAACTTATATATACAACTACAGAAATCTGTAATTATTGATACATGTTCAATTACCCGACAGTTCCTAAACGCAATGTAACATATACCGTACAGTTAAAAGGAAGTCACGCTTGATCAAGGTCTGCGTCACTTTCCATTTCTAACCAGACCTAAGGTCTGAGAAAGGAAAGAAGATGATGATGATAATAATAAAAATAATAATAATATGATGATGATGATATCAACAAAAACCATCACTGTCTCTAACAGTCATTTGTCATCCACTGCTGGATGTAGATCTCTTTCAAACTTGTAAGATGATTAGTACATAGCAACTCAAAGAACAATTGAACAGGTGAGGAGGGTCTCTTACCATATAAACACACCTATGCCCTATATAGGGATGCCAACTTCGACAACACTTCATTACAGGACACAACCTTCTGCTTCTCTCCTTCAAGTTTGCCCAGCCAGTTTGTTCATGGCAATCCAGCCCACTATTTATAGTTGTACCATTATTTTATCTAGCAGCAAATGCTCGTATTCCAAATTTTGTGCTTTTTTCCCATGATGCTAAACTCACCCTCACTGAGTGTCAGCTACACACTTCTGTTCACATTAATCCTTCTAACAAAGAACAGCACTCACATTTTGATAGTTACTGTCCAATTTCTGTCAAATATTCCCTACCATACAGCCTCATCATTTGAGACAAACTTACTTGTATTGGTGTGAAGTATCTGCATCTGAAAACACCATTTTCAGCTCAGCCTTCACTGTACATAATCTCTCAGCAGTCTAGTTTACATGCAAATTACCTGCACCATCATATCCAATCCTGTTACTGCTGGTTTCTCCTAGAAATAATTCGACACATTTCCTAAAATCATGCACTGAAATGAGATCCATTCTGTCTACTATTTTTCCCACCCCACCTAGACTAATTTTTGGTCAGACCCCATGCTCCTTCTGCACCAATGTCCCTAGCCTATGGCTCCTAACCCTGTGACAGTCCCACTGCAACCTCCTACGAAACATGTGCCAGCCTTTAAGTGGCAAAACACACACTAACAAAGAGAGAGCCATCTATGGAACAACATGTCATGGGAAGATTGTTCAGCTTACTGCACTGGTACAACTACAACCTAATCATCAGTTAGGATGAATAGGCATGGACAGATGTGTATTGGCAACATGCACCATTCTGTTGCAAATCTTACTCTGCAATGTGACAGTCGTGAGCTCAGTGCCTGTTTCACCACTTCTCTGCCGTCTGGATTCTCACTCCAGAAACCAATTTCTCAAAATTCAGCATGCGAGAACAACCTTCATAGCATGTACTCTAGTCTCCATCAACCTGGCCTAAAATTTGCATTTACTTTCACTGTCTCAGCATTTTATTTTAGTAACCATCCCTTTTCTTCACTCCATTTTATTTTCTGACCTGTCAGTTTCCTCCCTCCATCCCACACTCCCTTACCACATATAATGTACTTTTGATTCCAATCATTTTAATTTCATCATGATCTTCATCTCACTTATCACCATAAATTCTATCTTTTAAGTTATGAAGATTTCTAATTTCATCTGGTGAAAGTGCCTAAAGCAATTCTTTCCTTCTCATCCCACCCTGTCTTACTCCAACCCAGCATATTGGACTACATTTGTATAGCTCTTCGAATTTCCTGGACCTCACCTGCCCTTTCCCTTCATCCCTCGTTCTTTCCCTTCATCCCTTCTGTAAGAAGAATGAGCCATCCACTCCCATAGTGCTCAGAGCCATTTGAGCCACCCACTCCTGAAGTTCACACATCTCCGCCTTTATTGCATTTTCTCCTGCTGCTACCTGATGAGTCATTTTATTTATTTTTTATCCATATCAGACTATTTTACTTGTGTCTTTTTCAGGTGCTGCACTATGTACATTGTACCCTTTTGTTATTTTATGTAAAATCTTTTCCTACCAAAAGTAATCCTTAACATCATTAACTCCCAGTTGTGTACGGGCATTTAAAAAACCTCGCTATCCCTACCTTTTTAGCTTTCGTCTGCCAAACCTGCCTAATGACATCGAGTTGGAAAGACAAGTTGTAACAGTCTTCAACAATATCACAGTTCCACATAACTGAACCATTCACTATTGATGTGTCAACATTCCCATGCACTAATTATACATCTGTTTTGGATACCTGCTGTCACCACTGTTTCTACACGAGTTGCATCAAGAATACTGCCAACACTGTGAAATTGTCATTTCATTTGTGCAAAATTTAAGAGACTTTCTGAGTCTCCTACCAGTATGGTTTAATGTATAGGGACCAAAGCAGCAAGTGACAATTTGTACCAAGGCCAGGAATCTAACCCAGGTCTCCTACTCATGAGGGAGGTGCATTAGGCATTAAGTCACATTGTCACAGCAGTTAGCACAACTGCACAGATTTTCCTAGCATGTCTCCCTCCTCCACCCAAATTCTCGCTGCCGCCCTAGTCTACCTTAAATTCCCCTTATGCACAAACAGTTGTGCCAACCACTGTGCCAAGGTGGCTTAGTGGCTAATGCACCTGCCTAATAAGCATGAGACCCAGGTTTGATCACTGGCCTTGGTACAAATTGTCACTCGCTGCTTCAGTGTATATAAATAAAACTTTTGTAATTAATGCCACACTTTATTGACAGATTTTCACCATTTGCATTTCCTCATTGTAATCAAGGTGTCGAAGTTGACAGCCTTATGCAGTTATACAGAGCCTCTGAATTTCATTTTCCATTTCATTTCTGTTTATTTATTTATGGGTATACATAAGTGTCCAGTTTTTTGGTTCATATCATCTCAATAATTAACATTTTATTCTACTGATATCATTAGCCATTAGAGTGCCAATGATGGAGAAGTCAACCTCCAGACTTCTCCAGCCATTCCAGCCTCCAGTTGCACACTTTCCTGTCTCTGCAGCACATCTCTTGAAATCGCCTACCCCATCCCCAACTCCAGTCTGTGTCTTTCCCTGTCCCACCTTTCTATGGGAATCAGCAGAGAACCTTCTTGGCCCATCTCCCACACTTCGTCCAGGTCACATTTCCTGCCCACTTAATTCCCTTTCAGACTCCCACTGCAGTCTGCTCCCTGACCCATATGCATATTTCCCTACCACTCCTTGTAATTTCCAGTGCACATTTATGCTACTAGCTAAGCAATCCTCAGCCTTTTTAATGCCTTATACATTATAATCCAGTCTCCATCTGCTCTGAGACTAAACTCACATTATTGGAGAATATATATAAAGGTAGTTTGAAAAGTTCTTGGAATCACCATGAGAGGTCAACCCTCGTGCAGCGAGTCATTCATGTGATATTCATTGGACTGTTGCCAGTAAACATATGCCACATCAGTGTTATTGGAAGGGAGCTGTGGCAATGATGTGGCTCTGTTGTTCCTGTGTAGTCATTTGTGAAGATTGAAAAAAAAGAATCACTGCTTGAATCTTGTTTTTTTAAGTACTTCGTAAAGAAAGGTATGAAAGCAAAGGACATTCATGCCGATTTCCAGAATACACTGGGAGACTCTAATCTTTAACATTCAACTGTTGCCAAGTGGACAAATGAATTTAAATTTGGTCTGGAGAGCTTAGGTGATGGTCTGCGCAGTGGTTGGCCAAGATGTATCACTACTCCAGAAATCATTGCAAAAGTGCACAAAATGATGACAGAGGATCGCCGGTTGAAAGTGTGTGTAATTGTCCACTCTGGCTGGATGTCACCTGAAAGGGTATATCACATTTTAACTGAAGAATTAGAAATGAAAAATTATCTGTGAGATGGGTGCCACGACTATTGATGCTGGATCAAAAATGCATGAGAATGGACATATCAGAACAATGTTTGGCCCATTTTAGGAGAAACAAATAAGATATTTGCACCAGTTTGTGATGACAGATTAAAAATTATGTGCAATACTATACCCCAGAGATGAAACAACCTCAAAGCAGTGGAAACATGTTGCTTATCCACCACCAAAGAAAGCAAAGACAATTCCTTCAGCAGTAAAGCCATGGCATCAGTGTTCTGGGATGGGGCAAACAATTGCTGGATAATACTATGCTAACCTCCTAGGGGGGGGGGGGGGGGAAATGTGAATAAAGGCCAGGTTTAGTAAGGAAGAAAGTCATCTTCCATCAAGACAATGTGCGCCCACACACATGTGCATCACCATGGCCAAATTACACAAACTAAGGTATGAATTGTTACCACACCCACCTTATTCACCTGATATGGCCAATCACGCTTACATCTCCGTCCAACAAGAAAAATTTTCAGTTTTGGACAAAGATTCACTTCAAACAAAGAATTGATAGCCGGAGTAGACAAGTATTTTGCAGGCCTGGAGGAAATTCATTTTTGGAATGGGGTCAGGGCACTGGAACATCGGTGGACCAAGAGCATTAATCTACAAGGAGACTACAAACAAAATGTAAAAAAAAAAGTTTCAGCAATGTAAGTACTTTTTTCCATTCCATACTGATAACTTTTCAAACAATACAAACAATACAATAAGATACATCACAATATGTGGAGTATAATTCATTTTAATCTGGGGGAATGACTATGGGATCACAGTAATTGTGTAAGTACCTGAGGAAATAGGAAGATGGAATTAACCACTAGACCTCAAGAGAGGTGGGCCCAGCAGCATAAAAGGAGGTGAGCTCTGTGACATCAAGTGTGGACTATTCACTCGATGTGACACAAGTAGCAAATATGTTGGGCACATTTTGACCTTTCTAAAACTGTCATTGTCAGCTGTCTGTGGTGTGGCAGTGAAGTGGACTTATGAAGGAACAATCACAGCTATATGAAGACTACACAGACCAGAACAAAATATAAATTAAATATTTCCAGGGCTGCTCTCCTTCCAAAGCAAAACTGACTGCTGAGATAGACACAAATATTACTATCTACACAGAGAACATACAGAAGGAGTTTTGTTTATGGCCCAGAAGCTGAGGTGTCTGAGGCTATGCAGACATGTGCTGTTTAGAATCAAGTTTTCAGAATGAGCATACGGTGATCCGTTTCGCATCCAACCCCAACCCACACTCACCCACCCACCCACCCACCCCCCCAAGTGAATAGGTTGGTTGTGAAGAGTGCGCAAAAAGGCAAAGCAAATTCCCAAATTGTTGCACACTACTTACATAGTGACCTCCCATCCACCATGTTCATCAATTGCAGAATTTGGCACGATTCCATCGAGAGATCAAATCCACGCAGAAGATACAGAGTGACATTTATTTAACTATATGGAAATCAAATTAGTTACAAACTATGGTGTGCACACACTTTATTCAATATGTAAACATCACTACAGATATTCAGATATAGGTTATGACATGTTCGGTATGCCTGCCATCATTGGAAATAATGTCGCGCTGATGAATAGCAAAATTCAGCATTACCAGTTGAAGTGTCTGAACATTGATGCTGTTGGTGACCACCTGAATGAATGTTTTCAGCTCAGCAATGGTTTTGACGTTATTGCTTTTTACTTCGTCTTTAATGTAGCCCCACAAAAAGGAGTTGCATATGTTCACATCTGGAGAATATGGCAGCTAATTGAGGCTTGTGCCAGTGGCCTCTGGGTACCCAACAGGTAGAATGTTGTCCCCGAAGTGCTCCTACAGGACATTAAACACTCTCCTGCTTCAAAGGGTTCGAGCTCCATCTTCTGTGAACCAAATGCCATTGAAATCAGTGTCACTTTGGATCAAGAAGGAAACATCCTCTTCCAAAACCTTAATGTACCAATTGGTAGCCACCATGCCATTCAGGCATATGGTTGGTTGGTTGGTTTAAAAGTGGGAGAAGGGACCAAACTATGAGGTCATTGGTCCCTTGTTCTCAATAAAACAGTGCCACAAGTTTGAGAAGAAAATGTACGAAACATGTAACACAAAACGGAAAGAAAGGGAAAGCCACAAGAACGAAGGGAAGGCAACAAACACTAAAAGGAACAAAAGAGGACAAGAAAACAGAGAGACACTAGAAATAGAAGAGTAAAACATGAAAGCAGATTACAGTAACCACTGAGCAATGCATTAAAACCTCCACCCTAAATGCACTAGGGTGGAAGACACAGAGGGACAAAGGACATATACTAAAACCTGCTCTCACAGATAAAACGTATAACAAAAGCTGCTGTGAAGGCATTGTCGCCCAATACCGAAGGCAGGGTGCTGGGAAAGTTAAAAGCAGAGTGACTAAAAGTGGGCAGTCCAGCAAGAGGTGGACAACTGTCATTTGGGAGCCACAGCGACATTGAGGTTGGTCCTCACGACGGAGTAGGTAACCATGCATTAGCCACATATGGCCAATGCGGAGCCGGCAGAGGACAACTGATTCCCTGCGAGAGGCATGCATGGAAGACATCCACACATTCATAGTGTCCTTAACGACACACAGTTCGTTGTGCGTGCTGTTATGCCATTCCGTCTCCCAAAGCCGGAAAACCCTGTGGTGTAAGACAGAATGTAGGTCAGATTCGGAGACTCCTATTTCCAGAAGCAGTTTCCGCGTCGCCTGATTCGTCGGAAACCCTGGCAACGAGCTTGACGACAGGCTGGCCAGTCCTGGGGCCCACACAAACACCACGGAATGACGGGACTGTTCCAGGGCATAGATGGACTCCTGAATGTACGCTACCAGAGGGTGGCGAGGGTAGCACTAGTTGATAGCTTGTAGGCTGCTCAATGAGTCAGTACACAGGAGAAATGACTCACCATCGCACGAGCGGATATACTCAAGAGAACGAGATATGGCCGCCAGCGCTGCAGTGAAAACACTACAGTCAACTCACAAGGAGTGCTACTCAATATGTCCTGCATAAACATATGCGAAGCCTACGTGACCATCAGCCATTGATCCGTTGTTGTAAACCACTTCAGAGCACCGGAACACGTCAAGAATCGAGAGGAAGTGACAGCGGAGAGCGGTGGGGTAACTGAGTCCTTAGGGCCATGCAAAAGGTCCAGACGAAGCTGCGGCCAAGGCATACACCATGGAGGCGTATGTGAACGGGCCGCAAGCAGAGGTGGTAAAGGGGAGGACTCCAGTTCGGAGAGAAGGGACAGTACGCGAACCACAATCGTTATACCCAATCTGGGCCGCCAATGCAGGGAGATGGACTGCCATGGGTGGGAAAAGGAGATGGTTATTCGGATGCTCAGGGGAACTATGAATGTGTGCTGCATTAATGGCGAGCAGTTGCGCACGTCTGATCTGCAGTGGAGGGACATCAGCCTCCACCAGTACACTGGTCACCAGACTCGTCCTAAAAGCTCCTATCGCTAATCGAACCCCACCGTGGTGCACACGGTCGAGTAAATTCAATACTGATGGCGCTGCCGAACCACCGAACCATAAACCACACTCCGACAGTCAATTCGGGATTGGACAAGGGCTCTGTAGAGCTGCTGCAGCGTGCAGCGATCTGCACCCCAATTGGTGTTGCTCAGGCAACGAAGGGCATTGAAGTGCTGCCAGCACTTCTGCTTAAGCTGATAAAGATGAGGGAGCCAAGTCAATCGAGTGTCGAAAACCAGTCCTAGGAATTTATATGTCTCCACTACAGAGAGTGGATCATCGTTAAGGTAAAGTGCGGGTTTCGGATGAACGGTACGACGCCGACAGAAGTGCATGACACACGACTTTGTGGCTGAAAACTGGAAGCATTGGGCTAAAGCCCATGACTACGCCTTGTTGATGGCTCCCTGGAGGCGCCGCTCGGCAAAAACAGTACTGGAACAGCAGTATGAAGTGCAGAAGTCATCTGCATACAGAGAAGGTGAGTCAGAGGGCCACTAAACACACACACACACACACACACACACACACACTCAATATAGAGCCCTGCGGGACTCCATTTTCCTGGATATGGATGGAACAATGGGAGTCACCAACTCGGACACGGAAAGTACGGAGCGACAGGAAGTTTTGGATAAAAATCGAGAGTGGTCCCTGGAGACCCCACTCATACCAATGTGGCAAGGATATGATGTTGCCAAGTCGCGTCGTATGCTTTATGTAAGTCAAGAAAGACGGCAATCAGGTGTTGCCGTCTGGAAAAGGCTGTTCGGATGGCAGACTTGATGGTGACAAGATTATCAGTGGTAGAGCAACCCTGGAAGAATCCGCCCTGACATGGAGCCAGCAAGGCACCTGACTCCATGACCCAACGCAACTGCCGACATACCATACGTTCCTGCAGCTTACAAAGAACGTTGGTGAGGCTGATGGGTCGACAGCTATCCTCATCAAGCGGGTTTTTACCGGGTATAAGCACCGGAATGATGGTGCTCTCCCGCCATTGCGATCGAAAGGTGCCATCACACCAGATCCGGTTGAAGATGACGAGAAGATGTCGCTTGTAGTCAGATGAGAGATGTTTAATCATGTGGCCGTGGATGCGATCAGGCCCAGGAGCTGTGACGAGGCAATGTGCAAGGGCAGTGAGAAGCTCCCACTCTATAAATGGGGCGTTATAGGATTCACTGCAGCGTATAGTGAATGAGAGGCGTTCCGTTCCAGCCGCCGTTTGAATGTGTGAAAGGCTGGGTGGTAATTCTCCGACGCAGAGGCTCGAGCAAAGTACTCATTAAAGTGCTCGGCAATCGCGTTTGCGTCAGTACATAACTCTCCATTTATGGTAACACCGGGGACAGCTGGGGCCCGGTATCCGAAAAGACGTTTGAATTTTGCCCAGACTTGGGAGAGGTACGTCTCCACCATTGGGTGCCACACGGCACCTTCCCAACACCCCTCCTTCCGTTGTTTGATAAGGTAGCGAGCACAGGCACAGAGCCGTTTAAAGGCTGTGAGGTGCTCCAGGGGAGGGTGCCGCTTATGCCACAGTAGAGCTCGCCGACGCTCCTTAGTTGCTTCAGGGACTTCCAGCGACCACTAAGGGACTGCCTTACACCTTGGGCACCCTAAAGAGAGAGGGATTGTATTATCTGCAGCAGAAACAATTGTGCTAGTCACCTGCTCAACCATCACATCAATGTTACCATGTGGGGGAAGATTCAGGGGTGACAGCAGAGGTGAAAGTTCCCCAGTCCGCCTTCTTCAAAGCCCATCTGGGCAGGCGTTCGTGTGCCTGACGCTGGGGCAGTGACAGGAAGATGGGGAAGTGGTTACTACCACACAGGTCGTCATGTGTTCTCCAGTGGATAGATGGGGGAAGTACTGGGCTGCAAATTGATAAATCAATGGCCGAGTAACTACCATGAGCTGCACTGACATGTGTGGCGGCTCCAGTATTTAAGAGGCAGAGGTCGAATTGCGTCAATAAAGTTTCGACATCTCTGCCTCGGCCAGTAAGCATCGTACCACCCCACGAGGGTTTATGGGCATTAAAATCGCCGAGAGGTAGGAGAGGTTTAGGGAGTTGATCAATCAGTGCATCTAATACATTCAGGGGTACTGCACCATCTGGAGGAAGATATACATTGCAGTCAAACTACATTCTCTCAGTCTTGTAACAACTCTCGCATTCTATGTTGGAGGATCAATATGTCTTATTCTGGTAGCAACACACCGAGAAAGACAACAATGTCTTGGAAATTCTGGAAGAAAAAGTTCTCCATTGACTCAGTTTCTTCTTTAAGGATTTTTTGGACTGATTTTAGCTTGCGAATGTACATCTCTATATTTAATATGTTATCTGTACTTGAAAAGTTTTTTCTTGCAACGCAATGCATGTGTGGCTAAAGACTGTCATATCTGTTGTATACATATTCTTTGTCTTTACATCCCGTGTTTACATTCTGTGAGTAATAATTGTGACGCCAAATGCAGCTAAATACTGTGTATATTTGTGTGTACACATAATAATGCACATTACGGGAACGGATTTGCTATGGATACCACGATGGGGTGCACTGCAAGTACCCAAAACGTAACAACATTTCATTTGATAAACATTTCGTTACCGATAACTAAATTTCCGTCATCACCACAGCGTTTAACTACACTTGGTCCCCGATATAATGTTCCTGCAACACATCCATCTCATGAAGAGGCTGCAGTGGCTCGAAAGCTAGTGAACAGTACAATATATCTTATGAAAAATAAAGAAAGCGACTGGTTGCATATTTATATCCAGATAACTCGTCAACTCATTACTTAAATTTCTTCAGTAAAAGGTGCCTTAACAAAAGGCGAGAAACAAGTAATAATTATCAATGAAAGATCTGAAAGGACAGAACAAAGTGTAAAATCGATGGTACGGAATACATTACAGGATCTCTATTAGTTAATAAAGACCGAAATAACGGACGCAACGAAAGTTAATTTCATGTCACTCCAGAGATACTACCACGAAAGTACAAACCGATTTCACGCAAGTACAAAGTAGTGAAGGTGATGTGCCTACACAAATTCGTAATGAAATAGTCAATATGGACAAAACTGCAAAATAAAGCAAGTGCGGTTGAGCGAAAATCAAGAGTTATTGAGCAAAGAGGAGAAATGCAACGATCGCCGTCGCAAAAATGTCAGAGAATCATGAACAGACTGCCATGAATGTCTACTACGGGGGCTACTTTAAGAGAATAGAGTATTCAAAAGATAGCCGTGCAGAGTCGGAGGTAGTGTGGGAGTTACTGAAGAAACTCCCAGATGATTCGAAACCATACTACTTTGGTAGAAATCATGAAACGATCGATGGCTTCTTGGACAAGGTCGAAGAGTAAGATCGGTGGCGTAAAACATTCAACCAAAGAAGTTTCGGGAACCAAAATGTACTTGAAAGAGGAGGTCGAAATGGGGACCAGATAAATATCATGAGAAAACTTGTGAGAAGAAAGTTTGCCAGCTGTGGTAGATGCAATTTCAATAATTGTAGAAGGCACAGAACTGAGGAAAACAAACGTCCACGCAGATTTCGGGGCTGTCGGACGTGCAAACTAGTAACTGCCACAAGAAAAGACGACAGAAAATCCTGTAAGAGCGAGGATAAGGGCAGAAAGGTAGAGCATGGTCGAGCCGAATCAAGTTCCGTAATAGAGACAATAAAACGGTAACACTGGGTACAAACATATGGCTTTAAATAAGAAAAGGTCGTTAGCCTGATAGATTAAACTGAAAATGATCAAATTGAATCAAATGGAATGGGATATAACCACAGGAAGAGAAATATGTATCATAGTCAGAACGAAGGTTTTCCAGAAGTGAAATAGATTTTGATGATATAATCCTATTCTCCGTACACAAACGACAGTTAGAGAAGACTGTCAAAAAGAAGGTAATTGTCAAAGGTAAAAATGAGGATGATCCGAGAATAAAAGCGATAGACACTCAATCGAATTTTAATGTGTATTGACTGGAAGCAGAAGTCCGCTCATGACGCAAGCTATTCCGAAAATAGTAGTGACGTCATGAGATGTTTACCCGATGCAATGATAGTACATGAGAACGACAGTGTTTTGGCTGAAGTCGTTTAAAACGTTCAAGATGCAACGTCAACGCAGGATGAAGAGGGAGAATACAAGTATGATCCAGGCTTGCTAAACGAGGATGAAAAACACAATGTGAAAAACAGAATGTCTAGGTGAAGAAAATAAAACAGAGTTACATCTGGAGAATGACGCAGCTGAGACCAGTAGCGATAACTTTTTTTTATCTTTCCTCTGGAAGAAACAAGCAATGGAAAGAATTAGTGACCTGTGTGAAGCCAACAATAAAACAATAGAGTTGTTGAAAGAAACCATAAATGAAGTTACTGGAATACAATGTGACCCAGAAACAACACTAAATGAAGAGAGTGAAGAGGATCAAGAAGATATGCAACATGTAGAAAGTAGTAAAGAATATAGAAGAGGAGGAAAAAGTCCTCCAGATAAGAATAGGACATTTTTTTTTTGGCAAGACGTGGCTCTTGAAAAGGATTTGTTATGGAAGAACAAGGAACCCAAATACCAGTAGAGCGACGAAAACAGACAAGAGGACACAAAAACCCAAATCCAAGTAGATATTTACAGTCATGGTCTGCGTGTTTTGTAAGAAACAGAGCCGAAGATCAGTGCCATTTCCAGTGCCGTCTTTGAGATGATCAACGAACAGCCAGGTGCGCAATATGCGCATGTGCAAGGTGTAAAGGCAATATGAGCCACTGGGAAAGTGAGAAAACCGATTAAATATCAAATATTGTTTGCTTTTAAAATACAAAGGCAATCCTTTACACACCTATTCTTAGTGGTGCAGGACTTGGGTACGGAAATACTTTTGGGCATTGATTGGCTAATTAAGCAGCAAGTTTTAATTGACTGTGAACAGGAAAACTCTGCGGATTCCTTTTGAAGCTGCCAACAGATTAGAGCGATATCACTCAACTCGACTGCAGGTAAATCACTTTGCAGTGAATGATGGGCTAGGAGATGGTGTCGAAACTATCATGTTCGAACTATGGTCGAGAATAACAACAAAGAACAGAATTTTAAGCGGCTATTAGTCTTAACTGATAGGATTTCATCAGAACAAAAAGATGCACACATTTAAAATGCTGGTGGTGAATGGACAGTTATTTTCAAATTCACAAGGATGGGTAGTAGGTTATGAACGTCACGTGAACGTGGTAGAACATGAACCGTTTTTCAGGCGACCTTATGTCAGTCATACATCCAGGAAAGCTGAAATTCGAAAGGATATACACTCCTGGAAATGGAAAAAAGAACACATTGACACCGGTGTGTCAGACCCACCATACTTGCTCCGGACACTGCGAGAGGGCTGTACAAGCAATGATCACACGCACGGCACAGCGGACACACCAGGAACCGCGGTGTTGGCCGTCGAATGGCGCTAGCTGCGCAGCATTTGTGCACCGCCGCCGTCAGTGTCAGCCAGTTTGCCGTGGCATACGGAGCTCCATCGCAGTCTTTAACACTGGTAGCATGCCGCGACAGCGTGGACGTGAACCGTATGTGCAGTTGACGGACTTTGAGCGAGGGCGTATAGTGGGCATGCGGGAGGCCGGGTGGACGTACCGCCGAATTGCTCAACACGTGGGGCGTGAGGTCTCCACAGTACATCGATGTTGTCGCCAGTGGTCGGCGGAAGGTGCACGTGCCCGTCGACCTGGGACCGGACCGCAGCGACGCACGGATGCACGCCAAGACCGTAGGATCCTACGCAGTGCCGTAGGGGACCGCACCGCCACTTCCCAGCAAATTAGGGACACTGTTGCTCCTGGGGTATCGGCGAGGACCATTCGCAACCGTCTCCATGAAGCTGGGCTACGGTCCCGCACACCGTTAGGCCGTCTTCCGCTCACGCCCCAACATCGTGCAGCCCGCCTCCAGTGGTGTCGCGACAGGCGTGAATGGAGGGACGAATGGAGACGTGTCGTCTTCAGCGATGAGAGTCGCTTCTGCCTTGGTGCCAATGATGGTCGTATGCGTGTTTGGCGCCGTGCAGGTGAGCGCCACAATCAGGACTGCATACGACCGAGGCACACAGGGCCAACACCCGGCATCATGGTGTGGGGAGCGATCTCCTACACTGGCCGTACACCACTGGTGATCGTCGAGGGGACACTGAATAGTGCACGGTACATCCAAACCGTCATCGAACCCATCGTTCTACCATTCCTAGACCGGCAAGGGAACTTGCTGTTCCAACAGGACAATGCACGTCCGCATGTATCCCGTGCCACCCAACGTGCTCTAGAAGGTGTAAGTCAACTACCCTGGCCAGCAAAATCTCCGGATCTGTTCCCCATTGAGCATGTTTGGGACTGGATGAAGCGTCGTCTCACGCGGTCTGCACGTCCAGCACGAATGCTGGTCCAACTGAGGCGCCAGGTGGAAATGGCATGGCAAGCCATTCCACAGGACTACATCCAGCATCTCTACGATCGTCTCCATGGGAGAATAGCAGCCTGCATTCCTGCGAAAGGTGGATATACACTGTACTAGTGCCGACATTGTGCACGCTCTGTTGCTTGTGTCTATGTGCCTGTGGTTCTGTCAGTGTGATCATGTGATGTATCTGACCCCAGGAATGTGTCAATAAAGTTTCCCCTTCCTGGGACAATGAATTCACGGTGTTCTTATTTCAATTTCCAGGAGTGTAGATAAAGTCGCATTCTACGTTTTGGACCCATTACTCGGGACCTCTGCTAACTTTAGATACATATCAATAGTTGTAGAGCATTTTTCTAAATTTATAAAGCTATTCACATTTAGGAAAACAATATATAATTGCCCTGGAGCATTTTGTGACCATAGGTAAACCAGCGTGTTATCTCATCAAGGCACTCAATTCTGCTCAAAGCTATGGAGAGACTATAAGGAAGATAACTAAAAACAATTTGTGCATGTATCTACCTGCCCCCATCATGTTTCTGAGAGAGATTGGGCCATTACTGCCTCGAAATCAACAGATCTTGGTATAAGTATGTGACAGCATTGAAACAACAAAGTACAGGTTTTACACCTGAAGAAATATTAAATATGGAGAAATCGAAAAGTCTAGGGGAAGATTTACTAGATTTTCTCCTTGTAAGAAAATTACTGTGGATGAGAAGGTACAACTACTTCAGATCAAGATATCAAAACAAGATATGATTTGTCAGTCTGATGAGTATAAGAAATCCCCAGAGTTCAAAATGTTAATTTAGTCCTCATAAGGCCCATTAAAAATTAAGTGCTATTAATAATGAGATTAGCAAATTCAAATTAATTTGCAACAGAGATTACAAAATTGTAAATAGACCTCACGCTAATGCTTACTTTTTGGAATATCCAGTATCAAGGAAGAGTCAAGGTACCGGTAACGAGGAGTGCAGATTAGTAATTCAAAGACCTAAAAGATAATCTGAAATAAATGCGTTTTCAAACTGTGTTACATGAACCGGTGAAACGAGGAGTGATTTTGCAGTGGACTTGTAACCAAATAAACTAAGTTCCAATGTAATTTCAAGCAACCACAAAGATCCCTGCGGCTCACTTTGACTATTTGCAGCATATCTTGCAATTTTTAATTTTTAAGGTATTCTCTGACTTCAAATAAAATTAAGTTCTTCGTTGGCTCAGTGTGGATATTATTGATGCCGAACTAGTGCATCAAGTACGACCTCATAGTACTAGTTGATGGGTTTCCCACTGCAGGCCGTAGAAAATAGTGATTCAATGATCAATGAAACAAATAAATAGATAAGTGTAGCCCACATTGGTTTTGGCATATTAGGTAGAGTTTTAAAGAGTTTATTAGGATGAGTATGAAAAGTAAATGCTGGTGGTTACTGTGTTTTACTAGTTTTGAATCATGCTATTCAAGTACAGAGCCAAGCTCAGTAAGCAGAGGACAGAGGCATACTCGTAATTATAAAACGACAAGACAGCAACAAGGAGGATAAGATTTCAAACAGTAATAGAGGAGGTATTTACACAGTGATGAAAATAGAGTTGGATTTTATGTGTAGCATGGCAAATGGATAGTAGGTAAAGCTAGGAAGTTCTTTGCTGAATTCAAAGAGTTAAGAAACCACTGAGATGTCGATCTAATTGAAACTGCATATATTTCTCATTAGGAAAGAAGCAGAACCTATGTTGACACAACCATAATTTAATATGAAATATGTTGAATTTTCATTCATATCTCCTACTGCACTTACAGGTTTTATAATGTTCTCAAAACATTCTATCAAGGTCTCACTGTTCTGCATGGACATGTTTCACATTTTTTGAATCTACCTTAAAACAGGTACTATATTCTTCAGAATCCAAAGGTACCACAAAGAGATACCACCACATTCAGTAAATGATGTGGTCTTTAATCGCTGGGACTTTTCTTAACAGAGGGCTTAGAAGTGACAATCATTTTCATGTTTGCAACTCAGTGGAGAGCATAATATATTTCTTTCTTCAGTAGGGACTCATAAGTGTGATTCTAATTCTGTAGGAATTCTTAACTGAAAAGAGTTTCAATACAGATAACATATAAAATCAGCTTTATTCTCAAAGCAGTTAATATTCTAAAGAGGAATAATGAATTTTATCAAATAATTTCAGTTAATATAGAAAACGTAAATTGACTATTACTATTAATATGAGTTATTCTGAATATGAATTTCTGTAGCTAATGACAAAAAATGCACACTATCTCTTTGTTACGTATTCAGAAATTTATTAATGTGCTGGTGATGATTCATAAGATATACAACTGTAAGTTATATGTAAAGTGTGAATTATTTCTTGGCATCTGTAAGTGAATTTTTCAGTGTTGACATCATACTGGATAACACAGAGAAAAGAAAGTTGACACAGATCAGTTCCACTGCACTGATCCTCTGAAGCCAACCAAAAATCCACAAACCAAATCTTCCTGTGAGGCCAATATTGGATTTCAGAAAATCCCCCACTTACAAGCTTGCAGGATACATGTTAAAATTACTGTCTGAAAATTCAAAGTACAAGAAGACAGAACCATTAAAATACTACCCAGCTAATACAACAAATAAAATATATAAAAATCCCAGACACAGCAATACCCCTCTCATTTGATATAGAAAACATGTATTCCAACATACCAGTACAAGAAACAATAGAAATTATAGATAAGAACCTGAAAACTTATAGTCAACTCCCCGATGAACAGATTAAGGAAATATGCACACTAATAAATATCATAACAGAACAAAATTACTTCGAATTCAATTTTGAATTTTATTTACATGGAGATGAATTACCAATGGGGTCCCCAGTTTCTGGAGCCTTAGCAAATATTTTTGCAAGCCGCATTGAAAAGATCATTTTCACAAAACTAGTAGCAAAAGAATACAAAATATTATATTGGTTCGGGTATATGGATGACATCCTTTGCTTAATAGATGAATCACAAACAAAAATTGAAAAACTATATACTGACATCAACAAGATACATAAATATAAAATTCACAGTTGAAAGAGAACAGAACAACCAAATTAACTTTCTGGATATAAAAATCAAAAAACAAAACAATAAGCATTTATTTGAAATTTACCGTAAGCCCACAGCAACACACATTATCATTCCCCAATCCTCGAACCACCCACACGCACAAAAGTAAGCAGCACTTCGACACATGCTCCATAGACCCAACACAGTACCACTCACCAAAGAAAGCTACCAAAAAGAACTGGACATAATAATGCAGATAGCACAAAATAATGGTTACAGTAATAACACAATCACAAAGCTAAATAACAAAATTAGAAGTAAAATAAAAGGAGATAGCTCCAAACCACAAACAACACTACAGAACCAAACACAAACACGCAGTCCCATAACAACTACACAGGATAATCAGAAAAAGATGAAAGAAAACACAAGATGATACACAATGACATACAAACACAAACTCATCCACAAAATCACCAACATTTTCAAAAGACAGGGAATAAACATAGCATACACAACAGTAATTAACGATGCGGTTCGGTCAACATGTGAACATGTAGGGGTGGTCTACTGTGGAGCTCCACGTTTAACAATGTGCAATGAACAATCTGTTTCGAAACACTCGTGCAGGCACCAGCATGATGCTCTTTCAGCAGATCCATAAACGCTCGTAGTCACGAGGGATTGGAGTTCTGAGCAGCACGTTGTAACGCATCCCACATATGCTTAATAACGTTCGTGTCACGGTAGTTTGGTGGCCATCGGAACTGTTTAAACTCAGAACAGTGTTCCAGGAGCCTCTCTGCAGCAATTCTGGACCTGTGGGGTATCGCAATGTCCTGCTGGAATTTCCCGTCTGTCGGAATGCACAACGAACATGAATGGATTCTGCTGATCAGACAGGGTGCTTACGTACGTGTCATCTGTCAGAATCGTATGTAGACGTATCAGGGATGCCATATCATTCCAACTGCACACGCCTCACAACATTACAGAGCGTCCATCAGCTTAAACAGTCCCCCAATGACACTGAGGGTCCCTGGTGTGACGGTACGCCACATAAATATTGACATTATTAGCGGTTGTAAATCGTAGTTTAACTATATCTTTTACACTAATTTATAGTCATAAAATACGTAATGTTCTTGAAACAACTGATATGCAGCGATAGCATTTTTATTTAATGTCTATGAAAATAAAAAAGGATCGTAAGAGACGCGATTGTACGGCCGAGGAGGAAGGACGTATTTTGTTATAGACACACTGTTTTGTTTCGCTATACGGAAAGCAGCCATTGAGCACTTGTTATTATTATTACAAAATGAATTTCTTTGTAATGGTTGTCACCTCAAATGCTCGCTGTGGCTAATTATTTTTAATAAGCATTTTTTCAGTAATTTGCGCTGCGAGAAGCTCATCTTCCGATGCAGGCTCTGGCCGGCCATTACGCGCCGAAGTATTAATTTATTTTTCAGTGTTAACAGTAACTGTAAATGCGAGAGATTTCGTTATAAGAACCTTTTAAAATTGCAACAGACAATTAATTTACGTTAAAGTTCATGTTTTTAAATTATACAGATTCCATGAGTTCAGTAAGTTTTATCTTGGCCGCTCCACGGCAACAATCGAAATTCTCTCAAGCCTTGCTTTGCAATAAGTAAATAGAAATTAACAAAATTACATTCAATTCTGTCAACAGCAAGTATATTTTAGTCATCGTGTTCAAAATCTAAAGTTGGTACATGAATAACTGAGGCCCTTCAAGAACCCGTTTCATATTTACTTATGCACGTAAGTAAAAGTGATAAAAAAGACAATATCCCTGAGAGAAAGAAGCATGCTGATAAATTAAAAATAAATATATACATATGTAATAATTTTTTGTATACGACGTCACGAATACCAACGGACGTCACACTGGGTATCGTGAGGTTGTCTCCGTACCTACACACGTCCATCCACTAGATACAGTTTGAAACGAGACTCCTCCGACCAGGCGACATGTTTCCTGTTATCAACAGTCCAGTGTCGGTGTTGATGGGCTCAGGCGAGGCGTAAAGCTTTGTATCGCCCAGTCATCGAGAGTACACGAGTGGGCCTTCGCCACCGAAAGCCCTTATCAATGACGTTTCGTTGAATAGTTCGCACGCTGACACTTTGTTGACGGCCCAGCATTGAAGTCTGCAGCAATGTCCGGAAGCGTTGTAATTCTGTCACGTTGTACGATTCTCTTAAGTCCTCGTTGGTTTCGTTCTTGGAGCATTTTTTTCCGGCCGCAGCGATGATGGATATTTGATATTTTACAGGATTCCTCATATTCACAGTGCACTCGTGAAATTGTCGTACGGGAAAGTCCCCATTTCATCGCTACCTCGCAGATGGTGTTCCATCGCTCGTGCACCGACTGTAACACCACTTTCAAACTTACTGAAATCATGATACCGTGCCGTTGTAGCAGCAGTTACCAATCTGATAACTGCGCCACACACTTGTTGTCTTATATATGCCTTGCCGACCGCAGTGCTGTATTCTGACTGTTTACATACCTCTGTATTTGAATACGCATCCCTATACCAGTTTCTTTGGCGCTTCAGTGTAATTTCCTATCTATGTTGTACTTTAATAACTTCGTCAGTACTCACTGATTAAAACCTGTATTATGACTAAGAAATAACTATTAAAATAATTTGGCAAAAGCTTTACAGCAGGAGTGGTGTCAAAGTAGGTGAAGCAGCCATTGCTCAGATTTCGAAGAATCTGTGTCTGCAAATGCGGCCAGCGTTAGTCCTGCTAGGATTCACAGTGTTAGAAGCAGAGACGAAGTTGCAAGTGTTCGATGTGGAGAATGGACGTCAAGTGAAGGAGCTGAAAGAGCTATTGGAGACTGTTCTGCAAACGGCGTTTTAAGCTCGGCAGGGTATTGTGATTAGATAACCGAAAATATATGTGTGCACAGCACAAAGCGTGTAAGAAAGATTGTAGCAGAACACTGCTTGTGTCCAAAATTACAAGTTACAGGTTTGTAAAAAATAGCCTATTGCCAATAATGGTCGTTACAAAATGCATTACGTCACACCGCCTGCAACTCGTCGCAAACTAAGATCAAGCCTGTCATCTTTTTAGTCATGTACACGGCTTGTGGGCGTAGTAGTTTCAGTATTTTGAACATTATAGTAGTTTTTAGTTGAACTGTTAATATTGTGATTATCCCAATTAATTAATCATCGCTACAGTCCTATCCTTTGATAATTATTACTGAGAGAGTCATAACTGAAAGAGATAAGGTTAATTATGTGAAGAGAAGTTAATTACATTTGCAGTTAACATAAATCAAGTAGTTTATGAAACTAGATGTCGTAGTAACCGAAGATCATTGTGCATTGTTACGCACAACGACATCCAATGACGCTTACATACGAACGGAGTACGAGGTAAAAGTAGTTTCAAATAAGTGAAAAAGGAAAATGCTTATGCCAGTTTGACTAAAAAAGAGTCTTTTATCATTGTACTCACATATTTGCAAATATTTCACCTATCTTTAACTTTGGTAATTGTAATACCACAGCCACTTTCGCCAAGTCGGCACAAGTGGCCATGGAAGAGAAAGGGGCCGGAATCCCTGGGGCGAGCCTCCGAGAAGAAGGAGACTGTAAAGGGCCTGTGTGGCAACGAGAAGCGTGCCGTGCCGAGAGCTGGCGGGCACCTGCAGCCATCAGGACGGAGAGCGTCTGAGTTGTTCTGGCCTGGCGGAGGTCATTTTACCTGCCTCGGAAAGCAGGATTGTGTCGACTATTTCCAGCACCCCACCGGCAAAGTGAGGAGCGCACAAAAAGCGCGGGGAATTGGCGCAGGGAGGCGTGTGAAAGAAGACGTTTTTCTCCACAGTGAGGACATTCCTTGTAAATGACGGACCCCGGCAGATTTTGAGACGGAGCCCAAACATGAGTCTGTCCAGGGCTCACGCAGACAGAGCTGTTATAAAGGTGTCGAGTAGCCGCTCTCCCAACAGCCTCGAATATAGGAAAATATCTTAAGACTGTGAAATCGTGAGAAAGATGACGATTCACGAGCCACACGCCAGCCCACGCCAGACAGAAGATTTCCACCCCGCACGGAGAGGCGTCGCAATGAAACGGCGATCTGTCATCGGGCTACGTTGAAAATCACGTCCGCCAAAGATAACGCCGAAAGAAAGAATATTTCGAAAAGGAGTTGAGCTGAGAGATGGAGAAAAAAAGCGAGGAGGGAGTCGTGGAGACACCGTGGAAGCGAGAGGACACGGGCGCTCCGCCACCCATCGCCAGCATCCGCCTTCCGACGCCGTGAGAGCAGAGCTTTGGCCACGCCACCGACAACGGGCAGACAACGCGGACATGGTACCCGGGCCCCGCCGCAAAGCCGCTACTGCTGATGAGGGCAGCCGACCCGTGCAGCACACCTCCGAGGCGGCGCGCCGCACCGACGCAGCGCCTGCCGCCGACAGCAGTCAGTGCACGACGAACGGTAATGAAGAATGGTGAGACAATTCGTATCCTCTTCCTTCCCCTTAATAACTGAGTCGTGTCCACGCCCAGTCAAATCAGCCCTGAGACTTATAATTTTGTTTTGTTTTGTCTAAACAGAACGAAAATAAATACATTTCTTTCATGTTTTGATCATATAAGCAATCTTTTACATTCATAAATGAAATCCCTAATTTTGTACCCTTTGTGTTTGACTTTATTTAATTATTGATATCAATTAATTGTTGGCTCCTAACGTGGGGCAATATCATCAGTCATCTGCTCATCATTTCACGTCCGACAGCAGAGAGAATAATTCACAGTTCACTACATCTCTGGCGACCTCATTGATAATTTTCATGGTATCTGATGTCACTAAAGAATCTCTCCAGTTCACTGCATAATGTTAGCGTCGCAAATCGGTCTGCTATTCGTTCATGAAGTCGTCATTGGGAGGTTTTCTGAAGTAACATCTATAACGAAACCGTGATGTGTCCTTTACTTTATAAAACCTGACCACAGCATTACACTGACTGATATACTGAATGACATCTCGTGTGATGTATTGCTACTAATTAACAATTACTGATTTTTCCTCAACTGAAGGTAATTTCTATGCATTTACAATTTATTTGAAATCATTTTCTCATATGTGGCTTTTACATCCAAGCTCGTGCGTTAGCATTTTTGTCCCGCTGCTGCCTTCTTATACACTTGTAATTAATACATAGTTTCAGTTCAGTCACCAACAATCGTTAACTTTTGTTCTTTAATACGCTGGCGACCGTAATTAACTAACCTGTAATCCAAATCTCATATCATTTCAATTGTTGTTGTTGTTGTTGTGGTATTCAGTCAAAAGACTGGTTTGATACAGGTCTCCATGCTTGTCTATTCCGTGCAAGTCTCTTCATCTCCGCGCAACTTCTGTAACCTACATCCTTCTGAACCTGCTTAGTGTATTCATCTCTTGGTCTCCCTCTACGATTTTTACCCTCCACGGTTCCTCCAGTACTAAACTGGTGATCCCATGATGCCTCAGAACGTGTCCTACCAACCGATCCTTGCAAGTGGTGCCACAAATTCCTCTCCATACAAATGTTTACCGGAAAGACTTCCAGACACTTAAATCTACACTCGATGTTAACACATTTCTCTTCTTCACAAATGCTTTCCTTGCCGTAGCCAGTCCACATTTTATATCCTCTCTACTTCGACCACCATCAGTTATTTTGCTCCCCAAATAGCAAAACTCATCTACTACTTTAAGTGTCTCGTTTCCTAATATAATTCCCTCAGTGTCACCTGATTTAAATCACCTATATTCCATGATACTCGTGTTGTTTTTGTTGATGTTCATTCTATATTCTCCATTCAATACACTGTCCGTTCCGTTCAACTGTTCTTCCAAGTCTTTTACTGTCTCTGACAGGATTACAATGTCATCGGCAAATCTCAAGGCTTTTATTTCTTTTCCATGGATTTCAATTCCTACTCCAAATTTTTCTTTGGTTTCCATTACTGCTTGTTCAATGTACAGATTGAATAACACTGGGGGCTGGACTACAACCCTGTCTCCCCCCCCCCCCCTCTCAGTCATTGCTTCCCTTTCATGCCCCTCGACTCTTATAACTGCCTTCTGGTTTCTGTACAAATTGTAAATAGCCTTTTGCTCCCTGTATTTTGTCCCTACCACATTCAGAATTTGAAAGAGAATGTCTTTGACAAAGTTGACTAGAATACTCTCTAAGGAAAGGCAATTCTACGTTTTTAGCATTTGTAGACTTAATATTTCTTCTAAGATAAGTCGTAGGGTCAGTATTGCCTCGCGCGTTCCTGCATTTCTATGGAATCCAAACTGACATTCCCCAAGATCGGCTTTTACCAGTTTTTCCATCCGCCTGTAAAGATTTCGTGTTAGTATTTTGCAGCCGTAACTTACTAAACTGATAGTTCGGTAATTCTCACACCTATTAGCACTTAGTTTCTTCGGAATTGGAATTATTATATTCTTCTTGGTCTGAGGGTATTTCGCCTGTCTCATACTTCTTGCCCACCAGATGGGAGAGCTTTGTCATGGCTGGCTCTCCGGAAGCTAACAGCAGCTCTAACGGAATGTTGTCTACACCCAGGGCCTTGTTTCTTCTTCCATCTTTCAATGCCCTTTTAAGTTCTTGACCGCAGTGTCATATCTCCCATCTCATCTTCCATTTCCATAATAATGCCCTCAAATATATCACCCTTGTATAGATAGATCCTCTATGTACTCCTTCCACCTTTCGGCATTCCATTCTTTGCTTAGCGCTGGTTTACCATCAGACCTCTTGATATTCATACAAGTGGTTCTCTTTTCTCCAAAGATCTGTTAAATTTTTTTGTAGGCGGTGTCTATCTTATCCCTAGCGATATATGCTTCTACATTCTTACGTTTGTCCTCTAGCCACTCCCGCTTATCGGTTTTGCACTTCCTGACGACCTCATTCTTGAGACTTTTGTATTCCTTTTCGCATTCTTCATTTACTGCATTTTGATATTTTCTCCTTTCATCAATTAAATTCAATTGTGGTACCCAAGGGTTTCTACTAGCCCTCGTCATTTTATCTACATGATGCTCTGCTGCCTTCACTATTTCATCTCTCAAAGCTACCCATTCTTCTTCTACTGTATTCTTTTCCTCTGTTCTTGTCAAACGTTTCCCAATGCTCTCCTGAAACGTCCCCTTAGAAAAATTTATCAATTGCTGTGCTGGTAAACCTCTTACATTATTTGCTTTTCAAACAGCTGGGCAAAACTGAACGTACTCTAACATTCACTAAAGTGACACAATATTTTTAGCGCAACGGAATCTGACTTTCAATAATCCCTACAAAAGAATGGCCCTGACTAAATTAACCTATACGTTTCACAAATCACTTACCTCACCAAAAATCTTCGTTACTCGAACTACTGCAATACAGCGAGCGCCACTACTGCCAGCTAAATAAAAGATTCAAACTACTGAAGGCACTAACTACTGATGGGCATAGTTAGCAAATGAAAGATTTTGATAGAGAACAAACAATGTATTTACCTTAATAGTGTTTAAAAATCATAATATACATAGCAGTTCATGACATCCAGTCTTACAAATTTCAAAACTCCGCCATTTCTCTCCCCACATCCACCACTGCTGGCGGCTCACCTCCAACTGCACAACGCTACGCGCTGTTAACAGCCAACTGCCCAACACTACAATGGCAGACAACAATGCAAACTAGCCACAGACTGCACACAGCACAGCCAGTGATTTTCATACAGAGCGCTACGTGGCGTTACTAATATAAAAACCTAAACAGCCTACTTACATAGCCCCCATGCTCCCCACCAAAAATTTTACAAATTGTTTTGGGGAGTGGCCAATATAGATTTGAAAAAAATTTTCATAATTACAATAACAAAGAAATGAAATGCACACACTTATTTATACAATGTTGGTCAAAAGCTAAATTTTCTCACAGTCCTGATCATTCTTCACAGTAAAATTGCAGTGTTGTTCTCAAAGTCTGAGCAGTAAAAGAAAATGCACACGGAAGTAGTGGATTTCCATGCAGTCTTGAAGAAGTAGTGTTGTCCTTCCAACGGAAATACAGTGCTGACTCTCGACATGCAGACAGGTAATGGGCCACAACAGAGCAAACCCACAGCAGTCATTCGAAGTTTTGAAGAATATTGGTAGGTAGGTCATTACAGAGCAGACCCACTGTAGTCCTGTAGAGAGTATGGTATTGGTGGGCCACCAGAGGTGCAGACCCACTGCAGTCCTTGTAGAAATAATGGTATTGGTGAGTCATTAAAGGTGTAGACCCACTGTAGTCCTTGTAGAGATAATGGTATTGGTGAGTCATCAAAGGTGTAGACCCACTGTAGTCCTTGTAGAGATGGCTAGCAACCATCTGTTGCGACTGTGCAGGTGCACAATCACCATCGAAGAATCTTGCGGAGAATATAGCAAGTCCATAAACCACCACTTGTGCACGCACAAAGTTTTTGGAATTGTCCTTAGAACCAGCAATGCTGTTAATCAGTCCTTTGCTGAATTATTAACACAAGTCCAAACACTATCAGTCCCTACTTCTCACATATTGTCCATATACTATGATCAATAGAAACGCGTGCAGTGAAATGTAACTTACAAGTTACTTAATTTGATGAACTGGTGTCAATTACAATTTTATAACATAAGAATACAATAACAAAGGTACAAAATACATCATTAAAGAACATAACAATACAGATAACATTTGCAGTAAAACAGGCTTTACAAAAGAATAGAAATAACATATACATCAGTTTTACAGGAGTTATGACATGAGTACATACATAAAAATCAGAATAACTTTTGAAACATCAATTTCACACATGAGCATTAAAACAAAACAGAATAAATAATGTTTAAACATCTTTACAAAGTAAATAACATATTATTAATACAAATTATATTTGAGGATAACAGTATTCCTCATCATAGTGAATGTAGCTTAGTATTAGAAGAGAAAAAAATTCTATGAAACCATACACAGAGACAGGAAGAAAACAAATACACAAGGGTACACAAACACATAGTGGGATAACACAGGAGGAAAGGACAGGGTTTGTTTTCAGTGTAACATTTGGTACTGCAGTCCAACCCAAAACGTCATTCCATATATCTTTCCTCTTATTTCAACATTTGTTTCCACCAAAAAAAATCCTATCCAAGCATGCTTTCTGTATTCTGTTCACAACCTCTTTCAAAAATACTTTTGCCGGCCGCGGTGGTCTAGCGGTTCTAGGCGCGCAGTCCGGAACCGCGCGGCTGCTACGGTCGCAGGTTCGAATCCTGCCTCGGGCATGGATGTGTGTGATGTCCTTAGGTTAGTTAGGTTTAAGTAGTTCTAAGTTCTAGGGGACTGATGACCACAGATGTTAAGTCCCATAGTGCTCAGAGCCATTTGAGCCAAAAATACTTTTTTGGCCAAACCATGTTCTTATAGCTTCTCAATGCATTTCTTCCAATTCATCACAACTCGTTCTCTTAGATGGCCTACCCCATCTTAAGCTAACTTAAATCTACTGAGCTCAGATGCATAAACTAAGGGACGAGGCAATGCAGCAACACAAAACAATTAACGCAAACAGTAATGACAAAAATGCAAATTGGTAAAGCAAGAAGCTGTAAATCTAAATTAACAGAGAAAATGCAACATTACAACTAATATGAGCCAATGTGCAGCAACAAGAAAAATAAATCAGTAGTAAAACTGGCTTAACAGAGTAATACAAAGTGAAATTCAGTAGCACTATGCGTGGTACACAGCAGCAGCAAATGCAATAACTTATACCTAAACATGACAAAGCTCAAGCAGAAAAAATAGTAAACTAAAATGGCCATGTTTAATACCTATGTCACGTCTTAATACTAGAGTGATGCATCACAATTTATTCTACAAAAGAAATTACCAAGTACTTGAAAACAAAATTATGTGTATAGTTTCTGTTATTAGTCCCTTCTTATTGTTCTTTCCTTTCCAAGTGCTCCTTTTTCGAAGAATGTGGATCATAAAATTATCATCTAACAGATCTGTCGACAGAAAGTGTTCACATTAGCAAATGCATTTAATTTTATTTTATAAAACCAATGATGCAACACATTTGGAAAACAGATATCAAATAAAATAAGCAACTATGTACAAAGTAAAGCATGAAACATCATTCGCTAGCCATATGGCATTTCATAAGGCAGTAGAAAATCTCTCAACTAGAAAGACAGTAGTCATAATCATGTGTATAGACATAAAATATTTCTCGTCATTTCATTAGGCATTTCAGTAAATATCATAAATTAAAAGCTCCACAGTGTAATCATATGTTTTCAAGTTTGAGCATGTCGTATTAGCGACACTTTCTACAAAGAAATGTCAATAGTGAGGATAATGGCCTCTTTTTTTTCCACCTGTGCCTCTGAAAGGCACACACTAATGGCTTTTTTCCAGGTGACTGTCGAGCAGCTGGGTGCCCACGACACATTACGTGAAGTTCCCTTAGGTTTCTTACCGAAATATTTACGACAGCAGTTTGCACTACAGTGACAGTCTCACACAAAAAAATTTCACAGGTCGAGAATTTGCATTACAAATGTGTACAAACAAAATCCTATAAATATAACAGTACCCAAAAAATTTTCGTCGGCATTGTAATACATCCACGCATTTACATACATTTCATAACTCTTAAAGTACGATTCTTCGTTTCCAACATCCTTTTTCACAAATCAGCGTCCCTAACCACTACTCATTATTCCTTACCTTATTACACATATACATATTCGTCGACATTCTTCAATATTTCATCATTATAAATATGTAGCATAATCAAATTCCTCATATAACATCAGCTTATTGATCATAAACATACCTCAACAGCATAATACAGATTGTCATCATAATAATAACATCGTAAAAACTCAGCCAAATCTCAAAAACGTCGTAACTTTCTGCAATAATGTCAAAACCTAAAAAATTCTCTGCTCATTTCAATAGTGTCATCTACCTCAAACGTATTTTAAAAATCATGCTCCCTTACCAAATACGACATTCAAAGCTCTCATAGTATCACAATGGGTCCGAAAACACAGTGCAGACAAAATACAATTTCATAAGTGTGAAGTTATCCGACTGTGTAATTACGTAAACATGTGTCACTGACGTAGTAAAAAGAATGTTTGTTTCTCTGTCAAATAATCAGATAGCAGTGTAATTCAGTGTTAGAGAAATATGGTACCGATGTGTAAAGTTGTATAAGCAAATACCATATTAGCTAGGGCTTCTTGTGCTTGCCAAACACATGGTGCACAAAGTAAGCGTGTACCCCCCTGAGTATTAATGTAATTATACCCCCAGGTGTTACAGATTACAGCAATGGAATGAAATGTATCACGGTAAACTTTCTTTGTAATTCAAAAACTTTGAAAAATAAATGGTTCAAGTACAAAATTAATCACTCAACTGCATGTCCTGTAGCGCTAAATGTGCGTCTTGCTGTAAGATAATTCTGTGGGAGTGTCGTAGTTATCGTCCTTTGTAAGCAAAGTTCTGCTGAAGTCAATGTACTTACCTCATCATGAACGAAAGTGAAATTCTTTGCGTATAGATATCGTAGTTATTACGTACCTCGCCGTGATCAAGAAAGTACTATAATGTAACGTATTGTTGTGCTACGGAAAAGGCTGTCTCATTGTAGCTATTCCACAAAAGTTACTATTAAAACATGTTTTACTTTCCAGAAGAGTTCAGAAAAACTGTGCAGATATAAAACAGATACACCGCAAAAGCAACAATGTAAATTGTGTCACATATTAGTAGCATCGTGATATAGTCATGTAGCTGTCAAATAAACTAACCACTGTGTCGTCTGGTATCTCTCAGAAAGCACTTTAAATCCATAATGTATTTTCAAGTAAACCAAAATGTTGCAGTAAAATCTCATTAGCAGTACCTGTACATGTTCTAAGTATGTGATCCTTATAGTCGTTATGTAATTGTGCATCTAACAAGCAAGAATGTACACGCACAATAACACTGTGTCGTCTGTTCACTATAACAATGCACTCGTAAATACTGTCTAAGTATGTTCCCTAGGTTCTAGACTGGATAGTTAACTTCAAAACATTGTTGCATGTTAACAGTTTCTCAGTGTGACAAATTGTACTAGTAGCGTGAAGTGAAAAATTTTATGGCAAAGACTAAGTTAAAAAGCGGATATCTTTCAATAAACGGTGTTACATGTGAAATGTGGTACAAGCCTTTACTCTTCCTAGTGCTCAGAATTAACTTAAAAGCCATTATCATGTTGTATACATCGGTAAGGAATGCTAAAATTTTTCTCAAGGTTAGCGTATATGTTATTTTTCTCTGAGCCAGCCGGCGCATGTTGCTTCCTGCGGTGCGACTCATTGTCTGTCTCTTTGTTGGCGCGCGTCGTTATTAGGATTAGGAGACCTAATTTCTACAAATTCACCTTGTCGAGAGTGCCCTGCTCTGTTTGAATTTCGCCAGTTCTGATGCAATTCAAGTCTGTCATTACGATTATATCGTCTGTCGTCATGTTGATAATTCCTGTAGTTTCTTTCTTGTCGGTTAAGTGGTGTAGAATTTCTCCCTGAATTATCACTGCATGGTGGACCGTTGCATCTGAAGTTATTCTATCTCCCGTGGTAATAATAGTTCTGGTTGCCATGTTGTCTGTTTCTATGATTGTCTCTGTTATATTCATTACTACGGAAATGCGATCTTTCTCTGTAATTATTACTACTGTGCCAACGGTTGTAATACGGGTGGTGTCTGTTTTGGTCACGATTTGTGTTGTGAGAATAGTCTTGTCGTGTCTTGTTATTATTTCTTTCATTGTGGAATTGTGACAGATGTGACCTGTAATTGTTGTGCTCCTGTTTTCGCGTCCCGCGATTATCAGTGTCAATTTCTAATTCTTGTAAGAGTCCCTGAAAAACTTCAACATCGTCTTTTCAACGTCCTGCCAAAATAATATGTCGTAAATGTTCAGGCAATTTGATTAAGCAAATGCGGATGAGTTCTGAGGGGCTCTATTGGTTTGACAGGTACTGATTCTTGTGCAACATGTCTTCAAAATATTTCACAAGACTGTAAAATTCAGATTGTACGAAATGTTTCATCATTATAATGCTATATTTTACTCGGTCTTGTGTAGCTTGAGACCAATATGCTGAGAGGAAGGCATGGTAAAATTCTCCTTCACTGTGACAATCATGAATGACCGATCGCATTCTTACAGCTGGTTCATTCTCTAAATAGCAACACATAAATTCTAATCTGTGCTCTAATGGCCAGTTGGGAGGAAAACAATGATGGAATTGATGAAGCCACGCTTGTGGATGAATGTCGTTGCCGGAATTCTTAAATGTTTTGAATTTACGTGTAGTAATGAACAGCTTATAGTCAAAATCATGGTATCGGCGAGTCGCATATCGGTCATTGTTACGTCGTGTCGGCGGTTCCATCTCAAAATTCGGTGCACCTTGCCAATTTATTTCATAATTTCCGAAATGCCCTGTGTTAATATTTTGTGGCTGTTCCGTATTTCTAAGTCCCTCTTCCAGTGTTGGAGCGCGAGTGTCCTCTGAAATACGTAATTCCTGTATTATCTGTGTCAGCTGATCTTGAACTTCCCGGATTTCTCTTTGGTGTTGCGTATTAATTTGATTCTGATTTTGTTTGAATTTCCTAATTTGTTCGCACTCTTCTGTGTCATTAAAGACTACCGGTTTTGTGTCATTCAGATTATCATCTACCTTCGTAGATAAATTATTTAGCTGATCCGAAAGTTCAAAAATGGTTCAAATGGCTCTGAGCACTATGGGACTCAACTGCTGAGGTCATTAGTCCCCTAGATCTTAGAACTAGTTAAACCTAACTAACCTAAGGACATCACAAACATCCATGCCCGAGGCAGGATTCGAACCTGCGACCATAGCGGTCTTGCGGTTCCAGACTGCAGCGCCTTTAACCGCACGGCCACTTCGGCCGGCCGATCCGAAAGTTCAACTACTTCCTGTGATAATGAACTAATTTCCTCCATGTGTCTTTCTGAACCAATTTTCAGAGAATCTACTGTGTCCTTTAAGCTTTCCTGAGTTTTTGCATGTTGCGTAACCGAATTGGTAGATGCAACTGAGTCAATTTTAGCTTGCAAGGTCTCATGATTTTCATGAACAACAGTTTGCAGTTCTTTTATGGCTGCTTCGTGATTTTGTAATGCATTTTCATGCCGCGAAAAAATAGGTTGAAAATGCTCACAAAATTGTGTTTTTACGTCATTACAGACTTTTTGACATTTCGATTCAATGTTATGTAACTCAGTAGTTAAATCTTCACGTGTTTGTTCAAGCGTGGTGTCTAACTTCCGAAGATTTTGTTCCATTGTGTCTAACTTTTGAAGATTTGGTTCCATTGTGTCTAACTTTCGAAGATTTTGTTCCATTGTGTCTAACTTTTGAAGCTTTTGCTGTATTTGTCCCATTTGTTGTATTAATTGTAATAACAATGCACTGGTGTCTGAAACATGTTCCTCAGTGCTTTTCTGCAGAGAATTTTCACCAGTAACATTCACATCTTGACAAGCAGAAAATGTGTCTTGACTTATTTGAGAAAACAGTGAGGACACAAAACCTGAATCTACAGAATTTGCGAGATTGTGTCCTGTCATTTCGGATTCCTGAGGCGAGCTATTGCCGACCGATCGATCGATAATGCTTCCCTGTTCTCTAATTGTTTCACTGTCTACGCCATTATTTGCCACCCACTCCATTTCCCTATGCACAATTACCAAATAACTACTTTGAATATCTGTTAATTCATTAGACAGTGGTGCTGATAGGCTACGCTCGTCGTCACTATTATTTCTCAGTTTACTTTGGAGCCTAGTGTTACGTTTTCCACACGCCATTATTGTCACAATATTTCACACGATAACACAGAAAAGCACAATTTGAAAAGCAACAATAAGAGAACACATTAACATAGCACTGTAAATAATATCTAGCTAATTGCAAGCACAGCTGTGAAATACTTGGTGCAAATCTACATACATGCCACAACTGTTTTACTATACAAGAATGAAAGACTGCACTACAATGGAAATTCTCTCTACAATTACACGCTAGCCATAAACAAAGGCTGCACTAATTGCACAAACTACAAGAAAAAATCAGAAGATTCCAGTGAGGTATCCTGGCAGGGTCGCCATAGTAAACGTCCCCTTAGAAAAATTTATCAATTGCTGTGCTGGTAAACCTCTTACATTATTTGCTTTCCAAACAGCTGAGCAAAACTGAACGTACCCTAACATTCACTAAAGTGACACACAATATTTTTAGCGCAACGGAATCTGACTTTCAATAATCCCTACAAAAGAATGGCCCTGACTAAATTAACCTATAAGTTTCACAAATCACTTACCTCACCAAAAATCTTCGTTACTCGAACTACTGCAATACAGCGAGCGCCACTACTGCCAGCTAAATAAAAGATTCAAACTACTGAAGGCACTAACTACTGATAGGCATAGTTAGCAAATGAAAGATTTTAATAGAGAACAAACAATGTATTTACCTTAATAGTGTTTAAAAATCATAACATACATAGCAGTTCATGACATCCAGTCTTACAAATTTCAAAACTCCGCCATTTCTCTCCCCACATCCACCACTGCTGGCGGCTCACCTCCAACTGCGCAACGCTACGCGCTGTTAACAGCCAACTGCCCAACACTACAATGGCAGACGACAATGCAAACTAGCCACAGACTGCACACAGCACAGCCAGTGATTTTCATACAGAGCGCTACGTGGCGTTACCAATATAAAAACTTAAACAGCCTACTTACACTCCCTGAAACTCTCTAGAACTTCTACTTCTTTCAACTTATCCAGGTCCCATTTCCTTAAACTCCTACCTTTCCGCAGGTTGTTCAGTTTTAACCTACATTTAATGACCAATCATCTGTGGTCAAAATCCACATCTGCCCTGGGAAATGTCTTACAATTTAAAACCTGGTTCCTAAATCTATGTCTTACCATTTTATAATCAATCTGAGAACTCCAGATGTCTCCAGGTCTCTTCCACATACACGATCTTCTTTGATGTTTTTTTAAACCAAGTGTTAGCAATGATTAAGTTATGCTCTGTGGAAAATTCTACCAGGTGGCTTCCTCTTTCATTGCTTACTCCCTGTCTATATTCACCTACTACTTTTCCTTCTCTTCCTTATTCTACTGTCGAATTCCAGGAAAGTATGTTTAGCAGCCTGAAAGAGGTGATGCCGACAGATGCCATCGATCCATTTCAAAAGATGTCGACTTACCCAGATGTCAACAAACAGTCACAGACATGGGAGGCACAAATGCGAATCACGAGAATGACATGTCATTAGTTTTCCCTCCTCATCTGAAACAACGTGCAGCAAGCAATCCATTCAGTAGACCTCCCACACAGGTGTAGCGATTGCTGCAGATATTTTAAGCACCAGCACGCAGCTTCGCATCGAAAGATGTCATTAGTGGTAGATGTGGCAAGAGACCTGTCGATCTCAGGCAGCACGCTTTGTCGTACACTACAGATAGGCCAGCAAATGCGGCAACCCACCAATGTCATACATTTATCATCATACACAGACAAATGTGTGCTTTCATTTTACCTGCACAGCAGAAAGATTTATCACCAACCTCGACTCTGTGTGGCGTCTAAACTGAGTACAGTATTGCATTCTTTCTGATCGGGAGCTGAAGTGAAAGAATCTAAGCCTTGAGGGTAGGTAGTGAGTTGGTCCCGAAGAGTCAATTCCAGAAAGTATTTTCGTCAATAGCAAGGCTCTGCCCCTGAGTCTGGCACGCTCTTCTTGCTTTTCGGCAAGCTTCTACAATAATCCCTACAGTATATACACTTCAACACGTTGTGAAGACACAACGTTTCATGAAAGGTTTCTTACATATGACATTTGTGAGTTCTCCCTCGATGACAAGCAAGTGAATGCACCCTCCAACTGCAACAGTCAGCAAAAGCTTTGAAACACACACCACATTTGTATGGCTTCTCGCCAGTCCGCACTTGGGTATGCCTCATAAGACTGGATGACTGGATGAAAGGCATACCGCAGGTGCGATGGGTATATGTGTACTCCCCAGTATGTAACAGCGATTGCCACCTGAGATGGCAGACTTCCCATATGTTCTCTCTCTAGTGAGTGCTACTGTGTACCACTATGGTGAAGGTTTTGAAACACGCATCCCAACTGAATGGCCTCTGTCCTCCGTGTCTTTTCAGACTACCCAACGTAACGAATATTGGGCAGGCTCCAAGTAATGACTACTGCTGTGGGCTATCACACGTCTTTACTAAAGATCCTGCATTAACTTCCAGTCTGAGCTGCATGTGGGAGCATGACGATAACTTTGGTAACCTCAGCTGTTTTAGGAATACAGGACAACATGAGTGTACAAATGAGGAATGGCAGCATTGGTGGGAAAACTAAGTATGTAAAGCAGTGCAACTGTTTTTATATGGTGACACAGCGAAAGCAGGCTTTCTAAATGAATGAACTTTGTTTTCTAAACTTTTTTCAGAAAATGCAAGGTCTATTAAATAAAACTCTCTTTCGATTCTCAAGTACATTCATTATTATAGCTTCCTAAGCTTTCAAAAATTTCTAATTTGACGAAAAAAAGAAAATTGAAAACCAAAAAAGAGCAGAATGAATTACCAGATGTTAAAAGAAACGTTACTGAAACATACTGAAAGTGAACTTCAGCAGAATATAATAAACCAGAGAGAGATATTTATGTGTAAACATAAACAGTTTATCTGGTATTCCAATTGATCTCTACAGCTTTTTGTGTGGATGTTACTATTTGCAAAGAATGCTAAGATAATCTTTTTCGTAATTAATAACTATTAACGCAAATTTCTCATAATCTTCTGAGAAATGAATGTTTGCTGAAACTATGTGTGTCAGAGTACCTGCTGTGTTAACGAAAATTTACAAATTCTTTGATACCTTCTGCATAAAATCGATCACTCCCTCATTTTTACTCAAAAATTCGTGGATATTCTAACGTTTTTTAGACTAACGCAATTTTGACACGATTTTCATAATTGATGCACTGAAAACTATAATGGCTTAAAGCACAGCACAAAATTTTGAGAAAAATAGTTGTTTGTCAACATAAAACCAGTGTCATAGGACTGATTCATTTTTAATGATGTACCAACATCCTGTATTTCATAATAAAAAATGTGCCCATTTAATGAAATATTAATTAACAATAAATACAAACCAATTTGTTAATGTTAATTCGCAAATTATTTATTTACAATCTAGCGTCGATAGCGTCTTTTGACAATTGTTGTTGTTGTTGTTGTGGTCTTCAGTCCTGAGACTGGTTTGATGCAGCTCTCCATGCTACTCTATCCTGTGCAAGCCTCTTCATCTCCCAGTACCTACTGCAACCTACATCCTTCTGAATCTGCTTAGTGTATTCATCTCTTGGTCTCCCTCTACGATTTTTACCCTCCACGCTGCCCTCCAATGCTAAATTTGTGATCCCTTGATGCCTCAAAACATGTCCTACCAACCGATCCCTTCTTCTAGTCAAGTTGTGCCACAAACTCCTCTTCTCCCCAATCCTATTCAATACCTCCTCATTAGTTACATGATCTACCCACCTTATCTTCAGCATTCTTCTGTAGCACCACATTTCGAAAGCTTCTATTCTCTTCTTGTCCAAACTGGTTATCGTCCATGTTTCACTTCCATACATGGCTACACTCCATACAAATACTTTCAGAAACGACTTCCTGACACTTAAATCTATACTCGATGTTAACAAATTTCTCTTCTTCAGAAACGATTTCCTTGCCATTGCCAGTCTACATTTTATATCCTCTATACTTCGACCATCATCAGTTATTTTGCTTCCCAAATAGCAAAACTCCTTTACTACTTTAAGTGTCTCATTTCCTAATCTAATCCCCTCAGCATCATCCGATTTAATTTGACTACATTCCATTATCCTTGTTTTGCTTTTGTTGACGTTCATCTTATCTCCTCCTTTCAAGACACTGTCCATTCCGTTCAACTGCTCTTCCAAGTCCTTTGCTGTCTCTGACAGAATTACAATGTCATCGGCGAACCTCAAAGTTTTTACTTCTTCTCCATGAATTTTAATACCTACTCCGAATTTTTCTTTTGTTTCCTTTACTGCTTGCTCAATATACAGATTGATTGACAATTGTAAAGTCTGTAATTAATGTGAAACTAGAATCAGAATAAAAAGAAGATACTACACTGAAGAGCCAAAAAACCTGGTACACCTGATTAATATCGTGTACGAGGGCCCGCAGCAGTGCTGCAACACGACACGGCATGGACTCGACTAACATCTGAAGTAGTGCTGCGGGCAGCTGACGCCATGAATCCTGCAGTGATGTCCATAAATCCGTAAGAGTACGAGGCGGTGGAGATCTGTTCTGAAGTTCCAAGGCATCAAAGATAAGCTCAATTATGTTCATATCTAGGGAGTTTGGCGGCCAGCGGAAGTGTTTAATCTCAGGAGTGTTCATGGAGCCACTCTGTAGCAGTTATGGACTGTGAGGTTATCTTGCTGGAATTCCCCAAGTACGTCGAAATGCACAATGAACACGAATGGATGCAGGTGCTCAAACAGGACACTTACGCACGTGTCACCTGTCAGAGTCGTATCCAGACGTATCAGAGGTCCCATAACACTCCAGCTGCACACACCCCACACCATTACAGAACCTTGAACAGTCCCCTGCTGACATGCTGGGTCCATGGATTCATGAGGTTGCCTCCATACCCGTACACGCCCATCCTCACGATACAGTTTGAAACGAGACTCATCCGATCAGGCAACATGTTTCCAACCATCGTCAGTCCAATGTCGGTGTTGACGGGCCCAGGCGAGGCGTAAAGCTTTGTGTCGTGCAGTCAGCAAGGATACACGAGTGAGCCTTCAGCTCCAAAAGCTGATATCGACGATATTTCGTTGAATAGTTCCCACACTGACACTATATGCCCAGCACTGAAATCTGCAGCAAATTGCGGAAGGGTTGCACTTCTGACACGTTGAACGCTTCTCTTCAGTCGCCGTTGGTCCCGTTCTTGCAAGATTCCGTCCGCAGCGATGTCGAAAGTTTAATGTTTTACGTGATACCTGATATTAATACACTCGCGAAATGGTGGTAGGGGAAAATACCCATTTCATCGCTACCTCGGAGATGCTGTGTCCCATCGCTCGTGCGCCGATTATAACGCCACGTTCAAACTGGGTTAAATCGTGATAACGTGCCGTTCTCGCAGCAGTAACCGATCTATCGACTGCGCCACACACGTGTTGTAAACATTTAGAATAAGGCGCAGCGCTCGGCAGCGCCTATATAAGACATTTCTCTGTATTTGAATGTACATATCCGTAGGAGTTTCTTTGGTGCTTCGATGTAAATGTACCATACACAGAATTATGAGCTATTCCAACATTTCACTATCCTCGTTATAATTTTAACGGAGCGTATTCTGTGGCTTGAGCTTCAGATAATACTGCCGCTACACTCCTGACTACGAAGAACTGCTATCACTTACGTGATATACGCACTAAATTATGTTGGCAATCCTGGACATCAATTGAGCAGTTCAGAGGAACATAATTACGCTTTGTGCTTTGGGCCCATATGGAAATGAATGTCCGAGTAGTCGATGAGATAGCTTTCGCGAATGTTCATATACGGGGTGTTACAAAAAGGTACGGCCAAACTTTCAGGAAACATTCCTCACACACAAAGAAAGAAAATATGTTATGTGGACATGTGTCCGGAAACGCTTACTTTCCATGTTAGAGCTCATTTTATTACTTCTCTTCAAATCACATTAATCATGGAATGGAAACACACAGCAACAGAACGTACCAGCGTGACTTCAAACACTTTTTTACAGGAAATGTTCAAAATGTCCCCCGTTAGCGAGGATACATGCATCCACCCTCCGTCGCATGGAATCCCTGATGCGCTGATGCAGCCCTGGAGAATGGCGTATTGTATCACAGCCGTCCACAATACGAGCACGAAGAGTCTCTACATTTGGTACCGGGGTTGCGTAGACAAGAGCTTTCAAATGCCCCCATAAATGAAAGTCAAGAGGGATGAGGTCAGGAGAGCGTGGAGGCCACGGAATTGGTCCACCTCTACCAATCCATCGGCCACCGAATCTGTTGTTGAGAAGCGTACGAACACTTGGACTGAAATGTGCAGGAGCTCCATCGTGCATGAACCACATGTTGTGTCGTACTTGTAAAGGCACATGTTCTAGCAGCACAGGTAGAGTATCCCGTATGAAATCGAGATAACGTGCTCCATTGAGCGTAGGTGGAAGAACATTGGGCCCAATCGAGACATCACCAACAATGCCTGCCCAAACGTTCACAGAAAATCTGTGTTGATGACGTGATTGCACAATTGCGTGCGGATTTTCGTCAGCCCACACATGTTGATTGTGAAAATTTACTATTTGATCACGTTGGAATGAAGTCTCACCCGTAAAGAGAACATGTGCACTGAAATGAGGACTGACACATTGTCGGATGAACCATTCGCAGAAGTGTACCCGTGGAGGCCAATCAGCTGCTGATAGTGCCTGCACACGCTGTACACGGTGCGGAAACAACTGGTTCTCCCGTAGCACTCTCCACACAGTGACGTGGTCAACGTTACCTTGTACAGCAGAAACTTCTCTGTGCTGACATTAGGGTTATCGTCAACTGCACGAAGAATTGCCTCGTCCATTGCAGGTGTCTTCGTCGTTCTAGGTCTTCCCCAGTCGCGAGTCGTAGGCTGGAATGTTCCGTGCGCCCTAAGACGCCGATCAATTGCTTCGAACGTCTTCCTGTCGGGACACCTTCGTTCTGGAAATCTGTCTCGATACAAACGTTCCGCGCCACGGCTATTGCCCCGTGCTAATCCATACATCAAATGGGCATCTGCCAACTCCGCATTTGTAAACATTACACTGACTGCAAAACCACGTTCGCGATGAACACTAACCTGTTGATGGTACGTACTGATGTGCTTGATGCTAGTACTTTAGAGCAATGAGTCGCATGCCAACACAAGCACCGAAGTCAACATTACCTTCCTTCAATTGGGCCAACTGGCGGTGAATCGAGGAAGTACAGTACATACTGACGAAACTAAAATGAGCTCTAATATGGAAAATAAGCGTTTCCGGACACATGTCCACATAACATCTTTTGTTTATTTGTGTGTGAAATGTTTCCTGAAAGTTTGGCCGTACCTTTTTGTAACACCCTGTATACAATATGAGCCTACAGATAAAGATAAAGCCGGTTCATCATAAAATCAACAAATCTCAGGAGTATACATATACAATACAGTATCAAAATTGTCGATGGTGTGCCTTCTGCCCTTATGGTCTCAGCGCCTGAGCTGTTTTATCAGTCTGTTCTGTGTTAGTCCTCAGTACTATGTACATAGCTCTCTGCCTGTAATGTTACCTGCGATGATATAAGCATTTCAGTTTAGATATAATGTTCTCCAAGCAGGTGGAAAAATTATATTTATACCGATGCTGTGATGAGTTGTTTCATCAAACTTGCGACTGCTTTCAGATAATTAAAGGTAGTTGATTTTTTCGTAATAGTAGGAAAGTGATAACCTGGTGGAAACGTACTACTTTTTCTGCATAACTATGTTTGCACATTCACACCTGTGTTCTCTCAGGGGTAAAATACACAGAGAGAAGGAATTATGAACAATTTGTACAAAAATCAATCTGCGTTAATAAGCATTGTTGACAGGGCAGTGGTCGCCGTGTCCATTTGTCGGTACGCTGAAGGTAACCGAGGACACATCTGTAAGAGGGAATGATACTCGAGGAGAAGCAATAAAGCTGCTTAGGTTGACTAAAGGTTGTAATTATGTCAGACACAGGAAAGGAGTTGAAAGATCATCTTAATGTAACAGATAATGAGACGAAAAGAAGTTATAAGATAAAAATGAACAAAGATAAACGAAGGACAACGGACTGTATCCTAATTCAGGCGGTGGTGGGGGAATGAGACGGGGAAACGGTACACTAAACGAAGGAAGTGAGTTCTGTCGCTCGGGCAGCTGATCCTGCCCGCTCGGAGGCGCCGCGGCCGCTGTCCAGCGTCTGGCTGGAGCCCGCTGCGGCCGTCATACGAGACGGCCTACCTGCCCAGAAGAGGAAAACTCGGATGCCCCACCGAGGGGGTACGAAATCCTGTGCGCACCTCGGTGTCTAGGATGGGACTGCCGCCAGATCATCCGCGGGTGTGAACTGTGAAGATGAACAGATGCGCCGCGGCTATTTACTGGAGGCGGTGCTCCACCTGACACCGAGTGAGCGCAGGCGGCAACAGCTGCGCGTCTGGGAACTCGCTACTGTGGTGCTCCACCTGCATTGCTGACGCACGGACAGGAGTGGGTAAATGAGCAGCGGTCGGTGTTGAGAGTGCAAGTCAGTTTATTAGGAAAGTGGGCGGTACAGAGAGGGCGGAGGGCGGCGCGGCGCCCTACTGCGACTTGCGGAAGTGCGCGGCGAGCGGCCCGTCGTCCGGGTAGCCGGCCATCTCCTGCGGGATGACGGCCGACTCCTCGACGCCGGTGCACGGCCGGCACATGCACTCCAGCGGCGCCTTCGTCGACACCTGCGGGACAACAAGCGGGGGCGTCAGGCGCCGTCGTCACAGCTCACGTCGTGAGGGGGGGTGGGGGGCTCTGCGACTGCACGAGAGGGCAGTGTCGACACCTCCCGAAAGGGAGCTAATGACAGTGGCACGTAAAGTGCCCTCCGCCACACACCGTTGGGTGGCTTGCGCAGTATAAATGTAAATGTAAATGTAAATGACACCAGGTTTGACACCGGTCTTGCTACCAATACTGACGCCTAAAATTGCACCCACAACTCGGATATAGGAACAAAGATATGTGTACATAATATTTGGTATCGGATCAATATCTGAAATTGTGTCGATACCTTAGTAATGGAGAAAATGTAGGTTCTGATAACTGGTATTCCTATCACCTCTCACAGTAGTGTAAATACCTCAATAATATTTCAACAGAAGTGTCGGTAATCGTGCTGTATGTGATATCGACATCTAAAGGTCTCGATAATATCAGTAAAAGAATAGTGGTACCAGTGCAATATTTGCGATCAATATCAACACCTTAAATCGTAAAATACTTCAGTAATGTCATAAAAATACTGATATTTATGTTAGTCATTCATACCAATATTGTCTCAATGCCTAATTAAAACGAAACTAGGATTTCAATGGAATAGAATATTTTGTACTGACACAAACATGTTCAATCATATGATTCCTTGATATTGTCGGAAAACACATCAATACTATCTAAAACTGTAGGACACATTGATGAAACGGAAAAAGATATTGATACCGATGCAGTATATGACACCAACACCTGAAATTGTACAAAACGTCAAGAGTCTCACAAAAATTTCAATAGATACAATATTTGTTATTAATATTAACGTCTAAAATACTACTGCTACCTCGATCGTAATGGAAAGAAACATTGACACTGATACAATAGTACGTATAGAAACCAACCGCTAGAATTGTAATTCTTCAAGTTTTCCCTGTGAATACTGCTTTCCATCATCATTTGGAGAAACATCTGTGGCAGCAGTATAAAAGAAGCAGCCCTCAATGCTGCAGTTTTCAAACCGACAGTGGTCCGAAGTTAAATCGATGACAATTCATATTTTGGTCGCACAGTACGGATAAATTATTGACGAACAACTTAGCTCTTCTCTCGAAAATATCACATAGTAGGAAATGAATGATTGCCTACGGGTTTTGGACATATTAATTTGACCTAGGGTTGGTGGATTTTTAAACCATTGCGTGAACCACAATCCACTTGCAGGTGTCGAGCTACCACTATGCTATGCAGACTACAACTGTACGGAAAAGTTTAGATCGCGCAGCCGGTGCAATGTCGATGAAAAGTCTATGGCCTTTCTCCTGTAAATGAGAAATGTTTCTTCATAAATTGCCAGAATAACCGAGACGACAGTTGTTCTGAGGTCTGTGAAAGGTGTTATGCTTTTGCAAAAGCCAGGTGTTTATGAGATTCCTCGCGAGTGCGGTGAAAGTTGCACGCGACAGAGTACACGCACAGAGGCGGACGGCGGCTGGCACACGTGCAACAAGTGGAGGGCTGCACCGCGGCAGGCGTTGTCACACGAGCGATGTCGCCGCCTTACCAGTGACCGAGTATTGCGTACACTGTTGTAAATTAAATTATACTTTTGCCATACACCAGAGCAATAAAACTTTATAGGGTTGTTTGTGGTGTTAATTTCAGCCTCATACCGACAGCATTAAACACAGAATTCAGAGTTCGAATGTACACTGACGAGAAAAAAAAATAAATCGCGAAACCAAAAAGTAATTAGTGTAATGCGATTGTCGGAATACTTTTGTCTAGGTAATATTTAAGTGATTAAGGATGCAAAATCAGAGGTTAGTGTAAGTTTGAGACAAGTGATTGCAAATGTGTATGCTGTCACATTACCAACCCGTGTAAACGCCAGAATGTTGAATGCAGGCGTGCAGACGTGTGGACGTGTATGCATTGTGTCGTACAGGTGCCGGATCTCAGTTTGTGAGATGTATGTCTGTCGCACTCGGTCGGTCAATGCAGGTACGGTTAATGCTGGTTGTGGATGATGTTGGAGTTGTCGTCCGATGTCCCATTGTGCTCAATTGGAGACAATTCTGGCGATGGAACGGGCCGTGGCAACATGTCGACACGCTGTAAAGCATGTCGGGTACTACAGCGTTATGTGGGAGACACTGTCCGGTTGGAGAACAGCCCGTGGAATGCTGTTCACCAACGGCTGCACAACGGATTTGCAACCGTGGTGTGTGGCATAACAAGGAGAGCGCCCTGCTGCCCACGCCGTGACTCCGCTGGCCCTCGACCTGCCTCCACTGGCACCGGACGGAGCCAGCTTTTATCAGGAAATACGGCAGACCCATCCCTGAAGTCGCAAACGGCGGCGGTTTGGCGTCAGTGGAGTGCACCCTACAGGGCGTGTGTCTCGGAGCTGTCCTCGAATTAACCGATTTGTGAGAGTCGGTCGTGTCAGTGCGGTGCCGGCTGCTGCTGCAGATGCAGTGCGACGCCGCACGCGGTGGTCTTCCCCCTGGGTAGCGACGAGCGGCCGTCCAGGGCGCCGCCGCCTCACGACAGCAGCCTACGTTCCCGTGGCCACCGCTGCCGGCGCGGCGGTCGTGTACACTGCCTGCATTCCTGCCGAGCCACTCTGCACTGTGGCGCAAGGAACACCCGGCTCCCTGTACCCCTATTTACACGGCCTCGTCCGAACTCAGCGAGGCGCCGATAATGACCTCTTAGTCAAGTCACCTTCAGATGTGACAAACATCAACTCACCGCGTTCAGTCTCGACGACCGCTACAGCGTGCATTTCAAACAAACATGATTTGCATCCTCGCAATGGTTCTTGCCACCGCCACGAAATTTGAACAGACGTCACCCTGCGTATGAAGCAACATGCACAGCAACTTCGGTCTACGTTGCAGAACTGCTTCTCGGTGTTGCGTTCCTTTTTTCCCCTCATTGTATTCGGTAAACGTCAGTGAGGAAGTTTAACGATGTGTCTAGCCCTTCGAATTGTTTTCTGTAGATCCATTTATTTTACGTAATAATTTTGAGATTTACAGAAATTATGATTAAAAAAATGAAACTCATTATTTAATATTATTGTCTGAGTGAGAGAAGGACTAAATGTGGAATGTGTGTTGCCTGTCAGTCTTTCTGATTCCACGAGTAAGTAACTCAGCACGCAAGAGCTTGAGAATGTGCGTGGGTGTTGCATCTGACGGTCACAGGCATCGGGGAAATGGTGAATTATAAGAAGTCAATTTACGGTAGTTTTAAATTATGAAATGTACTTCAGTAGTTCAGGCATTTAAAGATGGAACTAATTTACTTTCATTTGTTTATCTCAAACATATTATTTAATAATTGTGTCTATAGTGTTTTGGAAATGTAATCGTTTGGAGAGAGAGTACGTGGAACGGTGTTGATATAACCTTGGCATTCAGCCAATCGGGAGTGAACGATCTTTGCGCACAGTAGGCTTGTGAGTGCGTCAGAGATGTGGAGTCGGAAGGATAAGTGCCGAGCTCTTGTGATCGGACATGTTGCCTTCAACTGTGCAAAAATGTACTAGTAATGAGTAATTGTACGATTTCAGGAGATTAAAACCACAAATGACGATTCGGCAAAATCGAGATGTGACTTTATTTCGAATAATTAAAATTCCGTGTGGCGTACTGTGTAATTTTAAACGAGAACTTATAGTTCGAAATGAACATTGCCAGACATTGTACGAGCGTTCTAACTATAGTAATCCGTGTGTCTGTTCAGTATCAAGTTAGGGTGAAAACCTTAAACTGGTTGCTAGAGGCTGAAAGTGTTGGACGTGCGGAAGTCGTAGGGCTCGACAGCGTATGTTTGTACATCGAAGTAATAACGTATCGGTCTTTTCGTTCAGTGACTGTTACTCTTTTGGTAGTTAGTCAGACATGAAAGTTGAAATCATTTTTGCTCCCTGTCGGCACGTATAGTGCAACTACGGTATTTTTCCTTACAGCTGACACATAGAGTCAAGAATCCACCGACAGGTGGGTGAACTTTATTGCACAGCGCAACAAACTGCGCTGTCACAGGACGGAGCATCGGACAGCTCAGCACACGTGCAGGGGCCGACGGAGTGGCCAAGAAGGCCGCGGGAGGGTGACTGGCAGAGGACGCGACCAGCCGGGACGAGCTTTCTCAGCTGCAGTTAAAGGACATTAGTCGTTTCACGTCCGTACTCTGTCTTATCTGCTTGGCGGGTCAACAGGTGAGTTATAATCATTGTCAATTTACTGGATCGTCATTTACTTCGATTTATTCTCACACACGAGTCGTGCTGCTGTGCTGACTCTCTTGTCACCGAGTCGCCTTCTAGTCGGCTGTACGGCTAAGAACTGACAGATTGGAAGATTAAATATTTCTGTCCCAGAGGCACAGGAGAAAGGTATTATCAAGGTGTCGATACCTTGATGGTAGTGGAACTCATATTGTTATTTGATATCGACATCTAAAGCTAGAGTCCGACAACATCTAGAGAGTATGAGAAAAAGGTTACGATACTGACACAATTGTCATACGAGTAGTGACACCAAAAATTGTGTCAGTACCTTTGGTAATAATGGAACAAGGGTGTTGATACCGATACGGTAGGCTATTTGATATTAACTTCATCATATTAACTTGTACGACACCTAAGTAATATCAGAAAAAATAGTACAATAATTCTAATTGATTGCAACACTTAAAATAGTACTGGTGTCTCACTCATATCAGAAAAAGATTAGCACTAATATAATATTTGATGTCAAAGCTATCACTGCTGTCTTACGTATTGTGTGTGGATAACACTGGAAAAAAGTATACATACTGAATGAGTGAATGTGAAATAATATTCGAAAAAAAAAGAGTCGGTACAAATACAATATTGGGTATTAGTGCAGCACCTAAAACTGAATCAATATCTCGATAATATGGGAATAAAAGTATCAGTACCTATAGCTTAGCAAGGTATTGATTACTATGTGTGTGTTTTTTGCTCGACAAAAAAGGATTAATTGAAATACATGGCAAAAGACAGAAATTGATGTTTCTTGCTGATACCAATTTGAATATGAAATGAAATAAATGGCTCTGAGCACTATGGGACTTAACATCTGTGGTCATCAGTCCCCTAGAACTTAGAACTACTTAAACCTAACTAACCTAAGGACATCAAACACATCCATGCCCGAGGCAGGATTCGAACCTGCGACCGTAGCAGTCCCGCGGTTCCGGACTGCGCGCCTAGAACCACTAGACCACCGCGGCCGGCTGAAATGAAATACCGCATAAACATTAAAGGACAAATATTCCAGAGACAAACTGAAATGGAGACTCAATATGTAGTGAAACCGAAAAACTGTACAAAACCAGTGTTCTACAGAACCAAGATTCTTTGCTTATTGCAGACAGCCACCTTCACCAATAACGTATCCGAGCATAGTTGCAGGCCCCACTCAGGCTTTGCACGGTGTCTGTTTCCACCTCTGATTTCGAAACAGAAGTGTCACAAGTTTTCACAGTGGGTACATGGGAAGAGGCTGTGCGGTGGCGGGCGAGTACTGGCGCCCTGGAAACACTCCTAAGTCGGGAGCTGGCGTGGCCGCACGGGCCGCTCCGCAAGCCGCGGGTTCTCTGCAACCGCGTGGAGCCCAACTGTGAGCTGGATGGGGAGGGCCAGCCCCAGCGCCTGGTCCAGGCCGGCCGCGTGGCTGGGGACTCCGTGTTCACGCTGTGTCGAGGAATGGGCTTTGTGCTGACGAAGGAGATTTGTATGCCGGGAGTGCCAAAGACGGCGGACTTTGTCAAACCATAATGGCAGATATTTCACAGTTAATGTAGAAATTAATAACAGCCAGAGGAATCATGGTACCTTAAAAAGAAACATGTACATCATCATTTGCACGACGATTCTGACGGTCTAATCCGATTTTCAATATCTTTGTTAGTTTAAAGTTTAGTATCTGGCTGTAAATTATACAAGTAACACCCAGAAACCAATTTCCAAGATCTAAACGGTTCATCCGATTTTGTCGATCGACATGTCTTTAGAAAGCTATTAGTGTAAACCTAAATTGGTACGAATTATACGCCTCCGTAACTTGAATAGTAGATGAGTTATTGGAGGTCAAAGTGGCGAATTACTCTTGATCGCGTCAGGACATAAGTACGCCACAGTTACACGGAGAAACGGTAGCAGCGTGCTTATAAATATATTTATTCGTCTATGTCTTTGTTTATATTCGATGTATACTAGTCATGAAGAAATTGGTCAAATTTTTACTGTGTTTTAGAAAGCACAGAGACATTAGACTATTGGCCTACTTTTGTTTCTGTTCCTTTGATATGTGTTTATTTGATTTGTTTATGTATTTAATAATGTGTGTTAGAGCGTGTTTATGGTGCAGCCGTAGGAATATTTATTTAATTTCAAGTATTTAAATGTAAATCCAGTATTTCGTATGTGTTTCAAGAAGTTTGTGAGTGTACGTTGACTTGGAGACGTGGAGGAAGCGCTCTGGCCAATCACAGCGCTCGTCACTACGGTAGGCGATTGCCGAGGTCAACGGGGAGTCTGTATGGAAGTGGGGGAGGAGCATCGGATGGCACAGGACACGGGGGAGTGCTGGACGGGAAGGCGCGACGGACGGTCGCGGGAAATACTTGGAGAATGACGAGCCAGTTTGCACGTGCTTGCGGGAGATAGAGATATTTCGTAGTGACGACTTGTGCACTTGTGAGATTTCCGTGGCTTCTGCAGTGAAGATGTAGTATGCGTTTGGAAGTGAATATCTCACGAGCTACGTTGTTGCTCATAACTAATTACGTGAAGTAGGAATCTACTGTTTCCTTGTTATTCGACTTGTGGTGGACCATCGAGACCAATAAGTGCTTTACAGTAATAAATGGCATTCTTAAAGGTACTTCTGCTATCGTACTCATCATTTAAAGTCGTTGAAATAGTACCTGCAGATCTTTCATTTATAAATTTCTATGTTACATTCAAAATTCGCAATTGTTGAGTGATAGGAACCTTCGACCATTCGATTCATGTTTGTATTCATATTGTATACTGTAGAGTCAGCAGTATTTGGCATGTAATGCGCCAACTGTGTATCCCAGCCCCTATACAACGAAACCAGCCAAAACTTTTAATGTTTCAACTCTGAGTCTGAGGGTACGTAGTTGAGGGCCACCATTAATTTTTTTGAAAGCCCACAAGCTCCGCTCGGGTGTGAAGACAGCTGAGGACGCCAGTTGTCTCGACTGTGGGAGACGGCCCCCGGCAACTCGATGGTCCGGCATTCCTGTCGTGACGCCCGACCACCACAAGTTATGTATGTGTACCACCTGCAAAACACGTGAACTTTTCCCCTTCTCGTTCCCCAGGAGGATTACAGTTCTACTGAATGTGCAAGATGGCCTTCCACTGGACTGGGATCGTGTTCGTGCCGTGTGCTCGCAATTGACCCCAGCACGAGAGATGAGACAAGTGGTATCTATCTTGCAGAACTTGGAAAATAGTGTCCTCCTCCTATTCCACTTCATCCTCAGCACCATCATTGTCGTCATCACCATTATCATAGGTTCGCTTTCTCCCTGGAGAGCCCACAGATTTCGGACGTGGAAGTTCCCTCCCTCCCTCTGCGCCGGACTGGGCCAGCGTTGCACAATCAGCTTCAGTGGCAGAGGAGACGCTGGTGGTGGCGCTCGAACCTTGCAGGACTTGAGAAATGTGCTGCCGCCGCCCTACCGGCTGCCCGGCGCGTCGGGCCGGCGCTGTGGTGCGTGGGGTCGGCGGGCAGCCGGGCAGCCGGGCAGCCGGGCTACGTACCTTGCGGAACTTGCGCTCGCCGGGCTTGGCCTTGGGGCAGAAGAGCGAGACGCCGGCCTCGCGCTCGCCGCTCTCCTGGCAGCACATGCACGACCGCTCCATCTGCCAGATCTTGGACCCCGACACCTGCGGGCACACGCGCCGGCCGTCAGCACCACACTCAGTCGGCGCACCTTAGAACAATCGTCGCGCTTTTATGCAATATTTCTCGATTTTAATCAGAACCACACCGAAGCACATTGACAATGGCACCACTTAATCGAGCGGAATTCTCGATTGGACTGACAATTTCGTAGTTGGAGGACACACGACTTTTTCTCAGATGGAGTTATCGAATGAGGTGGGGGCAACCTCACACTATCACGTAGGCTCAGCTTCAGGTACGGCAGGTGGCGGGATACTGGGGAAAAGCAATCACTCTACAAATAAGAACGCTTGCAAAACAGTCATACCGTCCTCGAATATTGTTCATTGCCCGTACTAAATAGAACTAACAGCTAATACTGTTTACAGATTTTTTTCGACCGACGAGAGAGAGCCGTGCAAATGCAGAAGGACACAAACTCGCAGCTGCTCGAAGACAGACACGAAATATACCTGAAAACCTACGCTGGCGTATATAACTTAAGGAGGAAAGTAACTTTTGCGTAATGAATCACTGCCGACTAGCGTAGCTCTACGAATGTGCCTGTGTGCAATATGTGTTCGCACTCTCGCAATATGAGGCTATGTGATGCACCCGGCAGCACTGCCAAACGTAATTGTGCCTTGGCGGCGGTATTCCTGATCGATTCTCGATCGCTGGGCCTCCGAGTGGTGTTTCTGTGTCGGTTGCGGGGCGCCTCCTGGGGCGGGTGGCGCCGCCTCTGCCCGGTGGCGCGTGCGCCGGCAGTCGAGTCTGGGCGCCAGCATTGCCTCCTGCGTCGGACGGTGGGTCCCTCCGCGCTGTCGCTGGCCGGGCCTGGCGTTACTCGCTGCTCCCCGGGTCGGTCGTCGCCCGACTACCAGCCTTCCTGCCCTGCCTGACTGCGCCTCGCTGAGGTCTGGGTCACCATACTCGTGCCGGATCATCTTTCTCGCGGCGATTTCCCTGGACCGCACCTCGGCAGGAGCTTGTGGCTGTTCTGCTCCCGGATATAGGTTACACGGGAGTACTTTTCCGTCCTCGGAAGTTTGGTGCTGTTTGTGTGTTTCAGCGTGCTATGGCTAAGAAGATTATCTTCATTGTTATGATTGTGTCTGAATCGTGGGCAAACTCCAGTGTTCGTGTTTCTCGGCATTCTGTGCGGTGATGTACCTTACTTAGTGTGTTTCTCTTGGCGTTTTATTGTGCCGTTGCAGAATTGTAAGGAAGGAAAAGGTTAAACAGAGTGCCCTTGGATCCTGTGGCCTGTAATTTCGCTTGTGCCAAATTCCGGGGTTTTGGGGGATAATTGATTAAATTATGTTTTGCAATTTATGGTATTCTGTGTGTTTGTCTGGGGTTTTTGCTGGCCTGTACCCGTACGATCTCCCGTTTCCTCGCCCGGGCTCGTATTTGAAATTTAAGGTAAGTTAATTTTGGTAGTTCCCGTCCTGTGGTTCGGTGGGCCCCGTGACGAACTGTTTTTTTTTTTTTTTTTTTTTTTTTTTCTACACCCTGCCTGTCCTATCTCCCTGTGCTCATCTGTGCCCGTGCGCTAGTGTGTAAGTGGGCGACGGTGATCGTTTCCTGACTTGTTTACCGTTTCTTGCCGACTTCCCTGCATAGACTGCCGAATCTGTAATTTGGTCTATGCCGTGTTATAGTTGCGTCAAGTTGGTTCGCACATTCACCTTGGTAATGACATCTGCGCACCTATGAGATTGAATAGTGTTTGAACTATTGTAAGCTGGCGGTTGTCGCCATGTGTGTTAAAATTTAACTTGTATTTGAGCTTTGGTGTAAATGTATTTCGTTGACTGAGTTAATTTTATCTTGCCTACTGCTGCGATGTCAGAAATGTTAAAATCTAGCCTTTGGCTCCTTGTGAGTTTTTATGTTGATAACTGATACAGCATTTTAGTGTAATTATTTATCTTTTACGTTTTGGGGAAATTTTATCTTGGCAAATCCTTGGGGTTAGACACAAGTTGCACAATTTATGATCTATGGAAATGTTGGGGTGGATTGCACTTTCTCCTTAGGCCTGTCATTTATTGTTTTACTAAAGGCATTAAGAGATATTTGTTCAAAGCTTTTTTTAAAAAAAATTTTAACTATCATAAAATTAATCTTACTTGTGAAGCCATATTTGTGGAGAGTTGTTATTTAAATTTCATTGTATACAGTTCACTCCAATAAAGCCATCCTGCTGAAGAAAAAAATTTGGTGCTACTATTTGTGTCCCCCTTGTTCCCCTACCACGGCTCAGTAATCGTTTGGGTGGTCGAGGTGTTACGGTGTGAGGAGCATAATGTTGCACGGCCGCACTCACCTCCGAGACTCTGAACACAGTGACCAGCAAGCGTGCCGTCATTCCGAGACTCTACTCCTTCGCCGTGTGGCTTTCTTCAGGGATGTCTTCTGCTCTGACTCGACTTTTACAGACGACAGCACGAGATCTCACTGAACAGCCCAGGAGTAAGAGTTCTGAGGAGGCAGAGGTATTCGACTGATAATGAGCTCGGCCCCACCGAGCACCTCCTGCGGCTGTGAGCCGCGCCGCACCTGTCGCGGGGCTCGCCTCGCGGTCACCCCGCGGTGGTCACACACTCTGACCAGAACCGAGTCCTACCCTGCCTAGTGTTCAGCCAATCATCACAACTCGCCTTGACCTCAGTGTACGAACTGTCTTCGAATACAAGTCTCCTTCCTGCTCGTTTCATTGCGCATTTCTTTCGGTTACCCTGTCTGCTGTACTGCACTGTACTACACTGTAGTAGCGCTTTCTATGTACGATCCAAGTTTCGCGGAGCTGCGTTGCTTAGCGGAGACACATTATGCGAAAGTGACTCTCGTCCGTAAGTTATGCACACCATTGTAGTGCCGGGAACTGGTATTACATGGGGAATGTAGGAGTACAGTACAACCCCCTGCATACTGCTCCCAGAGTGACCACACAGACTCCACCACACACGGAGACCTTTACACAATAATTCTTCCATCCCTCCAAACGTGAAAGGTTTCGGAAGGAGACCTACTATCTGGTACAATGGGAAGTACCCTTTGCCATGCACTTAACAGCTGTTTGCTCAGTATGGGTATACGTTGATGTAACGGTAGACTTAACAGTTCTGGATGATGTGTCTGTGCATAGAGTATTAAGTGAAAAAAAGTTTAGCCTTCTTTGGAATTTGTCACATGTGATCTGTATTCTTTGAGTACACTAACCCACCAAAGACCAACAATGGGCAGCATATTACGGAGATATAAAGCATAAAAAACTGGAGGTATCATCTACTTGTCAAAGCAGTATTGTCTCTTAGGCATGAACCATCAGGCGTTGCAAATGTGATTAATAAAAAGAAATAATTTAAAATCTGTAATAATTAGTCACTTAATTAATAATTTTTATATAGTAATAATCATCTGATAATTTAAAAATAATAAAAAGAAACCTTGGGTACGATTGTCCCCTGCCACTGTCGCCGCATTTGCACGTCAACAGGATGTGTCCCACACGCCTACATTTGTAGTTCGGAAAAAAAGTGTCAAAGCTGAAATTTATTATTTGTTTCCTATTAAAGAAGTAGATACTGTGAAGAATAAAGGAAGCTATGTGTAAAGCACAAAGCGGAATCTCTTTTCTTTTTAGTCTTTCATACCAGGAAGTGTTTGTCGAATTTTATGTGCTTAAATCACAGTAAGTAGCTTCGTCCGTATCCTCTATTAGGTGTCGTTGTCCGCCCCCGGTAGCTGAGTGGTCAGCGCGATAGAATCTCAATCCCAACGGCACGGGTTGGATTCCCGCCTGGGTCGGAGATTTTTCTCCGCTCAGGGACTGGGTGTTGTGTTGTCCTAATAATCATTTCAATGCCATCGACGCGCAAGTCGCCCAAGTGCCGTCAAATGGAAAGACTCGCACCCGGCGAACGGGCTACCCGACGGGAGGCCCTACTCACACGCCATTTATTTGTTTATTAGGTGTCGGTCAGGAAAATGAAGGCAATCGAGGAAATGTAGTTTTCATCGTGACGCAGTTTTGAAATACACAAAGACTAAACAAACAGACCTCCTCACATTCCACAGGTTTAGCAAAGATTACATTGAAGTCTAAGGTAACTGACTGAAACTACTAAGGATAAACACATGTAATGTACAGGATTATTCACAAGTACCTCCAGACGACTGTGGAAAACACGACGGTAAACAGGAAAACGACAGGTATCAGTGCACAGACCACCTCTCCAAATTTTTAACTCAAATTACAGGTGGTCGTTACGGGCATAGTTTGTGACACGGTAAATGTCAGTACGGAGGTCAGAATCTTGCGGTACGTGTTCCGACGCGTCAGTTCGATATAAGCGAACACATTAACTGTACCTCCTTGCAACTCTTTCAAATTACATGGCAGTGTACGCACGAGCGCACGGTCTTTGACGCGAGCTCGTAATAAGAAATCACACGGAGTCCCGGGGCTGGCTGCGGAGGAGCGGAGAGCCGCGCCCAGCGCGCGCGCCCTGCTGCCTGCAATGACACGCGCTCTGTGGGACGCGCTGGAAGGCGTCGGCTGTGTTCCACAGCCGCGTGCGGATTTTCTGTGTCCCGAACACGCGCTTTATGACGATTCGGACACACGAAACGTGGCTTCGTCACTGAAGCCCGCCATTGCTTCTCGCTGCAACAGCCGTCGCAGGTCCCTGCCAGAGTGAGAACAGCTGAGCGTCGCGACAGAACGGCACAAGTTGGCGAGGGACGCGCCAAACAGCCGACTGCGGCACCTGCCTGCCGACTGACTGCTCCGCACAGCGTCGGCAGCCGGTCCCGCGAAATGTGTTGCACCAGCTTGTCTGCTGGAGCTTTTACCTGATATTCCATGCGGAACTGCCGCTCGACACTAACGCATTTAGTGGATTCGAAGAAGCAAAACCCGCGCACCACTCCGTCACGCGCCACCTTTTGACGCGCCTCACGACTACTGTTGCACTCACCGAAACCTGCAGAGGTGCTCTGTCCACCTTTATGTCTCACTTTTCGATACGTTTTCAGCTTTTCCCAAAATTTGAAATTTGTCTCTACACAACACTGGGTAGTATAAAATAAATCATTGTAGCCTAGTGCCACTCGTAACGTAAAGTTCGTTCAATTGTAAACTAAATAAGAGTCCAGTTAAATAATGGCCCATTTGTCCACTGGTAAACGAGACTTACTCGTTTACTAACACTATACACTGTCGAGTCGGCCACTACAACCGGCACGTGCAGACAGCTTTCAGTTTTCCACGCTGTTCTGTAGCTCGTCACCGTGGCGATCAGTTAGCGAATACTAAATCGGCACAGCACTCTACAAGTTATTCGAACGGATTCCGGCCATTTATTATAATCCACCTCACTGTGTAAAATGTCAACTACCATTCTCATCGGTAAACTACGACCCGTGTCGAAACTTCCGTGCGGTAATCGACGAAAATTGTTAACAGATTTACCAAATCACTAATCACGACCACGTATAAGAGGCTCGGAGCGGTATCTGCCTCGTACCGTTCACTGCGAATCGTCGGTAGGGGGACGAGGGCAGTGCTACCCCACATTCCGTTGTTGCCAGATGTATCCGAGATGGCGGCTATGACGTCATCGAAGATGCTGGCGTGTAGACTTGGCAACAGCAATGATGACATCCGAGTTTGCGGCCGTGACGTCATTCCAGATGGTGGATTTTGGCGGGAAGTTCGAATTTTGGTGGGAACGAGGTCAATTGGGCTACCTCCACTAACCTAATTCCCCACTGTTTTTCTGGGGTAGGGGAGGGGAGGGAAGTTCAAATTCGAACAGCACAATGCACCACACCACGTTTATCTCCAATAACCTAAGAAAATAGAGTGAAAATATGTCACTTGCGCTACACGTACTAACCAAATCATCCAGCCGCCACCTCTTCCTAGCAACTGGCACCGAGTTTGGTGGTAAAGAAAGATCAATTTGCATATCTCTACTAAGCTAAGAAAATGGTGTGAAAGAAAGGACACTCGGACTACCTCCACTTACCTAAGTCATCCGACCACCACCGCATCCTACGAACTGGCACCAAGTTTGAATTTTGGCAGGAAGATAGCTCAATTCGCCTACCTCCACTACCCTAAGAAAATGGTGTGAAACAAAGAACACTTTGACTACCTCCACTAATCTAAGTCACCCAACCGCCGCCTCCTCCTAGGTATTCATAGGAGAAGGACTCGGCCTGTACTGGACTGGTGGAGAGAGGAAGGAGTGTACTTTATTTATTTTGGAACAATTTAATTAGGGATGGAGTATATTTATTATACTGATGCAAAACACATGCTCTGACATGCTTGGGGTCACGTCACACAGCCTAAAGACATGCGAACCAGTAAAAGACTCTGCAAACATCCTTGCTAATTGTCAACTGTCGAAATCATGCACCAGACTTTATTTAAACAATTTCAGCCACTACCACCATCCGGTGTGTTCGCCACGAGGTCCAGAGTCCAACTGACCTAGTGCACAGCACCACCACCAGAGTGTGCTATCATCCCTCTCATCTCTTCGACCGCTTTCTATCGCTGTTCTAATGGGACACCTCTGACTCGCTGATACCAATGTCACAGACCGTATTGTTCCACTGTTCGTGATGTGTGTCTGATGCCCATACTGATGTTACAGATCATGCTGTTCCACTGCTCGTGCCATGTGTGTGTACAGGACGTGAATACGGACATAACAGATTGTGCTATACAAAAATTGTTCCATCACTCCTAAATAATTCAGTACACTGATGTGCCGACACAAAATCAACTCATAAACTGTCCAAATAACACACAGAATGGCATACAGACCTGTTTGCAAAATAATCCAACAGACACACGCAAGCACCACCTGCAGCCCCCTATCCACTGTACCGCACTGGAGGGTACCAGTGAAGTAACACGACTGTCCGCTGCAAAGTCATGCACAGCTGCCCGCAGTCATGAGGCAGTGACTCCTATTCATACTCCGGACCTCAGAAATTCAAAATATGTGTTTAACTGGACACAGTTGTTGACACAACCGGGTGAGAGTGAACACTTCTTTTTTCGGGGCACACTCACCCCGGTTCTGGACCGTGCGCTCGTGTGTTTTTTTAACATTGAAGGTGTGTTCACACTATACCTGCTGTACGGGTCCAGTGGGAACACCATTCACCATTGTTTTCAGCAGAGGAGACTTTCAGCGCTAAAATTGTTTTCCACAGATCGCTAAATTTCACTCACAGTTAAACCCACAAAACCTGTCTACTGATCATCAAATACATACATACTAGACTCAGAAGAATATTGGAAGCCAGGAACATATTTACCAATCTAACTACACTTAAATATTATTATGATTACAGTCTGACACCGATCTATGTACTTGTAATTTCTGCTCTTGACACTTGTGGTTCGGGAACGAATATTCATATCTATAACGCATAACTTTCCACGTAAAAAATCTCTCTCATACCCTCGTGGTTATCTATGTGCTGAATCAATACATCCCACACTCATCTTCTCTAGTCTGGCTACAACATAAGCCACAGCAACTTAACAATACAATATATACACATTTTATATAAACAGTGTAGTTATCTTTTATATCTGTACAGCACCCAAAAAAATTAGGGCATGCCTACACTCACACCGGCTATATGTCATGATGCTCCTCAGCCCTAGGGAAGAATTGTCAACCTTTTCTTTCTTTCTATAAACGTGACATTCAGTGGCAATAAACTGTTTTACACTTATCACCATATTGCACCGCCAACTAAACCTCACAAAGTGCCATACATATCGTCAAATGCGGAAAGATTCTTACTCAATTACACTGCTCTCCAACTGAGGACAGAAGCTTGAATATTAGAGCGTGAAACCGATCTCCATCCCACCAATATATCACTGCATACCATGCCGATCTAGTAAACGTACAATTCATATTCTCCACTATACAAAATAATCCCTTTTACATCAGAGCACCCTCAGCGGACCGAAGTCACACTCTGAACTGTTCTACAAATTCGAGATTGTCATCCCTCAGCACAAATGCATTCCTGTTTCTGATCCGAACCTGCTTCCTTGCTTGCTCGCTTTTCCACGCACATCTCCAGACTGGGAGATTACAAGAAAACATGTATTTTCGCATCGTTTGCCATACTATTATACCATTTTTGCGGTACTTCCCGATATCAAGCTCTAGGCAGCATTCTACCGATCGCTAGCGCAACATAATTCCCAAGATATAGACTGGAAATATATTTCTCTACAAACCCCAAACTTTAGTGAGGTGCAGCATGCTGTAAACCACTGACTAAGTAGAAAAAAAATTGAGGAAACTGATATTTCTGCTCTCGAATACCGATGTCGGTGATGTAGCAGATTCCAAATCATCCCTCAAATTTACAAGCCAACTAAGGTTTTTCCCATGTCTAGAGAACAGGCAAACATGTCTTCCACATGCTATATGCACAAACCACAATCGATCGCCTCTCAACTAAATAAAGGCGCGAAATGTGCAGAAGCAGTTTACAGAACAATTTACATGGGAGTCAATAACTCTCCGGCGCAATCGCACCTCCATACACAATCTTCCCAAATTTCCACCTGACCACAAAAGCCGCCCAACACACAGTATTAGTTCACTATTCACTCGTCTAGATGGCGGCAAAGTTAACATTCCTACACTCCAACAGACCTCTGCATTCAGATGGCTGCTGCCATTGTCGGGAAACGAGAATCATTAGCACCACAGGCCATGAATACATGGAATCATTGTAGAAAACTGGTCACATACATGTTTTATCATAATACTTACAATTAAATGTTATGATCATGATCTCAACTGAACGTCATTGGACAATGAGCGATGGATTGGAAATACACCCTGCTGAAAACTGTGTCCAGTTGTAAGGAAGGTACAGATATTTCCATTTCCAGAGCCAGTCTTCAGCAGGGTGTATTTCCGATACTTCGCTCATTGGCAAATGCTGTTCAGTTGAGACCACGATTGTAACATTTAATTGTAAGTATAATGATGAAACATATATTTGACCAGTTATCTAGAATGATTCCGTGTATGCATGACCTGTGGTGGGAATGATTCACATTTCCCGACAACGGCAGCAGCCGTTTGAATACAGAGGCCTGTTGGAGTGTAGGAATGTATCTGAGTCAACTTTGTCGTCGTCTAGACAACCGAATAGTGAACTAATACTCAGTATGTGTTGAGCAGCTTTCGTGATCATGTGGCAGTTTGAGAAGACTGTGTATGGAGGTGCGATTGCGCTGGAGTGTTATTGACTCCCATGTAAATTGTTCATTTTACTGCTTTTGCACATTTCATGCCTCTATTTAGTTGAGAGAAGATCGATTGTGATTTGTGCATCTAGCATGTTGAAGACATGTTTCCCTGTTCTCTAGACAAGGGAAAACCTTAGTTGGCTTGTAGCAGATTCCAAATCATCCCTATAATTTACATCACCGACATCAGTATTTGAGAGTGGAAATATGAGGTTCCCTCTATTTTTTCTAGTTACTCAGTTGTTTACAGCACGCTGTGTTCACTCTCGTCCTGTCACATCAGCAACTGTGTCCAGGTGAACATGTATTTTGAGAGGAATTCTAAGGTGCGGAGTATGAATAGGATGTCACTGCCTCATGATTGCGGGCAGCTGTGCGTGACTTTGCAGCTGACAGTTGCGTCACTTCACTGGTAGCCTCCAGTGCGGTGTAGTGGACAGGGTGTCTGTTGGACTATTTTGCGAACAGGTCTGTAGGCCATGCTATGTGTTATTTGGACAGTTTACAAGTTGATTTCGGGCCTGCACATCAATGTACTGAATTATTTAAGAGTGGTAGAACTATTTTTGTATAGCATGATCTGTGACGTCCGTAGTGGAACAATTTTTATATAACATGATCTGTGACGTCCATATTCGCGTCACTCATACACAAGTCACGAGCAGTGGAACAGCACGATCTGTAATTTCAGTACGGGCATCACACACACATCACGAACGGTGGGACAATACGATCTGTGATGTCAGTATCTGCATGTCAGAGGTGTCCCATTAGAATGGCACTAGAAAGCAGTCAAAGAGATGAGAGGGATGATAGCACACTCTGGTGGTGGTGCTGTGCACAAGGGCAGTTGTGCTCTGGACCTCGTGATGAACACAGTGGGTGGCAGTAGTCGCTCTAATTGTTTAAATAAAGACTGCAAACATGCTTGCTAACTGTCAACTGTTGAAATCGTGCACTAGAGTCTTTTAGTGGCTCACATGTCTGTAGGCTGTGTGACAAGACCCCAAGCATGTCAGAACGTGTGTGTTGTATCAGTGTAATAAATATACTCCATCCCTAAATAAATTGTTCCAAAATAAATAAAGTACACTCCTTCCTCTCCCCACCAGCCCAGTGCAGGCTGAGTCCTCCTCCCACGACTCCCTAGCTTAGTGGAAGTAGTCAAAGTGTCCTTTCTTTCGAGCCATTTTCTTAGGGTATCAGAGGTAGCCCAATTCACCATCTTCCCACCAAAATGCAAACTTGGCACTAGTTCCTAGGAAGAGGTGGTGGTTGGATGACTTAGGTTAGTAGGAGTAGCCCAAGTGACATGTTTTCCCTCGCTTTTCTTAGGTTAGTTGAGATAACCTTGGTGTGATGCATTATGCTGTTGAAATGTGAACCTCCCGCCATTTTTCTGGGGGTTGGGAGGGGAGGGGGTTTAGGTTGGTGGAGGTAGCCCAATTGACCTTCTTCCCACCAAAATTCAAACTTCCCACCAGAATCCACCATCTTGAATAACGTCATGGCCGCCATATTGGATGATACCATTCGCTGTTGCCAAGTCTACACGCCGCCATCTTGGATGACCTCATCGCCATCATCTTGGATACATCTGGCAACAATGTAATGAGGGGTAGCACCCCTCTTCTCCTCCTACTGACATCACCGTAAGCAGCATTGAATTTAGCTTCTGTCATGTTACACGTTTTCCCATCCTAAACCAAACACCAAGGGGAAAAAAGTTTTTGCTCTTTTTCAGTCTGCACAAAAGTAGGTACAACTTACTGAAATGGTTGCTCCGTAGAAACTAACCTATGACTCAGTGTTATACACTGACAGAAAAGAATTAGTACACCCTTTTAGAGGTTTCCAATCCACTCGAGATGTATTGCTGCAACAGTGTATGTGGAGTATATGAAATGATTACAAATCAATAACACAAGCAAGTCTGAGGTACCAGATATCGACCACATTAGTACATGCTGTCACCTCCACAGGCAGCAACGCAGATGCCGATTCTCACATCCGATCGTTCGTGAAGAAGGCAGGTACTATCCCGGCATACGGTATGTCACGCCTACTCGATCTGTTCACCGAGTTCTCCAACAGTTGCCCGTTGGCAAGTCGCACAAGTCACTTTTTGTCACATTGTAACGTAGTATCCCACAAGTGTGGAGATCGTGCTGGCCAGAGAAGTTGGTACATGTCTTGCAGAACACATCGGATTTCACGAGTAGTGTGTCCCTATTGGAACAACACGTGGCCTTTCTGTTGTAAGAATGGCAAAGTACGGTTCTAACAATATTCTGCATATATCGAGCGCTAGTTAGCTTCCCCTACAGAAACACCAAAGACGAATGAGCGTCGTAGCTTATCACATCCCAGACCACAAACCCAATTTGTCTCTCTCTATGTGACTGTGCCCACTAGGTCCACGTCTTAGCCACAAACGACCATCACTTCGGTGGAAGCTGAATCTGCTTTCATGGCTGAAGACCACACTGCGCTGTCCCGTCTTCTGAGTGACCCTTTGACGGCACCAGTTGAGCTGTGCACGTCGACGCTGTGGCGCGAGTGGCAGACAGGCTGGAGGTGTGCGTGCCCTTAGTCCCACTGCTAACAACTGGTTTGTAACAGTTCGTGTTGTATCTGGGCTCACAAGCACTCGTGTCTGAATTATGGTACCTGTGCCATCTTCCACTGCTGCCATTACGACGGCTCTGGCGGGCGTCTGTGTTCCCTGGACATCCAGAACATCGTCTACAGGTGTGATACCAGCACCGTTGCACAACTGGTGCAACACCTCCAACTTGTGTTGAAATCCTCCCAGAGGACCAACACGCCGCTCAGGAGGCCACAGTTGGGCCATTCGTGAGGATGGCAGTTCAAACCCTTTTGTGACCATCCCGATTTAGGCTTTCCGTCATTTCTCTAAATCGCTTTGGGCAAATGGTTCCTTTGAAAGGGCACGGCTGACTTCCCTTTTCGTCCTTCTCTAATCCGAGCTTGTGCTCCATCGCTAATGACGTCGTTGCCGACGGCACGATAACACTAATCTCCTCCTCCTCCTCCTCACAATCTGCCTGCAGGAAGCGCGAGTGTCTCTCTGTGGCACGGTCGCCTGCCTGCTAGCTTCACACAGCTTCACCCCACTGAGCCTTCTGGCTGTGAGCATTCTCTATTCAAGGGAGACTGACTGCTTAAGTGCCTCTGTATACTCTGTAACTAATCTAATCCTGCTTACACGATACATAAGGCGTTGTAGTATATCCCTGCATTCCTCACATAATACTAATTTATGAATTCTGTACATAGGCCTTCATGGATTAGATGGCATCTTTCTTCATAAGCCTGCCAGTTCAGTTTTTCCAGGATTTCCATGACGCTCCGTCATTAGTCAAGTCACGTCTGTGACCATTCACGCTTTCTTTCTTTGTACACGTCCAACTTCGTCTGTACTACCATTTGGCACAAAGATGAGACGCAGAAATGATTTGTAAGCAATTTCCTTTGCAGACGTCTGCCTTTTCCCCACTAGCCTGGCAATGAGCCTAAGTCTGCCACCTGCCTAACATACGAATGAGCCTGTATGATCGTTCCAAGTTATATTCGTACAGACTGAATGAATTTCTTGACGCAAATTGCAGGTTCTTTATAGTGTAGATACTATGGTTTTGCGTTTTTTTGAAGCACACAGTTTTACATCTATGAGCATTTAAAGCAAATTACGAATCTTTGCACTGCTACGAAATCTTATCGAGATCTGAATGGATATTTTTCTGCAGAATTTTTCAAATGCATCTTAATTTTAGATAGCTGCATCATCTGCAAATACTCTGAGATTGGTATTAATAATGTCTATCAGGTCATTAATAAATGTACGAACAGCACACAGTCTCCTGGGAAACGCTCATAGTTATTCCTACTTCTATCGATGACTCTCCATCCGAGATAACATGCTGCGTTCTGCCTACCAAATTTTCAAACAAGCCAAAAATTTCTCGATTGCGCTTTCGGTAAGAAGTGTTGGGGTGGCACCGACTAATGCTTTTCTGGAAGACAAGAGTTACTGCATGTACATGTCTTCCGTTATCCACGTCTCTCAGGATATCGTGTGAAGAACGCACAATTTAGGTTCTGCACGACTGATGCTTACAAAATCCAGTTGGGTTGACCGAGAAGAGGTTATTCGTTTCCTGCAGCTCATTAGACATACAACAGCTGACTATGAATTACACAAAAAACGTTAGACATATAACATGTCGACATCAGTACAGAAAACAACAGTGACGGTTTCGTAAGGGAGGAACACAATAAGGGGAAGAATAATAACAGAGAAGAAAATCACAGGATTTCAGTTTTTAGTGATCGTGGTAACACACAGAGGAGATGGACATTAAAAACACACAACTGAGAATTTGTGTTACCTAACGTTACAACTGGAAGATTAAAAAATGTAGGACAGAAATTAATCTAAAATTTTATAAAGTTATGTCAGTACCACATTTGCTGTGTGGGTGTGAATCTTGGTTAGTGAAACAGAAAGGTAAAGGAAGCTTATGAGCTAACACAGTGAAACTTCCTCAAAAACACAGCAGTATTCACAAAATGAGTTAATGAAAGAAGAACAAGTATTAGGAAGGAATTGAAAATAGGCTGAAGAAAAGTGGCGAAAACGGATATTCAATCTGTTGCAAGTGGAAGATTTAAGAATACCACTATATTTTTGGCAATATGTTCAGCAAGGTAAAAGATGCATGGGAAGAGATGGAAGGACCGAACGTAGCTGCAATGGGCCAGAAGAAGAAAACCAATATGTTGTAAGATTTCACAACAGACTCTGGACGGAAGTTTCCTTCTCGTAAACCAGAGTGTTGCAGCCAGCTGCACGAGGCGAGGCGGCGCGGCCACGGGCAGAGGCGGGCAGCGGCGGCCGAGCAGCTGGCGCTCAGCCGGGCCCACGTGGGCAGGCAGGGCTGCTCGGCAAGCTGGCGCTGCCCTGGAACAACCTGCCGTCTCCAACCGCTGGGCACACTTACTGGCTGCACGATTCTACGCGAGTACTTTTAGAACTGTGTAGTGTACGGACCTGCAAGTAGCTGGAGCAGCGGCCGGTGCAGGCGAAGCTGGGGATGGGCTTGGGCACGCAGCCGGGGTACTGCAGCACGTGGATGACGGGCGTCAGCTGGCACTCGTCCGCGGGGCTGCGCTCCGGCGCCTGCGACGCCTCCGAGGCGTCGGGACGCACGACGGCGGGCGCCGGCGCCGGCGCCGCCAGCAGCGCGGCGGCCACGACCAGCCACCAGCGCGCCGCCGCCGCCGCCCCCGCCCCTGCACACGCCGGCTCTGAAACTGGGCTGCAGCAGCCTCGACCGCCAACTGGGGGACCAGCTTCCAGCGTCTCCACCACCACCCTGGAAGTGGGCTAGGCCAGTTCAGACCCTAACACTGCCAGGTTTCAGCCCCGGTACGGGGGTGACACCTCGACTGTACTAATGCCTTTCTTCTCTGTCAAACTCGACCGCACTCCGAGAGCTGTCCGGATTTACATTTTCTGTGATGTTCCAAAACGACTCGATCTTTATGGTCAGAACAGCGCCGATTCACGTTCTCGAGCCTTAAAATTGCAATATCGGGAAGAACGGCAAATAAAATTTTACTTATTGTGCACACACGGTATAGAAGGAAGAATATATCATCAAGTTGTAGGTGATTTGGGAGATTAAGGAGTGTTAAACTTAATACAGAGAATTGTCACCTCTCGCAAGAGCAACAGCTCCGACCCGCTTTGGCATTGCGTCACACTCACCTCGAGAAACAGATGGGAGTACATAGTTCTGTGGCGCTCCGACTCCGTGCCAAATCACTAATCTTAGTGCCTGGAAAGGAGTGGTGTGGCAGTCTCTCGGCAACCTGTGACCAGCAGGTTCAATACCTCAAAGATCTGGAGGACATGCTGGCCAGTGCAATCCCTGTACCGACACAGTTAAGGACAGAATGGGCTACCTCTGTTCTTATGTCATCTTGTTGAAACATTTCTTCACAGAGACGTCAAAGATAGGGCAAAAGGCGAAAATAGAATGGCTGCTGTCCAGATGACTGGTTATGTGAACCAGAGGTGACTGCATCGTGTCCCCAGTGGTACCCTATAGTGTAATGAGAGGTGACGGGCTCGTACGATGGTAATGAATGTAATATCGCAATGTTCGTTCCCCTCGGACCCTCACTAGATGGATATCCCTGTGACGATTCTGTAGGCAGAACAGGAGCTCTTCTGAAAAGACAGTGTGGTGCACAGTGTTGTCGTCAGGCATATCATCGGCAATGCCTCTGAGTCTAAATTTTTAGACAACATAGTTGTGTGGAGATAGCAGCGATTAATTTACTTATAATCAATTATTCAAAATTACAGTCACAATCGCCAACCGGTTGCCGGCAAAATAAATAATGAGATTGTGACTGTCATTTTGTATAAGTGGCTACTGTGTCTGCTGGCGTATCGACGCAAACAGGACCCACTGTCAGCGTGCCGACATCTGTGGTGCTCCAGATATTATCGCACTGGCCCTGTGGATACCTGTTCTCCTGCAGACAATGCTATTTCCTGACTCGAGGTGCGCCACGTCGTATTGGCTGGCTGTGCTGCCGTCTGCGGCGCTAATCACGTGGGGTTGCCGAGATCCAGCACGGAGCAGAACGCAGAACGCAGAACGGCACCCTTCTGAATGCGTCGCTTCCACACTGGCGTGACAACCGTGGCATCCCGACCCACGTGGGCGGCAGTACCGCGGAACGGTAAACCGTACTCTCTGTAGGCTACAACTGTACCGTTGTCGAATTCTGACACCAGTTCACAGACATTTCTTTCTCCCCCAGAGGGCATAGCGCGATATCTCTCAATTGCACAACAATAAAAAGCTATTTCTCCATCAGGAGAGCGGTGTGTAACCTTTCCTTACATACAGGATGTAGATGGCGTTATTCGTATCTGATTTCGGCAGTTTCACTGAAATACCAGATCGAGACATGTAATACATTCGATACGAATTTAACGTTTGTTGCGGGGGTGTCTTCCCGGTACTGCGAATTTAACAGCCAAAAGTGCCGTATTTCTCAGAATCTCGTTGTCAAATGAGCCGTGGGGACTAAACGCTACAGCGTCCTGCTACCCTGATCTGGACCAGTATACAGCATAAGCACTCAACTGCTCTGGTCCCGTGCAACGTAGCAGTAATCCCCCATCCAGCTCCAGTCCCACCCTCGTACAACAGCGCATTCAGTCACGCACTGTCTACAAACCTATTAGCTTCTAACACTGAGCAGCAAGTGTTGTTACACAATTATGTGAAGGTATTGAACCCTGAGCTTCCCATTAGTCAATGTAGCCCTTACGATACATCTGACAGGCTAAACTCCAGACGACTGGCAGTAAAAAGAGCTGTTAAAGTTATTTTTGAAGATTTTTATGTACTGTACACCAAAAATAGGATCCAGTGTTCACCACCAGGACTACAAACAGAGCTAAACACGTAAACTGAACGAGAAGGCCTCGATTTGCCCAGCAAGCGTGTTAAAGTGCACAGTTTGCACCACCTGTGGACTGTGCAGGCACTTTCTCCGCTAGTGAGAACAACTGCCCAAGCTGTGTGGCGACACTCCCGAGGCCAAGTAGCGCATCGTGCAAGAGTGCACTTTATAGCATCGTGTCGAGACAAAACGAGACACTTCGTCAAACTCCTATGGGCTTTTGACTGAATTGAGAAATTTAAATTAATGCTGTAACCGTTTTTCCATTAAACGTCTGCACCGTACATGTACACCCTTGCACTCTATTTTTGTTTAATATCTGCAGATTTATGTTTAATAACACCTTCTGTCCCATCATTCGCTAAGCTGATCAGCTCTGCACTGCTTGGGACTTGAGCTGCGGCAGTCTACACGGCTTTGCCGGTACCCCTTCGTTTCTCTTGGTGGCACAGCCATCCTGTGGCCATCAATGTCGGGTTTTGCATAGTTTCCCCACAAGGCTGAAGGTAAATGCACGGATGATTCCTTTGTTAAGGTCCTGGCTATTTTACGTCTCCATCATTCCACTGTCCTGGATAGTTTCCAGAGGCAGATCCACCCACATTACGTCCAGGGTAGGCTCACCCACGTTACATCCAAAGTAGTTTTCAGAAGTGGATCCACCTGCATTCCACTTCTATCACACGTCACCATATTCCGCTCCGTGCAATTCAAACATGCATAATTTGTAATGTGAGCCATCAAACCAACATTCTGGACAGTGGAAATTAAAATGTCCTGTCGTACCACTCCTGCTCGCATCGGCCAGTTTGACATCCTGTCCCCTTTAAAAAAAAACTCACAATTAATACTGATTGCAATTATCTGTGACTGCAAATTTTCTGAAGAATTTCTGTCAGTCTTTACTGCCTGTTAGCAAGTAACTTTCACTTTCCTGTGATATAAAATTAAATTTAGGAAACATTAGACCAGTAAATACAAGACATAAGGAGACAGTACACATTTCATCAACTCCTAGGTCCCAGCATTTTTCTCTCTCTGATCTCCTACAGCTTTACACGGTGTGAGTATAGAGCAACCTGCACATCACCCCACTCTCCATTCTTGCTAAATGTATTCAAGATGGCGGATCCAAGATGGCGGTGATATGTAAATGTCGCAATGACGTCATGGCGGGAACTTCAAATTTTGGCGAGAAGATAGATCAATTGGGCTACCTCCATTAATATAATCCCCTCCCCCTTCCCCTCCCCTCCCCTCCCCAGAAAATGGCGGCGAACTCAAATTCCAGCAACACATCATGGCTACCTCCACTAACTGAAGGAAGTAGCGGGAAAATAGGTCACTTGGGCTACCTCCACTAACATAAGTCATCTGACTGCCACCTCTTCCTAGGAATTGGTGGGAAAAACACTTTGCTGGATAGGATGGACATAAGTCTTTATTTAAATAGTCTTTATACACTCCTGGAAATGGAAAAAAGAACACATTGACACCGGTGTGTCAGACCCACCATACTTGCTCCGGACACTGCGAGAGGGCTGTACAAGCAATGATCACACGCACGGCACAGCGGACACACCAGGAACCGCGGTGTTGGCCGTCGAATGGCGCTAGCTGCGCAGCATTTGTGCACCGCCGCCGTCAGTGTCAGCCAGTTTGCCGTGGCATACGGAGCTCCATCGCAGTCTTTAACACTGGTATCATGCCGCGACAGCGTGGACGTGAACCGTATGTGCAGTTGACGGACTTTGAGCGAGGGCGTATAGTGGGCATGCGGGAGGCCAGGTGGACGTACCGCCGAATTGCTCAACACGTGGGGCGTGAGGTCTCCACAGTACATCGATGTTGTCGCCAGTGGTCGGCGGAAGGTGCACGTGCCCGTCGACCTGGGACCGGACCGCAGCGACACACGGATGCACGCCAAGACCGTAGGATCCTACGCACTGCCGTAGGGGACCGCACCGCCACTTCCCAGCAAATTAGGGACACTGTTGCTCCTGGGGTATCGGCGAGGACCATTCGCAACCGTCTCCATGAAGCTGGGCTACGGTCCCGCACACCGTTAGGCCGTCTTCCGCTCACGCCCCAACATCGTGCAGCCCGCCTCCAGTGGTGTCGCGACAGGCGTGAATGGAGGGACGAATGGAGACGTGTCGTCTTCAGCGATGAGAGTCGCTTCTGCCTTGGTGCCAATGATGGTCGTATGCGTGTTTGGCGCCGTGCAGGTGAGCGCCACAATCAGGACTGCATACGACCGAGGCACACAGGGCCAACACCCGGCATCATGGTGTGGGGAGCGATCTCCTACACTGGCCGTACACCACTGGTGATCGTCGAGGGGACACTGAATAGTGCACGGTACATCCAAACCGTCATCGAACCCATCGTTCTACCATTCCTAGACCGGCAAGGGAACTTGCTGTTCCAACAGGACAATGCACGTCCGCATGTATCCCGTGCCACCCAACGTGCTCTAGAAGGTGTAAGTCAACTACCCTGGCCAGCAAGATCTCCGGATCTGTCCCCCATTGAGCATGTTTGGGACTGGATGAAGCGTCGTCTCACACGGTCTGCACGTCCAGCACGAACGCTGGCCCAACTGAGGCGCCAGGTGGAAATGGCATGGCAAGCCGTTCCACAGGACTACATCCAGCATCTCTACGATCGTCTCCATGGGAAATAGCAGCCTGCATTGCTGCGAAAGGTGGATATACACTGTACTATTGCCGACATTGTGCATGCTCTGTTGCCTGTGTCTATGTGCCTGTGGTTCTGTCAGTGTGATCATGTGATGTATCTGACCCCAGGAATGTGTCAATAAAGTTTCCCCTTCCTGGGACAATGAATTCACAGTGTTCTTATTTCAATTTCCAGGAGTGTATAAACAATTTGAGGCAGTACCTCCATCCAGTGTATTCACCCTTGGGTCTGGAGTCCTACTGACCTAGTACACAGTACTGCAACCAAAGGGTGCCGTCACCCCTCCCTCCAAGATGGCGCTCTGGAGGGGAAAATGACGGGAAAAGGACTCAGTATACACTTCACAGACCTGCAAACTACTTGTAAATCACCGAAATAATGCAGTACACTGACGTGCAGACACCCAAACAACTTCTAAATTGTAAAAATAATGCATGTAAAATGCTCTCCAAACATGCTTGCTAATCATCAACTGTCGAAATCAGGCATTGCACAGCCTGCACACCTGTTCAAAAATAATGCAACTGACACAAAAACAACTCGTAAATTGTCAAAGAATAACACATGTGTGACACTATTCAAACACACTCACAATGCTTAAACACCCAAAAATAATGTAGTGCACAACAGTCACTGCACGCAAAAAACACAAGGTATCAGCGAACTGTTCCAACACTCACACGCACTTTGCAGAGCCAGCTGGACTCAAGCCAGCGCCAGAGTGCAAGCCATTGCTATCGCGCCACTGCTGATGGCAGGTGAAAGTCACGCTTATTTTCGGGTATACAGTTAGAGTTCATTGAGTGTTATACTGACGTCACATATCTATATAAATAAGCTCCAAGTAACACTCTGGACTGCATACACATATTCACCATTGCTGGCGCAATCAATCTCTCTATCTGCGCTCCAGCAAAGACATAATAGCCTAGCAACTCACTCTCACAGATGCTGGAGAAATCCATTCCACTACTTCCCACAATAGCACAGACTGCATTGTTCTTAGTGATCCTAACGGGACACACAAGCTGCGTCTAGCCGGGCATGTGTTTACCAGCCAAGTGCAGCTGATGTATTGTTACGAAATGCTCCTGTAACTACACACTGTCACAAATGCACCTAAAAGGTTCTCAATGTTACACTGATGTCACATGGCTATGTACAATAAGAACCTAGTCGACCTCTCAGAAATTGTATAGTGTTCCAGTAATAGTTAACTGTCACTTTTGTAGAAGCTTTCGTGATGTCTCAGCTTGTCTGCATGGAAATACTTGCCCTAACAGAACCTGTTTACGAAAATAGCGCAGACTACTCCTGATGGTCCAAAGGTGGCACCCTGTCCATCACATGTTACCCTTCCTGGAAATCGTAAAGACAGGCTTTCAACAAACATCTCCGAAACGCAAAAAATCTCACCAATGTATAGAAGCTCCTACGTCCTGGCATAAAGGATGTCTTGTGACTGAATGGAGCATTATGATAGGCTCTTATTGAATTTACCTGCTGAATTATTGATGCTGCCGATGTGGAAGCACTGTCCACTTTTTTTTTCATTCTGCAGACGAGACTTTCAGCGGCAAAAATCTATTTTGTACAGATCACCACTGAGGGCGGGAGCTTGAATATTAGTGTGAAACAGATCTCCAACTCGGCAATGTATCACTGCGTACCATGTCGATGTAGTAAACATACAATTCATATCCTGACCCATACAAAATCACCCCTTTTACATCATTCGTATAGCTATCGACCGCCAGACACTCGTACATATACCGCAAAGACAGACAGCATAAGCACACGCACCACAGGTAAACCAGTCGCTGCACTAGACATTCCCCGCGAGGTCGGGCGGTCATCCACCCCTGACACGTGACCAGAGCGCCCTCAGTGGAACGAAGTCACTCTCAGAACTGTTCTACAAATTCGGGGTTGGCTCTCCTGGCACCAGCGCGTTACTGTTTCTGGTTCCGACCTGGTTGCTTGCTTGCTTTGCTACACCCATCTCCAAACTCTGGGAGTGCAAGAATATATGTAATTCCTCATGGTTTGCCAAAATATCATACCATTATCACGATCCTTCTCGATATCAAGCACATAGCAATATCACTTGCATAGTAGTATCAGTCGTGCAACATAATTCTGAAGATACGGACTGGAAATTATTTCTCTGCAAACCCGAAACTTTTGCGAGGTGGAGCATGCTGTAAACCATTCAGTAACTAGAAACTTATCCCGTCTGCGAAGACCTTTACGAGAAAACTCGAAAAAAATAGATGAAACTGATATTTCCACTCGCAAATGCCGATGTCGGTGATATAACAGATTCCAAATCATCCTTATAATTTGCAGAGTCAACTATGGTGTTTCTCATGTCTAGAGAACCAGCAAACGTGTCCTCCACCCGGCTTTCACCTGCTACCACACCTGCAGTCTGGGATTTGTAATCAAGTCTCACCATTCTACCACATACCTGTGTTGGATCCCATAGAGAAGTCCTTTAATGATTACAGCCACTACTGAATCATATTTCTGGCATTCTCATATGTCGAAACAACTCACCTTTCTCGAAACTATTTGCTACAGTAGCATGCCAACGTCGTTTTAGGTAGTCCCTATGCATCTTGCAACTGCTGCCATATCTGCAGCTTTATGCATGTTATCGTTCCAATTTATATCGGAACTGAGTAGAAGTCGGTGAAAGCTAGATCTACCACCTTCTGCAACCCATGTAGAAACAGGCTAAGCTGAGTGTGACAGGACTGTGTTTTGACCATTCGATGGAAATGGGAACATATGTCGTAGCTCCGCCAACCGTACACGATGTGTAAGGTCAGCGCCAAACGAAGCCTGCTCCTGCAACATGAAGTAGTATAAAAGACAGTATGGGAACTGGCAGAAGGACGAGGATTTTGCTACTGCATTGTGGTGCTTCTGCAAACTACTACAAGTGCCACGCAGGATTAGCCGAGCGGTCTAAGGCGCTGCAGTCATGGATTGTACGGCTGGTCCCGGTGGAGGTTTGAGTCCTCCCTCAGGAATGGGTGTGTGTGTTTGTCCTTAGGATAATTTAGGTTAAGTAGTGTGTAAGCTTAGAGACTGATGACGTTAGCAGTTAGGTCCCATAAGATTACACACACACAGACACACACACACACACACACACACACACACACACATACAGCTGTCCGAAGCAGATCTGCATCCCTCAGGACCCATTAACGTCTATCACCCCAACATGCTATCTTCGTTTTCTGTACCAGCCAACAGAGAAAAATTACAAACTATAAAAGCTCCATTAACTTCATCCGATAGAGAACTCTATAAGGGTTTTGCCACATCTCTCTCCTCCCATATATCGAAAATAAATACCGTCCACATGCTGGCATCGAGCACACGTGATGATAGTATTAAATATACAGCTAATGATCCATAGCACAGACCAGTGTAAAGGTGTATCGCCTGTACTGTAGCAGGATGACCGTATCTAACAAACTATAGTATAATTCGAAGAGAATCTCCCTATGGCCCTTTGTCGTTGTTTGAAATATTGTTTCTTTCTGCTGTAACACGTTTTGTACACTGCCATACATATTGTTTTTTCCCCTCACTACTTCAAGGTCTGTGTCAGGTTCTAAACTGACATTAACACATTCTTATCCATTGCTTCTCACAGAAAACTAGACTTCGCACAGTATAAGTCATGTTGTTACTGCTGCTACTATAACACACCACACACACTGTATCATTTTAAATGAAGGATAGTTACAACATAAGGAAACTGGAAGAGGCTGGCGGCGATGTGGGGAGTTTACAAACTGCTGTCTGAAGGTGACTGACGACCTCTACATTTAAACCCATCTGTCACAGTGATGGAATAGCTGATGCCTCTACGTTCCATTTCGACTGATTCCTCATATTGGAGTCATGTACGCGATCACTGTTTCGGTGCTAGCCATCCCCAGACGCTGTTACCCCTCCACCAAAACTCTTTCTCCAACTCAAACAAGTGATGTCAGTCAATAATTATGTCATAACCAACAACGTACCAGTGGACAGATGGGATGGAAAAGACACCGTCGATTTACTGAAATAATAAGCATCACAGTCGATAGTGTGAACAATTTTAGCAATTTTACAGTAAATTCAACAATGACCAATGATGCGACACCATGTTTCCCAATTTCAGTATCATAGCTAAACCGTCCCTTCTCTACTTTGCGAGTATCACTGCAAATGAAGATAGATGACTGATGATGTATATGTTCGAGAGTAAATCATGAATGGAAGTACTGCACAAAGTATACCACACAGCCCTCTACATGTTTCTAGCTCCTCTAGAAGAGTGCTTAATGTACGCTCTATCTCTATGTGGATGGGAGTCACAGTGCATTCTCGCCATGTTACAGTGCGAGGAGGTCTTTCAAATTTTATCGTCTTTGACCAACCCACACTGCAGCACCATTACCGATTTAATTTGCAGCCGATGCGACTGATGCATCCTGACAGAAGTGCGCAAAAACTGGTCAAATGACCTGCGCCAACATCTCCCTCTCTCTCTAGAATGCATCCTCAGTTTGCCATTAAATGGTACATCGTTAGAGCTCCATCTCAATCGATCACTCCATCCACACTCTGTTATCCTTTACCGCAGATGCATGTAAGTTTAGAGGCAGGCTTCCTCGACGAAAAAAAGTGTTTCCCTTCGCTTCCATGTTGACGTTTTCTCGGATTCCTCTTGCTGTCGCATACTTGTTCCCATATACAAGGACTGTTCTGCGCCAATCAGAAGACCTGTGCTGAGGGTAGCCGACCCTGAGTTTGTAGAACAGCCCTAGAGAGTGACTTCGTTCCACTGAGGGCGCCCTGATCACGCGTGAGTGGTGGATGGCCGCCCGACCTCGCGGGAAATATCTAGTGCAGCGAAGGGTATATTTCCTCAATTTCCCCTCATTTCAGCGTATTTTCCCTCAATTTATACGTATTTTCGATCATTTTTCGCTATTATATCGATTTTTTATCCCACTTCTACCCACAAGATCGTCACATAACCTCTCGTTCCGTGTTCTAAAACTGCTTTTAAATGTAGTACAGCTTCCAACACCTTGCGCAAAATCACCATTTTTCTGGTCGGTGTTCATAGTATACAATGTACTCCATTGCGTCCACTCGCACATTCCACTTTCGCAGTGGGTTTGCTCTGTCTTCTGTATGCCTGTGTATGCGCATGTGTCGCCGGACTAGTATTCCCTCCCATGTAAATTGTCCGCTTGACTGCTTCTTCACATTTCCCGTCTTCATTTGGTTGAGAGAATATCGATTGTGGTGTGTGTTGTATGCATCTAGCAGGTGACAGACGGGTGGAAGCCACGTTTGCTGGTTCTCTAGACATGAGAAACACCGTAGATGAGTTTATAAATTGTTAGGGTGATTTGGAATCTGTTATATCACTGACATCAGTATTCGCGAGTGGAAATGCCAGTTTCCTCTATTTTTTTCGAGTTTTCACGTAAAGGTCTTCAGAGACGGGATAAGTTTCTAGCGAGGTGGAGTATGCTGTAAACCATTCAGTAACTAAAGTTTCAGGTTTGTAGAGAAATAATTTACAGTCTATATCTTATAATTATGGTGTGCGAGTGATATTGCCATGCAAGCGATATTGCTATGTGCTTGATATCGACAAGGATCGCGAAAATGGTATGATATTCTGGCAAACCATGAGGAATTACATATGTTCTTGCACTCCCAGAGTCTGTAGATGGGTGTAGCAAAGCAAGCAAGCAACCAACCAACCAACCAACCAACCAACCAACCAGGTCAGAACCAGAAACAGTAACGCGTTTCTGCTGAGGAGAGCTGACCCCGAATTTGTAGAACAGTTCTGAGAGTGACTTCGGTCCACTGAGGGCGCTCTGGTCACATGTCAGGGGTGGATGACTGCCTGACCTCGCGGGAAATATCTAGTGCACCTACGATGCATGTGCTTATGCTGTCTTTCTTTGCAGTATATGTACAAGTGTCTGGCGGTCGATAGCTATACGAATGATGTAAAAGGGGCGATTTTGTATGGGTCATGATACGAATTGTGTGTTTACTATATCGACACGGTATGCCGTGATATATTCCCAAGTTGCAAATCGGTTTCACAATCTAATATTCAAGCTCCCCTCCTCAGTGGCAGAGTAGTGTAATTGAGTCTTTCCATATCTGTCGATCAGTATGCCACTTTGTCGGGTTTAATTGTCGGTGCAATATGGGGATCTGTACAAAATAGATTTTTGCTGCTGAAAGTCTCATCTGGAGAGAATCAGTAATTTGGTAGGTAAATTCAATAAGATCTAATCATAATGCTCCATTCATTCACAAGACATCTTTTGTGCCAGGATGTAGATGAGAGCATTACTGTTTCAGAGATGTTTGTTGAAAGCAGGACTTAACGATTTCCAGGAAGGGTAACATGTGATGGATGGGGTGCCACGTTAGGACCATCAGCAGGAAGGCATTCAGCGTTATTTTGCGCTATTTTCGTAATCAGGTTCTGTTAGGTCAAGAACTTCCATGCAGACAAGCTAAGACATCACGAAGGCTTCTACAAAAGCGACCATTAACTATCTCTGGGACAAAATACAATTTCCGAGAGGTCGACTACGCTCTTATTTTAAATAGCCATGTGACATCATTATAACATTGAGAATCTTTCAGATACACTCAGATGGTGTAATTATAGCTACACGAGCATTTTACAGCGATGCATCAGCCATAGTAAACACAGTTCTTATGTGTCGTTAGGATTCCTAGGAACAATGCACCCTGTGGTATTCAGGGAAACACTGGACCAGAATTCTAGAGCGCTACCTGTGACGTCAGTATCCACAGGTGGAGAGGTTTAGCGCCAGCAATGGTAAACATGCGTACAAGACCCAAAGTGTGACTTGCCACTTTTTTACGTAGACATTCAGTAGAATACTCGAAGAACTCTGTGTACCCAAAAAGAGATGCGACTTTCACCTGCTGTTGGCAATGGCGTGACAGCAATGGCTCGCGCTTCGGCATTGGCTTGCGTCTTACTGTCCTTGCAAAGCGTGTGCGTGCGTTGCAACACTTCGCTGATACGATGCGTTTTTTTATGTGCACTGAGTGTTTGTGCAGTGCATTATTTCGACAGTTTATAGTTAGCAAGTGTGTCTGCACAGCGTTTTACATGCATTATTTTGACACTTTATGAGTTGTTACTTGTCTGTACGTCAGTGTACTGCATTATTTAACAGTAAATTGCTTTTCTGTAGACTATTTACTGCGACCTCAAGCACGTCAGAGTGAGTGTTTTGCATCAGTGTAATAAATATAGTTTGTCAAATCCGTCACTAAATAAATAGTTCCAAAAATAAGTAAAGTACACTCCTTCCTCTCTCCAGTAGCCCATCGCAGGCTGAGTCCTTTTCCCGCCATTTTTCCCCTCCAGACCACCATCTTGGATTACGTCACAGAAGGGACGAGGCGCCCTCTCACGGCAGTAGTGTGTACTAGGTCAGTTGGTCTCCGGACTTCATAGTGATCACACTGGATGGAGGTACTGCCTCAAATTGTTTAAATAAAGACTTACGTCCATCCTATCCAGCACAGGCTGAGTCTTTTTCCCGCCAATTCCTAGGAAGAGGTGGCGGTCAGATGACGTAGGTTAGTGGAGGTATCCCAAGTGCCCTATTATCCCGCCATTTTCTTAGGTTAGTGGAGGTAGCTGTGGTGTGTTGCAGTGTCCTGCTGGAATTTGAGCTTCCCGCCATTTTCTTGGGGAAAGGTGGGAAGGGCAGAGGGGAGGGGATTACGTTAGTGGAGGTAGCCCAGTTGCCCCATCTTCCCGCCAAAATTTGAACTTCTCGCCATGACGTCATTGCGATGTTTCCATATCTATCTTGAATAAATTTGGCATCAATGGAGAGAGGGGTGATGCACAGTTTGTTCTACTACTGGTGTGCTTTCCTATCTATGAAAGAATCGATTACTTCATCAAAGTTTGTCAAACATATGGCTACATGAAAAATCAAATTGTCATTGTCAAATACTGTAAATGCTTCTAATACAAATAGTACCCGATATTGGTGTTCAAATGGTTCTGAACACTATGGGACTTAACTTCTGAGGTCATCAGTTCCCTAGAACTTAGAGGTACTTAAACCTAACTAACATAAGGATATCACACACACACACCCATGCCCGAGGCAGTATTCGAATCTGCGACCGTAGCGGTCGCGCGGTTCCAGCCAATATTGGTGTGGTTCCTCGATTCGATCATGTCTATTTTGTTAGTGTCTGCTAGAGAAAACGAAATAGCCCTTTCCAATGTCAGCAATTGTAACACATGGTAAATAAGCGAGTGTGTTTTGGCACAAATGGTCATTTATTTGTACCTCATTTACGTAAGTAACACGACTCAATATAAGGCACGAAGTACCAATATGAAATGCGTATTAGGCCTACTACAAGAAAAAGCATTAAGTTAGTAAATAGTGTCACATTTTATTCGTATGGTCCAGTTTCTCAAGCATGAGATAGAAAATATCAGTACGAAATTTTTATGTAAATTTGGAATCGTCATTTTCTTCCCTACTATTTATGTCTTGTCCCCGTTTCTTCTCCTTCCTCGTCCTCCCACACACTCCTGTCATTACTAATTATGTAACTATTCCTGCCACTGTCAAAACTTATTCTCCAGTTAACTTCGGTAACCCTGCCACAATCAGCGGTTCAGTTATCTCGCATCTGGATAGGCATTATTACATGTTCGTACAACGTGTTTTTAGCGCTTTTCCGACTTATTCTGGAAATAGAAGCGGTTACTAACCGAGGCTCTTAATAGCATAGCCTTCTGCAAAAATTTTCTATCAAATTTTCATTTTTTCAGATGCGCCTAGAAGATAATTGTAATCTTAAGTACCTGTTATTCTTTTTAGTCGTTTATTTCCACTTCGGTAGTCTGAATTTATGGATTTCGCTAATAATTACAACAAAGCTGCTCATTCGCACACCCAGTCAACCACGTAAACCAACAGCGATTGGCATTTATCTGGTCGGGTGTATTCGGCTCAGCTCATGTAGCCCCATCCCCTTTAATCTCCGGGAAAGTTTTTTATTTCTAGATGCGACGGGGATTTCCCTCGGAGAAACATCACGTAAGCTATGCAAGCGTTCAAAAATGACCTTATTATTCGTTCAGAAATCAACTAAGAATTTGTTCAAAAATATTCAAAAACAAACTGGGATGCTGTTCAGAGCCATATGAATAATCGGTAGACCAACGTGTGCTGGATGCTAGGCCTTCCTGAAACAAGGTTTTTTTCTTGAAGAATATGATTTGGCGCCCCCTGAAACTACCGCCCGTGGCAGATACCATGGTTTGCCAACCCCCCCTCCCCTCTCCCGTCACCAGCCCTAGATCCGGCCCTGCGTGATGACAAGATTGTTTGAACTAAATATAGTGTGCACAGAGACGTTTAGTCTTTTACTGCGCTTCAGACGTGAGTGGAACAGAAGGGAGCCCTAACAACTGGTGCAGTGGAGTGTACTCTCTGCAAACGAGCGTGAAGTGCGTGGCAGAGTGTGGATCTAGATGTCGTCGAAGATGTAACAGAGACTAGGGCACATGCAGTTGAATGGAGTTATTTTTCCCTCGTTCATTACGAGAACCGAATGGTACAGAGAATTAATAAATTCGTTACGTAGTAGGCTAGAGTAGAGCCGTGCGGCCAGCAGGACTGGGAGTCACTGTCAGTTCTAATAACCCAGCAGTTGGCTACACAGCGGCGCACGTGACAGCCGCTGCGGACGAATCTGCGCGGGGGTGTCGTTGCTGAGCAGTGCCCTACCAACGACCATGCGTTATTCTCGTGTGAAATTAGCTCAGGAAGTTGAACCTTATACTGCCACGTACGGCGATACACTGTCGTTCTTATGAAGCCTCGTCAGTTTTTCACCGAACTGTTCGGTGTGGTAGACATAGATTGATCGTTGTCCGTCTACATCTGCATTGTTTGCGGTATTTCTTATATGCATGTAACCTGTTCGTGAATTAAAAAACCATAATAAAAACGAAGATTCCTACTTATTTGGTAAGCTAGTATTACGGTAGTATATTACTAGATCACTTTAATCGTATCGTTGCTTTATGGCCCACAATTCCTTTAGGTAAACCTGTTTCCTTTGCAACATGTCGTATCGTTCTTTATGCATTATTATTTTGTTACAGGAATGCTGCAAAGAGCATTATGTACTTAAGAAAAAAAATAGATTCACTAAGAAAATGTCCTGGTGGTTCTTGTAGCCACTACATTTTAAAAGCACAAAATGAAAAATCCTACAGTTGGGTCAAGGAAGCAGCCGACGAGCACCAGGCCGGGGGAGCGGGCTGCTCGCACTTTTCTAGTGTAAAGAATGGTGGGGTGAAGGCTGTGCTGTGGCAGGAAACGCCTTTAATCGGTGCGATCAAAAAATGTTTCGAGCAGCATTAGTAAATTCATTGTTCCACTTGTGGTGATTTAAAAGAGAAAATAGCTGCAACTGAACTCACTAAAGCGTGTAACGCGATGCAGCATGGACACAGTTACAACTTCTCTGACCGTTGGCGTCCGCCGGCATTCTTCCAGAGGGGGCAACATTCCGAAATATACATTTCTTTTTACCTAACTAATGCGGTGATTCACTAAATGCGTTGTGCGCCAGTAATTAAATCTGACCTGACATACACAAAATTTATTATACTTCAAACGATTGATAGTTATCTAATTAGTGTTCTCGAGGCAGATTGGATATCTCAACGATAAGCATAATCGGTTGTACATATAAAGAGCTTTTTATGTTATTAATGTGAATATGTATGCCACTTTTTTCGTTCAACGATCTAAAATTTCATGCTCATGAAAAAATGGGCATACAGGGTGGTCGATTGATCGTGACCGGGCCAAATATCTCACGAAATAAGCGTCAAACGAAAAAACTACAAAGAACGAAATTTATCTAGCTTGAAGGGGGAAACCAAATGGCGCTATGGTTAGCCCGCTAGATGGCGCTGCCAAAGATGAAACGGATATCAACTGCGTTTTTTAAAATAGGAACCCCCATTTTTTGTTACGTATATGTGTAGTACGTAAAGAAATACGAATGTTTTAGTTGGACCACTTTTTTCGTTTTGCGATAGATGGCGCTCTAATAGTCACAATTTTAGACGAACAGTTGGTAACAGATAAGTTCACAAAGGTACATGTATCATATTGGAAGAACCGAAATAACATGTTCAAACGTACCTACATTCTGTATTTTAATTTAAAAAACCTATCATTTATGAGCACGCATGCTTTTACAGCATGATTACCTGTAAATACCACATTAATGCAATAAATGCTCAACATGATGTCCGTCAACCTCAATTCATTTGGCAATACGTGTAACGACATTCCTCTCAACAGCGAGTAGTTCGCCTTCCGTAATGTTCGCACATGCATTGACAATGCGCTGACGCATGTTGTCAGGTGTTGTCGGTGGATCACGATAGCAAATATCCTTCGACTTTCCCCAGAGAAAAAAATCCTGGGACGTCAGATCCGGTGAACACGCAGGCTTCGACGACCAATCCACCTGTCATGAAATATGCTATTCAATACCGCTTCAACCGCACGCGAGCTATGTGCCGGACATCCATCATGTTGGAAGTACATCGCCATTTTGTCATGCAGTGAAACATCTTGTAGTAACATCGATAGAACATTACGTAGGAAATCAGCATACACTGCACCATTTAGATTTCCATCGATAAAATCGGGGCCAATTATCCTTCCTCCCATAATGCCGCACCATACATTAACCCGCCAAGGTAGCTGATGTTCCACTTGTCGCAGCCATCGTAAACCGGCATAATATGCACTATTGGGCAACAGAAAATCCACGTTACGCTGTTGGTGAATGACGCTTCGTCGCTAAACAGAACGCGTGCAAAAAATCTGTCATCGTCCCGTAATTTCTCTAGTGGCAGAACTGTACACGACGTTCAAAGTCGTCGCCATGCAATTCCTGGTGCATAGAAATATGGCACGGGTGCAATCGATGTTGATGTAGCATTCTCAAGACAGACGTTTTTGAGATTCCCGATTCTCCTGCAATTTGTCTGCTACTGATGTGCGGATTAGCCGCGACAGCAACTAAAACACCTACTTGGGCATCATCATTTGTTGCCGGTCGTGGTTGACGCTTCACATGTGGCTGAACGCGTCCTCTTTCCTTAAATAACGTAACTATCCGGCGAACGGTCCGGACATTGAATGTTGTCGTCCAGGATACCAACCAACATACATAGCACACGCCCGTTGAGCATTTTGATCACAATAGCCATACATCAACACGATATCGACCTTTTCCACAATTGCTGAACGGTCCAATTTAACACGGGTAATGTATCACGAAGCAAATACCGTCCGCACTGGCGGAATGTTACGTGATACCACGTACTTAGACGGCGCAGTAATAATCACAAACGTATATCACAAAGCGAAAAAAGTGGTCCAACTAAAACATTCATATTTCTTTACGTACTACACGAATATGTAATTAAAAAAAAATTGGGGTTGATATCCGTTTGACCTATGGCAGCACCATCTAGCGGGCCAACCATAGCGCCATCTGGTTTCCCCCTTCAAGCTAGACAAGTTTTTTTCTATGTAGTTTTTTCGTTTGATGCTTATTTCGTGAGATATTTGGCCCGGTCACTATCAATGGGCCACCCTGTATGGGTCCATAATGCCTAACGGAACGAAAATTAAAAATCTGAAACAGGAAAACTGAGGATGACTGAGAAAATCCTGTTGATCATCAGCAAAAGCAACAAGCAGTAATACTCCTCAAAGTGGAGGAACGTGCTGTAAATTTTGAAAAAAGCTTTGTTAGATCTAATATCATCTATAAAACTTTCTTTAACTGAAAACACATCACGTTAGTGGCTGTATTTCGTGACTTTCGTGCTTTCTAATTTTTGATACTGACTGGTATAACAAAAAATGAAAACACGCTCACTTTCCGACCTGGTTGTGTTTTCTAGAGTCTGCCATGTAATATTGGATGCGGAATTTACGCACCGCGCACCGTCGTGTGTCTTGTTTGTCCACAGAGGGACGGTAAACCTCTAGTGAGATGCAAGGGGAGAACGCATTTCTCAGGATATTTGGTAATGATGGCAGATACGTGCGCTGTAGCACAGGAGTGAGCGCTCCAGGGTGCCTTCCTTCATCTCCTAAAAAGATGTACGAGGAAGAGGCAGGGGTGAGGCTGTTGTGGGGTAAGGCTCCGCACCCACACTGACTGTAGAAAGGTGCCGAGACTGCCGCCAAACCAGCAGAGGCGCTGCAGGCGGTACCGTGCTGCTAGCAGAGGCCATCTGCTGCCAGCGCCCGGTAACACCTTTTACACCTTTTGTGTCCGCAATACTGTCGCCATCTATAAGTGTGCATATCGCTGCCCCAAGACTTTTGTTACCTCAGTGTATAATAGATTACCGCTCTACACCTGAACGTGATCAGTTTCGATTAGATTAGATTCAGTGTTCGTTCTGTAGATCCAAAAATGAGATGATTCTCGTGGGTGTGGAACATGTCAGAAAGTGTAACATGAAAAACGTAAAACATCTGAATAGACGGTCAACATATGTGAATACACACTGGAACTAGTAATATTTACAGATTTAATACACTGTCATAATGAAACATAGTTATGCACTTTTAATAAATTTATCGTACACAAAATACCTGTCTCGACTGTTGCGACCAAGTGCTGTCAAAACTGAAATCTAACAGACTTTTTGCATAACTTGGTATAACAGTCTCCATTAAGATATTCATTTACAAAGTAGAAGGAATAGCCTATCAAAAATCCTTTCAAGCTCTGTTAAAACTTTGGTTTCAGATAAAGTACAGTTTAAAGCCTCATTCCGTCAGACATTTTACTCCCACATTGCAAGATATACCGTGGCCGTGCGGTGCGGTAAATGGCTCCAATCAGTCCAGTCTGCTCTACGAGTAATTCGTGAATGGAAGAGATCTATTTAGACAGCATTAATCTTGTGAGAAGTGTGGTTATTCATTGCATCACCAGCAAGGCACCACAACATGGTTACACTGACAACGACAGGTAGCAGTCCAACCCCTCTCAAACCAGCACCACGAGCGTCACTACCAACAACACAGCAATCAAGCACTTCTCAGTCACTCTTTATAGCAACGTATTTCACAGAAAGCTCACTTGTAGTTGTTGTTGTTGTTGTTATCTACAGTCCAAAGACTCCTTTGAAGCAGCTCTCCATGCTACTCTATCCTGTGCAAGCCTCTTCACCTACTGCATCCTACATCCTTCTGAATCCGATTAATGTACTCATCTCTTGGTCTCTCTCTACGATCTTTACCCCCTTCATGCCTCAGAATGGTCCAATCAATCGATGTCTCTTCCTACTCAGGTTGTACCACAAATGTCTCTTCTTCCCAGTTGTATTCAGCACCTCCTCACTAGTTGTACCACAGATGTAGGTTTGCCTTTTCTTAATCTGTCTGCTAAGATAAATCGTAGGGTCAGTATTGCCTCACGTGTTCCAACATTTCTACGGAATCCAAACTGATCTTCCCCGAGTTCGGCTTCTACCAGTTTTTCCTTTCATCTATAAAGAATTTGTGTTAATATTTTTCAGCTGTGACTCATTAAACTGATAGTTCAGTAATTTTCACACCTATCGGCACCTGCTTTCGTTGGTATTATTATATTCTTCTTGAAGTCTAAGGGCATTTCTCATGTCTCATACATCGTGCTCACCAGATGAAAGAATTTTGTCACAGCTGGCTCTGCCAAGGCTATCAATAGCTCTAATGGAATGTTGTCTACTTCCGAGGCCTTGTTTCGACTTAGGTCTTTCAGTGCTCTGTCAGATTCTTCACCCAGTATCATATCTCCCTTCTCATCTACATCTACGTCTTCTTCCATTTCCATGATACTGCTCTCAAGTACACGTCCCTTGTACAGATCCCGTATACACTTCTTCCACCTTTCTGCTTTAATTTCTTTGTTTAGGACTGGTTTTCCATCTGAGCTGTTGATATTCATACAGGTGGTTCTCTTTTCTCCAAAGGTCTTTTTAATTTTCGTGTAGGCGGTATCTATCTTACCCATAGTGATATATGCTTTTGCATCCTTATATTTGTCCTCAAGCCATTCCTGTTTAGCCATTTTGCACTTCCTGACTATCTCATGTTTTAAACATTTGTATTCCCCTTCACCCGCTTAATAGTGGAAATTAGAAAATATAAAAATGCAAAAAAATTAAGTTCAATATCTCTTGTGTTACCCAAGGATATCTACTAGCCCTCGTCTTTTTACCTACTTGATCCTCTGCTGCCTTTATAATTTCATCTCTCAAAGCAACCCATTCTTCTTATACTATATTCCTTTCCCCTGTATTTGTCAATCGTTCCCTAATGCTCCATCTGAAAATCTGTTACATCCTCTGGTTCTTTCAGTCTATCCAGGTCCCATTTCGTTATACTCTTGCCTTCTGGCATTTTTTTAGTTTTAGTCTACAGTTCATAACCAATGAACTGTGATCAGTGTCCACATTGACACCTGGAAGTGTCTTACAATTTAAAACCCAGTTCCGAAATCTCTGTCTTACCATTATATAATCTATCTGAAACGTTCCGGTGTCTCCGGGTCTCTTCACTTGTACAACCTTCTTTCATGATTCTTGAGCCAAGTGTTACCTATGACTAAAGTATGCTCTGCGCAAAATTCTACCAAGTGCCTTCCTCTTTCATTCCTCTCGCCCACTCCTGCTACTTTTCCTTCTCTTTATTTTGCTACTATTGGGTTCCAGTGACTCTTAACTATCTGAATAATTCCTATTATCGCATCGCACATTTCTTCAATGTATTTATCATCTGCGGAGCTAGTTGGCGCATGTACTTGTGTTACTGTATTGAGTGTGGGCTTCGTGTCAATCTTGGCTACAATAATGCGTTCACTATGCTGTTCGTAGTAGCTTATCCGTGTTCCTGTTTCTTAATTCATTATTAAATCTACTCCTGCATTACCCCTATTTAATTTTGCATTTATAACCCTGTATTCACCTGACCAGAAGTCCTGTTCCTCCTGCCACCGAACTTCACTAATTCCCATTATATCTAACTTTAACCTATCAATTTCTCTTTTTAAATTTTCTAATCTACCTGCCAGATTAAGGGATCTGACATTCCACACTCCGATCTGTAGAGCGCCGGTTTTCTTTCTCCTGATAACGACGTCCTCCTGAGTAGTCCACGCATGGAGATTCGAATGGTGGACTATTTTACCTCCAGAACATTTTACCCAAGAGGATGCCATCATCATTTAACCTTTCAGTAGAGCTGCATGCCCTCTGGAAATATTACGACTGTAATTTCCCCTTGCTCTCAGCCGCTCGCCGTAGCAGCATAGTAAGGCCATTTTGGTTGATGTCACAAGACTAGATCAGTCAATCATCCAGACTGTTGCCCCTGCAACTACTGAAAAGGCTGCTGCCCCTCTTCAGGATCCACACGTTTGTCTGGCCCCCTCAACAGATACCCCTCCGTTGTGGTTGCACCTACAGTATGGCTATCTGTATCACTGAGGCATACAAGCTTCCCCACCAATGGGAAGGGGCGCGGTTCATGGGGTGGGGGGAGGGGGCGAGGAGGGGAAAGCTCACTTAATAGCTGGAAATAAGTACTCACTTAATAAACAAAAAATAACTGAACTAGTTGAACATGAGTTCAGTTGAGTTATTGTGTCTAATCATATGAGAGAACTGGACAGGAAATGCTGGACAGGTATAGTGTGTCTCTAAACTGAAAACCGAGCAGCGCCTTCCCCACCTGAGAAGGAAGTTACAACTGCCCCTGTAGCAGTGTAGAACAGAGTGCAGAGATTTATGTAGAATCTGTCCATGTGCTTTAATGATGTTTGTATTATTAGTAAATCATATACAATGTAGCGTTAATCCACTTGTGGAAAATAAACATACCCCCTCCCCCCTCGCTCATCTTGCAGACCAACGAAGGAAGAAAGTGCATGACCACCATCTGAAAACCTATGTTCCCTCATGCTTCTAGCCTACATCCCCACCTCTCCACCCTGTTACACGCCCCAGAACACAAATTATCTATTAAGGATACAGGGTACTTCTCTGGCTCAATATTATGTAAAAATCAACACCTATTCCTTTGAGGCACTCTTTATAATGTATGTGTTTTACAGATTTTTTGCTGATATCAGGTAACGCAGCACACTTTCTAAACGAATAGGAAGTGTTTTAAATATTTTTGAACCCGCTTATGATTATTAAAAAAAATTATAAAGAAATTGATGCAATTTTATCCATATGCTTACTCAAATTGAGGTACCATTTAATCCAATGTTATACATTTGAAGGAGATCAAATTTTTACCAGATGTGCATGACATGATGGATCAGGTACTAGACCTATTTAATTTCACCTATTATGTATATTATAAGGGTAAAAAAATATCACATCTTAAATTTTAATTTTTATAATATTTTTCCTAATAAAAACGTTATTTTTTCTATAATTTAGTTGATTCTGCAATAAAGCTTAGGTCTACTACATAAGTATGGACTATTGCAAGTTACAGAAAAAATTAGATCAATTCTTTTTAAACTTTAGAAAATATTTATACCTGAATGCTGAAAAGTACAACTTGCGGGAAATTGCGAATGAAGATATGGGTCCCATTAACTGTGCCTCAGAACATTCCTGAAGCATAATCTTCATCCTACAGCATTTCTTGATCTTCAGACTTCCTCTTGGCATTCCTTTTAACACTTCTTGCTTCTTTGGAAACTTGAAGAGCGAATCTTTCAGCTTCATGCAGCCGTTGTCTGTCACATGCATGCAATTGATCTTCCATATTAGAGCCACATTTTATGCCTAAATTTCTCAAGACTTCCAACCTTCCCATCACTCCATCATTGAAACATATCACTGTATCTAATATACCAACTTTTAATGTGTTTATCTAAGAATGTTTTTGTAGGACTAATCTTTCCCATATGCAAAGGTTGAAACTTTCATTTGACTGCCCCCATGAAGACATTTACTAAGCAAAACAGGAACACACAGGTCTCTAAAAATTGCTTTTATTTCATTCATTAGAGGCTCAGGAAGAGAATGCTTGTGACGGTATATTTGACCTCTTTCTTTTGCTTTTTGATAACCACACCAAGAATCTGCTCCTTTAGGGCAAAGTCCATGAACAGGGTGGTCATCTGTAGACATCATATGAAACTAAGTCAGCTCTTCGCATTGCTGAAACAGCATTCAGAGGTGCATTTCGTCAAATGGCCAGTCCATAATAACTCTGAAGGAGGCCTATTTCAGTTTCTGTCAATCTGCCTTGGCCAGAGATTTTCCATCAGACAACAACTTTCCTTTCGTTTCTCTTCATAGCTTCCTCAATCTAGCATCCATCCTCTTTTGCACATGTCCACAACACTCCAGTTTTGTTACCATAATATCACCATAACAATTAAACTCATTAATTTTATTGAAAGCTTTAGAGTCCCGATTGCCTAGGTACTTCGCATGTCTAACGTTATTAACGGGCAACGACCTCTGAAATATTTTCTTCATCACACTCCATACCTCTACGGTAACCATCATAATTCTTAGAATACTGATGTTCAATATGCCCTTCAGTGTTACCATGGAAGGCGAGGCAGTACTTACATAAGTACTCAACACGAACAACTTTTCCATTCTCCAGAGAAGTAGCACTTACAACACCGTTCAAGGAACGATGTCCGCGACGTTGCCATGTCCCATCAAGTGCAACAGCAATGTCCCTGGTTCCACAAATATTTACAGTTTCTTCTCCTGCACGTTTCATAGATGCTTGAGATACAACCATCAAGGCACCTAAAAGTATTTTTATGTACATACTGAACCTACTGGGAGGAGGAAAAAGATCCATCAAACAACAAAACGTTTGAGCAGCCTTTTTTCCTTTATCTATTGCACGGATTGCATACACTAACTTCGAAAATTTTGCATAATTCATATTATGTGAAATTGAAGTCATTTTCGAGGTAGATTTGTTGCAGGATCTACACAGAACAACTAATTTCCTGCTATTTTGTTGTTCAGTTACTTCCAGACAGCCTCCACCATAACATCAATAACAATAAATCAACTGCAAACAGCGTCATTGTTAACGCAAAAATTTCAGTCAGCAGGAGGCGAGCCATGTGGGAGTTTCTTCCCTGAAGAACTGATGCATAGGTTATTTTCAACAGCGTGGCTTGCTTTGTTTGTGAACTTGTTACCACGGAATTTACTTTTATTGAATTTCTTGATACGTTGCCCAAGTGCTACATATATTTGTGGAAGTACATATCCTTCAGTGTGCAATAAATACAAACGTCCAGTAACACGTGAACAAACTGCTTCATCAAAACGAAAGTAAATACTAGCAAAGCTGATCATTTACAGACACTAGAAATCTGCACTGTTACCAACATGTACAATGTATCATATGTATAATCGCTGGAAACAGAAAGTTCATAGTTCTTTTCGAAATAATGCTGGTTACTGTAGCAGAACTAAAGGGGGCTTGGCGGCATACGTGATTGTAACTTTAAAATTTGGTATATATGTCATTTTTCATTTGAATCCCTATAATGTATATATCAATGTAATCAAGAAAGACTATAGAACTAAATAAAGTTATAAACGTCGGAGAAATCGATGTTTTTATAAGTAGCCTGTATCTTTAATATGCTTTACAATTAAAACTACTGTCAAAGCTTTCACATTCGAAATTACATGTTTGCAGAGCGATTATGCTAGCTTCACCATCGAAATTGTGAAGTGCACTGTCGACAAATTGCAAGTAATTCTCTGTAATCACTCTCACCCAACAAAATGGAGATCGTGCGTGGAATGTTGCTAGACAAGTTGAATATACACTGAAGCGCCGAAGAAACTGCTCTAGGCACAGAGATATGTAAACAGGCAGAATACGGCGCTGCAGTCAGAATCGCCTATATAAGAAAACAGGTGTCTGGTGCAGTTGTTAGATCGGTTACTACTGCTACAATGGCATGTTATCAACTTTTAAGTGAGTTTGAACGAGGCGTTATAGTCGGCTGACGAGCGATGGGACACAGCATCTCCGAGGGAGCGATGAAGTGGGGATTTTCCCGTACGACCACTTCACGAGTGTACCATGAATATCAGGAATCCGGTAAAACATCAAATCTTAGACATCGCTACGGCTGGAAAAAGATCCTGTAAGAACGGAATCAGCGACGACAAAAGTGCAGCCCTTCCGTAAAACGCTGCAGATTTCAGTGCTGGACGATCAACAAGTGTCAGCCTGCGAACCATTCCACGAAACATCATCGATACGGGCTTTGGGAGCTGAAGGCCTACTCGTGTTATCTTGATGATAGCACGACAGATAACTTTACAGCTCACCTGGGCCCGTCAAGACCGACGTTGGACTGTTGATGACTGAAAACATGTTGCCTCGACGGACGAGTCTCGTTTCAAATTGTTTCGATCGGATGGATGTGTACGGGTAAGGAGACGAAGCCTGAATCCATGGACCCTGCGTGTCAGCAGGAGGAGACTGTTCAAGCTGGTGGTGGGTCTGCAATGGTGCGGGGAGTGTGCAGTGATGCGGGACCCTTCATATGTCTACATACGACTCTGACAGGTGACACGTACGTAAGCATCCCGTCTCATCAGTTCTATCCATTAATGTCCATTGTGTATTCCGACGGACTTGGAAGATTCCAGCAGGACAATGCGACACCCCACACGTCCAGAATTGCCAGAGAATGGCTCCAGAAACACTCTACTGAGCTTAAACACTTCCGCTTACCACCAAACTGCCCAGAGATGAATATTATTGAGCGCATCTGGGATGCGTTGCAACATGCTGTTCAGAAGGGATCTCCACGCCCTCGTACTCTTACGGATTTATGGACAGCCCTGCAGGATTCCAACAGCTGGCGAATAGCCATCCAAATGAGAACACTCTAACAGGCAACTAACCTGATTTTATGTTATAACTGCACACAACAAAGCTGATGTGCACCAGACCTTCCCCACTAACAGATGTTTCACACAAAAAGCTGTGGCGGCGCGGGCTCACCGCCGTGGCCGTCCGAGGCCAAAGCTGTGGGGGAGAAATCCAGCCCGCACTGTCGTGCCAGTGGAAATTTAACGCACAATTACTACGTATGTACGTGGGACTACAAGTAATTCTAGATAGTGCAATTTTAAACACTCCTCTGAAAACGACGACGCGCAGGAAGCGGCGGACCAGCTCAGATTGCAGAAGTCGCGAGCCGTCCTCGTCCTCAACAGGGCCGTGGTGTGCTGTGGAGAGCGTTCCCGCCGCCATAGAGAGCAGGCGACGCGCGACAGCAAAGGAAAGCAAAGGAAAAGAAAGGAAACCTCACCCGCACGATCGTGTAACTGCGTGTGCAAAGCGATGTAGGAAGATTAATAATCTCTTAAAACCTAATAGGATAAAAAAGTGTTGTACTTTCGTTCCTTATGGAAGATTCTGAAGAGTTGTATTCGTTTCTAAAGGTCCACAGAACGTTCCCTTCGAGTAGACTTGGAGATAAACGTCATCAGACGCAGGACCCGATCCCCCGAGCTACTGTACGCTAGTCGCCACTACTAGGCACTCGCTATCGAACGAAAACTGTCTATACTTTAGTCGACCGTAATCGCAAAAGATCGATACCTTAAAGTATCGACACATCTTTGATGAATGATTAGATACTCGGCATAGGCTCCGATCTCCCCATGTCCATTTTTAAAATCTAATGGAATGAGAGAGAGAGAGAGAGAGAGAGAGGGGGGGGGGGGGGGAGAAGAGAGAGAGTCGATTTCCCAAGTTTTAAACAGAATAATAAAAGCGTTAAATAAATCAGTGTGTTTATTTTGCACAGAGACTAGCTGAAAAAAACACACTTCTCTTGCTCTTTGTTTTCTGAGAACATCCTTGATCACTTATATCTAAAAAACGAACTTCAAAAAAATCGTAATAAATGTTAGTGTTTCGTGTTTCACCCTCAAAAATACTCTAGATTGCTCAGAAATACTCTCAAGTGCACTGACGTATTCAACAGTACCCTACTGTGAAATAAACGACTGTGATTGATCGTGATTTCTGTCTAGAAAATCGGAACATTCCAAATCATTCGAGGAAATTCAATGATTCAAAGCTATTCGAGAACATTTTCTCCCTTCCTTGATTCGCTGTAATCGATTTCCAAAATAATAGTGACATTCCGGAACATACTCGAACGTCCTGACAAATTCTAGAACATTATGGAACATTTAAGAACTTTCTGAAAGGGTCTAGAAGAGTTTGCTATATTGCAGAACATACAGAATCTTTCAGAAGGTTCGTGTAACACTATGGAACATTCTGCAGCATTCTCCAACATTTTGGAACATTCTAGGACGTCCTGCTCACTGTCGGCCACCTCGGCACATGATTTGCAGCTACTCTACCGACTTCTCGTAAGATGTTCACCGGCACGACGCTCCCTTTTCACGGCGATATCTTCGAACTCAGCCCCTTCTCCACTCCACGGGTGCGGTGGCGGAGGGGCAGCGCGCGGCTCGGACCTGCCACGCCTACGTACTCGCACACTGACTGCAACCTGTACAAAATTAAAACTTGATACCGTGACAATACAGCACCAGGGAGACAACTGAATAGTAGCCAAGTTTATCTTTCCGGTACGCTCCATTCTCTGTGGTAATTCAATTATTCTTTCACATAAACTGCTTTAGACGACAATACAAAAGACAACGAAGTTATACGAATCGTTGAACAAGGAGATTTCAAGAGCACAGACTATTAACGAAATGCTGTCAACGTTGGCGAAGCGGCGCCAGTCTTCACACACTCACTGTCTGATTGACGCGACGTACACAAATTTCGGCCTGTTCGTTCTCGTGCAGACACTTGCTGTTTCTAGTGTTGCAACTGAGTAATGTGGCCAGACAATGGGTAAATAATTAAAATGTAATAAATCACTAGGACGATACGTGCTATCTGTGTAGCATATAAGGTAAAACGCTATCCCGGAACCCGGTACGAATTACAGTGTAGGGGCAACAAAAATTCGCTTGTCAACATTTCCCGTAGTTATCGACAGAATTTATGAAACTGAAATACTGTAGTAATCAACTCATTAAGAGGTATAATCCTGTGCGACACAGTGAGACGCGTACGAGACTCAGAAATTGTGAGGCGGCTCAACTCGCGTATCTCATTTCATTCAGTGTCAGAGAACGAGAGCATTTAGCTACTTCCAACAACCTTCAAACGTAATTTCAAAAGTCTGCGGAACTCCTCCTCGCTGACAACCACCGAAAAATGACGAAAGGAAAAAAGTTTATCAATTACTACATTTTCGCTCTTTGTTCTATAAAACTTCAGGAGCACGCACAGCGTCTCAATTTATTACTCGTTTACTATTAACTGTATACGCAACACAGTTTTCGGGCAGTGTCCGCGAATACCACTGAATGGGCCTGTAAAATGATATCTCCTGAACGCTACGTTGTACGGTGACATAAAGTCATAAATACTAAGATGCGTGGAAACATAGCTTTTCTTAGAAGATGTTGTTTCTTTTTGTACACGGGAGTACCGTTGTTTAAAAATTCGCGGTTGGCGGAAGTTTACTGGTAGTTATCGAATGATGGAAAACTTGGGTCTTTATTTTTTGTGTCCCGATTTTTAGGGCCTACAGACGGTGATGTTTCAGAGCAGCAATCGTCCTTCCAGTCGAGATGTTCTGCAAAGTGCACCTGTCCGTATTACTACACCGCCAGTCGTTTGAGTCTGAGGATTTGCGACACTCCTGTCACTATGTGTGCATTACAGTTTAAATTTTAGATAACCCTTTGGGACTCTGTTAAATAACATCCAAAAGTCAGACGAAATATTTTGAAATATCACTTTAATTTGCTAAGTTTACTTCAGTAAATCGCCAATTAAACCTGAAGTGCGCCATCTTGCACAAGTTTACTACACACGTCGTCGACTACCGTACTGGCGGATTCAAAATTTCCTAAAGCGTTTACGATGTAACTCTGTTTTACCCAACCGAATCGTGAGGAAGTCCGCACTAAGCGACCTAAACAAAATTTTACCGCTATTCTTGATTACACAAATATTGCAATCAACGTCTCTTTTTCAGATGAAATTACCGTAATTTGTGCTGACAGTGACGTATTTCTAAAAAGACGAATTCAGCGGCGTTCGACTCTGCAAAATTCGATTGCTACTTTCAGAATAATAACAAATTTCGAACACTAGAAGACATAAACGGACTTTTAAGGAAAGTTTGCGAGTACGTTGCTTTGTGATTTTCTTTTTACTGCTGTTGCTGATGTAATTTTGCAGTGCCAGTGTCTATTTTGACATTAAACTGGCGAAGTGAAGTTATTATTTAACACTCATTACATGACAATACTCTTACAAATCCGTTTAGTGTTTGACGTCCACATTTCTTAATCCATTCAATGTTCCACAATCATTTTTGTTTCGGGGTTTGTGCAGAAATAATGGCTGAACTGTTACAGAACTTAGTTGGTGAATCCCCCTTTGTATGTCACGTGCTTTGCCTTCCAGTTGGTGTGTTGGTCCAACCACATGAGATACGTGTGGTCAGTATCAGATTTACATTAAACCACTTCTTTTCTGTTTCACTTGACAGAGTTGAGTCCTGTTGGAGAACTCCATCGGTCCGACGCGACACTTTCGTTCAACAACCTCTGCATAATACAGCACTTCGTTTCATACTCTAAGTTCATACGCTAAGTTCTAAATACTTAATTACTCCAGAACTAATGGTAGTATTTTGAACAGTGAAACACCGTTGAATTCGTCTGGTACTGGCACCATAAATTACTATAGTTCCATTGGAGAAAACGAAGTAGATACCAATAGCTCTGTAGGAAATGGTACGAGCACGAAATTCGATAGTACGCAAGACGAATGGTCGACTTGAGTTTGTTCGCAGAATTCTAGGAAAGTATGATCCACATGTAAAGGAGACCTCGAATAAAACCCACCCTGTTTGCTGCTGGAGTGTTTCGGATGTCCAGCACGTCAGATAAAACAGACACACGGAAGCAACGCTGCCTAGCGTGTTGGAACGACGCTCGAGTGTTACGCAGATGCTTTGTGAACTCAAAAGGGAATCCGTGGATGGACGTCCAAGTTCTTTTCACACACAGTTGCGAATGTGAACCACTTTCGGCTACATATTAAAATGACGGCAAAGAAAAGTTATGCCGGACCGGGAGTCGGAGCCAGCAAGTCGTTCTTTGGCTCACAACCTGTGCTCGTCCGTTACGATTTTCCCGTCCATTAAGGAAGCGTTTACTTTATTCAGAGTCGAAGGCCTGGTACTTGCGAATTCGTAACTATTGAGAAAATTTAGGGAATTGGCATCACACTGCAAAACGATACTGCTGCCGCTAATATACATTTTCGCGTAATATTTAGTGAGGGCTTTTTCTGAATTGGTTTTTGTGAAAACAGAATTATGTTAATTTAAATAGTTCTGGAATAACTGCTTAAATCGACTGCCCTGTGCTTGTGGATGTAGAAGGATTACACTGCTTGACGATTCCTGGAACGAACTCTCTCAGAATTTCAACAGTTAACATTTCTACATTGCACCATGCCTCTCCTGTTGCGCAGACCAGACTACCTCGTCGAGTGAAGTCGTTCTTAACATACCTGAGGCGACTCGTATGCTACGGTGAACCATTGCGAGTGTGTGGGTGTGTTGGTGTGAGCTGCGGCCCGCAGAAGACGTCCCACCCGTGCGGGGCGGGCTGACGTTTTTATAGCAGCGGAGGAGAGGCTTCTCCCCTCCCCTCCCATCCCCTCCCCTCCCCTCCCCTCCCCTCCCCTCCCCTCCCCACCCCTCCCCACCAGCTGGGCTGCTCCTGCCAACGGGGGCCGCTGCTAACCACCGACTCCCCCCCCCCCCCTCAAGGCCCCCAGCGACGATCGCGTTTGGTGGAACAGACAGTGGAAGTGGGGGAGGGAGAGGGACAAGTGGCACAGCAGGGAGAGAGAGACAAAGTCAATATTATCCTCACTTCATGGAATTTCCTCCATCTCAATAATCACTAAGTGTGGCAGTTATTCAGGATTCATAAGAAATGTGTCACATATTCTTGCACGAAGTACTATTCGCCAAAACTACAAGAAACGTCACTATACTTATACGACCGGCGATCAATACCTGTTCAGGCAAGAGCCGTTGAAAATGCGTATTTCACAGCCTGCAATATGTTTACAGCCCAGCAAACCCACGACTGAAGCTCACAAGAATTTAGAAGTGAGCAAAGCCACGGGGTAATTCATCTAAGGCCACACGTTCAACTCATAGGTCGATTAAAGGAACTGAAGTCGTGCATTCTTTCATCTATCTCGGGCCAACCATCTGCTACTAGGGGAAGCTGTGAAGATGAGATAAGAAGCGTCCATGAAAAGCCCATTAGATCTGCCAGAACAGACCAATAACGAACGCCACAAAGAAATGACTTGTTGAAACATTCGCATTTTCCGTCTTATTTTGTTATTATTATTGTTGTTGTTGTTGTGTTATTCAGTGAGAAGACTGGTTTGATGCAGCTCTCCGTGCTACTCTATCCCATTCGAGCCTCTTCATCTTCGAATGTCCGCCCCGATAGCTGAGTGGTCAGCTTGACGGATTCCCGTCCTACGGGGCCGGGTTCGATTCCCGGCTGGGTAGTGTGTTGTCTTCATCATCGTTTCATTCCAATCCGGAGCGCAGGCCGCCCAATGTGGCGTCGAATGTAATAAGACCTGCACCAAGGTGGCCGGACCTGCCATGCAAGGGGCCTCCCAGCCAATGACGCCAAACGCTCATTTCATTTCCATCTTCGAATAACTCCTGCGACCTGCATGCTACTGAATCTGCTTATTGTATTCATCTCTTGGTTTCCTCTACGATTTTTACTCCCCATCATTCCCTCCAGTACGAAATTGGTGATCCCTTGATGTCCCATGTGTCCCTTCTACTCATGTTGTGCAACAAATTTCTTTTTTCCCCATTTCTATTCAGTACCTTCTCACTATTTACACGATCAACCCATCTAATGTTCAGCATTCTTCCGTAAGACCAAAATGCAAAAGCCCCTATTCTCTTCTTGTCTAACATTTTTATCGTCTATGTTTCACTTCCATACATGACTTCTCTCCATACAAATACTTTCAGAAATCAGTTATTTTGCTGCCCCAATCTTCTACATTAAGTGTCTAATTTCCTAATCTAGTTCCCCTAACATCACCTGATGGAATTCGACTGCAATCGATTAAACTTGTTTTGCTTTTGCTCTTCTTATAACCTCTGTAAAGACACTGTTCATTCCGTTCAGCTGCTCTTCCAAGTCCTTTGCTGTCTCTGACAGAATTGAAATGTCGTTGTCAAACCTAAAAGTTTTTATTTCTTCTCCCTGAACTGCAATACCCACTTCAAATTTTTCTTTGCTTTCCTTTACTGCTTGTTCAGTGTATAGACTGAACAACATTGGGGATAGTCTACTACCCTGTCTCACTCCCTTCTCAACCACTGCTTCCCTTTCTGCTCGTCGACTCTTAAAACTGCCGTCCTGTTTCTGTTCAAGTTATAAATAGCCTTTTTGTCCCTGCATTTTATCCCAGCTACCTTCAGAATTTTAAAGGAACTGTTACAATCAACATTATCAAAAGCATTGTCTAAGACTAAAACCTGTATTTTAAAATAAGTCAGTATTGCCTCGCATGTTCCTACATTTCTCGTTAATACCAACTGATCTTCTCTGAGGTCGGCTTCTACCAGTTTTTACATTCTTCTGTAAAGAAATTGTGTTATCATTATGCAGCCATGACTTATTAAATTGATAGTTCAACAATATTCACACTTGTCTCCACCTGCTTTCTTTGGAATTGGAATTATTACTTTCTTTTCGCAGTCTGAGGGTATTTGGACTCTCTCATACATCTTTGCATAGCAAGAGATTTTTGATGGCTGGCTCTCCAAAAGCTGTTGGTAGTTCTGACAGAGCGTCATCTACTGCCAGGGCCTTGTTTCGACTTAATATTTTCAGTGCGTCAAGTTCTTCTCACACTATCATGTCTCCCACCTCATCTCCATCTATTTTCTCTACCCTTCTATAATATTGTCTTCAAGTTCATCTGCCTTCTAGAGGCCTCTACATGGATACTCTGAGAGGCACTTAAATGTGATTCCTTCCAGCTCTTGGCTTTACCTTCTTTCCTTATGACTGGTTTTCCATCCCAGCTCTTGATATTCATACAGCTGCTTCTCTTTTTCCAAAGGCCTCTTTAATTTTTCTATAGTGATGTCTATCTTTCCTCTAGTGATATACGTTTCTAAATCCTTACGTATGTCCTCTAGCGATTCCTGCTTAGCCATTTTGCACTACCTGTCAGTCTCATTTTTTAAATGTTTGTATTTCTTTTCGCCTCCTTCATTTATTGAACTTTTGTATTTTCTCTCTTCATCAGTTAAATTCAATATACGTATCCTGAACTATCAAGGTGTTTCTACTAAGCCTTGTCTTTTTCCTATTTGATCCTCTGCTGCCTTCAAAGGGTAGCTGTGAGAGATGAAATAGTGGTCTTCTACTGTATTTTTTCCCAGTTCTAGTCAATCGATGCCTAATACTCCCTCAGAAAATTGAAAGAACCGGAGGTTGCTGAGAGTTTCACAGTCCCGACTGCTTAATTTCCTGCCTTGTTGCAAATTCTTTAATTTTAATCTACAGTTCATAACCAATAAACGGTACTCAAAGTTCACATCTGCCCCTGGCAATTATTACAATTTAAATTCTGATTCCGAAATCTCTCTCTTACCATCATATAATCTATCTGAAATCTTCCCACAGTCCATATTCACCTACTATTTTGCCTCTCTTCCTTTTCCTACTATCGAATCCCAGTCTCCCAGCACAGAAGAAATGTATGATGAGATAAAAGAAATTATTCAGGAACTTAAGGGAGATGAACATTTAACTATCACTTCATCATCTGTGGAGCAATTTGGCTAATAAACTTTTACTATGAACAGCAAGGTGAATGCATTTTCGTAGCCAAGTTAGTCGTGTGAACCATATCCCCCAAAGTAGTACCTTACCCGTGTTCCTATTATCTAAGTATTTTAACCAACATCTTCATTATCCTTCTTTGATTTGGCATTTATAACCTTATATTCACCTGAGTAGATGTCCTGTTCCTTCTGCCATCAACCTTCACTAATTCCCACTATATCTAAGTTTAACCTATACATTTCTTTTCTTACATTCTTACCTAACTGCCTAATATTCCACCCTCCAATCCGTAGAACGCCAGTTTGTTTCTCCTGATGGTGACATTCTGCTGAATAGCCCTGCCCGGAAATCTAAACGTGAGACTATCTTACCTTCGGAATATTTTAGTCAAGAGGATTCTATCATCATTTAACCACACAGCAGAACTGCATGCCGTCAGGATAAATTATGGCTGTCGTTTCCCCTTGCTTGTACGTATTCACAGCACCAACACAGTAAGACCATTTTTGTTGCTGTGCCAAAGCCAGATCAGTGAATCATCCAGACTGTTGCCCCTGCACCCACTGGGAAGGCTGCTGCCCCTCTTCAGCAACCACACGTTTTTCTGGCCTCTCAACAGATACCCCAGCGTTGAGGCTGTACCTACGGTATTGCTATCTGTATCGCTGAGGCGCTCAAGCCTCCCCACCAACGGCAAGATCCGTGGTTCTTCTTTTATGTTAGCGAAACGTGGACTCTTAATGGATGATGGTGCACATAAAATGGACTGAAACAGTAACTCAGTATCTCCAGGCTCCTTTCTTCTCGTGTCAACCGAAAAGCTTATTTTTTAGGCGAGTTGGAGAAAATCGAGGAAAAATAATCTTTGAAGGAAAGATCGATGGCGTGAGGTAAATGAGAAGAGCAGCGAACAGGTGAATAGATCACATCAAGATTATCTCCGGCCTACTTCTTCAAGAGGCTCTGAGAGTATCTGGCTGCTGTCAGAGACAGAGATGGTTGCTTCATGGTGTCACAACGCTCAGCTATGAGGACAATGTCTTGTGACGAAAGCCCCGATGCTATAAAGGAAAAAAAGTCAACGTGTGATCATTTTGCAAAAGACTGAAAGTGTTAAATATTTGATATTATAGCATGTAAGAGAGAAAAATTCAGAAAAGGGTTGGAATTATGTTTAATATTTGTTGGAAGCCCTTAAATGCCCTCATTATGGGATCTGTTTTAAGCAAAAGCCAGTTTTCCATGCACCTCAATGTTTATGCCGTAATTTCTCCCGAACTATGTGTTGTAAAATGCTATAATTATGCAGCTACAGTCAGTGGTATATATATAGATACGGTCAGCAAAATATGTTGCAGGTAGGATTCATAGTAAAGAAGTTATAAATTAAAACGTAATATAAAATTTATATAGCTTACGAGATCGCTGTTTCCCAAAAATGTTAGCCTACCTACATTTTTAAGTGTAGTTGCTGATGTTGAAGTTTTACTGCATGAACAGCAAAAATATTGTAACTCACACATTTTTTTTTTCCTTTCATCGTTTTTCAACGAGGAAAAGTTTCGCAAGGATGTGAATGTATTTGTAAAGTTCGTTACATTTACTAAGTTCTTTCATTCTTAAATATTGAATAAACATAACCTGGATTTTTCGGTATGCTAACTCATGCTCCAGCGAGACAAACACACAGTTTCTAACTGTAGTACTTGTTATACCCTTATGTTAAAGGTTTAACGCAATAAAACCTCTTTATGAGTAGATTATGACAGCATTTTATACTTGCTCAACAATTATACGACATATTGAAAATGAAAATTTTGTTCAATCTGGACGCCGTTAGATAAGCAACCTGCAACTGGTAACGTCACTCACGAGCCGTCAACCGCGATACCCGTTTAGTAATATGCAGCGGATGTGCCACAAACAGAACACATTACCAAGCCTAATGCGGCGCACAAAAACCGTTGTCATCCAAAACAGCTTGCAGTGACCTCAGAATGGGTGAGTACAGCTTCTGCACGGTTTTCAAGCCAAGTACAGCAGGTTCAGGTAAGGGTGATGGCGGTGGATAACGATCGCACACCGTCTCTTCAAAACATTAAGATCTGTGGCGGCCAGCAGAGTTGCGATAATTTATCCTCGTACACAGAAAACCAGTCCTGGACGACGCAGGTTCTGTGAACAGCGGCCCCGTCCTCTTGGAACACGGTGTCACATTTGATGAACAAACATGTTACCATGGGACGGCCCTGATCAACCATTACTCGGTAATAATGCAGCCTTACACAGCAACCTTTGGAGCGTCGGAACACCACAATATCACTGCCCAAATCACCGCCAAAGCCCTGTGATGTTGTTGCCACGTTTACGTCACAAGAGCACAAGTTGGAAACGGTGTGAAACAGAACTCATCCGACTAAATGGCTTTCTTCAAGTTGTGCCAAGTCCAGGTTTTAAGTAGTAGAATAAAAGTGGTTATGGCATACTTTTGATAGTAAATTGATATCCTAATTAATTAAATTGGCCAATTAAACTACCCCTCCACCTTAACTTACGGTTCTACTAACTGGTTTATGACCCATGGGGGGTCGATCTATGATGCCCTGAGTTTCTGAGAACATCCCTCCCCCCAACATCTATCCTCCCCCTCCTAATCCCCCCACCCCTCTGGGAATAGAGCACTTTTTTGTCACCCTTTCCCAATTCTGAGACCCTTTCCCTCTCCTGGTAAAACCCCCAGCCCTCCCCACACTTTCCTCACTCCCCCCCTCCACTCTCGTACCTGGAAATTCGTGGGAAAAAGACCCAGTCTGTCCTGGAGAGGAAGAGTTTCGTGTCACCAAATTCAAATGAATGAATAAAGAATATGCAAACTGTATTGAATAATGCATTATTGGCAGTCAGTGTGTGGGAGTAAGGGCTCCTGCACACAGGTAGAGCTCACGTCTGCACACCCACCTCGACTTCCCACGATGCAGTAACTGCAAGCTCTGGGGAGTAGAATGAAGTGCAGTATATGAGCCACAGTTTTGGGTCACCCACGTACGTGTATGAGCGCACACATCTGCATGCCACAGAGGTCGTAAACAGCCTAATGCCCTAATTACAGATTGTGGGATTAAATACTACTGGCTGTGAACCAGGAGCCAGCGTACTTTCATATTTGTAGGCAGGGAAATCACCTCCACTCTCTCAAGTGGCTACCTCCTGTTGGAACACCCATAGACCAAGTGAGATGCGTAACCCTCCCTAGGGCTTCAACAGGTGGGGGCTTTCCTTCGATCGAGAAATTCCCGTCTGTCTGGGTCTAGAGTTTGTGAACCGACGTGTCCAAACATGCGGATGGAGGTTTCCATTCCTCCTCAGAATATTGTGTTTTTATTAGATAATGCTGGGGACAAAGGGAGCGCTGTCGCAATTGCGATATCAAAAATCTCAGGAAATAGTCCATTTTCAGTAGTCTATCAAATTAATTGTTTACAGGAGTCAAATAGATCACTTAAAACACTCACTACCATCTTGCGATGATATTTCTTCGTAATAAAACATATTTTCACTGTCTGAGAGTCACATACAACCATTTTGTGACTCAAGTAATTAAATTCCTGTCACAAATATACACTCCTGGAAATGGAAAAAAGAACACATTGACACCGGTGTGTCAGACCCACCATACTTGCTCTGGACACTGCGAGAGGGCTGTACAAGCAATGATCACACGCACGGCACAGCGGACACACCAGGAACCGCGGTGTTGGCCGTCGAATGGCGCTAGCTGCGCAGCATTTGTGCACCGCCGCCGTCAGTGTCAGCCAGTTTGCCGTGGCATACGGAGCTCCATCGCAGTCTTTAACACTGGTAGCATGCCGCGACAGCGTGGACGTGAACCGTATGTGCAGTTGACGGACTTTGAGCGAGGGCATATAGTGGGCATGCGGGAGGCCGGGTGGACGTACCGCCGAATTGCTCAACACGTGGGGCGTGAGGTCTCCACAGTACATCGATGTTGTCGCCAGTGGTCGGCGGAAGGTGCACGTGCCCGTCGACCTGGGACCGGACCGCAGCGATGCACGGATGCACGCCAAGACCGTAGGATCCTACGCAGTGCCGTAGGGGACCGCACCGCCACTTCCCAGCAAATTAGGGACACTGTTGCTCCTGGGGTATCGGCGAGGACCATTCGCAACCGTCTCCATGAAGCTGGGCTACGGTCCCGCACACCGTTAGGCCGTCTTCCGCTCACGCCCCAACATCGTGCAGCCGCCTCCAGTGGTGTCGCGACAGGCGTGAATGGAGGGACGAATGGAGACGTGTCGTCTTCAGCGATGAGAGTCGCTTCTGCCTTGGTGCCAATGATGGTCGTATGCGTGTTTGGCGCCGTGCAGGTGAGCGCCACAATCAGGACTGCATACGACCGAGGCACACAGGGCCAACACCCGGCATCATGGTGTGGGGAGCGATCTCCTACACTGGCCGTACACCACTGGTGATCGTCGAGGGGACACTGAATAGTGCACGGTACATCCAAACCGTCATCGAACCCATCGTTCTACCATTCCTAGACCGGCAAGGGAACTTGCTGTTCCAACAGGACAATGCACGTCCGCATGTATCCCGTGCCACCCAACGTGCTCTAGAAGGTGTACGCCAACTACCCTAACCAGCAAGATCTCCGGATCTGTCCCCCATTGAGCATGTTTGGGACTGGATGAAGCGTCGTCTCACGCGGTCTGCACGTCCAGCACGAACGCTGGTCCAACTGAGGCGCCAGGTGGAAATGGCATGGCAAGCCGTTCCACAGGACTACATCCAGCATCTCTACGATCGTCTCCATGGGAGAATAGCAGCCTGCATTGCTGCGAAAGGTGGATATACACTGTACTAGTGCCGACATTGTGCATGCTCTGTTGCCTGTGTCTATGTGCCTGTGGTTCTGTCAGTGTGATCATGTGATGTATCTGACCCCAGGAATGTGTCAATAAAGTTTCTCCTTCCTGGGACAATGAATTCACGGTGTTCTTATTTCAATTTCCAGGAGTGTATCACAGCGCTAAAGATATCTGAGGTCTCGTACGCACCCACATTTGAGAGCAGAAGCACCCTCCTCCACCTCACACTAAACACGCCGAGCGGAAAAAAAGCCTTCCTATCGCACACACTAACAATCACGAAGCGAGCCGCGGCTGAGCCGCCTGTCAGAGGACTATAGAACCGCATCCGTATCGATTACGCCAGCAGCCGTGTGAACATCTCCAGGTATCCAAACACTGGCCAGACCAGACACTCAGAGCCCGGAGAAACCGAAACGGTGACCACCGGGCAGTCAACAGATCAATTTACGTGCGGGGCGAGGGGGGGGGGGGGGGGTGACGGAATAATCGTCCTGCGCAGACAATCGCCACGACGAGTCCCCTCGCGCAACACACACGTCCGCCGCTGCCGCTGCCGCTGCCGCTGCCGCCGCACAGCCACAGCCAGCGCACCGGCTGCTCGGCTGCCGCCGGCGCACGCCCCCGTGGCTACGGCCGAGAACCACCAGGTGGGAGCGTCCTGCGCACCCGCTGCTCCTGCAGTCTCTGGTGGGCCCGAGGCTCGTGTCCACTCCTGCCGCTGGCCGTGGCACGCTGAGAGTCGAGCAGTGGTCACGTAGGTTTAACTGCAGATCCACGCCCGACAGACACTGCCTAATTTTTTAAACTACACAGTGTATGGATTTTTTAAAATCCATTTTACCGGTCTGAAATGGGCATGTTATTGTCGATACAGCTCGAACGTCCCACGCAAAACGTACATTCCTCCCGTTTATATGAATTATTTTCAAAGACAGAAGAAATCGGATCCTACATGCATTTTCATATCACTAAAGTATCATTACTTCTTGTAAAAATCATGTACAACAGTTTGGGTTAGGGTATATTTCGTATATTTCCTGTAAGTATTCTCTCATCTGGTAAAAAAAAAAAATATATATCTGTTCTCATCAGGTTAACTATGTTACGCCCTGCATCACTGGACTCATTTTTGGCTCACAATGAAGTGCTAACAGCATTCTCTACCTCTGTCACAGGACACCTCCTCGCTTTCGAACTCTCTTAACGCAGCTAAACGGCTCATCACCCACAAAGTCTCTTAAGGTAGCAGCACAGAGGAGTTGTAAATATCAGGCTGCTACTCTACACCACTTTATAAAATTCGGTAATACAGCTGTTCTTTTTTTGTTACGATGGTCACTTCTCCCTGTGTAGGCGGAAATTTGAAATCTCGTTAAACGATCTCGCCACAACGAAAAAACGCTCGATTTCCGCTCCAACTCACGAATCATATCCGTGCTACTCTCGCCCTCACATCTACCCTCCTTGTGGTACGTCATTCATATCAAATTGATTGACTAATTAATTATATTGATCATGAGAGTCCTTTGCTTCACAATTTTTTTTCCTGCAGTCAGATTACACCTGCCAGGTGACTTTTACAGACACTTCTGTAACGTCTATGAGGGCTTCCTACAGGCTAGGATAGCAAAATCGGTGGCACCTGTAGTCAAATAACTGAAGGTATCCACCGCTAATCACGTCTTGTGCGTTAGCTCCGCTCAGACCCGCCAGTCTACCGCGCAGCAGGATGCGCTGCACCCCCACCCACCGCCTCGATGCCCCCCCCCCCCCCCCCCCAAACCACACCCGCGCCGCCGCCACCAGCATGCAGACCTGCAGAAGCATTCCTGTTGTCTCCTGCCAAATTAGTGGGCGAAAGCTTCGAGAGATGAAATGGAAAACGCTGAAGATGAGGCGATGTTCCCCTCGAGGAACAAAATTTATACATTTGAAATTGACCTCAGAAGGATCCTACTGCCACCAACATAATTTTGCCTACGTAACACGAAGACAAGACACTAGAAATTAGCACTATACGGAGGCATACGCATAGCCCCTTTTCCATCGCTCCATTTGCCAGTTGAATAGGTAAGGAAATGACTAGTGGTGGTACAGGGTACTGTCCGCCATACAATGTACACTCTTTGACATAAAACTCGACGGCGGCCGGCCGCTTCAGAGGCTAAGTCCGCGCCGATCGCGACATGGGACAATAAAACTGGCCAACTAGCTAATTCTCTAAGTCCGGTTATCTGCACAATCTGGCAACACTGCAGACTGCGGCACTTCCTGGAGGAAAACTTGTCCCATGATAGAGAAACACTACGCTGATTACGCCGGTGGTCTAGCGGTAGCGTGCGTTGTTTCTGTTCGTAATGTCAGTGGATCGAGAGCAGCTGGCATAAAATATTTTTATAGCCTCTTCTGTCTGAATGCTGAAGACGTGAATGTAATGGTAGCGCAGATTCAATCTATTTCGCTTTCTGACACACCGATATCAAAATTTTATCCAGCAACGATTTTGCGGCAGATTTCCTGCAGACTGTCCTCCTCTGGACGCCGTATGCGGCAAAGCTCCGGGATCCATTTGCTGGCTACCGGCAGCGGCCGTGGCGACAGCAGCGGCGCTGCACTCCCCCGTTCTTTATCGAAAGCGCCTGCTCCCGCTCATCGCTTTTGATGATTTAAAACGCTTTATTATTAAATGTTGCTCCACAAAAAATTTCTACGATTTCCATTCACGCTCAAAAGCAACGGAGACAGACGCCCTGATTGGTAGGCGGGTATTATATTACATTAATCGGCAAGAGCTGAGTATGGCCCGAAATTAATTTTATAGACTGGGACGAAATTAAACCACCTCGCTACATTCGATGAATTTATAAATGCTTCATACCTCGTTTCTTTTCCTTTCAACCTCAATTATTTGTGCAACTTTTGGTCAATGTTCGGATGTTTTCGTCAAGCAGGGGTGAGAGTCTGTGGTGTAAAGTGTATTACAGTTCTTGTTTCATTCCTTATGGTAACTCTATGCGATAAACTGTGTGAATACCTTGCAATGCATGCTCTGTAGCAGTGCAGGAACACTGCACATTTGGAGTTCCATGTATGGGTTCATGAAGTATTTAATGTTGATCGGAAGTGATAGTTAAGGTCATCAGATTTAGACCAGAAAAATTTGTCGTTTTGGAGGTTTCAGAGAACGGAAAGGAATTGCTAACGTCGGTGTTAGAAAACGTCTACAGTTAAATGCTATTGCAAAAATTTAGAAGAGGGGAACTATATTAATCAACATGTGCACTTCATAGACAACCTTCTGACATGTTAGACCTCTATGACGAACAAAACTCCAATTTATATCGTTGGCAGTCGCTTTGACTCTTTCAGGATCTATTTTACAGTGAAGCACCTTGGCATTCGCAAAGCAGACATCCATGATATTGACTTAATTTACTAAGTCGAATCGGACGAAGATTGATGTTTAAAGGCATTCTTCAGATTTCGTATAAAGAATTTTTACTAGCCGTTTGCAACTCCATTAATTAAAATGGAAAATAAAAGGTTGTAGTCAGCGGCTTCCACCGAGATTGGAACTGCTATGTCATACAGTACGACTACCGCAACGCACAAGGGAACCTCTTTTTTTTAATTTTGCTTTTTTCTTTTACTTTTTTTGACGATTACCCCTTTTTTCTCTCTTATTTTAAAGCCCCTTAGGAAAATGGCAATAAAAAAAGAAACTAAGTGCCAACGCCACTTTTCATCCTATAACAAAAAAAAATCTGGTCCACTTCAGGCGTTGGCTCCTGACTAAACCTACCCCAAGAGCTGCCTATATACCAGGGGAAATATGGGAATTCAAGGTTAGGGCTATCATTACAAACAAAACAAAATATTCCTTTTTCTGAATTTTATTTTTATTTTTGTTTTGTTTATTTTTGTTGTGTAATTGATAAGACGCCTTCTGCGCCCTGCTGGTTATATGTTGAGTCACGTCTTCTCGAAATTGGTGTGTTCCGTTCAGTAGTTCAGAAATGTTTATTGGTTCAAACTGGAAACCTTCTTCACTCTTGGCTTAACACATTCCAGCTGCGAGGCGGGTCGTGGAAAGCACTCCCAAGGAAGTTCGAGAAAAATTGTCTGTATTTTGGGTGGCGGACAACGACATAATGACGGTCGTTGAGGTATGTCCAAAAATGGAGTACAGAGTCTACAGTTTGTCCAACTAGGTAGTGAATGGCATGTCCGCGAATCCAATTCACAGCATTGGTCTCTGTCCGAGGAAAATAGTCACGTCCCGGAACTAATAATGAAAGAGGAGTATTCCTATTCAGAATGTCCCGCGTTAGAAAAGCCACAATATGACGAATAATCTCTGAGCTAACGACACACTGGCGACCACAGACGGACTATAGTCACTGCGATGTTGCCTGAACCTCAAAACGCAACCTTAAAACACACAAACAGGTGTTACTTATGTGAAGAACGCCGTTCTTGGATTCCAGAAATTAATTATACTTTCTAAGTGTCTCATCTTACAGTGGATTCTATTGTACGAGTCTTCGATGTGGAAAACGAATGTCAAGTGATTTTAGCAAGGTAACGCCGGCCTACACCCGGAAGTAAATGCACTATCAGAGTGTTGACAAATACTTGCTACGACGCTGCCATTTCTCGGTTCTCTTACGAGGCAGCTCTTCAGCGAAATGCTTGCCGTGATTCTCCGATACGGTCCTTCAGAGTGGAGACGCGCGCGCACGTTTGGTTTTTATGCGGCGTTCTCCCCTGATGGTTTCTGACGTCGCCTTGTGGGCTATGTCTACATTTGAGACATTCAATTATCATTAATCCAGAATGATACAAGTTTCAGCTTCCGGCGTGGAAGAAGGCTGTTGACGCCGACGTTATATCATTTCAACGTAGGGAAAGCAAAACGGGTCATTCAATGTTTCTCATTCAACATAAAGCATGTGAGATAATTTTCCGTAACGTTCATAATCATCTAAAAATACAAACGAAGTAAAAATACATCTGAAGCTTATTCGAATTGAATATAATGTAAGATACCAAACGAGCATTTGCAGCATACAAAAAGAATGTCATGATTACCACGAGAATGAAGAAATACGTTGGTACGGATGGAAGCAACGAGAGACGCAGTCAACAAATGTTCGATTCCTCGTGGCATTCATTTCATTTGAGACGTAAGAAGAGTTAAAGCGGGATATTATTTTCGTTAACACGAAAGATATGCCGCACATATTGATAACGAGGAAGTCTGCGTCTTCATACGTTTCCTCCTTGAAATCTGTATGCTCTCTTATATACTAAGTACCCTGATCATTGTTTCAGTAATGTTACCCTCTTGTTTGACCCCGTAACGATGAACAGATTCCAAATGCATGTCTCTGCACGAAAGTAGCTGTTCGAACCCTTCCTGGGTTGCTTTTTGTGTTTTATTGCTTGGAATTCCTGAAGCAGACCACTGTGCCTACTCCCCTTGTGGGTTAGGTCTCAAAACTAAACCGCTTTTTATACAATGGCATAATTTATTCAGACAGCATCAGCACAAGTCTGTCAAACAAAGCCTTCCATTTACAGTTGCAACACTCTAACCAGCACTGACCGAAGTGTAATCCACGGTCATGGTCCGAAATTAGCCGCTGTCTGCTCCTGTGGCAAAGTCCGTACTACACTTTCGATTGCGCAGCACCATTTTATCTGGTAACACTGTGTAGTTGCAGAGTTGTGCCAGCATGTCTGTCCACACACTGTCAACTCTATGTATCTCACTTCTCCTGCAGCGTTGATCACGAGGAGCCGAAGTAAATGAGTGTATTCTGCATGACGTGACATTCAGTATTCCCTTCTTTCATAACCACTCTTCATGTGCATCGATACCAAATAGGAATGTGAAAACTCTTGCGAGTGAGAGAATGACAATAACAATCGTAACAAGAACAGTCAAATAATGAATGATGTTTATTCCAACGCAGAACGAGAATGGCTTTAAATATAAAAATCTATATCTATATCCATATCTATTGATCTTTGAGTTGGCACAATGCAAATATATTCTTAGAATTTAGTTACTGAATTTAGTTCGGGATGTTTGCAGAGAAAAGGAAAAGTCGGTACTTCTCGCTAGTGTAATATAATGTGAACCACCAACCACCCTTTCCTTAGAACACGACTCAAGCAGGTCCCCAAGTAGGTACCAAGGCACTGCTGCATTCTGTTCCCTGACATTGCTCTGATGACGGTTAATGCAGATAGTTCCGACTATGAAATACAAAACGTATTGCAGGTTAGTTCCTAGGATAGTAACATTAAATTTGCGTTGTAGGCGGCACATGAGCGTGACGGCTATCCATATTACTCATCAATATAAAAAGACAATATTATGGGAATTTAGCAGGATTACTCAACATTAATTCTGAAATTGGTTGACTGACCGCACAGGTGCTAAACGTCGTCAAGAGTATACGATGTCCTAATCGCATTAGGAATATGAAGATCGTCTTCGACAGCTCGCAACTTTCACATTGCTATCTTCACCCTACTCCAGACAGCCGTCGGCGGAGTTGCACTAAGTTGCCGATGCAATGTAAGGCCTTCAAACCGACAACAGACCACATATTGAAAAATACAAGCGAGTTCTCTTGCAGCGTAAGCTTATTGTAACTGATCTAAAAATTATTGGACAGGAACATTGTCCTATTCAAAAAAAGCTGTCCAGCAGGTCCTCTAATCGCTCCTTGGTACAGTCGTTTGACTATTGAAAATAGATCCAACAAGTCACCACTAGAAAACACTGCTCTGTACCGCAATAACTCAAGATGTAAAGTAATACCACGGTACTACAAATATCAGGGAACACCTTATCACAGATAAGACTGTCCTTAAGGCTTGTAAGCTCACATTTATTACAATAAATGACATACCTGAAATATTACCACTCTCATTATTACGTCAGATTGGTAATGCACGTAGTAAGTTCGTCGTATTCATGATTTCCTCTTCAAAGTAACATACCGTACTTATTATTTAACACAAAATGACATTAAAAATTTAAGTTATTCACGAGCAGCTAGTTGGGAATATGTATGAACTTCAAATGACACGACGAACCGTCTTGTTCCGCATATGGATTCAAACCCAGCTCATGCAGACTAAGCAAAGATTTCGTTACTGACGGAAACTAACAGTCATTCCTGATTAAGCATACAGAGAGTGATAGACCTCGATTTTAGACAGTATCAGTAAGCAAATATCAACTTTAAATTGCATAACGCAAACATGTTTAACAGACGCGAATTCCTACCCATCATCTATTGTCCCTGTTAACGAACTACGAGAGATGTTAAATATTGCTTCTTCACAAGTAACTTACTTGAAATGCCGTGAGGTAAAGCCTTGTGTTGGACACGGATTCGAACCCAGAACCTAATCGGATTGCTATCGAAGCACAGTCAAATGTGACATATCGGATTTTCGCGGCAGTAGCTAGATGTTTTAACTGAAATGACGAGACGAAACATTAATTTTTTCCTTCCCAGGACTCCTACCCAGCACCTATCGCTGTTATATTCTAGAGAAAACGAACGTTAAATATGGGTTTGTTGCGCCAGCAGTGATATGTGAGCATGTTTGAACTAGAAATAATATGACGAAGAGTTCAGCGCTCATTGGGAATAGAGCCCCAGGTATATCGTTGTTGACTACACACAAAGAGACGTCAGCTACCGAATTTTTCTCCACCAGCTGCTCAGAATAACATCTTGAACTTACAGTCATCTCGCAAATAGTTCTGTGTCTCACTGGGAGTTAAAAACGTGAGATATAGTTAGTGTTGACAACGAATGAAAATACATTAAAAATCAAAATTCTTATCCACCAGCAGATAGTTGTTCTCATGCTAGAGCTTGATAATACATAATTAAATCTTTAGTGCCGGGCCAGGATTCGATCCCATTCACGCGTAATATGTGGAGATGTTGAGGAATCTGCAGTTTTGAACAAACAACAAATTGTAGCCGAGCTGTATTGTCACGAAGGGATCAAATTCCGCGTTAAGGGCGGTCTGAGTTGCATTCCCAGTTCAGAACCAATCTTATCGACATACAGAAGCTCAGATAAAGGATGGAATAAGTGTCCTGTGACCATACATAGCGTTTGTTTCGTCACTTGAAATAAATAACTAGTATAAGAAAGGTTACTGGTGATAGAGTTTCTACATGTCGCCACTCCAGACTTTATTGTGGTTCAACCTACCGTCTACTTGGTAGAGAAGGAAAATCATCTTTAATGCGAATTTTCAGACCACACTGCCATTACACCTTCTTCACTTGGTGTAGCCAGGAGAGAATGGACTCTGTCTCTCCCTATCTAAAATCATTGACAGAAGTGGGAATCCAACCCAGACCATAGGTATAACAACCTACCATCCGTCCAACAGACCACGAAATCCTCTTCTCTCATTTTTCTATCGTAACGCCGTTGCGCCACACTGGATGAGAATTCTGACACACAGGCTCCCTGTAGTAATTTGCACCATGTTCAGTAAATTCATTTACTTGGTTGACCGAATCACCATGAACTAGCTGCCTCGGCTACCCAGTGCATACATTCCACTCTATATTTTGTAATCACCGAAAGAAAATCACGTAACTGCCACCTACACAGAACTGCCAACAGTGTAGGATGCAGAAGTTTAAATAGGAAGTGTTCCTTTCCACTTGAGCTATTCTATTGCGCTATCTGTTTGTAGAAAACGTCGTTCAGTAAAAAAAAAAAAAAAAGAAAAGCTGTAACTGTTTGTCTCTCAGAAGTCAAGACCTGGCCATATGCATAATCTCACAGTGCTGAGGAATCAAAAAGTTCTGGAGGAATAGTTGTCGAGCTCTGGAGCTGTTGTAGCTACGTGTCAGCTAGTAGCGTAGATAAGATGTCGCGAGTTCGAATACATTCAGTGCTACATTTTTTAAAACGCAATTCTGCTGTCTGCTGAAGTTGTCAATCTAATGGAACTTTGAACATACTTCCCTTCACTTCTCAACCCAAAGTAATCGCATATGGAAAAAGGGCTAACTACTGTGACATTTTGTTCTGTTCAGGTTTAACAGACAGCAGGCAGCAGATGCATCTCGAAGATGTGTAGGGAGAGCGCATCATGCCATAATATGTCAGAAAAGTATTTTCTACATTAGCTGTCGTGTGGCAGTGAGATTTTATTCTTCTTCAAACTTTGTTTGACAGCTTTAACTCAGAACAAATTTTCTACATGCATGCATGTTGCCAGACACAGAATTCTGAGAGGAGCACGACTGTAGTGTCCACCTTACGTGAAAGACTCGGCGGTCAATTTTTTGGTCTAAGACTGTATCTACAACACATATTGCACGCTGAAGACCCAGAAGAATTAAAAAAACAAAAGTAGTTTATGAGAGCAACGTTAACCATAGCGTTCGAGGTATTCATAATATTGTATACGTGTGTGAAAATGCCCTCTAATGCCCACTCAAGGAAGACAAGGATACACAGTCTAGCTTCAATATTGTAAATACGCCTCAATTTGTGGATGAACTCAGACTTAGGTTGATAATAATTTTGAATATTTAGCAGCACTGTACCAATTGGTGTTAAACTCGTTTTCAACCAATGATTCCCATAGCTACAGGAACACTACTTGTGATACCTCTTAGACAAAATACTTAAGCAGTGTTATCAGACGAAAAGATCAACCTGACACAAACTGTGCGAGGTTTGTTTCACAACCTTCGTACTTGGATAATGAGCTTTTTCCTATTTGAGATATCTGTGAACGTTGCTGCTTAAGACGACTTAAGCAGAAACTAAATTCCCTCAGCTTCGATAATGTTTAAAGAAATCGTCTTATCGGCACAACTCGTGATTTGTGAATTGTTTACCGGCCGCACTCTGCCGTATTTCGCCGGTTGGAAGGCAAAAGCTTACTGTCAAATTTCGGACAGAAATTACTGTTACAGTGTACTTATGGAGCCAAATGAGTGGATTGCGTATTTTTCGGTGAGAAAGAGCACTGGCAAACAGTCTTCGCTACATGAGGTTATTTAAACTGGTGTCACTCTGAGCTAGAATTTGTGGTCAGGTCAATGTTTCGGATGCGAGTTTTGCAACTGTGAAATACCTTCCTACATTATAGAAGCGAATATTAAATTTGAACTAATATTGCGAAAATTTTGTACTTGGACAGCTTAGAATGAAAATACTTCTGTTTATTTCAAAGGGAAACAATAGATTTTCTAAAACATTGTCTGTCATACACAACTTGAAACAGGTCATGTCGACCAAATCATGTGGAAGAACTGACAGCGACGTATATCGGAAGGCAGTAAGATCTCTTGCCTTTTGGTTTGTCAGTACTCGATAGCCATTTCTAGGTGCAAGTAAATGACGAAAGGCAGCGCGTTTTTGTCATCAAGTAACGTCTTCGTCAATTACTTTAGTTTTAATGTAATCTAACAGTAATTGCTGATGTTTGATATTAACATGAAAAGGATTCCGTAGACAGGGAAAGAACCTGTTCTTGGGAAACTACTTCTATAGTAACCAAAAGGCATTAAATGATCTTCAAGCACTTGTGTTCCAGCAGCGGTATGAATAAAATGATAGTAATAATAACAGTAATAATCGAATTATCCGGCAACTTCACACTTCACAGTGGATTTTCTCGAACAAAGAAATTTGCTGAATTTGTGAAAAATCAAAATGGCTTCATATCCAGCCTATGATGCCTAGAAGAGTCTTTACATCCTGCTGACATGAGAATAGCATAATCTCTGCGTCAGAAGCTTGCTTCTACTTAACCATTTAATAGACTCGCATTTTTTCCACCGTGATTAATTTTGTAAGCTAAGCACATCATCCGTTACAGCACACACCAGGGGCTGGGAAATGTGGCCACAATGGTCTGGTGGAACGAACTATCACAGGTGCAATGCGTGGGTTCAGGCATTTGCTTTTAAGAGGCACAAACAGATTTATTTTACCTCTGGTAACCTCAAGAGAAAGACGTTATAATCCAGAATCAGCATTAAGCATCACGTTCCTTCATTACCAACTGGGCAGAGCCAGTTTACGTTGGGAAATGACATAGCGGATGTAATTGTAAACAGAAATACAGTCGCCAGTAAGCTTACTTACATTAGCAAATTTTATTTTATTTGATGAACCGATAGCCATTTAAAGGGACAGGGCTCTTAGTTTACTTGTACTTGATTGAACTAGAGACGTTGAAAAATTTGGTGCTGGACTGTGATTCGCATTCGTATCTCCTCTTTCGAGGATCTGAATCTCTTGGAACAGTATAGTTCAATCATTTCGTTCCTTTTCCCAAGACTGCAATCTTCTCTATGTCTCCTCCAAAGGTAAATATGTGGGTCCAAATCCTGATCCAGCACAAAAATATTCATAATTTCATTTCCAGCTCTATCAAGTGCACACCCACCTGCTAGTGAAAATTAACGCGCATTTTTAATGTCTGTTCATGTGTTGCCAACAATCGCAATAGGTGTCGTTATTTCTGGTCAAACACGCACACATCTTACTGTTCGTGAGTAAGCAACTGATACTTAAGCTACGTTCGTGGATGCACGGTAGGTGTGCAGTTCGATTGTCTCTTAGGCACAAAAGTTTGTATCCTTATTTTAGATTCAGACACCTAGCGGCTCGTAAGAAAAACCGATACGTAACATTTGATTTTTCTTAGTTAACAATCCGATGACGTGTTGGGTTTGTATCTCCATCACAGAACTTCACATCATGCACTTCATCTTTAAATGCATGCACACTTTATTACTTCAGAATGGAGGTATATCAGACATCTTTCGTGGTTAGATAACAGGGACGAAAGGGTCTTGATAGGAGTCACGGTTTATCACAAAACTTGTCGTCTTTTATTTTCAAGTTTAGATTTAGTTACTGGTATTGGCAAAAATTTCGGTAATTCATGACTCTTTATGGCTAGTCATCAATATGATGTGATTAGATTAGATTACATTACATTAGATTACTTCTTGTTCCATAGATCATGAATACGACATTTCGTAATGATGTGGAACGTGTCATTACAATGAAAGATTTCTTTAAATACCATGATTCAATGTCTTTACAACAATTTTGTACACTCTCATTCTTTTTTATCTCTCTCTCTCTCTCTCTCTCTCTCTCTCTCACACACACACACACACACACACACACACACACACACACACTCACACACACACACACACACACACACATATAAACATTCTTTTTTATTTTTATTTGTTTGTTGTGCTCGACTATCGGCGAGGCACGAAAACGCCTGTGAATGAGTTTCTTAGTTTTGAGTACACTTACTAAAGAAATATAAAAACAACAATGAGAGTTATTGATTTATGATGCTTAGTTTGCAGTCAGTTCTGAGTATTATTAGTAACTACGCTCCAGTCCCTAAACCTAGTTACAGTAATCGAGTCAGACGCATTAAGTATTCCAGGCCGTAGCAGCCGCGACTTGGAGACACCAGCTATGGTCACTTCCCAGCCCGCTGTAGAATCACATCGGTTCGTCTTCTTCCTGCTGGTACTGTAACTGAGATTTGGCAACAAGGCAACGTATGTTTGGCAACTCTGTGATCGACGAGTTACTTCCTGGTATGCACGGAATTAGGCCTCAAAGTTCACTTGGTTTTACCTGTCATTTCCATTGAATAATCTGAGTTATTATCACTTGAAGGGTAACAAAAGATTGTAAATTTACGGGTTTCAGCCCAGGAAAGTCGTTGCAGGTGGAAATCGCAACTAATCTCGACCTTTAAATAGCGGTTTACGAGTTCTAGGCACTATTGCCGTCGTAAGAGGACGCTCAGACCCATACCTCTTCGCCAGCTCTGTGGTAACGTGCTGACCTGTGGAAAAGCGTTTGCTATGGTTTGCAGTTACAGTCTCACTGACTGCAACGTTTTTATCCTTTCTGTGAAAGAGCTACAAGGAGTCGGATCAAACATCAATAAGGAAATCGCAAGAAAATACTTTCGGCTCATAGTGCAATGTTGAAAAACTTACAATGCTGCACAACAGGCAACGCCTCTTTCCGCTGCTGACAAGCGAATTTTGGGTTTCTAGGAATACGTAACTATATTTATGAAATGCCACATTTGCATACCTCTTGAGTACGACACAGCATACTAATGAAACACAGACCCAATCAAAATCTAAGTGAGTAGTATTTTACTAATTCGTGTCGATAGAGGCACATTTGTGTACAGATACTCGGTTTTATTAAAACATACTTTCGTCGTAAGGTTATCGTGGTTAGTTTTATTTCATTTCTTATAACACAGTGCACAATTTTCGTAAGGTTTCCTTTAGTGTTGTTAAAACAATAGTAAACATGAGAGAGAAATTAATCATCAACGATATATGCGAATTCTCTGATGTTATCTATGACAGTATGACAATGCACGTGCAGTTTATTGATTACATGCATGTAGAAAATTTGTTCTGAGTTAAAGCTGTCAAACAAAGTTTGAAGAAGAATAAAATCTCACTGCCACACGACAGCTAATGTAGAAAATACTTTTCTGACATATTATGGCATGATGCGCTCTCCCTACACATCTTCGAGATGCATCTGCTGCCTGCTGTCTGTTAAACCTGAACAGAACAAAATGTCACAGTAGTTAGCCCTTTTTCCATATGCGATTACTTTGGGTTGAGAAGTGAAGGGAAGTATGTTCAAAGTTCCATTAGATTGACAACTTCAGCAGACAGCAGAATTGCGTTTTAAAAAATGTAGCACTGAATGTATTCGAACTCGCGACATCTTATCTACGCTACTAGCTGACACGTAGCTACAACAGCTCCAGAGCTCGACAACTATTCCTCCAGAACTTTTTGATTCCTCAGCACTGTGAGATTATGCATATGGCCAGGTCTTGACTTCTGAGAGACAAACAGTTACAGCTTTTCTTTTTTTTTTTTTTTTTACTGAACGACGTTTTCTACAAACAGATAGCGCAATAGAATAGCTCAAGTGGAAAGGAACACTTCCTATTTAAACTTCTGCATCCTACACTGTTGGCAGTTCTGTGTAGGTGGCAGTTACGTGATTTTCTTTCGGTGATTACAAAATATAGAGTGGAATGTATGCACTGGGTAGCCGAGGCAGCTAGTTCATGGTGATTCGGTCAACCAAGTAAATGAATTTACTGAACATGGTGCAAATTACTACAGGGAGCCTGTGTGTCAGAATTCTCATCCAGTGTGGCGCAACGGCGTTACGATAGAAAAATGAGAGAAGAGGATTTCGTGGTCTGTTGGACGGATGGTAGGTTGTTATACCTATGGTCTGGGTTGGATTCCCACTTCTGTCAATGATTTTAGATAGGGAGAGACAGAGTCCATTCTCTCCTGGCTACACCAAGTGAAGAAGGTGTAATGGCAGTGTGGTCTGAAAATTCGCATTAAAGATGATTTTCCTTCTCTACCAAGTAGACGGTAGGTTGAACCACAATAAAGTCTGGAGTGGCGACATGTAGAAACTCTATCACCAGTAACCTTTCTTATACTAGTTATTTATTTCAAGTGACGAAACAAACGCTATGTATGGTCACAGGACACTTATTCCATCCTTTATCTGAGCTTCTGTATGTCGATAAGATTGGTTCTGAACTGGGAATGCAACTCAGACCGCCCTTAACGCGGAATTTGATCCCTTCGTGACAATACAGCTCGGCTACAATTTGTTGTTTGTTCAAAACTGCAGATTCCTCAACATCTCCACATATTACGCGTGAATGGGATCGAATCCTGGCCCGGCACTAAAGATTTAATTATGTATTATCAAGCTCTAGCATGAGAACAACTATCTGCTGGTGGATAAGAATTTTGATTTTTAATGTATTTTCATTCGTTGTCAACACTAACTATATCTCACGTTTTTAACTCCCAGTGAGACACAGAACTATTTGCGAGATGACTGTAAGTTCAAGATGTTATTCTGAGCAGCTGGTGGAGAAAAATTCGGTAGCTGACGTCTCTTTGTGTGTAGTCAACAACGATATACCTGGGGCTCTATTCCCAATGAGCGCTGAACTCTTCGTCATATTATTTCTAGTTCAAACATGCTCACATATCACTGCTGGCGCAACAAACCCATATTTAACGTTCGTTTTCTCTAGAATATAACAGCGATAGGTGCTGGGTAGGAGTCCTGGGAAGGAAAAAATTAATGTTTCGTCTCGTCATTTCAGTTAAAACATCTAGCTACTGCCGCGAAAATCCGATATGTCACATTTGACTGTGCTTCGATAGCAATCCGATTAGGTTCTGGGTTCGAATCCGTGTCCAACACAAGGCTTTACCTCACGGCATTTCAAGTAAGTTACTTGTGAAGAAGCAATATTTAACATCTCTCGTAGTTCGTTAACAGGGACAATAGATGATGGGTAGGAATTCGCGTCTGTTAAACATGTTTGCGTTATGCAATTTAAAGTTGATATTTGCTTACTGATACTGTCTAAAATCGAGGTCTATCACTCTCTGTATGCTTAATCAGGAATGACTGTTAGTTTCCGTCAGTAACGAAATCTTTGCTTAGTCTGCATGAGCTGGGTTTGAATCCATATGCGGAACAAGACGGTTCGTCGTGTCATTTGAAGTTCATACATATTCCCAACTAGCTGCTCGTGAATAACTTAAATTTTTAATGTCATTTTGTGTTAAATAATAAGTACGGTATGTTACTTTGAAGAGGAAATCATGAATACGACGAACTTACTACGTGCATTACCAATCTGACGTAATAATGAGAGTGGTAATATTTCAGGTATGTCATTTATTGTAATAAATGTGAGCTTACAAGCCTTAAGGACAGTCTTATCTGTGATAAGGTGTTCCCTGATATTTGTAGTACCGTGGTATTACTTTACATCTTGAGTTATTGCGGTACAGAGCAGTGTTTTCTAGTGGTGACTTGTTGGATCTATTTTCAATAGTCAAACGACTGTACCAAGGAGCGATTAGAGGACCTGCTGGACAGCTTTTTTTGAATAGGACAATGTTCCTGTCCAATAATTTTTAGATCAGTTACAATAAGCTTACGCTGCAAGAGAACTCGCTTGTATTTTTCAATATGTGGTCTGTTGTCGGTTTGAAGGCCTTACATTGCATCGGCAACTTAGTGCAACTCCGCCGACGGCTGTCTGGAGTAGGGTGAAGATAGCAATGTGAAAGTTGCGAGCTGTCGAAGACGATCTTCATATTCCTAATGCGATTAGGACATCGTATACTCTTGACGACGTTTAGCACCTGTGCGGTCAGTCAACCAATTTCAGAATTCATGTTGAGTAATCCTGCTAAATTCCCATAATATTGTCTTTTTATATTGATGAGTAATATGGATAGCCGTCACGCTCATGTGCCGCCTACAACGCAAATTTAATGTTACTATCCTAGGAACTAACCTGCAATACGTTTTGTATTTCATAGTCGGAACTATCTGCATTAACCGTCATCAGAGCAATGTCAGGGAACAGAATGCAGCAGTGCCTTGGTACCTACTTGGGGACCTGCTTGAGTCGTGTTCTAAGGAAAGGGTGGTTGGTGGTTCACATTATATTACACTAGCGAGAAGTACCGACTTTTCCTTTTCTCTGCAAACATCCCGAACTAAATTCAGTAACTAAATGCTAAGAATATATTTGCATTGTGCCAACTCAAAGATCAATAGATATGGATATAGATATAGATTTTTATATTTAAAGCCATTCTCGTTCTGCGTTGGAATAAACATCATTCATTATTTGACTGTTCTTGTTACGATTGTTATTGTCATTCTCTCACTCGCAAGAGTTTTCACATTCCTATTTGGTATCGATGCACATGAAGAGTGGTTATGAAAGAAGGGAATACTGAATGTCACGTCATGCAGAATACACTCATTTACTTCGGCTCCTCGTGATCAACGCTGCAGGAGAAGTGAGATACATAGAGTTGACAGTGTGAGGACAGACATGCTGGCACAACTCTGCAACTACACAGTGTTACCAGATAAAATGGTGCTGCGCAATCGAAAGTGTAGTACGGACTTTGCCACAGTAGCAGACAGCGGCTAATTTCGGACCATGACCGTGGATTACACTTCGGTCAGTGCTGGTTAGAGTGTTGCAACTGTAAATGGAAGGCTTTGTTTGACAGACTTGTGCTGATGCCGTCTGAATAAATTATGCCATTGTATAAAAAGCGGTTTAGTTTTGAGACCTAACCCACAAGGGGAGAAGGCACAGTGGTCTGCTTCAGGAATTCCAAGCAATAAAACACAAAAAGCAACCCAGGAAGGGTTCGAACAGCAACTTTCATGCAGAGACATGCATTTGGAATCTGTTCATCGTTACGGGGTCAAACAAGAGGGTAACATTACTGAAACAATGATCAGGGTACTTAGTATATAAGAGAGCATACAGATTTCAAGGAGGAAACGTATGAAGACGCAGACTTCCTCGTTATCAATATGTGCGGCATATCTTTCGTGTTAACGAAAATAATATCCCGCTTTAACTCTTCTTACGTCTCAAATGAAATGAATGCCACGAGGAATCGAACATTTGTTGACTGCGTCTCTCGTTGCTTCCATCCGTACCAACATATTTCTTCATTCTCGTGGTAATCATGACATTCTTTTTGTATGCTGCAAATGCTCGTTTGGTATCTTACATTATATTCAATTCGAATAAGCTTCAGATGTATTTTTACTTCGTTTGTATTTTTAGATGATTATGAACGTTACGGAAAATTATCTCACATGCTTTATGTTGAATGAGAAACATTGAATGACCCGTTTTGCTTTCCCTACGTTGAAATGATATAACGTCGGCGTCAACAGCCTTCTTCCACGCCGGAAGCTGAAACTTGTATCATTCTGGATTAATGATAATTGAATGTCTCAAATGTAGACATAGCCCACAAGGCGACGTCAGAAACCATCAGGGGAGAACGCCGCATAAAAACCAAACGTGCGCGCGCGTCTCCACTCTGAAGGACCGTATCGGAGAATCACGGCAAGCATTTCGCTGAAGAGCTGCCTCGTAAGAGAACCGAGAAATGGCAGCGTCGTAGCAAGTATTTGTCAACACTCTGATAGTGCATTTACTTCCGGGTGTAGGCCGGCGTTACCTTGCTAAAATCACTTGACATTCGTTTTCCTCATCGAAGACTCGTACAATAGAATCCACTGTAAGATGAGACACTTAGAAAGTATAATTAATTTCTGGAATCCAAGAACGGCGTTCTTCACATAAGTAACACCTGTTTGTGTGTTTTAAGGTTGCGTTTTGAGGTTCAGGCAACATCGCAGTGACTATAGTCCGTCTGTGGTCGCCAGTGTGTCGTTAGCTCAGAGATTATTCGTCATATTGTGGCTTTTCTAACGCGGGACATTCTGAATAGGAATACTCCTCTTTCATTATTAGTTCCGGGACGTGACTATTTTCCTCGGACAGAGACCAATGCTGTGAATTGGATTCGCGGACATGCCATTCACTACCTAGTTGGACAAACTGTAGACTCTGTACTCCATTTTTGGACATACCTCAACGACCGTCATTATGTCGTTGTCCGCCACCCAAAATACAGACAATTTTTCTCGAACTTCCTTGGGAGTGCTTTCCACGACCCGCCTCGCAGCTGGAATGTGTTAAGCCAAGAGTGAAGAAGGTTTCCAGTTTGAACCAATAAACATTTCTGAACTACTGAACGGAACACACCAATTTCGAGAAGACGTGACTCAACATATAACCAGCAGGGCGCAGAAGGCGTCTTATCAATTACACAACAAAAATAAACAAAACAAAAATCAAAATAAAAATAAAATTCAGAAAAAGGAAGATTTTGTTTTGTTTGTATTGATAGCCCTAACCTTGAATTCCCATATTTCCCCTAGTATATAGGCAGCTCTTGGGGTAGGTTTAGTCAGGAGCAACGCCTGAAGTGGACCAGATTTTTTTTTTTGTTATAGGATGAAAAGTGGCGTTGGCACTTAGTTTCTTTTTTTATTGCCATTTTCCTAAGGGGCTTTAAAATAAGAGAGAAAAAAGGGGTAATCGTCAAAAAAAGTAAAAGAAAAAAGCAAAATTAAAAAAAAAAGAGGTTCACTTGTGCGTTGCGGTGGTCGTACTGTATGACATAGCAGTTCCAATCTCGGTGGAAGCCGCTGACTACAACCTTTTATTTTCCATTTTAATTAATGGAGTTGCAAACGGCTAGTAAAAATTCTTTATACGAAATCAATCTTCGTCCGATTCGACTTAGTAAATTAAGTAAATATCATGGACGTCTGGTTTGCAAATGCCAAGGTGCTTCACTGTAAAATAGATCCTGAAAAGATTCAAAGCGACTGTCAACGATATAAATTTGAGTTTTGTTCGTCATATAGGTCTAACATGTCAGAAGGTTGTCTATGAAGTGCACATGTTGATTAATATAGTTCCCCTCTTCTAAATTTTTGCAATAGCATTTAACTGTAGACGTGTTCTAACACCGACGTTAGCAATTCCTTTCCGTTCTCTGAAACCTCCAAAACGACAAATTTTTCTGGTCTAAATCTGATGACCTTAACTATCACTTCCGATCAACATTAGATACTTCATGAACCCATATATGGAACTCCAAATGTGCAGTGTTCCTGCACTGCTACAGAGCATGCATTGCAAGGTATTCACACAGTTTATCGCATAGAGTTACCATAAGGAATGAAACAAGAACTGTAATACACTTTACACCACAGACGCTCACCCCTGCTTGACGAAAACATCCGAACATTGACCAAAAGTTGCACAAATAATTGAGGTTGAAAGGAAAAGAAACGAGGTATGAAGCATTTATAAATTCATCGAATGTAGCGAGGTGGTTTAATTTCGTCCCATTCTATAAAATTAATTTCGGGCCATACTCAGCTCTTGCCGATTAATGTAATATAATACCCGCCTACTAATCAGGGCGTCTGTCTCCGTTGCTTTTGAGCGTGAATGGAAATCGTAGAAATTTTCTGTGGAGCAACATTTAATAATAAAGCGTTTTAAATCATCAAAAGCGATGAGCGGGAGCAGGCGCTTTCGATAAAGAACGGGGGAGTGCAGCGCCGCTGCTGTCGCCACGGCCGCTGCCGGTAGCCAGCAAATGGATCCCGGAGCTTTGCCGCATACGGCGTCCAGAGGAGGACAGTCTGCAGGAAATCTGCCGCAAAATCGTTACTGGATAAAATTTTGATATCGGTGTGTCAGAAAGCGAAATAGATTGAATCTGCGCTACCATTACATTCACGTCTTCAGCATTCAGACAGAAGAGGCTATAAAAATATTTTATGCCAGCTGCTCTCGATCCACTGACATCACGAACAGAAACAACGCACGCTACCGCTAGACCACCGGCGTAATCAGCGTAGTGTTTCTCTATTATAGGAGAAGTTTTCCTCCAGGAAGTGCCGCAGTCTACAGTGTTGGCAGATTGTGCAGATAACCGGACTTAGAGAATTAGCGAGTTGGCCAGTTTTATTGTCCCATGTCGCGATCAGCGAGGACTTAGCCTCTGAAGCGGCCGGCCGCCGGTCGAGTTTTATCTCAAAGAGTGTACAGTCTTAGACATAAAAACTGACTGCTAGCCGGCCGCCACAGAGACTAAGTCCGAGTCTTTCACTTAAGGTGGCCAATAAAACTGACCGCCCCTGACAACTCTAAGTCCGGACATCTGCACACTGTAAGATGGGGAAGTGTTAGGAGGAAGTGTTCTCTACTTCCGAAGTGGTCTGGATGGAGTGAGCACGTGGTCTTGCGGTAGTCGTCGTGTATTCTAAACTTAGAGTCGCATGTTCGCGTCCAACTGTTTTTTTTTTTTTTTTTTTTTTTTTTTTTTTTTTTTTTTTTTTTTTTTTTTCAGTCTAAAGTTATGAGTCTGATTGAACATCGAAGACAATTCGATTAACATTCTACCACCCGCAATAACAAGTATTCCAGAAACAATTCCGCAGGACAGCTCGTGGCTGCGTCGCGATCATAACAGCTTACGCTCGAGCGTTTCCTCGCGCTGCAGCGGCTACCGGCCACCGGCCAGACGCCACCCGCCGCCTGAAATCTGGCGCCGCCCATGTGAACGCGGCGCCACGCTGTCACTGTATGTATCAATGCCATTTTCGATTTTGAAGTTCTAGTTATCATCTTGCAGTTAAGCATTGCATTTTGCATACTTGAAAATCATGAACTACGGTTAAGCATTGTAAAATTGAGTCGCAAGTGGAAAAAGGTGTAACATCTGAAACACAACGTTTACTTCTGATATAACAGAGAGGTGAATGTAGAGGAGGCACCTAGAAAGATTTGAACTGTGCGTGGAGCGAGTGTTTTTGGGAAAAATACGCCAAAAAAAGATATTCTTGTTTCAACAAAGATCGTTCTGGCATGAATGATTTTCCACATTAAGGAAGTCTCGACTACTGATATATGTGACAGATTACCATTTTACCATCATGCGACATTTGCATTCAACAGGCTAAGTTCAGAAGTCTGGTGTAGGAGCACTGCATGCTCTAATTCGAAACATCAAAAATTAACGGAGTGACTATTATTGAACGTCATCAGGTCGCTCATTGAGCATTCCTATGCAGTACTGTTACTGGTGACGTGTTATGATGCCTTTATCGTTAACTTCATAAGAAGAAATGAAAGGCTGAGCCCCACCAAAAGACGTAGACTAGAGTAAAGTGTAGTGTGAACATAATATTTTACATCTGATAACTCCAAAAGTGTGTTTTGGGCTACGAATTCTGCCCCAAGGGGTGTGTGCAACACAGCCGGAATTTGTTGTCAACAACTGAGACACCTTTCGGTCGCAGTGTAAGAAAGTCGAGCAACAAAACTACATCACCTATGCTACTGCATGATAACTCATTCAGTTGATTTGAGAAACAGAGCTATCCAGGAGATTGATAGGAAAGTCGTCTCTCAGGCACTTGTATTGATAGGGAAGTCCTCTCTCAAGCACTTGTCCCTCTCGTCATATATTTGTAAAATATTACCTTTCCCGCTCTTGATCGATCAACTGTCAAGGCAATTCATTTCTAGACGAAAATACTCTTTGAAACTACTATGGTTTAATGACATCGTTAAAACAAGTAGGTTTCCACGGGCGTAGAATTTGTAAACAACTGTTGCATTGTCACATTGTTGTAGGTATCGTGAAAGAAAATTCAGCTGCTGTTAAATTTCTCTTTGATGATTACTGTTGCTTTTAGTAAACTAATGGAAAATGCAAATAAAATATTCACTTTACTAATACAAATTAAATTCAGCTTACTACAGAAACATCACGACGGCAGTCTATCTTAATAAAGCATTAAGTTCAAAAATGGTTCAAAGATCTCTGACCACTATGGGACTTAACTTCTGAGGTCATCAGTCCCCTAGAACTTAGAACTAGTAAAACCTAACTAATCTAAAGACATCACACACATCCATGCCTGAAGCAGGATTCGAACCTGCAACCCTAGTGGTCGCGCGGTTCCAGACTGTAGCAAAGCATTAAGTGTCTGTAAGACGATTGATCCTATTTTAACACGAATTAGTAGGGTATTACCGAATTTTGACTTTGAAAAGATCTGTATTTACTTCATTTCCTGTATCATTCGCAAGTATTATGACAATATGGCATTTCATAGATAAAATTATGTATACACAACAACAAAAAATATGTCGGCAGAAAACAAAACTGGCATTATGAAATTGACAGTACCGTAAGGTTTTCGCTCTGACAGTAAGGGTTACTGAAAGTACCAAGACGAATTTTGCTCGAGCGCTGTCTTACGATTCCCTTATTGAGTTTGTATGTGCCTGCTTGTAGCTCTACTACAAAAGAATAAAAAGTCTGGCTTTCAGCCAGTCTAGAAAGGCGAACGACTGCAGCTTGCACCTGGTAGCCAAGCATACCTGAGAAATGGTATTTTCCTAAAGTGGGAAGACATTCTTTTGTGGTTGAATTGTTGGCAAATATCAGTCAGACGTGTGCCGTTGGTCTAAGCGTTTCGGTATGTTGAATTTGTACCAATGATTTTTCTACAGGATTTTTCTGTCCCAAATAGAGAGTTGAAGTCTCCCTTTAGTATTTTCACGTCATCTTGGTGAATTTTGCTCATAGTATTTTCGAGTGTGTCCCAGAATTTCTCGACATTTTTGGTGTTTTTCTTATTTTCGATGTTGGTGGGGCCATGTGCATTGATGAGTGTATATTTTTTACTGGGGCTCTGAATGAGCCTAGTCATAAGTCGATTGTTGATGGGTGTGATTTCTTTGACAGAGTTGATGATAGATCTGTGTTCGAGAAAAGCAATGCCGACGATTGGTACTCCTTTCGCTACCTTTTGTTGTATTTTGAAGATGCAATGGTTTCCGTAATGCAAGGTTTCACTGTCAGTTGGTCGTGGTTCGTGAAGAGCAAGGATGAGAATTTTTTGTTGGTCGATTTCTTTTGTGAGATTATTTACTTTTCGTGCTTGGATCAATGTACCGATGTTTCGTTTTCAAATGCATGTTTTCTGCATGTAGAGAAATTTACCAGAGATCTTCAATATTCTCTGCCGTGCTAACCTGGTCTCCCCAGAATCCGAAATTACAACTGCCGCCTGTGGACAGTTTGCACAGTTCATGTTTGCTTGTGTTTCATTGGTTTGGCCTGGACCAGAGGGTGTTGACGCCTTTGGTAGCAAATATTTTCAGCCGAGCTCATTGAGCTAACAGACGGTGACCAGAGTAGCGGTGGTTTTCACTCAGACGTGCGTGGATTTTGAGTTCAACGGATTGAGTAGTCGTTGAGGATTGTGTTAGTATTTGGTTCACCCCAAGTATTTGATTTCCTCGATACCACCCATATGGGGGAGGATTTCCCCCATCGGTCCCATGGGATTATTATTATTATTATTATTGTCATTATGTCATCATCAAATCCGATGTGGTGCATCTTCCCACCACTGAAACAGATGTGTATTGTTCGACTCAATATTTTCATCACATAAATATGGGTTATAATTACGTTACACTGCTGCTATATTTCGCACTTTTTCTTGGGCAGTTGCTACCTGTTACTCCATCATAGGAATTTATGTGCGCAGCATTGTTGCAATACAGATGTTCAAATTATCCGATTTCTGTAATTTCATTTCGATACCAGGTCGTTCTAATCGGATTCAGCCAGTCAGGCTTAATGTGGATATCCGAATACGACCCTCATCATTTGATAGACTGGGGAACCACATTCTTAATCGGACGGTTGAACCTAGGTCACTTATTTATGACAGGGCCTGAATTCTTGAACACTGTGAAAAATAATAATACAATGTGCTTATTACTAATATTTTATTTAAATATAAATATATGAACGAACGAAATTATTTACAGGAGCAGAGCTCCATCCATCATAGCAGAGCAGAGCGAGATTGGTTTCAGGGCCAAGAGAGGATAAAGCTGTTGCCGTTTGTTCCACGATCACCGAACATCAACCAGATAGAGAATATGTGGGCAGAGGTAACAAGATCATTGCCATGTGGACCTACAATTGCAAGCGACGTTTGGACGAATATAGAAAACGTATGGTGGGAAGTAAACCATCACACTACACTGTCGACGACTTAATGAAAACAATGCCCCTACGCCTTCGAGAAATCTTACGTAATGATCGTGGGTGGGTTGGTTCTACATCTACATCTACATTTATACTCTGCAACCCACGCAACGGTGTGTGGCGGAGGGCACTTTACGTGCCACTGTCATTACCTCCCTTTTCTGTTCCAGTCGCGTATGGTTCGCGGGAAGGACGACTGTCTGAAAGCCTCCGTGCGCGCTAGAATCTCTCTAATTTTACATTCGTGATCTCCTCGGGAGGTATAAGTAGGGGGAAGCAATACATTCGATACCTCATCCAGAAAGTATACTCGTCCACAAAACCCATGTGGACAATTATCTGATAGCCGGTCAAGCTTTGCTTTGTCGTAGCTCTTTAGATACAAGTCCATTTACTTTCAGTCTCCTCCTTACAATTCTTGCGATGCAAGGTAATTGAAAAATCTCATCCACTTGACGCCAACTGAGGAATTGACTGGTGCATGCGTTGTACAACACACAGTAGTTGTCACCCTCAATGGAATCAATGACTGACTGTGTGTGTGTGTGTGTGTGTGTGTGTGTGTGTGTGTGTGTGTGTGTGTGTTTTCGTGTTGACGCACAATCTGAATCAATACTATTAATACTAGAGAGATAAACAACAATAAATATTGCACCAAATACGACTGTAAAGTATTTTAACGCGATGGGAAGTTACAAACTGAATTTTTACCCAACCCACGACCTGCATATTACGTTACGTTAAGTAAGACGTATTAACTCCATAGTATCGTTAGCAGAGACAGTGCGCTCTTGTTGTCGAGGCTCGCGACAAGTGCAGCGATCAGCAGTGCCCAATGCCTCCGCGATTTGTTTATGTTGGCTGAGCGTGGACACTGCAGCAGACGCTTCGCCATAAACTGAATGAAATCACCTTGGCTCTGACTGCAGTGAGCGGATATCACTGCCTGCGTGTTCGTATAGTGACCAACGTGAGACTCTACTCACAGGTGCCATGGGGCAGTTGCAACGGGTATCATGTCATCGGTCATCACAATATTAACCAGTGATTAAATGTCCACTCTATTTGAATCCCAAGAAAATAGGAACCTTCTCACAAAGGAATGTGAGGTGATATCAAAATTTATCCAACATACAAAAATTAACTGCAGGACTTTCATGTATGCAGTAGTAGCACACAAGGAAATATTATGTCTTGGAAGCGTATATTTCATTTCCTCTTCTCATATTAACGCCCTTGTTTTAGTATGAAGTGAGAAAAAAACATGAAAAACTAAAGTTCCTGAGAAGCATATCAGTTATTTCCTCTCTCATATCATAACTTTTATTTTAGTATGAAGTAAATAAACAAACAGTTTAAGTTTGTGAAGCATAATATGACACAAGATTCTTAACGTAGGCGTTATCGGAGACGCAAAAAGCAGGGAGCTGTCCATTCTTTTGTCCAACAGTCTGTCTCCTTTCATGCATTACACCCGCTGGGCGATTCTTATTTAAGGACTCGTGGGCATCAAGTTCTTCAGCAGAACAAGCCTTATGTTATTGTGCTAATTACGGTATGGAAAAAATGCAACAAATACGATTTCTCCTAAAGCAGTGGGGATATTTGCAAATGTCTGTATTCAGCTTTCCGAGTCGTATTCAATCCAGAATGAGGTGTTATTAAGGTAGTTGAGCGTTCTAGCAATTACACTTTTATAATTCCCATATGAGTATTCCGATAGCCAAAAGAACCCGTTAGTGTGAAACTATCTGGAACTGCATTAATATCAAACTGCAAGAACTTGAGACAATACGTGGACTCTTCTCTTCGCTGGGTGAAATATTACTGTTATTTACCATTCTCTCCGTCCTAGGCGTAATGCAAATGGAACTTCAGAGGCGCTTTCCGCTGTTCTTGACAAACATCAGCAACTTGTAATCACTACGAATTACAACTGCGTGATGATATGGCTCAGGTTGTCAGTAGTTGTGATGGTGTTATGCTGTCAACCTGCTTACAGTAATGTTAATGGTGGCACACATAATTTAGCGCTGACTACCTACTTAAGTAAAGATAGTGTTGTGGCGTCGTCGCTTCTCTTTATTTGGCCTCAGCTTGAGTAATCCGATTTAACGAACATAGTACTCCATTCGCGGGCTGCTAATGATACAGAATGACTACAGAGATCATCGTGCGGGTATTACATTAAGTCTGCAATGAACTGCTTAACAAATATTACCCTCAGTTATGCAGCTGGAATGACTCATTACATAGGTAGTCTATGTTGCACTTGGTTAAGGGATCAGTTCGGTGCAACCCTGCTTCTACTGTTCGTAAATACTTATATACTTCATAAATGGTTCAAATGGCTCTGAGCATTATGGGACTTAACTTCTGAGGTCATCAGTCCACTAAACATAGAACTACTTAAACCTAACTAACCTAATGACATCAGACACATCCATGCCCGAGACAGGATTCGAACCTGCGTCTGTAGCGGTCGCGCGGTTCCAGACTGTTGCGCCTAGAACTGCTCGGCCACCCCGGGCGGCATACTTGTATACTGACCATTCGTTATTTGACTAAATATGAACTACAATCTGATTCGCATATATATGACATGGGTGAGCGCCGGCACAAAGCAATGACTAAGGGTTGGATGCCGTTGAAGTCCCGTTACCCTGATGGAAAGACAAATGTTCGCAAATCACCTCTATTGCCTCAAAAAACAATTGCATCTTAAATATCGAAGGACCGACGTCCACACTGTCACGGCGCGTTGAAATACAGCTAAGACGGCAGATGAATATTTGTGACCGACTGGGCTTCGAACCTGGGCCTCCTGCTTACTAGACAGACACGCTGATCACTGCTCTATTTTCTTTCTAAAAAAGTTTGAGAAGACTTTCAGCACCAGGTAGGGGGAGGCAAAGAGGACAGGGGTCGAAGATCCGAGGCCTGGCCTCAATGCTACCCCCATACCTGTCACTGAGCAGCTGCATTATTCCCATGTACTCCATGTTTGCACCCATATATACCTTTAAATTGTGGAACAAAATTGAAGTAGTAATTAAGGTAAAATAAATTACAGATTTCGGCCTCCAATGGCGTGCGTTCCTTGTAGAACATAACTTATAACAGTGAAAAGGGTGGCGGAAAAATACATAACAAACATCCATACAGAAATATATTGACAATTTAAGTTATTACGCTCTTAACCACAATCTGAGTTGGAGTCTCTCTTCAGTTACAGCTAACCAGTGCGCACCTATTGCACTATTTTAAGAACCGAGATGCAGTATTTTGGATTTAAAATTTTGTAAATTCGTTGTAAGAACTTATGAGACCAAGCTGCTTAGGTAATCGGTCCCTAAGCTTACACACTACTTAATCGAACTTAAACTAAATTACGCTAAGGACAACACACACGCACACCGATGCCGGAGGGAGGACTCGAACCTCCGACCGACGGTGGGCACCGTTGGGACGCAGCAGCCAACCACTTTTCTGCACCTACCTACACACGCTCCTCGTCAGACGCGAATTCCCACCTTTGCCGCATACCACATGCGCGGCTCTTTCGGGAATGTCCGAAAGGAAAGACACTACGAATCTGGGTTCGAACCTGATCAGGCACAAATTTTCGTCTGACGCCGTTGTTCTATTTTAATGCGCATGACAGATTGGACATCTGTCCTTCAATCTTTAATTGATTAACAAGGCTGTCTATTTCGATTCGTAGTGTCTGTTCTTTCGGAAATGTCCGAAAAAACAGACACACACACACACACACACACACACACACACACACATACACATACACATTTTTATCTTAAGTGCTATTCGGAAAATGTTTGGCAACTCAGTGATAGTGCCGGACTGGAGCTGCATCAACCTACTCATTTCACTAGATATAGTTGAAATTTTCTGAACAATTCCTGTTTAATAAGTGACAGCGACAGTGTCTCTCATCGTTTACTTTGTCGGAAACCTGCTTCTCTCTGCCCTCGCCTATACTATAGCAATGAGTGATTGCTCACATTCTTGATACATCACTGGACGTGCTACTGCAACTGTAGCCAAAGATTCAAATCCCGCTGGAAAAGTATGTTTCAAGTCAGATGGTTTTGCTCCTCCCGTACTGTCATTGAAAACGATCACAACAAAATTAAGTATAGGTATCCTATGAAACCCTTGAGTTCATACTGTGGTGCTTTGAAGATGAAAAAAGTAGTTTTTCACAGTTATCAGATGACAGATGGAATTTGTCAGATTCCACTAATTATGATTGCATTATTAACTGTTGATTCACAGGCGCTTCTCTGCCGCTTATTGTAACCGTTATTTGAATGTTAGAGCTGGAAGAATAGAAACATCAAATTTTCGCCATATGGAATGTTCGAATTCACCCTAAGTCTTCACGTTTCGAACGAAGGCAGAATATCCGTCAGGAAAGCTGACAACAATAAGCCAGGTCATGCCTGTCTTCTGGTGGATGTGCCAATGACAGTGATCTCAATAACAATATTGTACATCAAATATACATTGCCAACTCAACCACTTGAGAAGATCCAAAACTGTGAATCGCGTCTGGTGAATACGCTTTCAAGGTTTCTGTCCGATTAAATCAGTAAAACACAAATAATTGCCGCAGTTATTAATTTATGACATTTAGTTTGCATTCAGTGCATCGATGTATTACAAGTAATTGCACTCTAGCCCCTAAACCTAGTTACAAAAATGCGAATAAGACTCATTGACACATAATGAGGATCTTGCGGCCCTTGCCACCCGCAACATTGAAACGAAGTTATAGTTACTTCCGAGGTCACTCACAGAACACATCAGCTGGAATCCTTCCTGGCGGTATAACTGAAACTTGTCAACAGCGCAGAATATGTTTGGCAACTCAATGACCGACGAGTTACTTCCTTGATGGCATAGAACTATCCTGCTAAATTCACTTGATATTATCGTGTCATCTCAATTTAATACTGAGTGATTTTCGCTTGAGATGTGGCATAAGAATATCAGTTAATCCTTTTGAGTCCACGAAAGTCGTTCCACATGGGAAATACAACTACTGTCGCCTCTTATGTTGCGGTTTATCTGCCATAGCGCTTACTAGGTCAATAAGTATATGGACACCGCGCCTATTCGCTAGCTCGTGGGTAACGTGCTTGCCTGTCAGCTGCATGCTGCCTCTGTTCGCCTTTCGAGCTTCGCTGAAAGCTAGATTTTTAATTGTTTTGTAGCAGAGCTACAAGCAGGCAGATAAAAATTCAGTGCGGGAATCGTAAGACAACGCTCTAGCAAAATTGGTCTTGCTTCTTTCAGTAACCCTTAGTGTCAAAGCAAAACCCTTGAGGTACTGCTAAATTCATAATGCCACGTTTTTGTTTTATGCCGACATGTTTTTTGTTGTTGTGAATACACAATATTATCTATGAACTGCCACATTTTCATAATACTTCCAAAGCAAATCATGTGAAGTAACACTTCACCAAATTGTTGGGAAAGTGGAAAAAGCACTACCCTTTCTGGATGCTCTCTGTCTCTTCCTGGAAGCCGAGTAATACGACCTTCGAGTAAATGGTTAGAGATGAAGAACCTAGTGGTGGATGAACTCATATATGAGCTGAATGCGGGAGACTACTCTTGAAGAATAAGTAGACGATCTATTCACAGTAAGACTTAGAAAATTTAGTAGTTCTGTTAAACCTATGTGCACTGAACATTGTGAAAAAGTATTTAAAGACGAGCCCCACGAAAATTGGTGTAGTATTATTTATGGGGAAGCATGTCCAGCACACATACTGAAAAATTATGTTTCTCGATGAAACTTTAGAGAGGGTTGTAGAGTATCTAAAGGTAGCCCTGGATGGAAAACTATTATGAACACCACACATAAAGAATATTTTCAACTGCGAAAGATAATCTTACAAGCACTAGAAGCTGCTGTAGGGTAAACTGGGGTCTAAACCCAGTACGTACTGGATATACATCCCTGCAAAAAGACCAATGGTAATTTATTGGCCTATAATATGAACAAAGTCGAACAGAAGGTGGCTGCTAGGGAGTCTGGCAATGTGCAGAGACTGGCCTGCTTTCACAAACAGATGGAATTAGCAGGATATCCACTCTTGGAATGGATATTATGCTAGACATGCCCGCCTTACACCTGTGGCTTAAAATGGAGGCAGCGGCAGGGACATAAAGGCTAAAAATTGGAAATAACTGGATATAGTTAGAATATACGGAATCCCAAATCAGTAAGGCGATGGCTGGGGAAACGCCGATTAACTACACAATAACTTCTAGCTGTTTCAATAAACTTTGCCATGTAACAGTTGGAAGCAGGGAGCAGTGGAAAAACGAACCACAACGCCGTGCAGGAGACATAATATAGTGGTTTACTGACAGGTCGAAATCAGATGAAAGTACCGAGTCTGGTGTACTGCCTAGAATCTCTTTAGGGAAGATGGCCACAGTATTACACGTTTTTTTTTTCTGTCAGCATGTGCACGGAGGAAAATTAGAGTAGACCCTACAAAAGTCGTAGCATCTACTTTTATTCAGACAGCCAAGCAGCTCTGAAATCTGTATCAGCCCCTGCAACTAGATCGAAGGTCGTTGCAGAATGCCATGAAGCATTTTCTTTCGGACATGTCCGAAAGAACAGACACCACACATATATCCATATACAGGGTGTTTCAGGAGGAATAGTACATACTTGAGAAGGTGGTAGTACAGACGAAAAAAATTCTATATAAATGCGTACACTTTTTATTGAGTACAGAGATACAGCTGTTAGTACGTAACGTTAACAAACTCAAAGCAAAGGTAAATGAGGACATTCAAAGTTTATTTTCAAAAATTCACCAACCAACTTCAATGCACATTTAACTTCTCTTGATCACACCACGTGGAGCCTTACTGAGGTCGTCTTTGCGTTCTTTAATGAGGGGTGCACTATTCATAACTCGAACGATCAAATCGGCTCTTGGGTTTACTTTCTATTTGTAGACTTGGCCTTTAACCATCACCGCAGGCAAAAATCCAAAGAGATAAGGTCCGAGGACCTTGAAGGCCAAGAATAGTGCCCATATCTAATGATCCACCTTCCGGGAAATGTTAGGTTTGGATAATGTGTCGCCTGACGACTAGAATGTGCAGGAGCCCCGCCATGCTGGAGGAACATACGCATCCCTGTAGCCAAATGAACCTGCATCTCGGTTCTTACAATAGTGCAACAGGTGCGCACTGGTTAGATGTAACTGAAGAGAGACTCCAACTCAGATTGTGGTTAAGAGCGTAATAACTTAAATTGTCAATATATTTCTGTATGGATGTTTGTTATGTATTTTTCCGCCACCCTTTTCACTGTTATAAGTTATGTTCTACAAGGAACGCACGCCATTGGAGGCGGAAATCTGTAATTTATTTTACCTTAATTACTGTAACGTCTAGAGAAACAAGAACAATATATTATGTAGTAATTAGAGAATTAGGTGTATCATATTGTGTCATTGTATAAAATTATGTATTTTTTTTTATTATTTATTTCTGAAAACGTCTGCGTCGGCGAGTAATAAAACCGACACAGAAGATAAATGTTAAACAGAGATTAAAAAAGGGACTAGTATATAATACGTGTTGAATATGAATGTCTTTGTCGTCTTAATTTGGAAGTTGTGCGGGTAAGATCTCCTGTTGTTGTCGTAGAGAACGCCAATGTAGCATTCTTTTGTCGAGACTAAGCAATGTACGCCATTACGTGTGAATTCACAAAGGTCTGTAATCACTGAGATATTTAAAGGTTAATAGAGTTGTTTAAATGAAAACTTGTATTATTTATTGTTAAGCTTGCTTGCATATTATCCCATCCTGTTGAGACATTTTTCAGTTATATAAATATTATCTGTGGTGCTGAGCTGCGTGGAGAACGAAGAGCCGCTGCCGCGGCGTATTTAAACGACTTACAATATAGTCGAGCATACCGCAAGGAAGCGGTAAAATAATAGTAAAATAATATTATTTCTTTTAGCTCCCAGACTGGCAGTGAAGATCAGCAGATTTTCTGATGTGTTGCAGATTGACGCGGGCTGCTGATAGGATATAATTTACAGTGCAAATAATTTAATGTACCTTCAGAATCTGATAGGAATCTTGCTGTGCTCCGTTCTGATCTGGCAAACTTTATAGTGACAACGTATTTTTTAATGAGAGTCTCATGTTCTTGGGCTAGTCGTGGTATGAAATAGCATTTTAACGAGAAATAAAATCCACTGCGAACTTGTGTCTTTGAACGATCACACGAACTGTAACATCAGTGTTCATAACAAAGTAATTTCAACTTTTAATCACTATGAAGTAGGGAAGATATATTGATTCTTAGCATGAGTTGCAGTTACGAAAAATCGTTCCTTAAATTGTAGGCCAGATACAGAACAATAAGACTTCCATATATACATTTTATTCCGCTAAAAGGTAATGATGATAAAGAAAAGCAAAGCACAGCATTGCTAAAAGTATTTCACGTAACTCTTTTCGTAAATGTGTTGTTACAAAGAGAATAAATAAACCAAAGAGCAACAATTTTACAATCCGCGAGAGAGTTGTACGTGAAACTGTCGCCCAAAAACGCGGGGCCCGAATTTGCAGTGGCCACAAATATAAAATTTTATGTATTTTTCTTTCAGTGTTGATTGTTATGTATGTGTAGATATATATGTATTTAGTGATAAATGTATGTATGTATATCATGATCAATGCTATGTATTAATGAATGTGTAAACACTCTTTCATGACAAAACGTACTACTGCAAACGAGTCTGAGAAGACGATCCTGATAGTACTGAGAAGCTGTAACGACTACGTAATCCGGGGGCAGCCGAACCCCGAGATAAGATAAACTAAAGGTAAGACTACAGTGTAGTTGTCCTGTTTGTAGAAGTCGAGCTCCAGTGAAGTGATCTCATTTCGCTAGTGGTGTGCATATTGTGCGTAGTTTGATATTAGTGTTTGTGACAGGACAAAGTTGATGGTAGATAGTAATTTTTAGTGTGCAGTTAGTGTAGATAAATTAACGTATTTTGTGTGCAAGGGGCAAAACTGCCAGACTTTGTGGTTTAGTAAGCAATTTATGAATATGGTTAAGTTGCGTAGTCAACGTCCGAGCAATATGGATACTGAGGAACAACAATTAGTTAGTGCAGGAAATGTGGAACCGGGTACCTCAAGTAGTACTAGTACTCTCTTTGAGGATATAACATGTGAGAATGTGGGGGCAGGGGCACAGGAAGTGGTGCCACCGTCCACTAGTCCTCAAGGGGAGGTAGAGAAAGAAGTTGTACCACCACCAGAAAAGCAGGAACCAGAGAGAGGTAATCTGCCTGGTGGGTATTCGCTTCAGGCTATATTAGAGCGCGTGCTGAATTACCAGGCAGAATTTGCGCAACAGCAAGTCGAGCGAGACCGCCAGCAAGCTGAGCGAGATCGTAGGCTAGCAGAAAATTTACTTGCCCAGCAAGCTGAGCGAGATCGCCAGTTAACAGAAAGTTTCCTTGCCCAGCAAGCTGAGCGAGATCGCCGGCAAGCTGAGCGGGACCAGCAACTTGTGCAATCGTTAGAAAACATGAAAAAAGAGATTGCAGATATGAAACAGAATTATGAGTCGATACCTAAGGCCGTGCAGGAGCTGACTGAACAGGTCAACAACCTGCAAGTAGCAAACACTAACAGGGTAGACGAAATAGGTGTATTAGCCAATCGAGTAGAAAAGCTAGAAATAGATTCCACGCAGCTTGTAGAGCAGAAGTGGAACGAACAAGCAACTAAAATTGAAACAGAATTCAACTCATGGCTAGAAGTGAAGGAGTGTGAGATTGACAAGAACATTAATTCCAAAGTACAAGCAGCCATAGCAAATAGAGGCTCCGAATCGTTCAGTACCGCAGTGAATAGTCAGGTACAGAACGACGTGCAAACCATCAAACAAATACTCAGTGAGGATATTCCGCAGTGGCAAGTGAATATGAACAAACGGATATCCGACCTGGAGAAGGGTTTAGCACAAAGCAGAAAACATTTGGAACAGGAACCTCTGTCGCCAACAGCCCATGGTTTTGGCAACGCACAAACTTATACGCTATACAACAATGGGGAATCTGTAGTCGATAATGCGAAGAGCTGTAGCTTCGGTTCGGAGCACACAGCATATGTCCAAGGAGCAAAACCATGTAGTTCAAAAATATTAGTGGAAGAAAGTTTAATCAAAAATAGACAATTTCAAACGTTTACTACTGAACGGAAATCAGTACACCCAGTAGTATTCATAAAAAGCTTTAAAAATATCTTGCCCAGTGTGTGGAACGAAACACAGAAAATTCAATACGTAATGTCGTACATTCAAGGTGATGCAGCGTTGTGGGCTACAGAAGTAGCAGACAGCTGCATGACATATGAACAGTTCGAAAGGGCATTTCTATCGAAATATTGGTCGCCTTGTATACAAGAGCGGCTAAGAAAAGAAGTATATAATCCCGAACCGTACTCACCTCGTCTGGGGAATTTGAGACGGTATTTTGAAAAATATATAAACAAAACACGCTACTGGGACGAGCCTATATCACCAAGAGACATAATAAGACTACTAAAATCACATTTACCCATTCATATCAAAGAGAAATTAATGCACGTACCAGAAAGCGATATGGAAAACTTCCTGTCTGTTCTAGATTCTATAGACTTGATACAGGAAGACGCAAAATCAGCGTGTGATCACTCGCGGAATAATGGGTCAGGATGTAAACATGACAGAAATAGTAGTGCACAAAACCACAACCATGGAAATGGTGGGGGTGGTAACAAGCGGCAAGAACATTCGCAAAATGGTAGTAATGGTAGAGGCCAGAACGGGTATGGACAAACAACTTATAACAAAAGGCGTCGATTTGACGACCGGTACGAATCTGGAATGTCAGGGACCAACCGCTGGAAAAATGCGCGAGGTCAGTGGCAGAGCAATTATAGTGATAGTAATCGAAATTGGCAGCAAAATCAGCGAAGAAGCCCAGAGCGGCAGGGTAATGACCGGTATGACAACAATAGACCACCGCCGCAAAACGCGCCTATTGCGCAGCCGTGGCGGCCGACAAATCAGAGTGTACATATAGTGGAGGCCGCGGACAATAGCCTTCCAAGTACTTCACAAGTCACTAATTCAACAAACTAGAATCGGCCTCGATATGCTCTCCATCGATGGCCGAGGGATGGAGTGAGAGCAACACGAGTGATAATAATATACCTGGGATACGTATGCTGCGATACAACGATGGTGTCAGTATGGATAAAGATCTACTGAACGAACCACACGAATGTAAGAAAGATAATAACGAAAATGTGCAAGCTATTATCGAAGCGAAAATCAATGAAGTTGCAGTGAATATAATCATCGACACAGGTGCCTCAGTAAGTGTAATGAGTATGGAGTTATTTAAGGCACTGGGAAAAGGACATAGCATTTCGACTTTCCCGGTTAATAATTGTAAGGTGTCTGGAGCCATTTGTGCACAGAGCCAATCAGTTAGGTACCAGGTGCAGGTGGAGATTTGTAAGGAGGGCGAAGCCATAGTGAGCTCGTTCCTCGTTGTTAAAGGATTGAAGGTGGCCTGCATTCTGGGAGTAGATTTTCTCCGTGAGAGGGACGCATTGATCGACCTCTCCTTGGGGAAATTAAGCATAGTTAATAGGGGTAGGAGGATTGAGTTATCTATGATGAAATCGAAGGAGGTACTTGTGCCGTGTTGTAATCGAATCAATATCATGGGTAGGAACCCTTGGGTACTACACCTTGATGATTTGTCACATGCAGCAGACCTCTATTACCCGAATTTAGAGGATCGAAATTTTGAAACAAATGTTGAGGCATTTCAAACCAAAGTGCAGGAATCTGAAGGTTTAAGCGATAAACAAAAGCAACAGCTGACGCAGCTGCTATCGGAATACACTATGGTATTTACCGACCGACCAGGAATAGTCAAAGGGTACCACTATCACATAGAGGTGATGCCCCACAAAACATACTGTCGCGCAACTTACTCCATCCCTTGGTCGAGGAGGGAATTAGTAGCTAAAGAGATTCGGAAGATGTTAAAGTGGGATATCATTGAGCCCTCCTTCTCTCCATACAGTAGTCCTCTTGTAGCAGTGGCGAAAGCCAATGGAAAAATCAGGCTAGTGTTAGATGCGAGGGACATTAACAAACTTATCATACCTGTCCGGACTCGTCCTGAGAATTTAGATGATCCCCATAAGGGGAAGATCAAAGGATTGTATCCACGTAAAGATGTGAAGTTATTTATTCAGTGACATATCACATATAAAGAGTAATAGTTGTAAGAAGATTTTAATTGTGTTTTAGAATATAAGTATGTTAGTATTAAGAAAGAAATTTGTGTGTAATGAAACTTGGAGGAAGTGGATTCAGAAAGTAGGCAATAGCTTACACAGGAAAGATTTTGTTTACAGACAATTAGAGCCATTTAAAAATTATAGGCTCATTAAGCAACGAACAATCTTCTTGTTGATAAAGTGCGGATTAATTTCTTGAATCATTATACAAAGGATTAATTTCTTGAACCATTTTCTATGTGTAGTATGTAAGTGCAATTAATGATGCAATCTAATATAGTAAGGTAACTGTTGGAATTGTATTAGGATAAGGAACCCTGAGAGAGAGAGTCTTGACTAGCCAAACATGGACTCTGTAATATGCAACAATTATGTGATGTTTGCTGCCAGTAGTGATATGAGAACGACACTGGAGCATAAGCTAATCAAAAAACAAGCCCGTTCCGTGGAAAATCCGCTTTGTATATAACAATGCTTCAATTGAAGCCTGTGTACTTGGTACACGCCCTTGAATATTCATTACGCGATACGCGAATTAAGTCAACCAATGTGGAACCTACACTGTAGTCATATAGGACAAATCATTAAAAATAATGCTAGTGCTAAATGAAGTATTTATTGATCAATATGCCCAAGTCAAGCTGTCATGCACATGGTAAAATCTGTTTGATAGATGGGTGATAACCAGGCAAGCTACACTGATAAGAAAATTAAAAAATTTTACAAAAGGGCTATATACGCCTAGTAACAATATGAAAAGTGTGTTGTGATAAGGTAGAAACAAATAGACGCCATGTAGATGAGAGTGAGTATGCGAAGAACAGTTAAAAGGTATTAAAAAATAAACTGTGTGCATAAACAATGGAGGAAAGGACGGAATATTGTGTGTAGCAGGGACAGAAAATGACTGTTGTATCTGCACCAATATATACGTCGATAAGTCTAGTGTTGAGTGACAGACTGTCCTAGTGCAGTGCTCAACGAACAATAGACAGTGTATAAAAACAGTAGTTATTGATCCGTTCGGAGTCGAGTTAAACGAGCATCGCTCGACGGGGACATTTAGTATGTGTGTTACGAAACATTTTCACGTGTTGAAAGACGCTCTGGCAGTGTACCAACCGTGGAGTGAGTGAAAATGTGTAGTACAATGTGCGTGTGACGAACCTTCAATACCAGTGTCACAATGCCACAAGAAACCTGTTATCACGCCAAACCATCCTGTGCATACCAGTGAAGCGACGGCTTACTGAACAATAAACGCTTTTAACAAGTTGCATCTTCTTCCACAGCTAGTAATCTGTGTCCTTAAAGACAGTACACCGTTGTGGAATGTTTGTTTCATGCGCTACAACGGGGAGTCATGCGGAGAAGCCGAGACGAGTGCCGTGCCGCCAGCCAGCCGGTCGCGGTAAACCACTGCCACTCGCCGACATCGGCGAATGGTTCGCCGCGGTTCGCGACTGCTTGGGCGCCACGTCAGCACGACGTCGCTGTCACTGACAGCCGGTCGTCGAACCCAGCGGCCGTCGGCACGCGGCGTTCCAGACGACGCTACTCATCAATTGCTTCGCGCCGCCAGCTCCGTACAACATTGTTGTCATTCAAATGAACTATCAAATATGTCTTTAATGCACTAACATGAATAGGGTTTAGTGGACACGAAATGACGTGACAAACATTTGTTTTTTTTTCCTTGAGTTATTCAATACGGACTCAAAGTATTCATTGGTTCAGTGATATATAGATATAATATGTTTTCGTCATGTTGATGAAGTATACTCGCATGAATGCTGGACATTTTAAACCAATTGTCGCGAGTAAATGCAAGGACGATTCATGATACTACTGTAAAAATGTGTAATAAGTGACTTTCATTACAATCCAAAACACAAATATTATATGGGTAACAAAGAGACTAAAGGTTTAACATGCTGTCACAAATAGCCTTTGTTATATGTGAACATTGGATAGAATCTGAACTTTTTGTGATCAAACTGGGTATTAAAACAAACCAGACGAGATGACCATGGCTCCGACGCAGTTTTCCCAGGTTTTCTGATCGCACGTAGCCCGAATGGGGGAGCCAAATAAATGTAATGACCCTGGGACTAGGTTGACGGTCACCCCGCAAAGTGAAAGAACAGTATAAAAAGTGTAATTAAACCTACAGTGTAAAAGAACTAAGAAGTGTAAAGTGAATGATCCAACCAAGGTAACAGACAATAACCAAACAGACGTTAGTGGCAGCATATTGCCGAACATTTCCAACGTTAGTCAATTGCTGCCAGGGGGCATTGTAACGTCTAGAGAAACAAGAACAATATATTATGTAGTAATTAGAGAATTAGGTGTATCATATTGTGTCATTGTATAAAATTATGTATTTTTTTTATTATTTATTTCTGAAAACGTCTGCGTCGGCGAGTAATAAAACCGACACAGAAGATAAATGTTAAACAGAGATTAAAAAAGGAACTAGTATATAATACGTGTTGAATATGAATGTCTTTGTCGTCTTAATTTGGAAGTTGTGCGGGTAAGATCTCCTGTTGTTGTCGTAGAGAACGCCAATGTAGCATTCTTTTGTCGAGACTAAGCAATGTACGCCATTACGTGTGAATTCACAAAGGTCTGTAATCACTGAGATATTTAAAGGTTAATAGAGTTGTTTAAATGAAAACTTGTATTATTTATTGTTAAGCTTGCTTGCATATTATCCCATCCTGTTGAGACATTTTTCAGTTATATAAATATTATCTGTGGTGCTGAGCTGCGTGGAGAACGAAGAGCCGCTGCCGCGGCGTATTTAAACGACTTACAATATAGTCGAACATACCGCAAGGAAGCGGTAAAATAATAGTAAAATAATATTATTTCTTTTAGCTCCCAGACTGGCAGCGAAGATCAGCAGATTTTATGATGTGTTGCAGATTGACGCGTGCTGCTGATAGGATATAATTTACAGTGCAAATAATTTAATGTACCTTCAGAATCTGATAGGAACCTTGCTGTGCTCCGTTCTGATCTGGCAAACTTTATAGTGACAACGTATTTTTTAATGAGAGTCTCATGTTCTTGGGCTAGTCGTGGTATGAAATAGCATTTTAACGAGAAATAAAATCCACTGCGAACTTGTGTTTTTGAACGATCACACGAACTGTAACATCAGTGTTCATAACAAAGTAATTTCAACTTTTAATCACTATGAAGTAGGGAAGATATATTGATTCTTAGCATGAGTTGCAGTTACGAAAAATCGTTCCTTAAATTGTAGGCCAGATACAGAACAATAAGACTTCCATATATACATTTTATTCCGCTAAAAGGTAATGATGATAAAGAAAAGCAAAGCACAGCATTGCTAAAAGTATTTCACGTAACTCTTTTCGTAAATGTGTTGTTACAAAGAGAATAAATAAACCAAAGAGCAACAATTTTACAATCCGCGAGAGAGTTGTACGTGAAATTACTACTTCAATTTTGCTCCACAATTTAAAGGTATATATGGGTGCAAACATGGAGTACATGGGAATAATGCAGCTGCTCAGTGACAGGTTTGGGTGTGGCATTGAGGCCAGGCCTCGGATCTTCGACCCCTGTCCTCTTTGCCTCCGCCTACCTGGTGCTGAAAGTCTTCTCAAACTTTTTTAGAAAAAAAAATAGTGCAGTGATCAGCATGTGTGTCTAGTAAGCAGGAGGCCCAGGTTCGAAGCCCAGTCGGTCACAAATATTCATCTGCCGTCTTAGCTGTATTTCAACGCGCCGTGACAGTGTGGACGTCGGTCCTTCGATATTTAAGATGTAATTGTTTTTTGAGGCAATAGAGGTGATTTGCGAACATTTGTCTTTCCATCAGGGTAACGGGACTTCAACGGCATCCAACCCTTAGTCATTGCTTTGTGCCGGCGCTCACCCATGTCATATATATGCGAATCAGATTGTAGTTCATATTTAGTCAAATAACGAATGGTCTGTATACAAGTATGCCGCCCGGGGTGGCCGAGCAGTTCTAGGCGCAACAGTCTGGAACCGCGCGACCGCTACAGACGCAGGTTCGAATCCTGTCTCGGGCATGGATGTGTCTGATGTCATTAGGTTAGTTAGGTTTAAGTAGTTCTATGTTTAGTGGACTGATGACCTCAGAAGTTAAGTCCCATAATGCTCAGAGCCATTTGAACCATTTGTGAAGTATATAAGTATTTACGAACAGTAGAAGCAGGGTTGCACCGAACTGATCCCTTAACCAAGTGCAACATAGACTACCTATGTAATGAGTCATTCCAGCTGCATAACTGAGGGTAATATTTGTTAAGCAGTTCATTGCAGACTTAATGTAATACCCGCACGATGATCTCTGTAGTCATTCTGTATCATTAGCAGCCCGCGAATGGAGTACTATGTTCGTTAAACCGGATTACTCAAGCTGAGGCCAAATAAAGAGAAGCGACGACGCCACAACACTATCTTTACTTAAGTAGGTAGTCAGCGCTAAATTATGTGTGCCACCATTAACATTACTGTATGCAGGTTGACAGCATAACACCACCACAACTACTGACAACCTGAGCCATATCATCACGCAGTTGTAATTCGTAGTGATTACAAGTTGCTGATGTTTGTCAAGAACAGCGGAAAGCGCCTCTGAAGTTCCATTTGCATTACGCCTAGGACGGAGAGAATGGTAAATAACAGTAATATTTTACCCAGCGAAGAGAAGAGTCCACGTATTGTCTCAAGTTCTTGCATTTTGATATTAATGCAGTTCCAGATAGTTTCACACTAACGGGTTCTTTTGGCTATCGGAATACTCATATGGGAATTATAAAAGTGTAATTGCTAGAACGCTCAACTACCTTAATAACACCTCATTCTGGATTGAATACGACTCGGAAAGCGACGTTAATTTGACGTTTCCATCCATCTCCTGACGTGTTACTGAATGAAATCTGAAGAGCACGCACAGTTGTGTTGCCTGCCCCATGGATTCTGTGAAGTGTTATGGCAGCTGGCAGTCATTGCTGAATACAGACATTTGCAAATATCCCCACTGCTTTAGGAGAAATCGTATTTGTTGCATTTTTTCCATACCGTAATTAGCACAATAACATAAGGCTTGTTCTGCTGAAGAACTTGATGCCCACGAGTCCTTAAATAAGAATCGCCCAGCGGGTGTAATGCATGAAAGGAGACAGACTGTTGGACAAAAGAATGGACAGCTCCCTGCTTTTTGCGTCTCCGATAACGCCTACGTTAAGAATCTTGTGTCATATTATGCTTCACAAACTTAAACTGTTTGTTTATTTACTTCATACTAAAATAAAAGTTATGATATGAGAGAGGAAATAACTGATATGCTTCTCAGGAACTTTAGTTTTTCATGTTTTTTTCTCACTTCATACTAAAACAAGGGCGTTAATATGAGAAGAGGAAATGAAATATACGCTTCCAAGACATAATATTTCCTTGTGTGCTACTACTGCATACATGAAAGTCCTGCAGTTAATTTTTGTATGTTGGATAAATTTTGATATCACCTCACATTCCTTTGTGAGAAGGTTCCTATTTTCTTGGGATTCAAATAGAGTGGACATTTAATCACTGGTTAATATTGTGATGACCGATGACATGATACCCGTTGCAACTGCCCCATGGCACCTGTGAGTAGAGTCTCACGTTGGTCACTATACGAACACGCAGGCAGTGATATCCGCTCACTGCAGTCAGAGCCAAGGTGATTTCATTCAGTTTATGGCGAAGCGTCTGCTGCAGTGTCCACGCTCAGCCAACATAAACAAATCGCGGAGGCATTGGGCACTGCTGATCGCTGCACTTGTCGCGAGCCTCGACAACAAGAGCGCACTGTCTCTGCTAACGATACTATGGAGTTAATACGTCTTACTTAACGTAACGTAATATGCAGGTCGTGGGTTGGGTAAAAATTCAGTTTGTAACTTCCCATCGCGTTAAAATACTTTACAGTCGTATTTGATGCAATATTTATTGTTGTTTGTCTCTCTAGTATTAATAGTATTGATTCAGATTGTGCGTCAACACGAAAACACACACACACACACACACACACACACACACACACACACACACACACAGTCAGTCATTGATTCCATTGAGGGTGACAACTACTGTGTGTTGTACAACGCATGCACCAGTCAATTCCTCAGTTGGCGTCAAGTGGATGAGGTTTTTCAATTACCTTGCATCGCAAGAATTGTAAGGAGGAGACTGAAAGGAAAATGGACTTGTATCTAAAGAGCTGCGACAAAGCAAAGCTTGACCGGCTATCAGATAATTGTCCACATGGGTTTTGTGGACGAGTATACTTTCTGGATGAGGTATCGAATGTATTGCTTCCCCCTACTTGTACCTCCCGAGGAGATCACGAATGTAAAATTAGAGAGATTCTAGCGCGCACGGAGGCTTTCAGACAGTCGTCCTTCCCGCGAACCATACGTGACTGGAACAGAAAAGGGAGGTAATGACAGTGGCACGTAAAGTGCCCTCCGCCACACACCGTTGCGTGGGTTGCGGAGTATAAATGTAGATGTAGATGTAGAACCAATGATCTTGTTACCTCTGCCCACATATTCTTTATCTGGTTGATGTTCGGTGATCGTGGAACAAACGGCAACAGCTTTATCCTCTCTTGGCCCTGAAACCAATCTCGCTCTGCTCTGCTATGATGGATGGAGCTCTGCTCCTGTAAATAATCTCGTTCGTTCATATATTTATATTTAAATAAAATATTAGTAATAAGCACATTGTATTATTATTTTTCACAGTGTTCAAGAATTCAGGCCCTGTCATAAATAAGTGACCTAGGTTCAACCGTCCGATTAAGAATGTGGTTCCCCAGTCTATCAAATGATGAGGGTCGTATTCGGATATCCACATTAAGCCTGACTGGCTGAATCCGATTAGAACGACCTGGTATCGAAATGAAATTACAGAAATCGGATAATTTGAACATCTGTATTGCAACAATGCTGCGCACATAAATTCCTATGATGGAGTAACAGGTAGCAACTGCCCAAGAAAAAGTGCGAAATATAGCAGCAGTGTAACGTAATTATAACCCATATTTATGTGATGAAAATATTGAGTCGAACAATACACATCTGTTTCAGTGGTGGGAAGATGCACCACATCGGATTTGATGATGACATAATGACAATAATAATAATAATAATAATAATCCCGTGGGGCCGATGGGGGAAATCCTCCCCCATATGGGTGGTACCGAGGAAATCAAATACTTGGGGTGAACCAAATACTAACACAATCCTCAACGACTACTCAATCCGTTGAACTCAAAATCCACGCACGTCTGAGTGAAAACCACCGCTACTCTGGTCACCGTCTGTTAGCTCAATGAGCTCGGCTGAAAATATTTGCTACCAAAGGCGTCAACACCCTCTGGTCCTGTCCGGTCCTGGAATCACCCAGGTTTAACCAATGAAACACAAGCAAACATGAACTGTGCAAACTGTCCGCAGGCGGCAGTTGTAATTTCGGATTCTGGGGAGGCCAGGTTAACACGGCAGAGAATATTGAAGATCTCTGGTAAATTTCTCTACATGCAGAAAACATGCATTTGAAAACGAAACATCGGTACATTGATCCAAGCACGAAAAGTAAATAATCTCACAAAAGAAATCGACCAACAAAAAATTCTCATCCTTGCTCTTCACGAACCACGACTAACTGACAGTGAAACCTTGCATTACGGAAACCACTGCATCTTCAAAATACAACAAAAGGTAGCGAAAGGAGTACCAATCGTCGGCATTGCTTTTCTCGAACACAGATCTATCATCAACTCTGTCAAAGAAATCACACCCATCAACAATCGACTTATGACTAGGCTCATTCAGAGCCCCAGTAAAAAATATACACTCATCAATGCACATGGCCCCACCAACATCGAAAATAAGAAAAACACCAAAAATGTCGAGAAATTCTGGAACACACTCGAAAATACTATGAGCAAAATTCACCAAGATGACGTGAAAATACTAAAGGGAGACTTCAACTCTCTATTTGGGACAGAAAAATCCTGTAGAAAAATCATTGGTACAAATTCAACATACCGAAACGCTTAGACCAACGGCACACGTCTGACTGATATTTGCCAACAATTCAACCACAAAAGAATGTCTTCCCACTTTAGGAAAATACCATTTCTCAGGTATGCTTGGCTACCAGGTGCAAGCTGCAGTCGTTCGCCTTTCTAGACTGGCTGAAAGCCAGACTTTTTATTCTTTTGTAGTAGAGCTACAAGCAGGCACATACAAACTCAATAAGGGAATCGTAAGACAGCGCTCGAGCAAAATTCGTCTTGGTACTTTCAGTAACCCTTACTGTCAGAGCGAAAACCTTACGGTACTGTCAATTTCATAATGCCAGTTTTGTTTTCTGCCGACATATTTTTTGTTGTTGTGTATACATAATTTTATCTATGAAATGCCATATTGTCATAATACTTGCGAATGACACAGGAAATGAAGTAAATACAGACCTTTTTAAAGTCAAAATTCGGTAATACCCTACTAATTCGTGTTAAAATAGGATCAATCGTCTTACAGACACTTAATGCTTTGCTACAGTCTGGAACCGCGCGACCACTAGGGTTGCAGGTTCGAATCCTGCTTCAGGCATGGATGTGTGTGATGTCTTTAGATTAGTTAGGTTTTACTAGTTCTAAGTTCTAGGGGACTGATGACCTCAGAAGTTAAGTCCCATAGTGGTCAGAGATCTTTGAACCATTTTTGAACTTAATGCTTTATTAAGATAGACTGCCGTCGTGATGTTTCTGTAGTAAGCTGAATTTAATTTGTATTAGTAAAGTGAATATTTTATTTGCATTTTCCATTAGTTTACTAAAAGCAACAGTAATCATCAAAGAGAAATTTAACAGCAGCTGAATTTTCTTTCACGATACCTACAACAATGTGACAATGCAACAGTTGTTTACAAATTCTACGCCCGTGGAAACCTACTTGTTTTAACGATGTCATTAAACCATAGTAGTTTTGAAGAGTATTTTCGTCTAGAAATGAATTGCCTTGACGGTTGATCGATCAAGAGCGGGAAAGGTAATATTTTACGAATATATGACGAGAGGGACAAGTGCTTGAGAGAGGACTTCCCTATCAATACAAGTGCCTGAGAGACGACTTTCCTATCAATCTCCTGGATAGCTCTGTTTCTCAAATCAACAGAATGAGTTATCATGCAGTAGCATAGGTGATGTAGTTTTGTAGCTCGACTTGCTGGAATACTTGTTATTGCGGGTGGTAGAATGTTAAGCGAATTGTCTTCGATGTTCAATCAGACTCATAACTTAAGACCGAAATGTAAAAAAAGAAAAAACAGTTGGACGCGAACATGCGATTCTAAGTTTAGAATGCACGACGATTACCGCAAGACCACGGACTCACTCCATCCAGACCACTTTGGAAGTAGAGAATACTTCCTCCTAACACTTCCCCATCTTACAGTGTTGCCAGATTCTGCAGATGGCCGGACTTAGAGTTGTCAGGGGCGGTCAGTTTTATTGGCCACCTTAAGTGAAAGACTAGTCTCTGTGGCGGCCGGCCGCCGGTCAGGTTTTATGTCTAAGACTGTACAATGGCCTGCCAGGTATGCATACCGATGTAGGTGTAAATTTGGTCTGTCTACGAAGATTTCAATGAAAATTCCGGCAAAAGCTTGCGTTATATCTAAATCTAAAAGGTAATAATCGTCTACAAGTAGCTGCTGCAACGTCACAGGCAACTCTTCCGCTAGATAATCATTATCAACGTCAGTTAATTCCACTTCATATGGTATAGCCACAGGATTTTTATATTTCTTCAAAATGTTTTCCAGTGCTTCCTTACCGATTGTGTTCAATATTCCTCCTGCTGTCACACTGCCAGAAGTTTTAATAAAATCGAGATGTGCGTCTAGCTAACATCAACTCACGACTCCTACACTGTAGGAGACTGCCAGGGAAGCAGCAATGTTATTGTGGACAACTCTAAAATGGCTGGAATAGACTGTTCAGTGTGGATTGTGGATGAGCTCCAATTGTAGATTAAAGATACATAACACATTTGTATGTCAGATCACAAGTCAAGAAGTAAACAAAGTTATTGACAACCACCTTACATATTTTATAAAGCGTGCAGACACGCGACTACAAGAAACTACTACGTTTTCTTTGGTTAAAGAGCACGGCATTGCCAGGCTGCAGGTTGCAACATACAGCTACACAATGCACCGTGTGTTCGACCCTGCGTAAGACCGTTTAAGCGTATTACACTCTAACAGCAGTATGTACAGTGTTCCCCACCGTACTCTGTCTCAGTCACGTGCATGTGGTGTCAGCGAACAAATAACTTACAGAAAAGCTGCTATGTGGTGTTTAACAACGTTTTGCGGCTTGCCTACCCATTTCCACCGAATGGTCAAAACATGGTCCTGTCACACTAACTAAGGTCGCTCTGTTTCTATACACGTTGTAGAAGGTGGTGGATGCGGCTTTCTCCGATATCTGCTCAGTTCCGACTTAAATTGGAACGACCACAAGCGCAAAGCTGCAGAAATGGGAGCAGTTACAAGATGACTTGGGACTAACTAAAACCTCGTTGGAATTTTAGTGTAGCAGATAGGTACGAGAAAGTTGACTCGTTTCGACAAATGAGAGTGCCAGAAATATGATTGACTTGTAGCTGTGATCCAACACAGGTATGTGGTTGAATGGCAGGACCTGATTCCAAATCATAGACATCACTTCTAGCAGATAGCGTAACACTAGGGATCTGAAAAGCTAGTGTACATTTCTCACGACCTCAGTCAGCATACCATTTACTAATGTTTGTAATCCTTTTCAATCAGTCATCGCCTATAACTCAGTGGATATATCACAGAACCTCAGACATGGTATCTACACAGAGTATGTTGCTCATACTGGAGGGCGTGAGGGAGTTGCAGATAGCGGTTTCATACCATGCTCCTTAGCCGAATCACCTTCAGTATTCAGTGATTTTATCACGAGCTTGCATCATGGGCTATGTGTAACCGTTGGAGTGTATAAATTATCAGACCAGCAGTCCAATCACCAGTATTATTTTGTATCGTCAGGAATCATTTATTGGCCAAGTATTATACTTATTTGTAGTAAAAGATGTGTGACAGGTTCACCTCGAGCATCAGGCTTATATAGTGTGTGTTTATGGGCAGGCATGTGCAAATGAGATATCTGTGGAATACTGTGATAGGAGAGGGAAGAGTATGTCAAGTTATAAGAATGGTGCAAGTATTTCTAATTCCAGAGTCACAGCCGTCAGCAGGGTGTATTTACGATACTTCGCTCATTGTCGAATGTTGTTCAGTTGAGACTGTGATCAAAACATTTAATTCTAAGCACAATGATAAAACATGTATGTGATCGGTTTTCTAGGATGATTCTGCCTATGTGTGCTTGGCGTGCAGCGCAGGTGATGGGAATGATACACATTTCCGTTGACCGCTGGTGGAGTGTAGGAATGTAGATGACTTAACCCTGTTGTCCTCTAGACGACCGAATAGCGATCTAATACTTAGTATGTGCTGGATAACTTTCGTGATCGCGTGGAAAATTGAGAAGATTGAATATGGAGGTGTGTTTGCACTGAACCGTTATTCCCTCCCATGAAAATTGTTTGGATGACTGCTTCTGCACATTTCGCGCCTTTATTTAGATGATGGAACATCGATTGTGGTGTGTGCATCTAGCACGTGGAAGACACGTTTGCTGGTTCTCGAGACATAATTTACAAAGTCAACTAATGTGTTTCTCATAAGGATGATTTGGAATCTGTTATATCACCGACATCGGTATTCACGAGTGAGAATATCAGTTTCCTCTATTTGTTTCGAGTTCTCACGTAAAGGTCTTCGCAGACGGGTAAGTTTCTAGTTACCCAATGGTCTACAGCATGCTCCACCTCGCTAAAGTTTCAGGTTTCTAGAGAAATAATTTCCAGTCTATATCTTCGGAATTATGTTGCGCGAGGGATCGGTAGGATACAGCTGTGTGCTTGATATCGAGAAGTACCGCGAAAATAGTATAATATTTTTGCAAACCAAGTGAAAATGCATGTGTTCTTGTTATCCCAGAGTCTGGAGATGGGTGTAGAAAAGCAAGCAAGCAAGGAGGTCTGGACCAGAAACAGTAATGCGTCTTTGCCAAGGGGGAAACGAGCCCAAATTTGTAGAACAGTTCTGATAGTGACTTCGATCCACTGAGGGCGCTCTGGTCATGCGTCGGGGGCGGATGACCGCCGACCTCGCAGGGAAATATCTAGTGCTGCGGAGAGAGTATACGGTGCTGTCTGTCTTCGTGGTATACGTATGAATGATATAACAGGGCTGATTTTTTATGCTGCAGGATACGAATTTTATGTGTACTACATCGACATGGTATGTGGTGATATATTGTTGGGTTGGAGATCTGTTTCACACCCTAATATTCAAGCTCCTGTCCTCAGTGGGAGAACAAAGTAATTCAGTAAGAGTCTTTTCATATTTCACAATATGTAGGGCACATTGCAGGGTTTAATTGCCGGTGCAAAATGGTGATCCATACAAAATACAATCATAATGCTCTATTCATACACAAGACATCCTTTGTGCCGGGACGTAGGAGCGTCTACAAACTGATGGAAACAAGATGGAGGCATGGTATGTACAGAAAGTTCTGAGAAAGAGAGTGTTCCAAGACAAATTGAAGCAGACCCTCCATCTCTGATGGAGATGCCATCACTCATCCGCCACTGTGGCATTAAGACATCTCCAGACCTGTAGCTGTATTATACCGCAAATATGGGCCTTTTTTTTTCTTTTCTGTAAGACAGCACTTCGAATTCTGTTTGTATAATTGTTCTGATTTCCGCCCGTCTGTACTTAGAGTGCGCTCTCTTTCCAAACAAGAGACTGCTTTTATGATTAACGGTGTTTTCGTCAGCACGCACAGGCCTTTGCGGTGAGAACGTTTAACGTTTCTGAGATGTATATTGACAGCAGGACGTCCATTTCGCGCGATGCATCAGCCACACTGGGTACGCATGCACGGGTAGACTCTGCTCACATGTCCTGATAGGAACAATGCACCCTGTGACGTCAGTATCGCGTCAGCAATGGCAAACACAACTGTTGCCCGTGACATCAGTATAACACTTATGAACTCTAACTGTATACCTGAAAATAGACGCAACTTTCACCTGCTCGCTGTAGGGAACAGCGGCGCGAGAGCGATGCTTGCACTGGCTCGCGTCTGGTGGTGGTGTCGATGCCCACATGCCTCGGAGCATCTACACTCTGCAAATAGGTCTCCACCTAGGCATTGTTGCTGACGCAGCCAGACGGGAGTGATCACGTATTTCGAGAGGAATTTCTCAGGTATCGAGTACGAAAGGGATGCCACCACCTCATCCTTGCAAGGCCCGAATGGTCCTGTCTTAGCTGAGCCAGGCTCGCCGCTGCACCCCGACTCTGGCGTCGGGTGTTGGGTGGCAGGATGTGATTTTTACTAGCAATCTTTTGTTTAAACTATATTCCATCTACATCTACATCTAAACATATACTCTGCTAGCCATCAAGCGGTGTGTGATGGAGGGCACTATTCGTGTCAAAGTCATATTTCACCCCCTCTGTTCTGCTCGCGAATTGCGCGAGTGATAAATGACTGTCTGAATGCCTCAGTATGTGCTCTGATTTCCCTTATCTTTGAATAGTGATCATTGCGCGATATGAAAGTTGGTGATAATAATATATGCTCTACAACGTAGGTGAAGATAGACGATGCGCTAAACGGAAGGGGCTGCTCACTATATTCCAAAATCCTATCTGCAAGTGTGTCCCACTTCAAACTTTCAATGAGATTTCTAATGCTCTCACGATGGCTAAATGTACGAGTTACGAATCTTGTCATTCTTCTTTGAACCTTCTAAATCTCTTGAATTAAACCCAACTGGTAAGGGCCCCATACAGACGAACAATACTCTAAGACAGATAGGATGCCACAAATTAAAAAAAAAAAAACGTCCCTATACATGTGAAGAATATCGATTGAATTAATTTTCATAAATTTTTTGTATCAACATTGTGTTAGCGGTACAATAGTTAAGGGGAGGATGTGTGTCAGTGGGTGACATGGAGCAGAACGGCAGGTTAAATGCAGAACACTACGTTACTTTGAATAATTTTTTATGTAAAACGCAGTATAACACTTTAAGGGGGTGGGTGACAGAGAAGGATGCGCCAGAAATGGCGTTCAAAAGCATGTGAAATTCAAAAAGTGTACCAGGGTGTTTATTGGAGGGCGAGAGGCTAATTAATTGATCAACTTAATTAAGCAGTCAATATGATAGTAGTGGCAGGAGCTATTTTAATAACTCAAACCTGAAAGTTGAAAGGTGGCTACACTGAGCCACAGCGCCAGAGATTGCGCTAAAGAGTTTTATTCCGCCGCCTCCACTGGCAGTGCTTGTCGAGAAGTCGTAGTGGAGAGTGCTTGTTGAGATGTGGTGGTAGAGAGTCGTTGTTGAGACGTTGCAGTAGGGAGTGCTTGTTCCATGTTGTGTGCAGTTGTTTGATGGGCTAGACAGCAGATGTTGTTCGAATGGAGATATTGTAATGATCAGAGTGCTTTTAGTCAATATATATGAAGGTAAAAAAATTCCTTTTTTTTCATTATTTCAGTGTCTTAAATAACGCGTCATCACAGGTTCAGTCAACAAAGCATCTGGCTCGTGTTGTTGTATTAGAGTGTAATTCTGGTTTCCTTACGCAATTATAGTATTTCTATTTTTTTAATTACTTCAGTATAAATGGTGTTCAAAATGTCTTGTCTTATTGAAGAAGAACCGTGCCAGCTGTGTACGTTGAATCACACTTCCACACACAGAACAGCTACACTTGTGCTTTGTTGTTGCGTTGGTTTTATAGCTGCTGGGGACTTAATTAATTAATTGTCTTAACGGAAATTTCATTTCATACTTTGTTGTTGTTCTATGCAGTCAGATTGCGTACAAATACTAGTCAGGGCCAACCGTTTATGAGACTTCGTAATCGGACAGACAGCTACTAAATCAAAAAATTAAAAATATTTGCATTTATATATATAATTAAGCCCCCATGCACGTGGCGACCGCTGCTTCGGATCGTCCGTTGGAATTCTTCTAATTGTAAAAATAGCAGACAGTGGTATTGTTGTAGTAATTTGTAGTTTAGTAATTGTAGTCTATATTGCATGTGTAGATTTGGTAATTGTCATTCTTCAATGGTATTTTTTTTGCAGAATTTAATTTTTGTTGTCTTGTCTACGGGTTTGACAATTTAGTGCAATTATTTCAATTGTTCGTAATCGTGTTTGAGGGACACATTTCGTGTGAATGGTATTGTTGGAGATATAGTGTCATTGTGTGTAATTTTCGTATAGTGACGAGTTTTGTATGTTTTGTAAATGATTACGCGATCAATGAAAAAGGCGAAAATGATGGCTAGTGACAATGACGAAATTGTTAACATGGCGAACTCGCCAACACAGGAGAACAGTATGATGAGTAATGAAGTTGGAAACAATTTAATAAGTCGGGAAAATAGTCTGGAACCAATCCAAATTTTTCACAATCAAAAAATTTTCAGAATACGAGATTAATGACAGAAGATTCTGGAATAGTATCGAACACAGATAGCTTTACAGCTATGATGAAGGAAACTGGTTTTGCGGGAAATGTTAGGGGCGAAAAGAATTTTGAACCAGTTAATATGGAGCAGTTGATGGGTGTAATATTAAATTTGGGATCTGAATTAAAAACACGGTTAGACTCACAAATAGGAACAATGGAAACATGGTTAGACTCACTGGGATCACAGTTGGGATCACAAATAGGAACAATTAAAACAGAGATGGGAACAATGGAAACATGGTTAGACTCACTGGGATCACAGTTAGGATCTGAATTAAAAACAGAGATAGGAACAATTAGAACTGAGATAGGAACAATTAAAACTGAGATGGGAACAATGGAAACACGGTTAGACTCACGAATAGGGACATGTTTCAAAAACATGAAAGATGAATTAAAGAAAGAAATCAGAGAAGAGGTACAACCGATTTTGAATGCTCACAATAATAGATTAATTTCGATATAAATTAGACAAAAGGAACAGGATAGAGAACAGGAAGAAAGAGATCGCGTGATAGTACAAAAATTTTCAGAGTAAAATTTACAACGTGCACACGATAAGGAGGAAATATTTGAGAGAATCGAGGAATCAGTACCAAATGACAGATTAAATAACCTAACACAACAGTATGAACAGTTATCTACTAAATGTGTTGACACTGAAACCTGAGTAGCGACACTTACGGAAAACGTAAATAAACAGAAAGAAAAAATAGGTGACTTATCGGAAAAAGTTGAGGAGATTTCAGATAAGTTGACAAGTCTTAGTTTAAATGGGGACAGAAATTCGGATGATACAGCTCCATTACCATTTGCAGAAACTGAAGAGTACGAGAACATAAATAAACATGTTGAAAATCAGGGAAAATTTAATGAACGCGTTAAAAGGGAATTTGAGGCATTACAAAAGCAAGTCAAACAAATTGAAGGCGAAATCGTAGGAAAAGACAGCAAAAGAAATTTAGAATCACAGATAGCAGAGGAGTTTGCAGAAAGTAATTTGTTTCATTTACGGGATGCAACAAGAGAGCGCCAGGCGCGCGAACTTGACAATAATAGACATTGGGACTGGGACAGACGCGGTAGGTCTTTGTCGCCACGAGGCGAAAACTTTGACTATAAACACTTTTTGACTGTTCGGAAATTTAAGATCTTTCGTAATTCTAAGAATGACATACATCCATGTTCATGGTTAGATCAATTTATGTACGCACATCCACCAAATTTGCCACTAAGTCACAAATTGGAATTTATGTGTGGATATTTAGAAAACGAACCGGCGACGCGCATGCGCGCACTTATTAGAGATTGTAACAATCTAAATGATTTTTATCATGCATTTCTATCGGCATATTGGTCCGAAAACACGCAAGACAGAGTCAAACATAGTCTTAATATGCAGCGTAATTTTAAACAGTCTGAGTGCCGCACGCCGGCAGAATACTTTGAAGACATGATTCGAAAGAATCAGTTCCTGTCCAACCCTTACAGCCCGACTGAATTAATTCGCATTTGTTTAACTAAGCTGTCACAATCGATAAGACAAATTGCTTTAGCCGGAAGATGTAAAGACGACATTGAGTCTTTTAAGGCGTTGCTACAAGAACTTGAGTATTACAACGACGACGGGACTTCTTGCAATTTTTTCAGTAACAGTAATTACAATAGATTTTCAGAGAAAAGGGATAGTGATCGGAACGGACGTTATAGCGGTAATTTTGAGAATGACAGACGAAACAGACAGGACAATAGATATCAGCCTTATGACAATAACAGACGTTCTAACAGAAATTACACAGACAATTATAATAACACGGTATATTGATAATTTTCACTTATGGACCGTCTGACAGCAACTGAATAAAACACAATTTTAGTGCCATACGCGTTTCGCCTTTATTTTCTGCAAGGCATCATCAGTGGCCTGGAATATGTACATATGTTAGCTATTTTATTTACATTTTTGTCACTGTGCCTATAGGTTATAAACAGTTCTGGTGGTTGGTATTTCCTATTAAGTAGTAATGTTTTGAACTGTACTTACAGGTTGCGTAGACAGTTTCTTACATATTACGCTCCTGTTGCATTTTTGGTGTTGTTCTTCTTCCTACGAGCGCCAATTTGCTGTTTTTTCCGCATTCCACAGCACTATGCACTGAACGCTTGTTTTAATGCAATGTTTTGGTTTCTGTTGCCGACTGTCAAAAGTTTTTGCCAAAGATCGAATATTACTGCCAAACTTATGAGTGTAACTATTGAAGTATCTATGGTCTGTTCGTGTATGCATTTGTGTGTGCGTTTGTGTATGTGTGTGTGTGTGTGTGTGTGTGTGTGTGTGTGTGTGTGTGAGTGTTTTTTGGTGTCGTATTAATTAACTTTATTGTATTTATTTATTTATTTTTGTTTTTGTCCTGTGTATGTGTGTGTGTGTGTGTGTGTGTGTGTGTTTTGGCGTGATATATATTTTTTTGTGCTGTGTGTGTGTGTGTGTGTCTGTATTTTGGTGTTATATATATATATATATATATATATATATATATATATATATATATATATATATATATTATGTTATCATTTCCTTTATTAAGTGTAGTAGGGAATCTGTGCTGATGTGTGTTTGTTCATTTATCACATGTTTGTTTTCTGCTATGGCTTTCTGGATGTGGAAGTTTTCTTGCATTTGTATAAGATGTTTGTCATGGTTGCTTATTCTCATTATTTTCATTTCTTTTAAGACGTTGCTACAAGAACTTGAGTATTACTACGACGACGGGACTTCTTGCAATTTTTTCAGTAACAGTAATTACAATAGATTTTCAGAGAAAAGGGATAGTGATCGGAACGGACGTTATAGCGGTAATTTTGAGAATGACAGACGAAACAGACAGGACAATAGATATCAGCCTTATGACAATAACAGACGTTCTAACAGAAATTACACAGACAATTATAATAACACGGTATATTGATAATTTTCACTTATGGACCGTCTGAATAAAACACAATTTTAGTGCCATACGCGTTTCGCCTTGTTCCAAGAAATGAAAATAATGAGAATAAGCAACCATGACAAACATCTTATACAAATGCAAGAAAACTTCCACATCCAGAAAGCCATAGCAGAAAACAAACATGTGATAAATGAACAAACACACATCAGCACAGGCTCCCTACTACATTTAATAAAGGAAATGATAACATAATATATATATATATATAACACCAAAATACAGACACACACACACACACACACACACAGCACAAAAAAATATATATCACACCAAAACACACACACACATACACAGGACAAAAACAAAAATAAATAAATAAATACAATAAAATTAAATTAATACGACACCAAAAAACACTCACTCACACACACACACACACACACACACATACATACACAAACGCACACACAAATGCATACACGAACAGACCACAGATACTTCAATAGTTACACTCATAAGTTTGGCAGTAATATTCGATCTTTGGCAAAAACATTTGACAGTCGGCAACAGAAACCAAAACATTGCATTAAAACAAGCGTTCAGTGCTGTGGAACGCGGAAAAAACAGCAAATTGGCGCTCATAGGAAGAAGAACAACACCAAAAATGCAACAGGAGCGTAATATGTAAGAAACTGTCTACGCAACCTGTAAGTACAGTTCAAAACATTACTACTTAATAGGAAATACCAACCACCAGAACTGTTTATAACCTATAGGCACAGTGACAAAAATGTAAATAAAATAGCTAACATATGTACATATTCCAGGCCACTGATGATGCCTTGCAGAAAATAAAGGCGAAACGCGTATGGCACTAAAATTGTGTTTTATTCAGTTGCTGTCAGACGGTCCATAAGAGAAAATTATCAATATACCGTAGTATTACGCGCAACTGAGGAGGACAGGACCACAAAAGTTGAAGATGTCAATTATAATAACGGTAATTCCTACCGGAATGATCAATCATACGGAAACAGTAATCGGTATCATCAAGACAGAAATTATTCATACAATAATAGAAATTCTTACTACAGAAATAACCAGGGTAGTAGATACAACAATAATTTCAGAAGTGACAGTCGAAATTACACTAGAAGTAGTCATGCAGACAGACAGGAAAATAGAAATTTTAATAACAGACACAACCAAGAATATGCATCTAACAGACAGGAAGGACCTAATTGGCATCCTCCACGTGACAGAACTTCAGAGAGACAAGTGCAAATCGTAGAAATTGATCCGCGAAATGACGTGAATAATCAAAGACGTGACGCAAGCAATCGACAATGACTTGTAGCTTCGGCTTCTGGCAGCAATATAGACGGTTCAGAAAGTATTGACACTACGACTTTACACTACGTACGCCTGGAAGACATGAGAGACATTTTGCTAGACGGAAAGGAAAATAATGTAGATGCATTTTTACATCCTGTTATTGAAGTATGTGTGGGTAAGAATAAGTTCACTGCGGATTTAGATTCTGGGAGCCCATTGAATGTCATTAGTGAATCAGTTTTTCGTAATGTGTAAGAACTATTGCTTGTCCTGTGTTGCCTGTTTCTAAAACTACAATTAGAGGCGCTATTTCTGGAAAAAGTGTGGAAGTCAAACAACAGACCAACCTAAATTTCATTTGTCAAGGATACGAATTTTCTGCTAATTTTATTATTGTTCCATTACTCAGTACACAAATTATATTAGGTATGGAGTTTCTTAACACACATAAGGCAATTTTGAACTTTAAAGAAGGAAGTGTGAATTTGACTGTTGCCGGAATGCCGAATTGTTTGAAATTTTTCGAGTGTTTAACAAAATCTGAATCAGACACAAAATGTTTAAGGTTTCTTACTTCTGATGTTTTCGCTGAGCATTATGACGAAAATGTGTTCATTTATGACAACGACAATAGATACAGAGACGCGATGGATGATATAATTAATAGCAAAGAATTAATTAATGAAAAGGTTAAGAAAGCTGATGTGCCAGATGACGTTGCAAGAGAAGAACTGCACCAAATTTTGACTTCACATGCTACAGTATTTAGTCATCACACAGGAACTATACAAGGCTTACAATATTTATTTAAAGTAAAAGAACACACACCATTTCGAGGAAAAACGTACGCTATTCCTTTGGCTTACAGAGATAAGGTTAAGAGTGAACTTCAATACATGTTAGATCAAGGCATTATTGAGCCAGCAGTCAGTCCTTATACCAGCCCATTACACGTCGTTCTTAAAAAGGATGGGTCAATTCGTTTGGTTCTGGATTCCAGACGGATAAATAATATCATCATTCCTGAAACTGACCGTCCACAAAATTTAGATGAACTTCTTCAACATTTCCATGGAATTAAAGTATTATCCACGACTGATATGCGCGCAAGTTTTTGGCAAATAGAACTCCACCCTGATTGTAGAAAATACACTGCCTTTTTAGCCTTTGGTAACTGTTATCAATTTCGGAAATTACCGTTTGGACTTACTGTATCTTCTGCAGCATTCATTCGTAGTTTAAACGAAATTTTACCTGTTTATCTTCGTGACAATATTACTTCATATGTTGACGATATTCTTATTGCTAAACGTTCTTGGAGTGAGCATAACAAAATTTTGGATTCATTATTACGTATCTTCGCAAGAGTTGGCATTACAGTGAACTTGGAAAAATCTGAATTTGGTCGTTCTCAGGTGAAATTTCTTGGTCACATTATTTCTACAGACGGTATTCTTCCTGATCCAGAAAAACTAGACGCTATTCGTAATTATGCTGTTCCTATCACAAAACGTGATGTTCGTAGTTTCCTTGGTGTCTGTAATTTTCTTAGACGCTTTGTTAAATTGGACGATTTGGCCACACCTCGTTTATGTGAACTATCTGGAAAGAATTCTAATTGGTGTTGGGATGAGGAAGCTCAATCAGAATTTGAACAACTTCGTGATGCTTTAGTTGCTGTTCCACTTCTTTCACACCCGGATTTATCTAAAGATTTTTGTTTGGCGACGGACTCTTACAAAGGCCTAGGTGCACATTTATTTCAAGAGATAGAAGAAAACGGAGTTGTAGTACAGAAAACTATTGCATTTGGAAGTCGTGTTCTCTCTAAATCAGAAAAGAATTATTCGATTACGGAACTTGAAGCCTTGGCTGTTGTATGGGCTTTCACAAAATTTCGGACATTTTTGTTTGGCAGACATACTAAGGTTTACACCGATCACCGAGCTCTGGAATTTCTTATGTCAACAAAATTAACACATGGAAGATTGTCACGATGGGCGTTGTATCTACAGGAATTTGACTTTAGTATTGTTTACATACAGCGTTCTTCAAATATTGTTGCTGATGCTTTATCCCAGCACCTATGGGTTTGAAACAAAGTGCTGAGGAGGACTGCAAAGAAAACAATTATTGTCTGATGTATATTCAAGGTGTTGCGTTTGAGAATTTTATTTCGTCTTCGCTCCAGGACATCGCTAAGGAGCAAAATAAGGATCCAATCTGGAAGGACATTAAGGAGAAGTGGAGGAGAAAGGAAAGCGTAGCGATTAGACAGTATTATTTAGTTCGCAATGAAGTTCTTTTTAAACGAAAATCGGTCGACAACTCTGTTTGGTTAGTTTGTATTCCTGATGAGTGGGTCAAGAAATTGATTTGGTACACACATTTCAGTTACGCACACTTTGGTCCCAGAAAATGCTTTCATAAATTACGAGAAAATTGCTACTTCAGTAATATGGAAAAACGTATTCGATCTGTTCTTGCCAAATGCAAATTATGTCAAAAGGCTAAGCCGCCAACTATTTCTCACAGAGCACCGTTGTTTCCTATCATCCCAGCGAAATTAAAGGACATGGCTGCAGTCGATTTGTTCGGTCCAATGGTTCGTTCTACTAATGGTTTTGCGTACATTTTGGTAGCAGTGGAACTGACATCAAAATATGTGTGCTTTACACCTTTACGCAAAGCAACAGCTCGTTCAGTATCTAACGCTTTCATCAAACATTTTCTTAAAGAAGTGGGTCATGTTGATAAGGTTATATCAGATAATGGATCACAGTTTCGCTCTAAAATTTGGCTTCGTACTCTACGGCGTCGTAAGATTAAACCAATTTTCATTTCACTTTTTCACCCTCAATCTAATGCTTCAGAGAGATGGATGAAGGAAATCAATAAATTGTGTCGACTTTATTGTCATCAGAATCACAGAACATGGGATCAGTATCTTCATACTTTTCAAAACATTCTGAATGAACTCCCTAATGATTCAACTTCTTTACCACCTATATTGATACTAAAAAATAAAGCACCGAAAAATCGCACTTCTGAAATCGTTCCTTTTCCGCCTTCACGGAAACTGCGGCATTCTGAAGTTGTCAACTTGGCTCTACAAAATATTGCATCTGCAGCTGCTAGAAGAGAGAAATCAGCTAAACGTCCTGGTCGTTTAAAAACCGTGTCAGTTGGTCAAAAGGTGTTAATTAAGTCTCACCGTTTGTCTCACAAAGGAAAGGGCTTGTGTCGCAAATTTTTTCTGCTTTATAACGGTCCATATAGAGTTCGCAAAATTATTCATGATAACACTGTTGAAGTAGAAACTCTTAAATCTCGACGCTCTAAGGGAATACATCATATATCGAACGTTAAAATTTTTGTTGAATGACATACTCTAGAGAAACTAACAGTTATACGTAAACACACGGAGAGTACAAGGATACCGCGCCGTGTTCCGGCGGCGGCACATACTCAAAGCAACAGTCAAGTCTGCGCGCCGCACAAGGCAGTCGTTGACCGCAAACAATTACTTCCTACGTCACGCGTACCTATAGCTGATCGAGTGTAAACAAATACACAGTCTAATTTCTCCGAATAAATTCAGTATAAAGTTATAGTGACTTGATAAATTATGTTATTAACGTTCAGTTTTTTTCAGGATACAGTATAAAATATTTAAGAACTTCAGGTAAATTCTGTGTGTGTCAGACATTAAGAGGACTTGCTATCGAGAAAATTTCAGGAAGAATGTAATTTCGAAGAAGAAAGTAATAAACTAAAAAGGTAACTATTAATTGAGTTTATTTTTCAGGTAATATATTTCCCCTTAGGTACGTACTTTAGACTTAATTTGCTGCTCGCGATTACGTGATTTATACTTTGTGCTAACTGATTTTGACAATAATTGATTAATGAACAGGGTTGTTAATTATGTATATTATGCATCACTTGGCTGCACTGCTTTTTCACTGATGTCACATTTTTTTTAATTATGTTCCTGCTGTGCTTATTTATTTAAATTATAATTGTCACCTGATTAATTGTGCTGACTGTGGTTATGTATGTAAGTTATACTTTGTGATTTATCTGCTTGCGCCTTCATGTTTACTTATTAAGATTACATATGAACATTTATTTGCTTATGCTGATATGATGCTAATGACCTGTTTATTATGTAAGATATATATTTGCTGCTTTGCGAATGGATTGCATATTTACACATTTTTGTTTTGTTGTCATAACTACTCTTTAATTTGGTATATAGAAATGCAGATATGCGGTGTACGAACATGGAGTTTAGGTCACACTATGGTATTAATTATAGATTGTTCGCTTGGCAGAGCCTCGTTGTAGGAATTGTGCTGCATCAACTTGTTGACATTCTGTTCTCTACTGGTATATTTACTTACTATTGCATGTTTTGCTTACGCTCAGTGCCTTATATTTTTAAGATAAGAAAATGAACTGCTATAATTCTACGAACGACGTTGGTACAAGAAACTTCATTGAAGTCGCATGAGCTGGAGGTTTTATGGAAGCTCTATGAATTTATGCTAATAGGAAGGAAGCTAACGACATGACATACCAACACTAGGTTTAGACCATTGACAGTTATTACACTGCATTCTTAGTGAGCAATTGAAATAGCAAGTGACACTTGACACAAGAAATACTTCACATGTTTGCTTCTGTTTGCCATAATTTTTGAAGTGGTGTACACACTGTGAAATATTATGATCATTCACACTCCGTACTCGTACTTACTTACTGAAAGTTATTCAAACTAGAGGCTGTTAGAGGTCATGTATGCATTTCTTTTATTTAATGATGGACAAGGTAACCAAAATGTACCTTATAATTCATAATGAGTAGAAGATTTGGGTCAGGTGGATTACACAGAGGTTGTGTGTGGACATTGTGTCTTCGGATTGTATGGGATGATGAACTGAAGTTTGCACTAGAATTTTATCTGTACTTGTTCGAGGAGACTGACTAGAGGAAAGAGTTCTTATGGAAGTAAAATTATATTGGTGCTAAGGTTTATATGTATCGACGTATTGAAGAAGTATTATTGAAGTATTGAGATTATGTGAAGCTGATGATTATTGGAGTTTTGGTGGACAAGAGGTAAGGTAAATGCTATTGATGATAAGGTTTATATGTATCGACGTAAGAGGTATTATTGAAGTATTGAGATTATGTGATGCTGATGATTATTGGAGTTTTGGTGGATAAGAGGTAAAGTAAGTGAGGAGCATATTTTTTTTTTTTTGTTGGTTTATATGGAACAAGGAGGATGAAGATGGCAGACTAGAACACTCAAGTAGAAGGAAGATTGTCTACACACACACTTTGTTAAATCACTAAGCAGTATATACTTTTTTTTGGAGAGAGGCAGTATTTGCATATCTTGGCACACTGACAGTTGTTCAGCAACCGTACATTTGATTTGGCTTGGCAAACATTGCTCTTGACATAATGACTATGACGTTAACTAACTATTATTGACTGTTATACATTGCTGCCACTACTACTTGATACACATGTCGAACATCAAATCTTTGACAGAATTGTATTTACACAGTTAACACTATTTAATTACACAGTAGCACTTAATGTGGATGAAGGATGAGTGAGTGTGTTTTGTGTGTTTTCCTTTCCTAATCCCAGACAATTGGTACCGACCTATCTCCTAAATATTATTTTACTTGTTGTTGTGGCTTACACTGACACCCATAAATATTATAGGTTTACTGATATTTGAGTATTTGTAATAGTTAATATGACAATTATCTGATATCATTTGTGTGTTTATTATAATTTGTATGTTTAGTGTAAGAGCATTGATAATAATTTTGTAAAAGCAATTGTGTGTGCATTCAAACTGTTGTTCACACCTGCACCTGTTCAACATTGATGTGTGACACTTAGAAATGTTTAATTTCTGCTGATGAACTGTGTGATTAGTGATAGTGAATATTATGGACTGTTACTTGCACTTTTTCTACATGATTGGTGCCACTAGGACATGTTTAATTTCTGCTGATAAACTCTGATGAACAGTGTGATTAGTGATAGTGAATATTATGGACTGCTGTCTGCACCTGTTCAACATTACTTGGTGCCACTGTTAGAACTGTTTCTACTGAAATGATGTCACTTGTTGGTGTCTGCACCTGTTCAACATTGCTGGGTGCCACAGATGGAACTGCTTCTACTGAAATGTTGTCACTTGTTGCTGTCTGCACCTGTTCAACATTGCTGGGTGCCACTAGTGGAACTGCTTATACTGAAATGATGTCACTTGTTGCTGTCTGCACCTGCTCAACATTGCTGGGTGCCACTGATGGACTGCTTCTACTGAGATAATGTCACTTGTTGGTGTCTGCACCTGTTCAACAATGCTGGGTGCTACTGATAGACTGCTTCTACTGAGATAATGTCACTTGTTGGTGTCTGCACCTGTTCAACAATTCTGGGTGCCACTGACAGACTGCTTCTACTGAAAAGATGTCATCTGTTGGTGTCTGCACTTGCTCAACATTGCTGGGTGCCACTAATGGAACTGCTTCTACTGACATAATGTCACTTGTTGGTGTCTGCACCTGTTCAACATTGCTGGGTGCAACTGATGGAACTGCTTCTATTGAAATGATATCACTTGTCGGTGTCTGCACCTACTCAACATTGCTGGGTGCCACTGTTGGAACTGTTTCTACTGAAATGATGTTACTTCTTGCTGTTTGCACCTGTTGACCATTGCTGGGTGCTACTGCTGGAACTATCACCTACTTGTATTTTTGAATCATTGAAAGCATTTTATGTGAACATTTGTATAAACTGATTTTTTGTGTATTGTGTAAACTATTATGTAAAGTCACATGTATGAAAGAATTTGTATTCCTTACTGTATTTTATATATTAGGTTATTGAAAGGTCAGTGCAAAGCCAAAATTTTATCTAATTATGTGATATTTACGTATTAATATTATCTTTTATTTCTGTCTGTATTTTTGTGGACGAATTTGGTGGTATTTTCACCACCAATGCTGGCAAAAATACCATCAAATTCTGGCCCGTGGAGGAAGGGCATATGAAAGGTGGCTACACTGAGCCACAGCGTCAGAGATTGCGCCAAAGAGTTTTATTCCGCCGCCTCCACTGGCAGTGCTTGTCGAGAAGTCGTAGTGGAGAGTGCTTGTTGAGATGTGGTGGTAGAGAGTCGTTGTTGAGATGTTGTAGTAAGGAGTGCTTGTTCCATGTTTTGTGCAGTTGTTTGATGGGCTAGACAGCAGATGTTGTTCGAATGGAGATATTGTAATGATCAGAGTGCTTTTCGTCAATATATATGAAGGTAAAAAATTCCTTTTTTTCATTATTTCAATGTCTTAAATAATGCGTCATCACAGGTTCAGTCAACAAAGCATCTGGCTCGTGTTGTTGTATTAGAGTGTAATTCTGGTTTCCTTACGCAATTATAGTATTTCTATTTTTTTTAATTACTTCAGTATAAATGGTGTTCAAAATATCTTGTCTTATTGAAGAAGAACCGTGCCAGCTGTGTACGTTGAATCACACTTCCACACACAGAACAGCTACACTTGTGCTTCGTTGTTGCGTTGGTTTTATAGCTGCTTGGGACTTAATTAATTAAATGTGTTAACGGAAATTTCATTTCATTCTTTGTTGTTGTTCTATGCAGTCACATTGCGTACAAATACTAGTCAGGGCCAACGGTTTACGAGACTTCCTAATCGGACAGACAGCTACTAAATCAAAAAATTAAAAATATTTGCATTAAAAATTTAATTAAGCCCCCATGCAAAGTGTACCTATAGCAGCGAGGGGGGGTGGGGTGGATTTGGGGGGAGGGGGGGGGGAACAGTTGGTTAAGTGTGGTGACAAGGAAAACCACTTAACCTATTGTTCTCCTTTGATAGACAGGTCCTTAACCTACTGTTCTGTTAAGTGCCTGAGTATGTACCTGCTCCTGATGTAGGCAACCCGCACTAACACAATGCACCAGCTCTCTCCTGGTCACACTACTGTAGGTTAATTAATTAAATTGATCAGTTAATCTGCCTTTCTATCCCCCCATAACCTATTCTTTTGCTGAGTGATGTATGACCCGTGATGGTTGATTTATGACCCCCTGAATGTAATTAGTCCTTCTGATGTAGGAAATATTATTATTATTATTATTATTAAGCATCACATTGAGGAGGGGAACCAACATATACTTGTGTGGCTCGTTTTCCCATTTAGGAAGTGCCGCGTACCATTGTGGAACAGTGAGGATTTGTGCGAGCGATGTGCAGTTGGAGAAGTAAAGTTTGCGAAGAAATTCCCGGACGTCACTCGCACTGAAAGTGTACCGAAGGGCCTGTTTAAAACTGGGTTTGAAGAATATTACAGGGGGGGAAATGTAAGTAGTATGTTAACGTCAGCCTCGACTGTTCTGTCCGCACAATGACACATAGGACACAGTTGGCTCTGTAAAAAACTTGGTACATAGTAAATGAATAAGCAAACACAATTTAGAATAATTGACACTATAATTACTAACTTGGACTTAAAGTACATACAACATGTTAACACCTATGTCAATAACAACGACAGAGCCTGATTCGTTTGAAAAGTTTAGAAACCATGTAGAAATGTCCATTGATTAACCACTCCGCGTTTTTCATACATACTAGTCCTACATGCAACAAAATGATAGTATATCTCTGTAGGTTTTCACAAATTACAAATCTTATAATGACGCCTATGTAATAGTGCGTCCGTATAATACAGGAGATAAAAAGAGAGTGATATCGTCCGGCACTGGACGATGGGATGCGCGCTTTTTTTAAATTTTTTTTCTTAATAGTCAAATGTCTTCAGAGTCTGTCTTTAATATCGATATTTTTACATGCGCGCTGAATTAGTCTTCTTAGGCGCGTCAGTGGCGCTGGATTCATTTCTCCTTTAAATCGTCAAACTACATCATTACAATGCGTAGTTAAATATTATACATTGGCAAATAAATGGCTCTTGTTCTCTTTTACTACTCAAATCAGTGTTATGTGACGAGATGTGGCGGTGTGAAAATACATCTCATCGCCTCCCGTGTGGAGAACGAGAACACCTACTGGATTCTCATGATTCACACGTAATTCCAGCGATGTTTAGTTGCACACAGTACACGCATTCATGTAAACTGTAAAAATCACACACTTAAATTAATTAACATAACATACACATCATAATATCCATAAAATTTATCAAATAAGTGCACAGAAGTGTTTATGCCTTGAGCTTAAAGTCCATTATTTTCGCACTATTATGGTTCAGTCCATTGTTGTCGGTGCCACGGTAATTTGCGTTCGTCTGTCAATGGACACACGGTGACCTTCATTCTTTGAAAAATAATTGTGCAACACATTGATCTAGCTTTCATATTCTTAAATTTAATAAATTCAGTACTGCTGAAAAGAGAGAAACTTATAAACTAACATGAAAATCGAAGGTAGATGGCTTATACACCCATGACTGTCTGTACATTTGTACGATGTTTTAGTTAGTTCAGGGGTTTTGTCTCTTTTGTAGAGTTATTTTCTGTGAGAATGGCACGGCAGTTGCTTATCGTTTTCATGTTGCAGACGAACACAGAACAATGTGACATTCTTCGCGATGGTTCGTCGATGGTAGTTTGTGGTCCTGTCCCACCGCATCTTGACATGGTTTGGTGGGCAAGACAAGGACGTTGCGAAGCTGGAATATCATTATGTTAATTGTTCGTCCATGTAGATAAATGTCCATGACGCGTGTTCATCTTGGTACATTTTTTTTTATCATGAAACAATAAAGAAAACCTGAGTTAGGTTCTGCTTAGCACTAAGCTTACATCACTAATAGGGTAAGGGATAAGGATGTGAACACCAGATTTGTAAAACTAGAGTGAGTACTCGCTCACTTCATTGATACATTACTCAGTAATATCATATTTTCGCTCCGAAATGACTATACCACTGTTCGTGGTTAGTGTACACTAGGTACTTGGCGTAAGTCCTTAGTTTGGATGCATTTATTGTTATACAGGTATCTATGTTCTGGGAAATGTCCATGTACATATTTTGAATTGCCGCTGGGCACGCGACTGTTAAAAGTCAGTCAGCTAGCATTGTCAGACGTGATACATGCCACTGTTGGCTGGCCGTTAGCGCGCAGTACAGGCTTGGCGGTTGTAGCCGGTGAGCGCGAGTTAGCTGATCTGCCTTCGAAGTATTGTCTTTTCGTTGATAACTCAATACTTGACTGCATCGTGAGTGTGTTCGACGCATCTGCGAAGCTCACTACAGGGTGAACTTCACTTTGTGGTCCGTGGGATCGTTGCTGGGGTTCGTCGTCTGCAAGCTGCAAGACTTGCCTGCAGGTAAGGACATCTAAAATTTTCAGCATGCACGCTGGAGTGAAAATTCGTAGCACTGGTTATAATTCTCACTGCCTAACGTGTCTTGTGATGTTTTGTATTAATCGGTGATTGTAGACTTGAACTTAGTCACTCCCGATTCACATGGGTAAAAAAAGTTTATAATTTTGTCACTCGATGATTCACATGAGCAGTGCACATGTCCATATTTTCTTCGTTTCAATTTACGAAGCAAAATTGCTACTAGTCACAATGTTTGCTTAAACACTAGTATGTATAGTTTATTTGCTAGCCAGTTCTTTTGGTGTCGGTATAGCCATTCGGTTTCGCTTTCAGATTAATTTTAATTTGGAATTCTGTCTCAAAGATACTCATTAAATTTAAAGGGGTTCTTACAAATTTCTGTTGCTTTCTTGTTTATGATTTGTAAACCATTTACTTTCATTGATTGTGCATTAGATAGAACTGTGTGCCAACAGGTAAACTGCCTAGTCGCTACAGCGAGAACGTGACTTTATCCAACTGGAACTGTCACGGCATTCGGATTTTCAATTTCATGTGTTCCAGTCCATAAAACTAATAAAGAAGACAAATGACCGATAACTGACCATTCGCGATAAAATCATATCACAAAATACGCGATCGCGGGACGAAAGTTATTGAAAGGGTTAACAGAATTTGGAAGATGCGCGAAGTCACAAAGTGTTAGAATCCTTTGCATCCAGTGTGTGTTCGCATTCCGTTTACATGTCCTACATTCAACTACTGACGCTCACTTAGGATGGGAGTAGGATAGGTAGGAATTCATGGATATATACATACATACATAGTGAGAAGAAAATGTTAAAGTTCCTTGAAATCTTGAAGACAAAAAATTTCGTTGACACTTCTGCCACATCAAAAGTATCAATGAATTCAAATTCCTTCTAAATTTACCTCTAATACTATTTTCTATCTATTTATATTTTATTTACAATGTCTATATCAGGTTGCCTCCTCATGGGTGGTGGTATTTACATTTGGCTTTTAATAGTAGAACAGGGAGATGAAGAAACTTGCACAGGATAGAGTAGCATGGAGAGCTGCATCAAACCAGTCTCAGGACTGAAGACCACAACAGTAGAACAGTACAGATTTAAATTCGTAGACTCCTGTATCACTCCTTTGTATTGGTTGCACACTTCTTGATAAATAGCAAAAGACTTTGGTCTTCGTTCTTGTAACGCTTCAATATTCTAGTAGCTTGATCAAATCTTTAAATGTGGAAACTTTCATTTTGAATAGGCGTGGTGCATTACCCCGTCTTCCTGCGCTGTGTAGTATTCGCTTCGCGCGGCGACCCGTAAATATTTTAAGCTGGGCGTATCAAGGGACAAACGACAGATAAATTCCGCGGGTGTTTGCCGCCAGGGTGACGTCGGATGTTGGCCTCTTACCGCTCAGTCCACGTGGTTCATTATCTCACTTGCCGTTATTGTTTCTTTCATCATCCGCATGTCTATATCTGTCGTTACATGTGGTGGTTACGAATAATTGTTCTCTCTCCATCGTGTCGCGCCGTCTGTTCCTCGGATAAAATTACCTTCGTCTTACATCTAACAAATTTCATTATGTAGAAATGTCAGAAGTCGGCTCACCGGCTACGTCCTTCCTCTGTATTCAAATAAAACCTCAATATAAATCGGCATCCATGGCATTCAGCCGCTTAGGACTTCATCATCTTAATAAATAACTTAAAACTAATCCGATAATTTCTCCTGCAAATCTGGTCGGCGACTTTCTTTAGTAATTTTCTTTTCTTATTTCCTCTTTTCCGTGCGGCAGTGTTTTGACTCGTGGATTCATTCTTCTTCGTATCTTTCAGCGGTCTTTTTTGTGGATGTGATCGGCAAAATCTTCCTCAATTGTCATTATTATTTCCTCGGCTCGAAGCATATTTCTTAATGTCCTGATGGTGGTATAGACCCGTTATTCTTCAAGACACGGGATCGGCTATCAGAGAGCAACCAATGTGTGGTTTGCGCATAATTATGTAAGGACCCTCGTACAATTATCTCCACTAAAGACGATACAGTAATGAATGCGTCCTCATTAATACTTTTTCATTTCCTCCCTATGTAGGTCGGTGTCAACAATATATTTTCACATTCAGAGGAGAAAGATGATGTTTGGAATTGCGTGAGAAGATTCCGTCGCAACAAAAAACGCCTTTCTTTTAATGATGTCCTGCCCAAATCCTGTATCATTTCTGTGACAGTCTCTCCCATATTTCGCGATAATTCAGAACTTGTTGCCTTTATTTGAACTTTTTCGATGTACTCCGTCAGTCCCAACTGGTAAGGATCCCACACCGCGCAGCAGTATTCTAAAAGAGGACGGACAAGCGTAGTGTAGGCAGTCTCCTTAGTAGGTCTGTTACATTTTGTAATTGTTCTGCCAATAAAACGCAGTCTTTGGTTAGCCTTCCCCACAATATTTTCTATGTGTTTCTTCCAATTTCAGTTGTTCGTAATTGTAATACCTAGGTATTTAGTTGAATTTACGGCTTTTAGATTAGACTGATTTACCGTGTAAGCGAAGTTTAACGAGTTCCGTTTAGCACTCATGTGGATGACCTCACACTTTTCGTTATTTAGGGTCAACTGCCACTTTTCGCACCATTCAGATATCTTTTCTAAATCGTTTTGCAGCTTGTTTTGATCTTCTGATGACTTTATTAGTCGATAAACGACAGCGTCATCTGCAAACAACCGAAGATGGCTGCTCAGATTGTATCCCAAATCGTTGATATAGATAAGGAACAGCAAAAGGCCTATAACACTACCTTGGGGAACGCCAGAAATCACTTGTTTTTTACTCGATGACTTTCTGTCAGTTACTACGAACTGTGACCTCTCTGACAGGAAATCACAAATCCAGTCACATAACTGAGACAATATTCCATAAGCACGCAATTTCACTAAGAGTTGCTTGTGTGGTACAGTGTCAAAAGCCTTCTGGAAATCCGGAATCGATCTGAAATAGCACTCAACACTTCATGTGAATAAAGAGCTAGTTGTTTTCTAAACCCATGTTGACTGTGTGTCAATAGACAGTTTTCTTCGAGGTAATTCATAATGTTCGAACACAATATATGTTCCAAAATCCTGCTGCATATCGACGTTAACGATATGGGCCTGTAATTTAGTGGGTTACTTTCTTCAATATTGGTGTGACCTGTGCAACTTTCCTGTCTTTGGGTACGGATCTTTCGTCGACCGAACGGTTGTATATGATTTTTAAGTATGGAGCTAATGCATCAGCATACTCCGAAAGGGACCTAATTGGTATACAGTCTGGACCAGAAGACTTGCTTTTATTAAGTGATTTAAGTTGCTTCACTACTCTGAGGATATTTACTTCTACGTTACTCATGTTGGCAGCTGTTCTCGATTCGAATTCTGGAATATTTACATCGTCTTCTTTCGTGAAAGCATTTCGGAAGGCTGTGTTTAGCAACTCTGCTTTGGCAGCACTGTCTTCGATAGTATCTCCAATGCTATCACGCAGAGAACGCATTATTGATTGTTTCTTGCCGCTAACATACTTCACATACGACCAGAATCTCTTAGGACTTTCTGCCAGGTTTCGAGACAAAGTTTCGTTGTGGAAACTATAATAAGCATCTCGCATTGTAGTCCGCGCTAAATTTCGAGCTTCTGTAAAAGATCGCCAATGTTGGGGATTTTGCGTCTGTTTAAATTTGGCATATTTGTTTCGTTGTTTCTGCAACAGTGTTCTAACCCGTTTAGTGTACTAAGGTGGATCAGCTCTGTCGTTTGGTAATTTATTTGGTATAAATCTCTCAATTGCTGCCGATACTATTTCTTTGAATTTAAGCCACATCTGGTCTACACTTATATTATTAATTTGGAATGAGTGGAGATTGTCTCTCAGAAAGGCGTCAAGTGAATTTTTATCTGCTTTTTTGAATAGGTATATTTTTTGCTTATTTTTCGAGGATATGGGGATTATAATATTCAATCTCGCTACGACAACCCTGTGTTCACTAATCCCTGAATCGGTTTTGATGCTCGTTATTAACTCAGGATTATTTGTTACTAAGAGGTCAAGTGTGTTTTCACAACCGTTGACTATTCACCTGGGCTCATGAACTAACTGCTCGAAATAATTTCCAGAGAATGTGTCTAGCACAATTTCGGATAATATTTTATGCGTACCTCCGGAATTGAACATGTATTTTCGCCAACATATCGAGGGTGGATTAAAATCGCCACCAACTAGTATCGTATGAGTCGGGTACATGTTTCAAATCAAACTCAAGTTTTCTTTGAACCTTTCAGCAGCTGTATCATCTGAATTGGGAAATCGGTAAAAGGATCCAATTACTATTTAATTCCGTTTGACAACAATGACCTCTGCCCATACTAACTCACAGGAAGTATCTACTTCAATTTCGTGAGAAGTTAAACTACTTTTGACAGCAACAAACACGCCACCGCCAACCGTGTTTAGCTGGTTGGTTGGTTGGTTTGGGGAAGGAGACCAGACAGCGTGGTCATCGGTCTCATTGGATTAGGGAAGGAGGGGGAAGGAAATCGGCCGTGCCCTTTCAGAGGAACCATCCCGGCATTTACCTGGAGTGATTTAGGGAAATCACGGAAAACCTAAATCAGGATGGCCGGACGCGGGATTGAACCGTCGTCCTCCCGAATGCGAGTCCAGTGTCTAACCACTGCGCCACCTCGCTCGGTCCGTGTTTAGCGTATCCTTTCGGAACACCGTTAGGTAATCAAAAATTTCGGCTAAGCTTGTATCCAGCTTTAGCTCGCTATCAGTGCCTATAACGATTTGAGCATCAGTGCTTTCTATTAGCGCTTGGAGCTCTGGTACTTGCCCAGCACAGCTACGACCATTTACAACTTTTTTACCAATGGTTCCCGTATCTACGTTCTTCCTGTGTTTAACCTGCACTCTTTGTGACAGAAGCCCTTCTTGTGTTTTCCCGAGATCCTCTAACCTAAAACACCGCCCAGTCCACGCCAAACAGACCCTGCTGCCCGTGTAGCCGCCTCCTGACCTGTTCAGCGGAACCTGACCCAACCACCCTTTGGCGAAGGCGAGGAATCTACAGTCTACATGGTCGCAGAACCGTCTGAGCCTCTGATTCAGACCCTCCACTTGGCTCTGTACCAGAGGTTCGCTATCGCTCCTATCGACTATGCTGCAAATGGTCAGCTCTGCTTTCATCCTGCAAGCAAGACTGGCAGTCTTAACCACTTCTGTTAGCCGCTCGAAACCAGAGAGAATCTCTTTTGATCTAAAGAGACACATATCATTGGTACCGACGAGAGCAACCACCTGCAGTTGGTTGCAGCCTGTGCTCTTCATGGCATCTGGGAGGACCCTTTCCACATCTGGAATGACTCTACCCAGTATGCACACGGAGTGCACATTGGTTTTCTTACCCTTCTTGTCAGGCAAGTCCCTAAGGGACCCTATAACGCGCCTAACGTTGGAGCTCCCAACTGCCAATAATCCCACCCTCTATGATTGCCCAGGTCTTGCAGGCTGAGTGGTTTCCTCTGAAACTGGACAGGTGACAGCATCTGGCTTAGCGACAGTGTCAGCCACAGACAGCACCTGGAACCTGTTTGTCAGATAAGCCGGATAGGCCTTATGTGTGGCCGCCTGGGAAGTCTTTCGCCGCCTGCTTCGCCCTGGGGCGACTTCCCACTCGAACACAGGCGAGGGCTTAGCATCAGTGTGAGCAGTAATTGGGTTAGCCACCGATGAGGACCGATCGGGGGACTCAGACGTGCTGGACGTCCATTGGATCCCCATGGCCGGCGCACAACAATGGTGCCCATTCACTGCAGCCTCAAGCTGTGTAACCGAAGCCATCACAGCCTGAAGCTGAGTGCGGAGTGTCTCACCAACTCGGCTCGCGTCCGCACACAACAATATTTCTGATATTCGCATGAACAGTAATTGATGTCATGGCCTGTATTAGTTTTTCATCAAGTTCTTCATCACTCTGAATTTTAGGTATAGGACAGATCCACTCGTTGCATTCCCTTTGATTCGACATTAGTTCTGCTGGCGTGTAACCAGTTCAAATGTGGGGTAGGTTGTTGACTATCTGCTCGAACGGGGTTACAAATTCCACTTATTATGTTTGGCGTGTCTGAATGTATGTGCAGATGAATCGGCTGAATTCCTTAAATACGCATTCTGTCAAGTTTGTCTGTGGACTGAATTTCGAAATCAAAATTTGTTTGATGTTGTGCCATGCGAGAAAACCTCTCCATTGTTTGCCGATAAAGTTCGAGGCATTGTCTGAAAGTATGGCCTCCAGTTTGCCGAAACGTGGGAAGTAATCCTACTCTATTCTTCTTATAATCGGCGGCGCGTTTGAGGACATCGTCGCGTACAGACGTATATGTTTTGTAAACATATCTAGAAGTGCCACAAGGTATTTCGCACCTCCTCTTCCTGTCTTGAGCGGTCCAGTGAGGTCTACGCTTACTATCTGCCCTGGTTTCTGGGCTAATATGGGGTTTAATGGCAAAGCATTTGACAGATTAAATGGCTTGGCCTTCTGGCATACTAGACAAATTCGTAGGAGTTTGTGTATCTTTCCATGCAAATTAGGAACGTAGCAAAACAGGTGGGTCCGCAAAACAGGTGGGTATACCACAACAAATGTTCTACATAGGCATGGGGTATGCACACGCACCATCTTCCGGTTCCTGTCGTCCGATGAAATAATACTCCTTCGTGTAATTTGTAAAATTTCGCTAGCCAGTGTTGAGAGTTTAACGTAAGTATTCTCTTTACTTTATTCCATTTTCTATTGGCGTCTTGCAAGGTCTTCATTTGTCTGCATAGCTGTAGGTAGCAGTGTCGGTGAATTGGGTCTTTCATTAACAATATCTGTCAGTTGTGTAATTGTTCCTCTAATTCACAATTTTCGGGCATTCCCTCCGACCATGCGTGATAGGGCATTGGCTATGATGTTGTCCTTTCCTTTAATGTACACAATTTCAGATTGATGTTCTTGTAGGAAAAGGCACCACCTTCTTAACCTTGGGTGTAGTAATTTACAAAGAAATGATAAAGCTGAGGGCTTGGTGATCGGAATAGACTTTTATTTTTCGGCCATAAATATAATAACTGAATCTTCGAAATGCCCATACGGTGGCTAAACCTTCCAGTTCCGTTACTGCATAGTTTCGCTCGCACTCCGTAAATATGCGACTTGCGAAACTAATAATTCTGCTTTTCTTCCCTCCGTTTACTTGTTCTTCCTGGAAGAGACAAGCGCCTAGACCCTGAACGGAAGCGTCGCAAGATATACAGAAGTCTTCATCTTAATTTTGATGTCTCAAGATATCACTAGAGAGCAATGCTTCTTTTATCTCCTTGAAATCTCGTTTACACTCGTCCCTCCAATTCCACGGATCGTTCTTTTTCAGCAGGTTGTGTAATGATGGATGGTTAAGACATTGTCTAGATAGAAAACGTCGAAAGAATGACAGCATCCCGATTAACCCTTTGAGTTTTCTAAAGCTGAAAGTTTCTTGGGATCCGGTCGAATTCCTTCTGAAGATATCACGTGGCCTAAAAATTTGATCTCGTTTCCCGAATTTTGACTTCCTGAAGTTGGCAGTAACTCCGTAGTCCGTAATCCTTCTCAATACCTTCTCGATCAGCTGGATGTGCCTTTCCCATTAAACGATGTCAGTTAGCAAGTCATCGACGTACACCATCACTGCGTCTAAAATTTCTGGTCCCAAGCTGCAATAACGATTCTGAAACTGACATTCAAACCAAACATCTCATCCTCCTGAGGATCCCCCACCCCTCCACCTCCTACTTCTCACCCCTACACCTCTGGGAAAAGGGGCATTTGTTTAGGTTCAAAAATGGTTCAAATGGCTCTGAGCACTATGAGACTTAACTTCTGAGGTCATCAGTCCCCTAGAACTTAGAACTACTTAAACCTAACTAACCTAAGGACATCACATACATCCATGCCCGAGGCAGGATTCGAACCTGTGACCGTAACGGTCGGGCGGTCCCAGACTGTAACTCCTAGAACCACTCTGGACGGCACTTGTTTTGGTCTGAGCCACTTCTTCCCCTTCTCGAAAATCCCCCAGCCCTCTCCTCCCCTCCCTTCCCTCATTTCTCCCCTCCCATCCCCCACCCAGAGACTATAGGAAATAACTCCAGCTGTGCTGGATAGGAAGGATCTCAGGCCATGCAATTCAGATAATTGTCAATAATATACTGCTGTGTATTCTTTATTTAATCAGTTTGCTGGAGACAAAGGTGGAAAATAGCTCAACTGTGGTATCTTTACTTTTATGACATTACCTCACATCCTATTGGTGGATATTGGTGTAATTAAGTCAAAATCCTTACTGCATTGATCCCGCAACTCGTCGGTTACCCAGAAACATGGAGGCACTTTTGATTTATCGCTTGCATACTTGGCAGGAAATATCTCATCAAATTGATTGACTCTGTGGAATATTGTGATTTGTGGGAAAAACATTCATCATATATCCTAGCTCTTGTATTACACAAGCACCCTCCTCCACCACCATACCCCTTATCCGATGATAAACTTCCCAATTGCATCTTCACACTGACCACAGGGCAAATGTGTCAGCCGCCTTGTGTATTGCCAAACGTGCATGTTAGGAGAGAAGTACATACAGGAGCTGGCCTGCAGTGAAGAAGACAACTTCATCCTGTTTCACTATCCCAGATGTAATGAACCAGAGGTCTTTTACCTTGGAGTATGGGCTTGGACTGAGTTAGTTCGTGGAACTGCCACAGAGAGCACTTGGAACGGGTTTTTTTCTCCTCCACCACTTCCCGTATGAACCAATAGGAACACAGCATTCAACTCCTCTCCCCACCTGGAAACCGTAGGAACGTGGGAACACTGCATCTGGTAACATGATCATGACGCTGGGGGCTATAAGACAAACATGCTCTCAGTTGCTGATAGTGAGTAGAAGAACCATGAAGTGTCAACAGCAGCCGAAATCCTCGTCTGCCTTCACATTGCAGAAGAAGCACAAAAGTAAGTACTCATTACATGACTTTGCTACTACTATTGCACATTGGGGTTCTTTCTTTTCTTTGTCAAGTTCCATTTCTTTGTTCAATTCCATATCTTTCTTTGTTGATGCTTACTGTTTCTTCTTTTTTGTTCAGCACCCTCCAGCATGTCGAGACCTCCAATGACCTTCAGCATGTCTGAACCAGCAGCAGCCACCACCAGCTTGTCGGGACCTGCAGCAGTCTGTTAGGATCAGGAGCAGCAGCAGGACCTTGAGATCCTGTAGCACACCTGGCCCCCATGTTGGAGCAGGACAATGAGTTGCTGTCATCCATCCCATTCATTGTTAAAGACATTCAGCCAGCCCACAGCTCTCAGAAATACAGTGTTGGGGGCCCTGTACCACATGGTGCATATGTCAGAGACCAGAACTGATCTGCACCATCTCAGAATATTCCAGTGTTACTGCAAGCACAAAGTGTTGATGTTGTGGATGAGGAGCTTCCAATTTCTTCCAGTGCTCTAATGCTTTTCACTTCAACTTATAATTTACTAGCTAGAATTTCAAAGTGCAAATAATTGGTATATAAAAATTTATGGATAGTGAATCACATGTTATGTTAGAGACTGAAAATGCATTGAGAAATATTAAAGTGTGGTTTGTGGAGTTGGAATGGGATGAACTGTGTCTTGCGGAACCCTATATCAATCAACAGATGGTTTCCAAGTATTTTCCATCTCCGGACAATTACTGTGCTTTCCTGACACTATCTGTAACATCGTTATATGGTGGTGGGACACTCATGGTGAGATATGGAGGTCGATCCATTTATCTGAAAGTCTCGACCGTTACAAACTTGTTCAGCCTAAGGATGGTGCTATCGATTGTATTGGAGAGATGGAACCATGGGCTACTGTGTGTTCAAACTTTGTATAAAGGCATTTGAACTATCTCCTTATGAACAGAGTGCATTCAGACGATTTAGAACACTGCAACAAACCGATATCAAATGGCGCTAAAGGAACACACAACAGTTTGAGAGAAATAGAAGCTGAATTCTGTTCATACAAGAAACCTTTATTTGCAAAATAATGTCGTGTTGTGAAAACTGAACCAGTGAACTCTTGCTGATGTTTACTATTGCTTATGTGTAAGTAAAAATTCTTATGAAAAATACTTGTTGTTTTTCTTATTTAACCACCCCCTCATTAGTTAATCTAAGGTGTAGCCATTGTACCTCAATCTGTAAGATGGTTACGCTATAGTAACAACACATATTATTATTGTTGTTGTTATTATTATTGTTATTATTATTAGAAGTGTTCATTTTTCAATAAAAGCTCACTGCACACCAAAACCTGATGTAGTCGGTACCATGGCAGTGTGGGTGAAGCATCAGGACTTTCTTGTAGGTGGGTGGTCCTGTGATGGTATGGAAGTCAGCCAGAAGAGGTAGAAGAAGAATGGAATACTCCTACCTGATAATGTACCAGCGATAGTTGTAGGTCCTTCCAACTGTGGCAAGACAAATGTTGTCATGTCACAACTAAACACACCTGGATGGAGTCCATTTTGAGCATGTATGGGTCTTTTCAGAAACGCTGTTTCAGCCCAAATACCAGCTACTGCAAAAGATAATGCAGGTCTAACATGCAACGTACATGACATTCAGACAAGGCAGTGAAATCCCCCCACCAGAAAACGTAAAGCCAAACACAATGTTCAAATTCGATCATGTTTCTGTGGAAAAGCAGGATCAAATTCTACAATATTTCTGTTTCAGTATCATATGAGTGTTGCCGTATCTTATTTGAGTCAGGCACCTTCTAGAATCCCAAAACAGTTGATAAGTGATAAGACAAATCTCATTATAGCTCTCAGACAAGAAAATTTTAATTTAACACACATTTTCCAGGTGCATGAAGGAACCACCACGTTATTCAATGATTTTGTAAATATATGCACAGATTGCTGGAATCACACACAGTACAGGTTTCTTGTTATTGATAAATCAAGAACAGATGGAACTCCAGAAGTTTCTTCATATATAGCTTTCAAGAAATGGCTGAATATGTTAGTATACATCACGCCATGGAGAAGTTCACAAATATGTCAGGCACTCAGTTCAAGAGGACAGATGTGCGTAGACAAAGAATGTAGATGGAAAATATCAGTCTCTCAGGCTCAAAGTTAAGGAGCTTGAGATATATGGCCAGACCTTTCTGAGACTGAACAACGAACTAGGGTTAAGAGACTAGAGATGTACACCTGGATCATTCTGAGGAAGAAAGTAGAGGACTTAGATGTAAAGGTTGATGGGACTGAAAAGAAAGTGGATGACTTAGCTGTAAAGGTTGAATGAAATATATTTTAGGTGTAGCCTGTGAAGTAGCCTTTTTAGTATACAACAAGATGTCGACTAAGCGAAATACAGGGACATTTAAAAACCATTGTCATTAGATGATCGGTATACCAGTGGTGAAGGTATTGACATTCAGTATAAAAGAGCGGGCAATCAGCACTCTCAGCATATATGCTACAACAACCCCAATGAGCTAATAGATCTACTATGACTACTCATGGCATCAGCTGCTGCAGGCAATACCGCTAATTCAAATGAGGTTGTGTTAGCAATTTCAGAGCTTGGAGAGGGAGGCATAATCCAGTAAGTATGGAGACAGTAGTTAGCGAACTGCAGAAACGATTACACGAAACATACCCTTGTAGGCATGTTATGGTTAGAGGTTCGGCTGACTTATGTCAGGCTGATCTTGCAGATACGAGGGAATATTCACATGAGACTAATGGAGTCAAATATATTGTAATTGTTATTGATATATAATCCAAATTTGTCTGGACATTACCTGTTGAAACAAAAATGGGGAGAAATGTCACAGAGGTGTTTGAGCATTTGTTGCAGACAGATATGAACCAATTCCCCAACAACCTCCAAACCGGTCATGGTGGAGTATTTTACAATAGATATTTCAGAACTGTGATGTAACTGTATGGAATACATCACTACTGAACAGTCATCCACCTGAAAGCAACTATCATGCAACACCTGACCAGAACAATAAAATGTCAAATGTTGATGCATTTTAATTTTTACAGCTCATACAAATGGACAGATATCCTTCCAGAAATAAATGCACAGTATATTCGAACCAAACATAGCACAATAAAAATGGGACCAATTGATGTTCGTGATAATGGACCCATGGATATGGTGTACTATCGCATTAAAATGCTGGATCCGCATAGACAGAAATTTTATGTGGGTGATTTGGTATGTATCTCAAAACACAAGTCAGTATTTAAAAAGTCATATCTTTCAAACTGCTCCATTGAGATATTCACAGTTTCCAAAGTGCAAAGAAAAAATCCCAGTACATCTTGAAGGACAGCAGAGACACTAAAATTTCAGGACGCTTTTAAGAGTACACTGGGGAAATGTAGAAGAGCTCAGAATCACACGTTTTCATAGTGTGTGCCATAAGATGTCAAGGGAATGGCTTGGTTTTCATGCTACAGGAAACAGCTGTATTGACACTGACGATTTTCTATATAATGGGGTGCACAGAGCACAACCAGCATAATAGCATAACATACACGATGGGGAATACATTATAGGAGGTGGTGGTCTTCTCAACAAACTTCCAGCCAAATTACACATTCCAGGGCATAATTACTGCAAACGCTGCAAAAACGTCTGGCACTTGGTGATAAGGGGATTAACCTGCGTGACATGTTTGGAACATGACACTGCATACGCAAAACAAAGATCTCCCCAGACGCCACATTGCTGGTCGAATTTTGGTTGATAAAGCCAAGGTGAGAAAGGATATCGGTATAGGGCAGCGTGTTACAACGTTCATAGTTGATAAAATCCCGAGTGGTAAATTAAGTTGGGCTTCGATATGAATTTCAAGCTAATTATGAATGCTGAAGAAGAAGAAGATAACGATAAAGAAGAAGGGGTGTTAGAGAAACTGTATACTGGCAGCGGTGTACGCAGCTAAAAGCGCCCTGAAGCATGAAGGAACGGTTAAAGCATCCTGGATTCTACCAAAACCCGAGACACCAGGTGGAATTATACCCTTCCTTACTCCATCCCTTGCAGACCTCTCAGCGATGGGTTCAGTGGCTGGTGGTGCTGTGGCTATCGCCTGAAGAATCAATAAGACATAACCAAATGATGGAAGCAGCAGCCATCGGAGAAGGACTATTCCTGAAACCATACAAGAAAGGATTAGGTCTCTTTATAAATAAAAAAAAAATCCCGTTAGCTATCCTACTGGATACACCACTTACAAATAGAAATCTGCTCAAGTTTATCGGGGAAAAATTCGACATCCCAAGATTTTTAGTGTATTTATGTGGGATATATTACCGAAGACTATCTGGAAATCTGGAGAATGTGGAATAGCGAATTTAGATGTTGCTGGGGGACCAGAAACCCACTGGAAAGCGTATGTCGTATGTTAAGAAAAATACAAATAACTTCTTCTATTTCGGCTCATTTGGAGACCTCCAGCTACCAGAAGAGTTATAACGAGACTTCACTGACAGAAGATGCGTCTTCTACAATTTTCATCGCTAACAAGACTAATACCTACTTATGTGGGCATCTGTGCATCACATTTCTCCACTTCCCACCGACTGATTTAAAAAGTGGGGAGTGGAGCATTGCGCTGATTGGACTGGAGACACACAGCAGCATTCTGAATATCACAGAGGCTTAACAATAAACTTCATCTGGAAAGTAATAGTGGAAAAGAAATTTTGGAAATAGAACCTAGTGCGTACGAAATTTACGATTTAAATGTAGTTCTAAAGCGGTGTGGAAAATGGATTGCGCTACATGCAGATATCAATACACTTAAATCTTAAATAAAGACAATGAGTGCAACAACTGACTTTAATCAGAAAGGATCAATGGGGCAGCTACTGTGTTTCACAAAAGGACAAGCTCTGAAGAAGGAACCTAATAAAATTTCACAGATCCGACAGGTCTCTGGATATACTTCCTGTCAGTACAGTCTGTATTGTGTGTAACACTGCAAAAAGCTCTTATCTCAATAACAGATTCATTCATATAGGTTAAGGATTCTTCCCATCAGTGGAAACAGGGTGTAAGATCGTTGAGACTCTACCATCGCCATTTACCTCTAAAAGAATTTAATGTTTATTATGTAATGGATATTGTTATTTTATTTAGAACGTGAAAGTGGTCAAGCTTTGATTATTTAAGTATGTTAAAAATGTAAATTAATGTCGAATAAGCTGTAGCCAATAAGATAGACGGCTTTGTGAAGGGGAACTGCCCTAGTCAGAGGAGTGAGGAAGTTCGGCGCGCGGGAAACGCGGCCGGGGATGGGTAGAGAGTCAGTTCTGGTCGAGACACCAAAGGGGACAGTTAGGATGGAGACGCGAAAATGGACAGTTCTGGCCTAGACGCCAAAGGGTACAGTTCGGATTGAGAGGCGAAAGCGGACAGTCGATCTTTAGGCAGCTAGGAAGTGAAACAACTTAGAAAATTTCGCGTCGTCTGGTATCGGGGGACTTCGTCTCTGAGCAGTGAACAACTGCGCGCCTGGTGTGAACTTTTCGAGTAGATAACTTGTATTCCGCGATGAGATTGTGAATGATCGAACTGTGTCAAATGGATATGCGCTCGAGTGTAACAGTAACTCTACATACGACCTATTTCGCTATTAGTTTGCTTTCTGAATAAATATTATTCTAATCAAATCGCAACAGTGTGCCCTTCATCATTTATGGGTCGTTAATTTAGTTGGTTGGTTGGTTGTCTTGGGGGAAGAGACCAAACTGCGAGGTCATTGGTGTCATCGGATTAGGAAGGACCGGGAAGGAATTCGTCCGTGCCCTTTCAAAGGACCCGGAATTTGCCTGGAGCGATTTAGGGAAATCACGGAAAACCTAAATCAGCATGGCCGGACGCGGGATTGAACCGTCGTCCTCCGGAATGCGAGTCCAGTGTGCTAACCACTGCGCCACCTCGCTCGGTGTTAATTTAGGTCCCGATATTATTATTATTGTTGTTATTATATGTTATATTAACTTTGTATTTTGCAAACTTGCCATCAGCTAGACAATTTAACAAAGGGGCCATAAGTGTGATTTAGGTCGAGTAATGCGACAACCCCTAGACGAGTTTGAGCCAAGATATTTCGACGAAGAGGAACTGCGTGTGAGACCGAACATCTCTGGGATGTTAGCTCGCATCTTCTCTCCTCAATCTACTCTTTTTATGTTGATTTTGTTTTGCAATGAGACTTCCTGGGGTTCAGCAGTGCTTGTGCAGTGCCTGCGACTCTCACGAACTCAGCCAAAAAAATAAAAATTCTCGTAGCGATTTTACGCCTTCAAAAAATTAGTGAGAGTTTTGCCGGTTGGACAATTGTTCGTGGAGAATACAGCAATCAAATCTTTCAACTGGAAAGTCTTCAAACTGATCTGAGTGGAGATGCCTGTGTTGCAAAGGAACTCTGAGTTTCCTCCATTCTGGGAAAGCACATCCGCAAAGGAAGAATCTGTCGCGATTACCAGCCTGAGAAAACGAGATTTCTCTTTCGACACTGCTAAAATTCTCGAACTGTGCGCACTGTTTGTGCCTTAGCAATCCGTATGGCAACTTTCAGACAACTAACTGGCCGCTTGTCGGGTAAACTGAAAACAGTAGAGGGCGGCTGCCGGAGCTCCCAGAATGTGGAAAGCTGTGGGGCAGTGCGAGCACCGAGCAGGAGCCCCGCCTCGGGGCGCTGGGCGCAGGCTCGCGTGGGCTGTCGCAGTCTCACGGCCTCGACAAGCCCACCGAAAGAGCCCCAAGTTCAGAAGCGGCCGGCTCTGCCAGGCACGGTGCTGACTCACTCGAGCTGCCTCACACAAGGGGAGAGAACTGTGACCCGTGGTCGACCATTCTCCCACCACACAGTCAGCAAAACACAGGTACTCTCAGCTAGAATAAATATCGTGTTGTGAAATGTGGCGGACCGTGTTACACAACCTCTGTCTCTTTTCCGCCCCTCCTACGTTACCGTGCATAACGCCGATTCCCGCACCTTCTACTCCTCTGCAGGTGTGCCCCAGGGCTCTGCCCTCTCCCCTCTACTCTACCTCCTGTACATGGCAGATATCCCCCAACCCCCCCCCCCCTTCCAGTACACCTACTGCAGTATGCTGATGACACCGCATTCCTTGCCATCGCTCCTACCCTCAAATGGTCCTAACGCCTTCTCCAGAATCAACTTGACCTTTTTGCCACATAGTGTAACCAGTGGCTCCTGAAAATCAATCCTTCCAGACAATCATCATAGGTCATATCACTCTCTCCTTCCGGCTCCTTGATTTCTCCCTTACCATCTGCGTCCATCCTGTCCGCCTCTTCCCCACCCTCACCTACCTTGGCCTCACCCGAATCCCTCATCTCCGCTCTATCCGATCAAAAGCCCACAACCGCCTCTGACTCATCAAACTCATCTCTGGCCGGACATGGGGGTCGAGCCCCTTTACCATCCTCCACACCTACAAATCCTTAATCTGGCCCATCCTCTGTTGTGACAGTCTCACCTGGATATCGCTCCCCCCCCCCCCCAAATTCTATAAGTCCCTCCAGATCCTCGAGCATCATGGACTCTGCCCATCCTCTGTTGTGACAGTCTCACCTGGATATCGCTCCCCCCCCCCCCCCAAATTCTATAAGTCCCTCCAGATCCTCGAGCATCATGGACTCTGCCTCACCTTCCGTATACACCTCCTGTCCCCCACGTGGCTCCTCTACGACCTGATTCCTTTCCCCCACACGCTCCTATTCCTCGAACATATTTGCATACTCTACACCTCCCGCTGCCTTGATCTCTCTCATCCCCTGGTTGCTCCACTCCTCTCCAGCCCCCGCCCTTTGCCGCGCCTTCACTGTTGTGTCGACCCTACCCTCCATCTTAAACCCTTCGTCTCCTTTCCCGAGGTGGCTTCTGTCAACTCCCCCTCCCACACAATTCCCTCTCTCCCTCCATTTATCCCTCCTATCAACTCTGATCCTCACCTCCATCTCCCTTCCTCTGTCCTTTTCCTGGGCTCCCTCTCCCCCCTTTCCACCCTGTTTTTTCCCTACCTCCCTCCTCTCCCCTGAGTCCGTTTCCCTCCTCTGCCTTTCCCCATTCCCTCTCCCGTCTGCCCTGTCCCCCCTTATGAGTCCTCTCCCTCCGTCAGTTCCCCCCCCCTTTCGTTTTTACTCTCCTCCCCCTTTTTCTCCCCTCATCTGTCCAGGACCCCCACCCCCCATCTGCCCTTGGCTGTGGTGTTACATCTTCGTGCCGATTTTTTAGTGCAGTGTTTCCAGTGATTGTTAAGTGTTGTGTGTCTTTTCTGAAGTGTTGCGAATGGACATCGTACCGTCGCTGGGTGTGATTTTTATATCTCTTGCGAACAGAAACCAGACTGTCACTGTATTTTTTAATTGTCTGTCTACTATTTTACTGCTTCCTGTGTATTTTATTAGCATCGCCCACCCTTTGTTTTATGTTTTAACTTTCCACAATTTTCCGCCATTTTACAATTTACATCACCGTTTTATCACCTGCTTTTATTGTTTCTTATCTTCTTATGTTTTAAAAATTCTGTAGGCTGAAGAGCAGAGTACAAAGCTGCTGCCAGTCCGCCCCCTTCGGGGGAACCGAAATTCAATAAAGGAAAAAAAAGGGGGCTTTTTCCGAGCTCCCTCGGTAGGCAGCGTCGGTTGTCACAGTATAGACGTACTAAAACAAATAAAATCTCCTTCAGAAGAAAGAAAACAAAACATGAAAAAGCTAGCACCACGTCAATATCTAACAACCATTTATAGAACCGCTATAAAGTACAGGGCTATTACAAATGATTGAAGCGATTTCATAAATTCACTGTAACTCCATTCATTGACACATGGTCACGACACACTACAGATATGTAGAAAAACTCATAAAGTTTTGTTCGGCTGAAGCCGCACTTCAGGTTTCTGCCGCCAGAGCGCTCGAGAGCGCAGTGAGACAAAATGGCGACAGGAGCCGAGAAAGCGTATGTCGTGCTTGAAATGCACTCACATCAGTCAGTCATAACAGTGCAACGACACTTCAGGACGAAGTTCAACAAAGATCCACCAACTGCTAACTCCATTCGGTGATGGTACGCGCAGTTTAAAGCTTCTGGATGCCTCTGTAAGGGGAAATCAACGGGTCGGCCTGCAGTGAGCGAAGAAACGGTTGAACGCGTGCGGGCAAGTTTCACGCGTAGCCTGTGGAAGTCGATGAATAAAGCAAGCAGGAAGCTAAACGTACCACAGCCAACGGTTTGGAAAATCTTACGGAAAAGGCTAAAGCAGAAGCCTTACCGTTTACAATTGCTAGAAGCCCTGACACCTGATGACAAAGTCAAACGCTTTGAATTTTCGGCGCGGTTGCAACAGCTCATGGAAGAGGATGCGTTCAGTGCGAAACTTGTTTTCTGTGATGAAGCAACATTTTTTCTTAATGGTGCAGTGAACAATGTGCGAATCTGGGCGGTAGAGAATCCTCACGCATTCGTGCTGCAAATTAGCAATTCACCAAAAGTTAACGTGTTTTGTGCACTCTCACGGGTTAAAGTTTACGGCCCCTTTTTCCTCTGCGAAAAAAACGTTACAGGACACGTGTATCTGGACATGCTGGAAAATTGGCCATGACTGGAGACCGACAGCGCCGACTTCATCTTTCAACAGGATGCTGCTCCACCGCACTTCCATCATGATGTTCGGCATTTATTAAACAGGAGATTGGAAAACCGATGGATCGGTCGTGGTGGAGATCATGATCAGCAATTCATGACATGGCCTCCACACTCTCCCGACTTAACCCCATGCGATTTCTTTCTGTGGAGTTATGTGAAAGATTCAGTGTTTAAACCTCCTCTACCAAGAAACATTCCAGAACTGCGAGCTTGCATCAACGATGCTTTCGAACTCATTGATGGGGACATGCTGCGCCGAGTGTGGGAGGAACCTGATTATCGGCTTGATGTCTGCCGAATCACTAAAGGGGCACATATCGAACATTTGTGAATGCCTAAAAAAACTTTTTGAGTTTTTGTATGTGTGTGCAAAGCATTGTGAAAATATCTCAAATAATAAAGTTATTATAGAGCTGTGAAATCGCTTCAATCATTTGTAATAACCCTGTAATTGTTGATATCTTCCATTTGACTGGTGAAGTCTCCCATTTGTAAGGTATGCTACCATCCTAATTGCATGGAAACGTCTTGATCGCTAAAATCTCCCGCCCCCCGCCCCTTCCTTCTTTATTCCCCTCCATCCCTTCATGCTGCCCTTCCCTCCAGTTACTCGGTTCTCCACCCCTCCTCACCCCCTGCCTATTTCGGTAAACACCTTCCCCTGTCTCGCCCCCCCCCCCCCCCAAGTATCTCAACATGTTTCCATCTGCCCGCTACCCTGGCCTTCGTGCCCCCCCCCCCCCCCGCCTGCCCCGCACAACCGCTCCCCGTTGTTCGTATTCATCCCCAGTCCACCCTCACACAGTTGTAGTAGCTATTATTTTGTGTTATGGTTTTGTTTACATGGCCCACCTGTGGTGTCAAATAAGTTGAAACTTGCTCGCTTTGTTTGACAAACTGTGATTAAAAAATTGTTTTCTTTCTCGACGGAGTACTTGGATAGTATGCCAAGTTTCCTAATGTGCTGTATGATCTTTGTGTATGTCCCATGACACGTTTTGACTCCCAGCCAGCCTTCACTTGACACGGACGCCACCTGCAGCCGAGTCGACGTAACGCGTCCCTCGCGCCTGCTGCCTTCAGGTCAGTTGAGCGCGCGATGCCGATGAGTGCGGGCAACGGAACGCGCGCGTCCGTGCCAGCCGGCTGGGTCGCGCCGGGGCCGGCCGCTGGCCGGTCGGTGGGGCCTGCCCCTCCGGCCGCTCCCCACAGGACGGATACAACGGCGACGACCCCTGCAACGACAACGGATTCTGACAGGCAACATAATGAGGACAGGACGACGACGAGCGCTATGCGAATGCAGAGCGGAGGACAACATACGTCAAACCCCTATGACGAGCGACATCAGCTAACACAGAACGATCGGCAACAACGGGAACTAAGACGTGAAATACAACACACGATTCTGCAAAGTCAGGAAGTATACGACAACCGCACTAGTACAGTTCCTACTTCACAGCCTGAAGAACAAGTAGACGACGTGGAACAATTTTCTCCTCCAGAAGACGACGACGAAATGGAGGGAGTCTCCTCTGAAGAAGTTTGGACCATGCAGCCCACAGACGGAGAGGGCGATTTTACACTAGTTCGCCAAAGAAAACGACTCAACGCTTCTCCTAAGCTGAACGACTCTCGGAAGCGACAACGTCCAGAAGAACTGAAAACTTCCAACCGTTATGCGGCTATTGCGACGGAAGATAATACGGATGCTCCAGAACGTATGGGCCACACGAGTGATGTCAATCTCGAAGCAGATAAAGAGGGGACAGATGGCTCTGGTCGGAACTTACTACGCAAAGTACCGCCTGTTACTATTTACCATACCAAGAACTACATGGGACTCAACAAGGCGCTGAAAGCGATTATTGACGGCAGTCTTAAGGCCGTCTACCAACGAGACAGGATCAAATATCACTTGGACTCCTATGAAGATCAACGGCGGGCCATCAATTTCTTTGTGTCGAATGACATCCACTTTTTTACACATCAGGCCCCAGAGGACAGGGACCTCAAAGTGGTTGTCAAACGTCTACCTGCCGAAGTTACGGAGGAAGAACTGAAAGCCGCTCTGATAGAGAAGGGTTTCCCTCTCATCAACGTCCACCAGTTTAAAAATCGAGACGACCACACGAAGGAATTACGACCTCAAGATGCTTACTGTGTCACGTTGCCAGCCCAAAAGGAAAACTACAAGATTTACGTCATCAAATACCTTCTATATACTAAAGTCGTTATTGAAACCTACAACAGACAAGAAGGACCTGTTCAATGTCGCCACTGCCAGCGATTCGAACATACGGCTAATTATTGCAGCTTGCCTGCTCGCTGCGTTCGATGTGGAGGGCAACACCGATCTTCAGCATGTACTCAACTCCGAGGGGCTCCGCCGAAATGTGCTAACTGTGAAAAGGACCATCCTGCCACATGGCGTGGTTGCCAGAAATACCAGGAACTTCTCAGGAAATACACACAACGGTCTTCCCCGCAGCCATCTCAACGGAGGACTCGTGTAATACGGAACTCCAACCTGACGCCACACCCTCCACCCCACCGTCGGCAGACGCCACAAGAACAGCCGGCGGCGACACGGCAGCCAGTAACACAGCCTCCTCCTGAAACACTTCCACCTCGACAGCAGCGCCAGCATTATTCATACGCCCACGCAGCATCACCACGCCGACCGGAACCGGAAACCTACGTCTCACCAGCTCATTTGATGGAATCTATAGCTCCAGCCCTCTCTGATGTCGCCAAACTTCCCACCGCCGTGCAGCAACAACTAGTGGGGATACTTTCTTTAGTCGAAAGTGTATTGAAGGCCTTTGGAACACCTTAAGATGGATCGCCCTGGGACCACGAGAAACCTGAAAATTTGTATATGGAACGCCAACGGAATGAAACACAAGAAAACAGAATTCACTGAATTTTTACGTCACAAAATCGACATCGCACTTGTCTCGGAGACGCACCTTAGTCCAACAACTGAGCTCATATTTCGTAACATGTACGTCTATAGAACGGACAGACAAGGCCAACGAGGTGGAGGGACCGCAGTTCTGCTTAAAAGAGAACTGCGGCACCATCATGAAACGCTACCACACCTCCAACATCTGGAGGCAACAGCAGTAACAGTTCGATCGGCGGCAGGCAACATCACTTTCATTGCGGCGTACAACAGCCCCGGTAAAAACCTGGTGCCAGACGACCTAAGGAGTATCTTCACCAATTTTGACAAAATCTGCCTAGGAGGTGACCTTAACAGCAAGCACGTCGCGTGGAATTTCCGGGGTACGAACCCTCGTGGACGAACTTTGATTGCCATGGAAGAAGAACTGGGCATCACAGTCCATGGCCCACGAGAGCCCACACGTATTCCTTACGTCGATCGGCAAGAAGCAGACGTCCTAGATATTGCTGTCATCAAAAATATCGAGACGAACCTCCAGCTCCGCACCGTCGACGATCTTTCGTCTGACCACCGACCTGTTATCAGCATAGTGGAAAACGCAACGGCCAACCTTCCGCCCCCAACCTCACAAACTCTGAACTGGGGTCAATTTCGGACATATCTTGACAACAATATCTGCCTGACGCAGGACGTTTCAACACCGGAAGCCATCGACATCAAACTTTGACGCAGAAGATAAAGCTAGCCCAACGGAGGGCAACTACTCACACTGTCTACCCTGTAGTAGCTTTCGACGAGTTCCCGCCTCTACTCCAAGAACTGAAGACACAGAGAAACAGGAGCAGGCGACGTTGGCTCCGCTATAGAAACCCGATCGATCGACGAGAAACACACGTCTTAACACGAGAACTGCACAGGAGAGTAGCCGAGTGGCGACAGCAGGTCTGGGAAGATAAGATGGATGAATTCTTACTTCGAACCAAGAACGAATGGCAGGTAGTCAAGAACATACGACACCAGCGGCCACCTAAGCGAGTCATCAGAGGACCAGATGGCCTCCTCTATGACGAACTCGCCCAGGCGGAGCTGTATGCTACGACTTACCAAGAACAGATGTCTACACCAGCGGCCCCCGTGAACGACGTCCGCCTGCAAGAACAGGAAGCCGTCGTTACAGCAGAATGGACTGCTTTTCGTACTGCGCCTGTGCAGAGCCGCTTACAACTCACCACACCAGCAGAGATCCGTAAAATTATCCGGAAGACTCGGAATAATGCGCCGGTCAACGACTCCATAAGCAACACCGATTTGAAACACTTGCCCAGGAAGCCAACTATGCTCCTTACCCGAATTCTCAACAGCTGCCTTCTGCGGGATATTTTCCTACGGCGTGGAAGACGGCTCGAGTAGTTCCAGTACCCAAGCCAGGTAAAGACCCAGCAGAACCCAACAGTTACCGGCCAATTAGCCTCTTGCCGATCCTTGGCAAGGTGCTCGAGAGAGTGCTGTTGAAGAGGCTCCATGACACGCTTACAGCGCATGATGTTATACGACCCGAACAATTCGGTTTCAAGGACAAGTTATCTGCCGAACTTCAACTTCTGCGGATCACCGAACGGATACAAGACGGATACAACAAGCAGCACTTCACGATTGGTGTCTTCCTTGACATCGAAAAAGCTTACGATAAGGTGTGGCGGCCCCACCTTATCGTCAAAATGCATCGCACTACCCCTATTGCGGATTGTTACATTAGACTCATAGACAGCTTTCTGCAGGACAGGAAACTGTATGTCCGAGTCGACGACAAAAACTCCGAAATGAAACTGATCTCCGCAGGAATTCCGCAGGGCTCTGTCATTTCGCCTCTGCTTTTCAACTTATATATAAATGACATCCCAACAGTCCCCCTTGTTACGGCGAGTTTTTATGCGGACGATACGGCCTTTCTGGCAACTGGACGACACTTGGACCAGCTAATCGCTATGATGCAACGGCAACTTGCTGTAATGGAACGCTGGGCGCTGCAAAATAAGATAACCATCAACCCGACGAAGACGGCAGCCGTTCTATTCACACGGAGGAAACCAGTTCTGAACGACAGACTCCAAATAACTGACCAGTTTATCCCATGGTCGCCGGGAGTGAAGTATCTCGGTGTCTACCTTGACAAAAAATTACTCTTTACGCAGCATATTGACGACAAGAAGACGGCAGCCCAGAAGATGGCCAGGTCATTGATTCCGTTTCTGAAGAATAAGGATCTCAACCCTAAGACTAAACTCCAATTGTATAAGGCAACGGTGGAACCCACAATGTTGTATGGCTCCACCTCGTGGGGAACTACGTGCGTCTCCAACTACAACAAACTCCAAGCGCTGCAAAACATTTGCTATAGATGGATCACAGGAGCTCCATGGTGGAAAAGAAACGTCGACATCCGCACCGCACTCCACGAGACCACTATACAAGAGAAGGTCCATGACAAGGCTCTACCAGATTTTGACAAGATCGATGCCCTTAGGGACGAAGTTCGACAATTAGAATCGGTAGGAACGGTAAACCCTGCAAGATGGCACAAGTATAGAGTACCGAAGTCAATAACGTTTCACGCCTCATAGGCAATCTGTCATAACACGAGGAAGCAGTCACACATAACAGCCTTGACACATTTCACCCTCCACAAGAGATAGACATCACCAAAGACAGCAGGCTAAAGGACCCATTGCGTGCCCAAGCCTAACTGAATGTGTAATAAATAAAGTGTTTTCCTTTTATCCTTACATCCCATCCTAGAAGAATAAGTCATCAAGGATGATCTCTCCAGTCCACACTACACACTTAAAAAAAAATAAAAAAAATCCTTCAGGTCTCCATGTGACGTCTTCTGCAAATACGCCTGCCTAACGGCAATCGCACACCATGTATTGCTTACATGTATGAGCTTTCCTAGCCATATTGTTAGTACTTGTACTTCGTATGTACTTCCGTACCTGCTGTTACTTTGGCCATGTAACTGTTATGTATTACTTTTCTAATTTGTCGTTTCTGTAAGTTTTGCCACAGTTATGTGATAATGATAGCTCTAAATGCGTCATAAATAAAGATTTTCCGATAGAGACGTTTCATAGCATTACTACGTGCCAAAAATGCACATAGGAGAATCGTAAAGAATTGTTGGCAAAAGTTATATGGAAACATAGAATGAAAAACCACAGGTTGAATGAATCATGTTTCCGTGCAGAGTGTTGTTTGTGTCACGGGTTCGAGTACACGTGCGCCAGCATCTACTGAGTCGATAATGAGGTTTCTCGCTGTCCTGGAACAGCGTCGCATGCCGGCCGTGTTCGCCACGCAGGTGTGCGTACTGGCCACAACTAGATGGCGGCTGAGGTCTTTGCGCTGGACGGCTGCCGGTGTCGCTGAGAGAAACCACCGCCGACACACGAAGCGTTTGTCCGCGAGGCGTCCGTAGGGGCTGTTCGCTTACTTGCCGAGTGTGCCTCGGAACGACGCCCCCGCCCCCGGCGCAGGCAACACTGGAACACTGAAAGAGCGTCTAAAAACCCAATTTTCCAACCGTCACTTCTTCACAAATACACAAAAACATCGACGCAAGTTCCTAAACACGAATTTATTGCCAGCCTCTATTTCTGATAATTTTATTGAAATACTGAATCCGTAGAGGGAAATGGCACTATTTTTAAAACTATCTCCAGATTTGAAAATTATTCACGACTGATCATAGAACCGTAATAGACGTATGGAAGAATGCAACGATAAGACAACAACTGGAACGATGAAACTTCCTGGCAGATTAAAACTGTGTGCCGGACCGAGACTCGAACTCGGGACCTTTGCCTTTCGCGGGCAAGTGCTCTACCAACTGAGCTACCGAAGCACGACTCACGCCCCGTCCTCACAGCTTTACTTCTGCCAGTATCTCGTCTCCTACCTTCCAAACTTTACAGAAGCTCTCCTGCGAACCCTGTAGAACTAACACCCCTGAAAGAAAGGATATTAAGGGGGGCGTGGCTTAGCCACAGCCTGGGGGATGTTTCCAGAATTAGATATTCACTCTGCAGCGGAGTGTGCGCTGATATGAAACTTCCTGGAAGATTAAAACTGTGCCCCGCACCGAGACTCGAACTTGGGACCTTTGCCTTTCTCGGGCAAGTGCTCCACCAACATGCTTGGGTAGCTCAGTTAGTAGAGCACTTGCCCGCGGAAGGCAAAGGTCCCGACTTCGAGTCTCGGCCTGGCACATAGTTTTAATCTGCCAGGAAGTTTCGTATCAGCGCACACTCCGCTGCAGAGTGAATATCTCAACTGGAACGATAATTTCCGGAACAACCAAAATAATATTAAAGACCCCCCCCCAAAAAAAAATTACATTAAAAACAGTTCTTTCGTTCCATAACAGACCATGTGGCTGGCGTTTGTAAGAGAGAAATTCTGTACGCTTCAGTGAGTGCACCGAACCTCAATTGTGCGTGCCACTCATTAAAAGCACAGACATGACAGCGTGAGTTACTGTCTACGAAAAGAAACATATCGAAAGAGACCCAGCCTGGCTAGTTCAGTGCATCAGTGGCGTAAGCTGGACGAAAACAAAACTTAACGACAGGAACTGGAGGGAAAAAAAGCGAGCGTCACTTTCCCAATAGAACTCAAAGTCCCTCCCTGCGGGACTTGCACTATCAGTGCGGCCCATACCATTCTGAAAGCAGGAGCGCCGGTAGAGACCAAACTGTCTTCTACCATGGCTACATTTCATATTTCTCAAAGAAAATAAATAGCGAATTCAGTGACGTATTTCCCGATAAGTAGACTGGACGCCATTCTGCCCATTTCCGTGCACCTTCGAAGAGGCCATCCCCAAGTCCTGACCTGTCACCTCGCGACAACGCATTACGAGGGTTGATTACACAGAGGGTCGCTGCCACACTTTACGATACACATCACGAACTTGTGGATGCTGTTCGACGTGCATTTGCTGGTGACGAGAATTTCATATCGCAGATGGAAGAGATCATACTGTCTTATGAAAACGATGGTGTACAAGCGGAACGCTCTATAATAAATAATAAAGAATAGCCGCTCTACCTCAAAATTGTCCTCGGCCGTGATCTCATATTAATACAATGGGACCATCTTTGCATATGTGGACACGGGCCTGTCGAGTTAGGTGAGACAGGTGTGACGGTCGGCCCACCTGCAGGGTGTCGCAGCGTCCGGACGTTCCGAGTCCTGGACGCGCTGAGCGCCTCAGTTCCCGTCCGGCCGCGACACCCACGACAGCGGCCGAAATTAGACCGTCGGTGAACGCGCAGGGCTCGGTTAAGGCGACGGTGCTGACTCAAATGTTCATCTGCCTGCGCGAAAATCAAGGAAAGCATCCCCTGTTCGTGATCTGTAAAATTTGTAAATCTGTAAGAGTTTTTGTCACTTCCAAACAAGTGACATTTAGCAATGTCATTAGTTATTTCTCCACGTTGAAATCAATGAAACAGTTCAATGCTAAACTTCAATAATGATTACCACGAAGTAGCATCACTTCAGGAACACAAAACTAGGACTCACAGGAGAATAAATACTGTAACGGAGACGTGCATATATTCTGAAAAATACAGATACTTCTACTTCTCTAGCGTGCCTGTCTTTTGACACGTTTCAACTGGAGACTTACCATCTTGTCCTTTTCTGAGCATCTTCCTCGATCTGTTTATACGTCCGTCCTCTTGTAATGTCGTACATTTTCCAATTCTCTTCCTACCTCTTCCCCTCACTCATTCCACTATTCCCTCTATAATTCTTTGACAAGACAGTTCCTAGGCAGCATATGTCCTAGCAAAGATATCTTCTCTGTTTCTGATCACTTCCAATAATCTTCTTTCTCCTCCTATTTCCCATCATCACTGCTTCTTCATTATTAAGTTTTTCAGTCGTTCTTCTCCATATTTAAAAACTTTCTAGATATATTTCTTCTGTCTTCTTAACTGTATGTCATTCACTACGCAAGAGACATAACATTTAGCAAATCTTTTCGTTAGTTCTTTTGGAATTCTTATGCCTGCTAGTAACTCTCTCACGTTTTGAAATATTATCTAGGAATTCTCTAGGAACTGTTGTACGTTTTCATATGCTGTCTTTCGCATAGATATCCTTCTCCTTGTTTCTTCTACACAGCTTCCGTTTCATTAAACTTCATACGTACAGGAAGGATTTTACTAGTTCTATCTATGTTTACATCTAGGTATGTCTTAATTAAAATTTCCGTCCCGCTTTTTCTCACCAGTTTTGTCTTTCCTATATTTATCACCGTACCATACTCCTTCCCCTTGCTACGACTTTCTTCTGTAGCTTCTCTTCTGGTTCCGACCGACAGTGGTTAGCACACTACACTGGCATTCGGGAGGACGACGGTTCAAACCTGCGTCCAGCCATCCTGATTTAGGTTTTCCGTGATTTCGCAGAATCGCTTCAGCGAAATGCCAGGATGGTTCCTTTGGAAGGGCACGCCCAATTTTGGTTCACCATCCTTCCGTAATCCTGGGATGCCCTCCGTCTCTAATCACGTGGTTGTCGAGGGGAGTTTAAAGACTAATTTCTTCCTCGTCTTCTGATTCAACCAGCACATTCTTGATCATCCGCTTATAGACTTTATCATTTCCCCTGGAATTTCAATGTCTCCCGTATCCTCTAGGTCCTTATCTATCAATTCCACTGCGTGTGTGTTGAACCGTTTCGGTGGCAGTGAGCACCCTCGCCTTCTCATTCCATACTCTTACTGTCACTTTTTGTTTTGTATATATCTCCTTACTTAATTTTCTATCTTCCCAGTCTATACTGACTTCGTAAAAACCCCAGTATTATATTCCTACTGACCCTATCGAAAGTCTTCTCCAAATATACACCTCCTCGATAATTTTTGTCATTGTTCCTCCAGTTAGCATCTCTTGTTCCTTTACCCCTTCTGCAACCGAAGTTGTTTATTTCAAGCATTTTCGTCTACTTTGTTTTCAATTCCCCGTATTATGACTTTTTGTAACGTGATTTATAAAAGTAGTTGTCCTATGGTCCTTGCATTCTTCTGCGTTGAACTTTTTTGGTAAAAGTACTGGAATGATCTTATGTACATCACAAGACCAAATTCTTGTGTTATAAATTCTACTTACTACCTCAATCTGGCTATTGAATTTGGACTAAGACTTTCTCCAATACGCATTTCAATACATACTGATTAACCAGGACATTATGACCACCTGCCTAATAGCAACTTTGGCACGGATGACAATGGGACACATTGTAGCGTGGAAGCAGTGAAGCCTTCGCAGGTCACTGGAGGAAGTTGTCACAACGCCTGTACACACGAGTCATCCAATTCCCATAAATTCTGGGGATCACGGTGACGAGGTCTGACGGCACTTTCAATCGCATCCCAGGTGTGTTTGGTCGGATTCAGATCTGGCGAGGTGGGGGCCAGTACATCTATGGGATCTCGCCACTGTGTTCCTCGAACCACTCCTGGCCTTGTAACATGGCGCATTATCTTGATTAAAAATGCCGCTGCCTTCGAGTGACACGATCGCCAGGAAGGGGTGTACTGGGTCTCCAACCAATATACGATTCTCTTGTGCAGTCGTGGTGCATTGCAAGTGCCCCGCTGGGTGCGAACGCAAGTGTTGCCCAGAGCACGACGGAGCCGCTGCCACCTCCAGCTCGTCTCTGTTCCGCAGTACAGGTGTCGAGGAGCTGCTCTCCTGGAAGAGGATGGATTCCTGCCCTGCCGGGGGCACCACGGAGAAGGAATCGGGATTGATGAGGTCGTGCAATGCTCCACCACTGCGCCACATGGCCATTCAGTCGTAGTTGCCGATAGTAGGGGGACAAGGTTTGTGAATGCGCACGTTGCATTGTTACCAAATTTATTCAAGATGGCAGCAATAACGTCATCCAAGATGGCGGCATGCAGACTTGGCAACATCGCATGACCTCATCCAAGATGGCGGATTTTGGCGGGAGAATAGTCCAATTGTGCTACGTCCACTAACCTAACCTCAACAAAAAATGGGAGGAAGATAGGCCAATTGTGCTATGTCCACTAATCTAAGCCTCCAGAAGAAAAAATGGCGGCAAGTTTAAATTCCAACATGATAATGCATGCAAAGACCGTACTTGTCTTTATTATTATTCATTATCATTTATTAACATTCATTATTATTCATTGTCATTTATTATCATTCATCATCATTTATTATGATTTATTATTATTTATTATCATTTTTTATTATTTTTTATTATCGACCTGCCTCCACTAGAAAATTCACACCAAATTCAAATTCGAACACAATAACGGCTGCAATACCTTACTTTTGTTTATTATTATTTATTATCATTTATAAACATTCATTATCATTCATTGTCATTTATTATCACTCATTATCATTTATTATTATTATTATTATTTATTATTATAGGCCTACCTCCACTAGAAAATTGCGCCAAATTCAAATTCCAACACGATAATGTCTCGAAAACTGTACTCCTACGTATTATTATCATTTATTATTTATTCAAGATGTCCAACTTTCTCGGCGAGAAAGCCATTTTCCTTACATCCATAACAAAAATCTGTCACAAGTTCAAATCCCAACACCATAATTGATCACACGTACGAACTTTCTCCCTCACTTACCTTTTTACTGGTAGCCTATCATAATCGCGTCAAATAATAAACTGCACTTATACTAACGTAATTCACGTCCTTTCATTTTGCAGGGTGGAAGGGACTGAAGACTTTATTTCAAGCAGTACGGTCATCACTTGTTCTCCAACGCAGTCAGCACACACATCTTAGATATCGCAGTGCAGTCACCACAACGTCCGCGCTCCAACTGAATTAGTTCAAATCCTCGCCACCCCCTGGCCAGCGTGCGGAGGCACTGCCGACGCCTGTCACGTGAGGCGGCCGGCCACTCGTGCTGGACTGGCGGTACGCTGGGGGCGAGCCCAGCCAGCACCCCCACGTCGTAAACATGTTTCTGCTGGACACGCTGGAATTTGCCGAGTTTGACGTCACGGCGGCCCCTTGTCCACTCATTACGTGTATTCGTTTCCCGCCAAAATTGTCTGCCTCGCAGCTGAATCACACAACGGTCGACCGTTCGCTGCCACACTTTTGGCGCCACGTTCAAACCTGTCGATCCCGACCGCTCACCGCCCACCACGTGTCCCTGTGCGAGCGAGAACGCAGTGCTACAATTTCGGCGGCAAAGTTTGCTCAATAGTGCAATCCGCCATGACTATATAACAGCACGTTTGGACCGCACTAGAATGCCCGCTAATTTACTCGCTCTCACGCACGCATAATAACTGTACAATCGCTGCGCCGCCGACCCGCTTACGTCACACACCCTCCATACACGCGACGGCCATAGCCTACTGTAAATACGTGGAAAATGACTCTTTATTTGAGACATTAGGGTCATGCAGGTGTGTCCCAACTGACTTCTCCATGCTCACACAGCGAAACTCCAGAGCGCAGCTGACATACGCGCGGCCGGCTGAGCCCGCTCCATCGGCAGCTCCCTGGCCGGCTGACGTCAAGCGACCAGTGGTGCCCGCACACCCCCATGGCCAGCGCGCCAGGTAGGCGGCGAGCTGCGCCTAAGGGTCCCGCCACAAACGGTCAGCTGCGCTAGCCTCAGAGTCCGACTACGTAAACATCTTTCTGCACCCGCGAGCACTTAACACTGGACAGGATGGAACCTGTCGACCACGTGCTGGACAAAGGATACGTTTGGCGCCAGAGTTTGTCCGACAGTGGAATTCTTCATGACCGTATAACAGCGCGTTTGCTCGTCGCGAGAACGATCGCTAATTCACTCTCACCATGCTGATACATTAAATAATCCCATGTACAATTTCATATACGTATGCAAACGTGTTCAACTCCATAATTTCAACTACTTTTCGAGGACCAGACCGCCACCTCCTCTTCCTAGGAACCAGTGCCAAGTTTGAAATCTGCCAGTAAAGAAAGCTCACTTGTGCTTCCGCCACCAACCTAAGAAAATTGTTTCAAACTAAGCCACCAGCACTCAACCTCTTCCTACACGTTTCTGGTAAACCGACTCACCCTGCACTAGGTCCATGGACCGAGGAACGAATTTACTTTATTTAGGAATGGAGTATATGTATCACATCGACATGTCCCACCTCATACAGACCTGCAAAACACTCCTACATAACTCATTTATAATGTTCTAGACACACGCTTGCTAATTGTAAACAGTTAAAAATTACTCATAGCACAGCCTACAGACATGCGAACCGCTCGTAAATAACGCAAAACATTTACCTCCAAATAGCCAAACAACTACTAATTTTCGGAAATAATTTCAGTGCGTAGGCTGATGGAAGGAAGAACTTTATTTGCGACATATCTTTTTGAACCTTTGACTTCTCATAGGTTTCGATATGTAAGGCTGACATAAGGCAGTTTCTGAACTCCAGTAGTGCACTACACTTGGCAACACAACCAAGATATTCATTCCAATCCAGACCTGTAACTCCTCTACAGATAAATTTGTCCAGTTATTTGTCTACTCACTCACATTCTGAGCAGATTGCCGTTATTGCGCAAAAACAGCTCAGACTGCATTGTGCTGCTCGGGGAAGTAAGGAAGGGCTGCACTCTATTTATTTGGAGCCCTTTTATTTAGTCGTGGAGTATATTTGTCACAAAACACCCGCACTGATCCGACTGTGGTCATCTGACACTGACCACAAACACGTAAACAACTCCAAATTTTACCACACAATAGCAAACGGCTCTTAAATAATGCAGTACACAATATCAGCGGACGAGCTCTGTACTCTTAAACTCTCCAAATAAAGCACCGCACAGTGCACAGACATGCTCGCAAAATAGTGCAACATACGCACCCAAACACCACCAGCTGCCAAACCGACCAAAAGGCTCTCCTCGGCCTCCCCCAAACATGACCTCAACACAGTCGCATTCGCACCTATCACCAGAGAAATTGATATCGCCTATGCGCCTTAGATTACGCTCCAAGGCAGGCCGTGCGTGCGTGCGGTCGGCGGGGAAGGGGATTCCAGAGTCTCCGGCCAAGTTCTGCTTCCGAGCGCTCGTGGACAGCCGACACATTTCAAAGCTTCATTGTTCTTCTCATGTATACCGCCGGCGTCTCGGGTCTGGACCTGCCTTCGCGTCTGTTGACAGAATAGCTCATCACTCGAATAACGCGGCCGGGAAAACATTTACTACTCGCATGCAACCGAGATGGTGACGGAAAACCAATCACTCTGATCTGCGCTGCAGGCGCGTGTAATCATTGAGAACACTCTATTTATTTTTTTCGAACAACTTATTTATTCATACAGTATATCTATCACGCAATCACAAAACACCAATCCCAGATGTGCCCTGGGCCATGTTGCACAGCCCACAGACACGCACCCAATCATAATTTCAGTACACACTATAGCAAACTGCTACTAAATAATACATCACACAGATGTGTAGATACGCTCAGTGCTCGTAAACTATCCTAATAACGCATAGCAGAGCCTGCAGATCCGCTCGCAAAATAACCCAGCAGACGTGCGCTGGTACCCCCACTCTGCAGCCTGCCCACAGGATCGTGAAGTCACCCATCTGTCTGATTTCAGACCTCGCACAGCCCCTGCTCGGCTTCCGCAAGCGTGAGTTGGCACGGTCAATGCGCTCGTCAGCGGTCAAAGCACACACATACGTCCGTCCAGGACCGCGATCCCGAGCCGCGACCACCGAACACGGGTGAAAGTCAACTTTATATCAGCGTAGCATAATTCCAAAGCGCAGCCTCCATACGCTAGACACATCATAGCAGCACATGTCTTTACCTCCTATGACACTGTAGCACACTGTGCATTGCTCCTCACACGACATTACACGGCCCTTTAACTAAACATAACTATACATCCCTGCTCTCACCTCGTCGCGTGACCAGCCATCTAAAAACCTTCTCAATATTATTCTTACTCTACAACTTATTTTTTAATAAGATCTAATTTACACCTCCCATCGCACCTAACCTCACACCCGTCCCACCATCAACATACGCAAACGTCCTCAACCCTATCTTGACACTCATATATTACCCCACAAACTATGCCCATCAATCAATTTACCATTCTCATCCCCTCTTTTCGAATTACAAACGTAGCCTCTATCTAAACACCAATCAAATCATCTTTGTCGCACTTTCAACAGTAAAATTAATTTTACACACACCCAGAAATACCAAACGCAATTAAAGACTCAAACTTTTATACAGAGCATCAAGCACATACGACACTCAGTCCAATATTCAAAGCCTGGTCCATATTTACCACCTCCTCCTTCAATTAAATATTATTACCATTGCTGTAACATTCTACCAGCGCTCGATTTGTACATATTTTTCCGCTCTTAACTGTTGTCACTAGCGGTCGAATATCACTATCTATAGATGGCATAAATTTCCACATAAAAAAAATCTCGCCCCGCCGTTTAGAGACTCCTATATCCGAACACATAGCATCAATCAACTATCACTTGCTCTCATCTAATAACTCATCCATCAGGTCTGGGGGCAAGATCATCCCTTTCTTTCTTTCCTTCTTTCAGCAGCAGACAGCTATTTTTTTTACAGTGGTAGCTAAACTGCGCCATCAACTTAACATCACCGTTCGCGAAACATATCTTCAAATACGTAAACACACTTACTCAATTACACAGCGGTCTCGCTGAGGACATGACCTTCCATATTACAGTTCTTAATCCAATAACCACCGAAACAAGTACTAAATGCTCAAACTAATCCCATAGCGCCTTACAAAGCGAGTGTCCGAGCGCCGCCGGCGGCATGTCAAAGCCACATAGCTGTCCATCTTAACAGCCGTCCACTCAGCCCCAGGACCAGACTGCTGAAGTGGGCTCCCCCTATACCTGCTCTCCAGCTATTGTCTAAAGACATACAGTGCACAAATGGATTCCTGAATAGCGCAGATCTCTATCTGCCCCTTGCAACTCCAACAGGACATGTAAACAGTGTCTCCCCCAGCCAGCGAACCTGACGTCATTCACCCTTCGCTGATAATTTCCACTCACATATATAAAACCATATTCACTCCTGCCAAAACTCACTTAATAATAAGAAAGCATTCTCCCTTTCTAAGCATAGATGAGTATGCATTTATCTTCACCCATCTGATCTCTGCAATTTAAGTCGGAGAAATACATATCTATTACCTTCTGCAACCTGTCTATAAACAGAACGATCTCAGTTACTACAACAGGACCTTGTTTTGGCCATTTGCCGGAAATGCGCGCAATGTTGTACGCCTCAAACTAGGTACAAGTACAACAGATCCTCAACACCCTATCATCTTTATCTTCTACCATCAAACAGTGGAAAAGTCATGAAGGCACCAATGCGATCCACCTCCAGCGCAGACAAACGGAATTCACAATACTCCCCCAGAATAACTCAAGAGTGCAACTATTGTGAATTGGCAGGAGCCAATTCACGGGGTTTGAAGGAAGCCGAAAGGCACGCGTTTAAGCTCACGCAGGCTGGCGTGAGGTCTGGAACAGGTAAAGTAATTATAGTATCAAGAAAAGTACGTAGCTGGAATACTTAACTTTAATCCATAATTGGTGAACATCGGTCTGACTGTACATGCATCACAAGATTAATAGCAAATGATAATGGCGCCTTGCTAGGTCGTAGCAATTGACGTAGCTGAAGGCTATGCTAACTATCGTCTCGGCAAATGAGAGCGTAATTTGTCAGTGAACCATCGCTAGCAAAGTCGGCTGTACAACTGGGGCGAGTGCTAGGAAGTCTCTGTAGACCTGCCGTGTGGCGGCGCTCGGTCTGCAATCACTGATAGTGGCCACACGCGGGTCCGACGTATACTAACGGACCGCGGCCGATTTAAAGGCTACCACCTAGCAAGTGTGGTGTCTGGCGGTGACACCACAGCAACCATCCAAGAATTCCTAACAGCTCACCAAATCCAACACCTCAAACTACAAATGCCTATATGAACAAGATCATATTAAATATACACACACGCTGCAGAGACCCCTTTAAAGTTTGATCACCCATACTCTAAGCGAATGAGAAGCTGCCTCTGGCCCTTGTTCAAACAGTGTTTTCTAACATCCTTTTGCACACTGCCGAGCATTTCGTCTTTCTGCCGCGACTTCGAAGTCGGTGTCTGATTCTAAACAGACATTAACACGGACTGATGCACGGCCTCTCACAGGAAACTATACCTTGCACCTTATAAATCATATTCTTACAGTCGGTAGCATAGCATTGAATGATTTTAAATAAAGGACACCCACAACACAAGGAAAATAGAAGAGCCTGCTGGCGTTGTAGCCACTTTCCTCGAAAGTGATTGACCACCTCTAAATTTAAACTCATATGTCGCAGTGACTGAATAGTTTATAACTTTGCATTCAATTTCTAGTGACTGGTCATTTTTGCACACAAGTACAGGATCACCGTTTTCGGTGCTAGCAACCCTGGAAGTTGCGCTCCATCAACCAAAATTTCTCCCCCAACTCAAGCAAGCATTGTCAGTCAATCATTATGTCGTACCCAATGCACAGATGCGATGGATAAGACACCACGGATCTACTGTAATATTATCCATCACAGCTGATATCGCGAAAAATTTTACAATAAGTCCAACACTGGCCAATCATGTGACAGCTTGTTTTCTTAATTTCAGTATCATAGCTAAACCATACATCCTCTACTTTGCAAGTATCATTGCAACCATTCATAGATGACTGCTCAGCACGTCCATTCACACTTAATTCTCGAACACATAAAGACGATCAAATTATACCAGACAACGCTATACATATTTCTAAGACCTCGCGCATAGTACTCGATCAATCTCTCTGCGTATGGCGGTCACAGACCTATCTAGTCCTCGTACGTTAAAAGACCATCCTCACCTCGGCATTGACCAGCCTACCCCACAACATCGCTACCCAATTATTCCTCAACTGAGCAGACGAATACAGCTACACCTCTCTTGACTGAATAGAGCTTTCCCAGTACTAATCCAGCCAAGTGCACCACATTTCTCGAAATGTAACCAAGTCTTGGAGCTTACCACACCATATCGATCTATAGTAACAGATCTCAAAGTGCCTTAATTTAATAGCATACAGTTAAGAAGAACAAGAACGGAGCGATATTTATACACAACGTAGTTCGATAGATTTTTAAGCAAATCATCCAACCTATCATGTGTAAAGTATTGTTCTAGAGTCCATGATCGGTGCATCGAAGGTTCCGGTTGGAGAGAGAGAGAGAGAGAGAGAGAGAGAACATAAACACACATACACTCCTAAGACTAGAACGTTCAGCACTTAAAAACGGGCAATAACCTTAGATGGCTTACTTTTCCGTCCTGTCAGACATACATCCTTCTCCCCGGTCACCTTACGCTAAGCTATCTCTACCCCAATCGTAAAACTTTTCCTTTCTATGATACGAGCCCAATATAGCCCTACGGGCACGTCTAGTGCCCAATGATCACACCAGATTACGAGTCAGAAATAATACTATTACTCCATCAGGTCTATATAAAAAATGATAGTTATTAGCAGCTGGTACATCCTACAAGCAAACAGATACGTATAACAGCAGCGTCCAACATGTGAAAAATAAAAGTCATCCCGTCACCGACTCTGTAAACACCCGTCTGTCGGGTAAGTGTGTACACAATGATTACAGCCCCTCACAAATACCCACTACAGTGTCATAGGAGGTAAAGACATGTGCTGCTATGATGTGTCTAGCGTATGGAGGCTGCGCTTTGGAATTATGCTACGCTGATATAAAGTTGACTTTCACCCGCGTTCGGTGGTCGCGGCTCGGGATCGCGGTCCTGGACGGACGTATGTGTGTGCTTTGACCGCTGACGAGCGCATTGACCGTGCCAACTCACGCTTGCGGAAGCCGAGCAGGGGCTGTGCGAGGTCTGAAATCAGACAGATGGGTGACTTCACGATCCTGTGGGCAGGCTGCAGAGTGGGGGTACCAGCGCACGTCTGCTGGGTTATTTTGCGAGCGGATCTACAGGCTCTGCTATGCGTTATTAGGATAGTTTACGAGCACTGAGCGTATCTACACATCTGTGTGATGTATTATTTAGTAGCAGTTTGCTATAGTGTGTACTGAAATTATGATTGGGTGCGTGTCTGTGGGATGTGCAACATGGCCCAGGGCACATCTGGGATTGGTGTTTTGTGATTGCGTGATAGATATACTGTATGAATAAATAAGTTGTTCGAAAAAAATAAATAGAGTGTTCTCAATGATTACACGCGCCTGCAGCGCAGATCAGAGTGATTGGTTTTCCGTCACCATCTCGGTTGCATGCGAGTAGTAAATGTTTTCCCGGCCGCGTTATTCGAGTGATGAGCTATTCTGTCAACAGACGCGAAGGCAGGTCCAGACCCGAGACGCCGGCGGTATACATGAGAAGAACAATGAAGCTTTGAAATGTGTCGGCTGTCCACGAGCGCTCGGAAGCAGAACTTGGCCGGAGACTCTGGAATCCCCTTCCCCGCCGACCGCACGCACGCACGGCCTGCCTTGGAGCGTAATCTAAGGCGCATAGGCGATATCAGTTTCTCCGGTGATAGGTGCGAATGCGACTGTGTTGAGGTCATGTTTGGGGGAGGCCGAGGAGAGCCTTTTGGTCGGTTTGGCAGCTGGTGGTGTTTGGGTGCGTATGTTGCACTATTTTGCGAGCATGTCTGTGCACTGTGCGGTGCTTTATTTGGAGAGTTTAAGAGTACAGAGCTCGTCCGCTGATATTGTGTACTGCATTATTTAAGAGCCGTTTGCTATTGTGTGGTAAAATTTGGAGTTGTTTACGTGTTTGTGGTCAGTGTCATATGACCACAGTCGGATCAGTGCGGGTGTTTTGTGACAAATATACTCCACGACTAAATAAAAGGGCTCCAAATAAATAGAGTGCAGCCCTTCCTTACTTCCCCGAGCAGCACAATGCAGTCTGAGCTGTTTTTGCGCAATAACGGCAATCTGCTCAGAATGTGAGTGAATAGACAAATAACTAGACAAATTTATCTGTAGAGGAGTTACAGGTCTGGATTGGAATGAATATCTTGGTTGTGTTGCCAAGTGTAGTGCACTACTGGAGTTCAGAAACTTCCTTATGTCAGCCTTACATATCGAAACCTATGAGAAATAAAAGTTTCAAAAAGATATGTCGCAAATAAAGTTCTTCCTTCCATCAGCCTATGCACTGAAATTATTTCCGAAAATTAGTAGTTGTTTGGCTATTTGGAGGAAAATGTTTTGCATTATTGGCGAGCGGTTCGCATGTCTGTAGGCTGTGCTATGAGTAATTTCTAACTGTTTACAATTAGCAAGCGTGTGTCTAGAACATTATAAATGAGTTATGTAGGAGTGTTTTGCAGGTACGTATCAGCGTGGTGAGAGTGAATTAGCGACCGTGCTCGCGACGAGCAAACGCGCTGTTATACGGTCATGAAGGATTCCACTGTCGGTCAAACTCTGGCGCCAAACGTATCCTTTGTCCAGCACATGGTCGACAGGTTCCATCCTGTCCAGTGTTAAGTGCTCGCGGGTGCAGAAAGATGTTTACGTAGTCGGACTCTGAGGCTAGCGCAGCTGACCGTTTGTGGCGGGACCCTTAGGCGCAGCTCGCCGCCTACCTGGCGCGCTGGCCATGGGGGTGTGCGGGCACCACTGGTCGCTTGACGTCAGCCGGCCAGGGAGCTGCCGATGGAGCGGGCTCAGCCGGCCGCGCGTATGTCAGCTGCGCTCTGGAGTTTCGCTGTGTGAGCATGGAGAAGTCAGTTGGGACACACCTGCATGACCCTAATGTCTCAAATAAAGAGTCATTTTCCACGTATTTACAGTAGGCTATGGCCGTCGCGTGTATGGAGGGTGTGTGACGTAAGCGGGTCGGCGGCGCAGCGATTGTACAGTTATTATGCGTGCGTGAGAGCGAGTAAATTAGCGGGCATTCTAGTGCGGTCCAAACGTGCTGTTATATAGTCATGGCGGATTGCACTATTGAGCAAACTTTGCCGCCGAAAGTGTAGCACTGCGTTCTCGCTCGCACAGGGACACGTGGTGGGCGGTGAGCGGTCGGGATCGACAGGTTTGAACGTGGCGCCAAAAGTGTGGCAGCGAACGGTCGACCGTTGTGTGATTCAGCTGCGAGGCAGACAATTTTGGCGGGAAACGAATACACGTAATGAGTGGACAAGGGGCCGCCGTGACGTCAAACTCGGCAAATTCCAGCGTGTCCAGCAGAAACATGTTTACGACGTGGGGGTGCTGGCTGGGCTCGCCCCCAGCGTACCGCCAGTCCAGCACGAGTGGCCGGCCGCCTCACGTGACAGGCGTCGGCAGTGCCTCCGCACGCTGGCCAGGGGGTGGCGAGGATTTGAACTAATTCAGTTGGAGCGCGGACGTTGTGGTGACTGCACTGCGATATCTAAGATGTGTGTGCTGACTGCGTTGGAGAACAAGTGATGACCGTACTGCTTGAAATAAAGTCTTCAGTCCCTTCCACCCTGCAAAATGAAAGGACGTGAATTACGTTAGTATAAGTGCAGTTTATTATTTGACGCGATTATGATAGGCTACCAGTAAAAAGGTAAGTGAGGGAGAAAGTTCGTACGTGTGATCAATTATGGTGTTGGGATTTGAACTTGTGACAGATTTTTGTTATGGATGTAAGGAAAATGGCTTTCTCGCCGAGAAAATTGGACATCTTGAATAAATAATAAATGATAATAATACATAGAAGTACAGTTTTCGAGACATTATCGTGTTGGTATTTGAATTTGGAGTGAATTTTCTAGTAAAGGCAGGTCGATAATCATAAATAATAATAAATGATAATAAATGATGAATGATAATAAATGACAATGAATGATAATGAATGTTAATAAATGATAATGAATAATAATAAAGACAAGTACGGTCTTTGCATGCATTATCATGTTGGAATTCAAACTTGCCGCCATTTTTTCTTCTGGCGGCTTAGGTTAGTGGACGTAGCACAATTGGCCTATTTTCCCGCCAAAATTCAAACTTCCCGCCATTTTTTATTGAGGTTAGGTTATGGATGTAGCACAATTGGACTATTCTCCCACCAAAATCCGCCGTCTTGGATGACGTCATGCGATGTTGCCAAGTCTACATGCCGCCATCTTGGATGACGTCATCGCCGTTATCTTGAATAAATTTGGCAACAATGCAACGTGCGCTGGCACGAACCTCGTCCCCCTACTGCCGATGTCGTGGGGTTCGCACCGACACGCGCGCGGGCCGTCGGCTGCGGAGTCCCAGCGTTAGGAGTGCGTGCTCTGACACACTCCCACTCTGCCCAGTGTTAATGCCTGATTTTAGTTCCGCCACAGTTCGCCGCCTGTCCTGTTTTACCAGTCTGCCGAGCCTGAGACGTCTGACGTCTGCAATAAGGGGTGACCGCTGAGCCCCACGACGTCTGGGTTTCTCCACGTGTTGAAGACACTCACCATAGCACTGCTCGAACACCCGACAAAAACGCGCTAGCTCCTGCACAGCCTCCAGGCCGTCACAACCTGCCCTCGGCCAAACTCAGATAGATGGCACACCCACCCCATTCTGCATAGGGACAGCACGCTCACTGATACTACACGCAGCGTGCGTGTATCTGATTTCACGTACTACTCTCTCGCGGATTGTAAAATTGTTGCTCTTTGGTTTATTTATTCTCTTTGTAACAACACATTTACGAAAAGAGTTACGTGAAATACTTTTAGCAATGCTGTGCTTTGCTTTTCTTTATCATCATTACCTTTTAGCGGAATAAAATGCATATATGAAAGTCTTATTGTTCTGTATCTGGCCTACAATTTAAGGAACGATTTTTCGTAACTGCAACTCATGCTAAGAATCAATATATCTTCCCTACTTCATAGTGATTAAAAGTTGAAATTACTTTGTTATGAACACTGATGTTACAGTTCGTGTGATCGTTCAAAAACACAAGTTCGCAGTGGATTTTATTTCTCGTTAAAATGCTATTTCATACCACGACTAGCCCAAGAACATGAGACTCTCATTAAAAAATACGTTATCACTATAAAGTTTGCCAGATCAGAACGGAGCACAGCAAAATTCCTATCAGATTCTGAAGGTTCATTAAATTATTTGCACTGTAAATTATATCCTATTAATACTAACATACTTATATTCTAAAACACAATTAAAATCTTCTTACAATTATTACTCTTTATATGTGATATGTCACTGAATAAATAACTTCACATCTTTACGTGGATACAATCCTTTGATCTTCCCCGTATGGGGATGTGCTAACAAATAGCTACATTCGTGTGGCACGCTTATTACTTCAAAAGGCCCTGAATATAGCAATTGCCACTTACTATTCTGTTTTAAGGTGGCTGAGGATTTAGCGTGGTTACGAATAAGTACTAGATCTCCTACATTATATTTCTGTTCGTTAGTTACACCTCGGTCGTACTTCCTTTTCCTCTTTGTCGCACAGCTGGTTAGTCTGTTCCATATCTTTTTCATCTTTTCCTCCCTTGTTTCTGCCTTGACTGGTAGTCTCGGCAAAGGCGTGAGCCATTCATTCGGTGTCTCATTAAATCCATTCAATATCTCTACCGGTGGATAGCCTGTACTTGAATGGGGTGTTAAATTGTGTATTTCTACAAATTTCGGTACTAGCCCTGGCCATTTTGTATGTCGGTTCCCTATGTAGATTCTAAGGAACTTATTCAATTCTCTGAATATTCTTTCAACTAGACTGGCTTCGGGATGGAACCGGGATACCAGAATATGCTGTATATTTTGTTCCCGTAGGTAATTTTTCCAAGTTCGACCCGTGAAATAAGAAGCATTATCAGTCGTTATGGCTTCGGGTTTTCCCACTTGAAGCAAGTATTCTTGACTGATCCGCCTGACCATGGTTTTGGCAGTAGCTGATTTTATGCAATAAATTGCCAAGTATTTGGAAAAAATATCGTACATGGCCAGTATATATTTCATACCTCCTCTGGCCATGGGATAAGGACCGGCTACATCCACAGATACTATTTGAAGCGGCCTGAGTGGAACTATGGGATGTAATTCAAACTTAGTGGATCTATTATAATGTTTTGCTTTTTGACATATCACGCAAGTTCTAACTGTTGCCTGAATCTGGTGTTTCATACGGGGAAAGTAGCAGTATCTCGCCATGATCTCTGCACACTTTCCAATCCCTGCATGGCCCCATGCCAAGTGCGTGTGCCATATCATAACTTTTACCGACTGGTTAGGTATACATACCGCCCAGCAGTCTTCTTTCGTATTAAGTTTATGATACAAAATATGGTTCACTATTTTAAAACCTTGCTCATCTCTATTGTTAACACCCTCTTCAATATTATTAATGATATTTTTCCACATCGGATCTGCCCTTTGTAATTCGCACATGTTTTTACATATATATAAAAAATCCTTCATGTAAGTATTGTCACGCACTAACAGCACTTTATACTCCGCGGATTGCTCTAACATTTCTGCTAAATCCGGTAATCCTACCGGCAGTCGCGACAGAGCATCCGCTATTACGTTATCTTGGCCTTTTATGTACATAATCTTTATCTGGTATTCTTGTAAGACAAGCATCCATCTCCTCAGTCTGGTATGGAATAGTTTGCATGACATCAAAAAACTTAACGCCTGGTGGTCACTATACACTTTAATCTCCTTCCCTTGTAAATAATAATTAAACTTTTTCACAGCCCAGACTACTGCAAGTGCTTCCAGTTCGGTTGCCGAGTAGGCTCTCTCGCAGCTAGTTAAAGTCCTACTGGCGAAGCCGATAATCTTTATTGTTGTCGGGTCGTTTCCTTCCTCCCACTGAAATAAGCACGCTCCCAGGCCATAGGAACATGAATCCGTCGCAAGACAAAAATCTTTTGACAGATCTGGGTGCTGCAAAATATTTGCATTCAGTAGGGCGGTTTTAATCGCTTCAAAAGCTTGTTGACATTTGTCAGTCCAAACCCACTGCACACTTTTTCGTAGCAGATTTAGTAGCGACGCGTCATTTAACAACTGATTGGGCACGAACCTTCTGAAAAAAGACGTGAGCCCAAGGAACGCTTTCAATTGCCTCTTAGTGCGGGGGCTTGGAAATTCTCGGATCGCCTCTAGTTTTTTGTTGTCTGGGCGTATACCAAGTGGTGTAATAAGATGGCCTAAAAATTTAATTTTATTTCGTCCAAATTTTGACTTTTCTAGGTTTGCTGTCACACCTGCTTGCTTAAATCTCCCTAGTACTCTACGCAACAATTCCATATGTTCGTCCCAAGTAGCAGTAGCGATTACCAGATCATCAACATATACAGTGATTTTTTCTAATAAGTCTGGACCCAGTACCGTATCTAGTGCAGTAATAAACACTCCAGCACTCACATTCAATCCGAAGGGAAGTACCTTGAATTGGTAACTCCGCCCTCCGAATATGAAAGCTGTGTACTTCCTGGATTCCGGTGTAAGGGGAATTTGCCAATATGAACTTTTCAGATCGACCGAGGTCAAGTACTGTGCTCCATGAAATTTTTGTATCTGCTCATCTAAAATCTCAGGGCGAGTCCGGACAGGTATGATAATTTTGTTAATGTCCCTCGCATCTAACACTAGCCTGATTTTTCCATTGGCTTTCGCCACTGCTACAAGAGGACTACTGTATGGAGAGAAGGAGGGCTCAATGATATCCCACTCTAACATCTTCCGAATCTCTTTAGCTACTAATTCCCTCCTCGACCAAGGGATGGAGTAAGTTGCGCGACAGTATGTTTTGTGGGGCATCACCTCTATGTGATAGTGGTACCCTTTGACTATTCCTGGTCGGTCGGTAAATACCATAGTGTATTCCGATAGCAGCTGCGTCAACTGTTGCTTTTGTTTACCGCTTAAACCTTCAGATTCCTGCACTTTGGTTTGAAATGCCTCAACATTTGTTTCAAAATTTCGATCCTCTAAATTCGGGTAATAGAGGTCTGCTGCATGTGACAAATCATCAAGGTGTAGTACCCAAGGGTTCCTACCCTTGATATTGATTCGATTACAACACGGCACAAGTACCTCCTTCGATTTCATCATAGATAACTCAATCCTCCTACCCCTATTAACTATGCTTAATTTCCCCAAGGAGAGGTCGATCAATGCGTCCCTCTCACGGAGAAAATCTACTCCCAGAATGCAGGCCACCTTCAATCCTTTAACAACGAGGAACGAGCTCACTATGGCTTCGCCCTCCTTACAAATCTCCACCTGCACCTGGTACTTAACTGATTGGCTCTGTGCACCAATGGCTCCAGACACCTTACAATTATTAACCGGGAAAGTCGGAATGCTATGTCCTTTTCCCAGTGCCTTAAATAACTCCATACTCATTACACTTACTGAGGCACCTGTGTCGATGATTATATTCACTGCAACATCATTGATTTTCGCTTCGATAATAGCTTGCACATTTTCGTTATTATCTTTCTTACATTCGTGTGGTTCGTTCAGTAGATCTTTATCCATACTGACACCATCGTTGTATCGCAGCATACGTATCCCAGGTATATTATTATCACTCGTGTTGCTCTCACTCCATCCCTCGGCCATCGATGGAGAGCATATCGAGGCCGATTCTAGTTTGTTGAATTAGTTACTTGTGAAGTACTTGGACGGCTATTGTCCGCGACCTCCACTATATGTACACTCTGATTAGTCGGCCGCCACGGCTGCGCAATAGGCGCGTTTTGCGGCGGTGGTCTATTGTTGTCATACCGGTCATTACCCTGTCGCTCTGGGCTTCTTCGCTGATTTTGCTGCCAATTTCGATTACTATCACTATAATTGCTCTGCCACTGACCTCGCGCATTTTTCCAGCGGTTGGTCCCTGACATTCCAGATTCGTACCGGTCGTCAAATCGACGCCTTTTGTTATAAGTTGTTTGTCCATACCCGTTCTGGCCTCTACCATTACTACCATTTTGCGAATGTTCTTGCCGCTTGTTGCCACCCCCACCATTTCCATGGTTGTGGTTTTGTGCACTACTATTTCTGTCATGTTTACATCCTGACCCATTATTCCGCGAGTGATCACACGCTGATTTTGCGTCTTCCTGTATCAAGTCTATAGAATCTAGAACAGACAGGAAGTTTTCCATATCGCTTTCTGGTACGTGTATTAATTTCTCTTTGATATGAATGGGTAAATGTGATTTTAGTAGTCTTATTATGTCTCTTGGTGATATAGGCTCGTCCCAGTAGCGTGTTTTGTTTATATATTTTTCAGAATACCGTCTCAAATTCCCCAGACGAGGTGAGTACGGTTCGGGATTATATACTTCTTTTCTTAGCCGCTCTTGTATACAAGGCGACCAATATTTCGATAGAAATGCCCTTTCGAACTGTTCATATGTCATGCAGCTGTCTGCTACTTCTGTAGACCACAACGCTGCATCACCTTGAATGTACGACATTACGTACTGAATTTTCTGTGTTTCGTTCCACACACTGGGCAAGATATTTTTAAAGCTTTTTATGAATACTACTGGGTGTACTGATTTCCGTTCAGTAGTAAACGTTTGAAATTGTCTATTTTTGATTAAACTTTCTTCCACTAATATTTTTGAACTACATGGTTTTGCTCCTTGGACATATGCTGTGTGCTCCGAACCGAAGCTACAGCTCTTCGCATTATCGACTACAGATTCCCCATTGTTGTATCGCATATAGGTTTGTGCGTTGCCAAAACCATGGGCTGTTGGCGACAGAGGTTCCTGTTCCAAATGTTTTCTGCTTTGTGCTAAACCCTTCTCCAGGTCGGATATCCGTTTGTTCGTATTCACTTGCCACTGCGGAATATCCTCACTGAGTATTTGTTTGATGGTTTGCACGTCGTTCTGTACCTGACTATTCACTGCGGTACTGAACGATTCGGAGCCTCTATTTGCTATGGCTGCTTGTACTTTGGAATTAATGTTCTTGTCAATCTCACACTCCTTCACTTCTAGCCATGAGTTGAATTCTGTTTCAATTTTAGTTGCTTGTTCGTTCCACTTCTGCTCTACAAGCTGCGTGGAATCTATTTCTAGCTTTTCTACTCGATTGGCTAATACACCTATTTCGTCTACCCTGTTAGTGTTTGCTACTTGCAGGTTGTTGACCTGTTCAGTCAGCTCCTGCACGGCCTTAGGTATCGACTCATAATTCTGTTTCATATCTGCAATCTCTTTTTTCATGTTTTCTAACGATTGCACAAGTTGCTGGTCCCGCTCAGCTAGCCGGCGATCTCGCTCAGCTTGCTGGGCAAGTAAATTTTCTGCTAGCCTACGATCTCGCTCAGCTTGCTGGCGGTCTCGCTCGACTTGCTGTTGCGCAAATTCTGCCTGGTAATTCAGCACGCGCTCTAATATAGCCTGAAGCGAATACCCACCAGGCAGATTACCACTCTCTGGTTCCTGCTTTTCTGGTGGTGGTACAACTTCTTTCTATACATCCCCTTGAGGACTAGTGGGCGGTGGCACCACTTCCTGTGCCCCTGCCCCCACATTCTCACATGTTATATCCTCAAAGAGAGTACTAGTACTACTTGAGGTACCCGGTTCCACATTTCCTGCACTAACTAATTGTTGTTCCTCAGTATCCATATTGCTCGGACGTTGACTACGCAACTTAACCATATTCATAAATTGCTTACTAAACCACAAAGTCTGACAGTTTTGCCCCTTGCACACAAAATACGTTAATTTATCTACACTAACTGCACACTAAAAATTACTATCTACCATCAACTTTGTCCTGTCACAAACACTAACATCAAACTACGCACAATATGCACACCACTAGCGAAATGAGATCACTTCACTGGAGCTCGACTTCTACAAACAGGGCAACTACACTGTAGTCTTACCTTTAGTTTATCTTATCTCGGGGTTCGGCTGCCCCCGGATTACGTAGTCGTTACAGCTTCTCAGTACTATCAGGATCGTCTTCTCAGACTCGTTTGCAGTAGTACGTTTTGTCATGAAAGAGTGTTTACACATTCATTAATACATAGCATTGATCATGATATACATACATACATTTATCACTAAATACATATATATCTACACATACATAACAATCAACACTGAAAGAAAAATACATAAAATTTTATATTTGTGGCCACTGCAAATTCGGGCCCCGCGTTTTTGGGCGACAGTTTCACGTACAACTCTCTCGCGGATTGTAAAATTGTTGCTCTTTGGTTTATTTATTCTCTTTGTAACAACACATTTACGAAAAGAGTTACGTGAAATACTTTTAGCAATGCTGTGCTTTGCTTTTCTTTATCATCATTACCTTTTAGCGGAATAAAATGCATATATGAAAGTCTTATTGTTCTGTATCTGGCCTACAATTTAAGGAACGATTTTTCGTAACTGCAACTCATGCTAAGAATCAATATATCTTCCCTACTTCATAGTGATTAAAAGTTGAAATTACTTTGTTATGAACACTGATGTTACAGTTCGTGTGATCGTTCAAAAACACAAGTTCGCAGTGGATTTTATTTCTCGTTAAAATGCTATTTCATACCACGACTAGCCCAAGAACATGAGACTCTCATTAAAAAATACGTTATCACTATAAAGTTTGCCAGATCAGAACGGAGCACAGCAAAATTCCTATCAGATTCTGAAGGTACATTAAATTATTTGCACTGTAAATTATATCCTATCAGCAGCACGCGTCAATCTGCAACACATCATAAAATCTGCTGATCTTCGCTGCCAGTCTGGGAGCTAAAAGAAATAATATTATTTTACTATTATTTTACCGCTTCCTTGCGGTATGTTCGACTATATTGTAAGTCGTTTAAATACGCCGCGGCAGCGGCTCTTCGTTCTCCACGCAGCTCAGCACCACAGATAATATTTATATAACTGAAAAATGTCTCAACAGGATGGGATAATATGCAAGCAAGCTTAACAATAAATAATACAAGTTTTCATTTAAACAACTCTATTAAAACCTTTAAATATCTCAGTGATTACAGACCTTTGTGAATTCACACGTAATGGCGTACATTGCTTAGTCTCGACAAAAGAATGCTACATTGGCGTTCTCTACGACAACAACAGGAGATCTTACTCGCAGAACTTCCAAATTAAGACGACAAAGACATTCATATTCAACACGTATTATATACTAGTTCCTTTTTTAATCTCTGTTTAACATTTATCTTCTGTGTCGGTTTTATTACTCGCCGACGCAGACGTTTTCAGAAATAAATAATAAAAAAAAATACATAATTTTATACAATGACACAATATGATACATCTAATTCTCTAATTACTACATAATATATTGTTTTTGTTTCTCTAGACGTTACACTGACTAGCAGTCATTCCTCGCCAGGTGACGTCGCTATAGCCTGGACAGGTCTGTTTCTATACTATGTTGGTGCTAACAGTGGTCTGGCTGATCGATGTGAGGTGACTTGCATTTTGTTCACTTTGTTCCCCTTCATATTCCTAAGCCAGTCTGATGTTATGAGACTGTCCGCCATATAATTCTTTCACATTATCCGTCAAGACTAGTTTCTCTTCTTCCACACGTACTCTGTTGTTTCCGTGTTTATTTATATTTCTCTTTTGCTTATTTTCTATAACTAGTCTTTAAATAATTCAATTATACCTTAGATTCGGCTGAATAATTCAAGTCCGGCGTACCGCAAAACAGAGAACGACGCCAGTGGAACACGAACACGGCAGCGAGACTGGCCGCAAGACTGCTGCCTCGCTGCTCCGGCCAGTTCCCCGGCGGCCGCGCGCTGCTGCCGCGCTGTGCCAGCGAGCCGCTCGCCAGTTTGATCGCGTGACGCCTCCTGTCTTTACAATGTACACGAGGATCCGAGTTTCTTACGGACGGTCGTCAAAGGCCAGTGGTCAAACGTTTTTTCTCAAGAGCCAATACAAATGTTGTGAGGTGACACACCTCGTGCCGAAGATGTACCGGTCTTGTTATTAATTGCTAACCTACGTAAGTTTGTACGTAATGAGCCCCCTGTACGCTAGCTACGGTAAGGGAGAGGTACAGGAGCTGCACGAAAATACGAAAACACCACAAACGCAGCATATTACAGTGCCTAACACGGTATAGCAAAACCGTTGGCATTCAAAATAGCTTCCCGGTGCCTCAGAATCTTTCGAGTGAACGTTGTACCATTTTTTCCTGCAAAACAGTGGTAAGTTCAGGTGATGACGGTGGAAGTGGTTAGCGATCGAGCATCTTCTCTCCAAAGTAGCTCGCTGAGGCTCGGTAATACTGAGACCTGACGACTGATGGTCAGGGAGATCCGACAGTTCGTCCTCGCGCTTACAGTCGTAGCCCAGGACGATGAGAACCGAGCTGTGTGAACAGGGGCCGTGTCGTCTTGGAACACACCGTCAACACTCAGGAACAAACAGTGTCCTACGGTCGGTACGGATATGATCAGCCAAAATAATGTCGCAATCGTTGGCAGTAATGCAACCTCGCAGATTAACCGCGGGGGGCGTAGCATACCGCGAATATGACTGCCGAAAGTCACGTTTCACTCTTCGGACGTAAACTCGGCCAGAAGTTGGAAACAGTGTGAAACGTCAGTAATGTAAATGATCTTAAAAGGAAAACGTGCTCCCGAAGTCACAAAAGGTGAACTATGGAGCAATGGAACGATGTTATTTGCGTCGAATAAGTCCTTTATTCGACCCGAATGACTTTGTCCCATTGCTCCATAGTTCATTTTTTATGACTTCGGCAGCACGTTTACCTCTTAAGTGCATTTACATTACTGACGTGAGGTTTTGTGAATTCAGGTCGCCCTGCAATTCCAAGCGTACTGTTTTCGTGCTGGCAGGGTTTTCCACTACGCTATTAGGTTCTTCAGTGTCCTTTCCAGCTGCCACGCTCTCGGTTTTCGCAACAGTCCTCTTCAAAGACCGACCGACACGATGACTCGAAGCACACTTTGGTCCACGTTCTATGACTTTTTCAGCTTTCCTCGTACGCGGTATGAAGCTTCGATGCTGACCTCTCGAAATACCGAAAACTTCGGCCTCCTGGGTTACGGAAAGATCCACTGTGCGAGCATCAAGAATTTGCCCACTTTCGAATACACTTGGCTCCGACATAACGCGGTCACAACTAAACAGAACACACTGTTCAGCCCACGAATAACACGTGCAGGTCCGGCCGGCACGTGCGCGCGCGCCGCCCTCCGTGTTCCTCCCGCACTGTGAGCCGACCCCTGCGGACTGGCTGCCAGCCGCCAGCCGCCAGACGCCGGCGCCGCGCCGCGCCGTTCCGAACGCTTCGCGTCGACCGCTCTCTGTTTCAGATCGCCGCCACCCTCAGCAGTCCTGAAGCTTTGACGCTGTAATTCCCAAATGAAGTGTTGTCGAGTTGTCCGTGTGAGTGGCTGATTAACTGATCAATAACAGTAACGGAGCTTATTTTTAAATGGATTGTGGAAAGACAACCCCGCGTTTTTGAGAAAATCACCCCTAAAGGCTATGACGAGCAATAGACTCAAAATTGGCGGGATCGATAGATAACTGTAAATAGAGCAATTTTCATCATCAAGTATGGGGTCCGAAAACGCAAACTTTTCCAGAAATCGAGGAAAGAAACTTTTACAACTGCCCCTTCTGTACCCGCATGGTAAACACTTTTCGTCGACAGCAACGACAGCGCAACGGCCAAGGTAACTGGCTGGGACTCGCAGAACCTGGGTTCGAATCTCGAAAAAACTAAGCGGATGTTTTTCTTTCCCTTTTGTATTTTTCCATATCTCCATTGATAGGAATAGGAGGGTTAACAAGGTAAGTAAATCTGTAAGGAATGATAATAATAAGGTAGGCAAATAAATTTCTCAAACCTCTTGTGATTATAAACAACTAAAATGTTACTCCCCGCCGGCCGCTGGCGGCCGAGCGGTTCTGGCGCTACAGTCTGGAACCGCACGACCGCTACGGTCGCAGGTTCGAATCCTGCCTCGGGCATGGATGTGTGTGTTGTCCTTATATTAGTTAGGTTTGGGTAGTTCTAAGTTCTAGGCGACTGATGACCTCAGCAGTTCCCATAGTGCTCAGAGCCATTTGAACCATTTTGTTACTCCACGTCACTTTACAATGGTTCTTACAGTCACTGTTACGAGTCCTCACTTTACTTCGAACAACTAGATGGATGGTACTTGTCATATGAACATTCGAAACAAATATACTCACGGCACCAAGAACATGTAATAAATGCAATCTTTCGACAGCTACACTGTTCCTTCCGAAGAGTCGGCGGAAAACAAACTTAGTTTACATTTAAAAATATGTCTTTTTCGGGAATTAATTTTGATGCGTACCATTGCCTGAAAAATCGGTGCTGAAAGCTGGGTATGAATTGTGCTGCTAATAGTTACTGCATCCGTGCGGTTGTGCAATTCCCGCTTGGTTTCCAGAAGCACACTGCAATTCTGAAGCCTGGAAATAAAGCTTTTAACCTGGAGATAGAAATAAACATCACACGGCTGGCACACAGGTGTACAGCTTGGCGTTATTACTTTCACTGTGCACGTCGGCTGACGCTCACCATCTATAAACATTGTGTCATATATTGTAGTATTAATTTGTCCACTCCAGGAATCCAATATTAGACGAAACTTGTTATCAGAAACGTATGGTTTTAAAACATTCTCAAGAAATTTTCTGTAAATCGCATTCGTCAGTTTCCCGGATTTGGAGCAGATAATGTAAACATTTTTCAACGAGTCGGTTAAACTATTGACCTCTTCTATAACCCGAGGACCAAATGTAACATTCGTTTCTTGTGAACACAGGAAAACCTTAGGCAACACTTTTCCAGAGGCTGTGATGGCATATTACGCCGTGTACGAATGTGTCAGTTTGTTTTTACTACGAATTGCGACAAGGGTTCGTTTTTCTCCCTTATGCGATAACGTGCGTCGAATGTTCACCCGACACTCGCATCCTGTTTGATCGGTGTTGATCACGTAATCACGATTAAAACCGGTCATAAGTGACGCCGTTTGCGTGCTGAAAAGAGCAGCCACTTTCTGTATATCTTCTACATTTTGTACCTCCTTATGAGAGACGTATTTAGTGACGTGCCGTTGACGAATTTTATACTCCGATTTGAAATTTCTTGCTCAAGATAATGATACAGTAAACGTAAAATCCTTGTTGGCCGTATATTGAAGCGCTGCACCTGCAGCCCACACCTGAAGTACTCTAGTTGTTGCATTCTCGTTACGACAACGAGATTCGTCATAGGTCCACTTATTTATCGCCTGGTATTTGTCGTATCTTGTCCATCCTTTAACGATATCACTTTCCCACAATTTCACGTACTTCTTCCTTTTCAGGGCTGTTGTTGTTCCATTCTTTTGCAGTGTTTGTAAGTTCAAATTTGGATGATTCTTGGCTAGCGCTACCGTCTTTACTTTTACTTCAAGGGGTATAGCGGCGTAGTTCAATCGTTTAGTAATCGATTGGTAATACTCATTGGGAACAGATGAAGCACATATTCCCAGCGACGTGGAGATTTCCAATGTGTTATGACAATTTTGCGATTCACTAATCGGGATATCTTCCACTGAATCACCTTCTGCTTCGTCTTCATGGTACAGTACTTCAGTATCAACAAAAGTCAAAATCTCTCGACGATAGCCGCTCCTATCAATCTGGAACGCCGAGAAACAGAACTGCCTGCTTCCGGTAGTGCACTGATTGATAATGCATCTGTCTTGCAACACTTTTACAAACCAAAACACAGCGTCGGTAACTTCCTGCTTGCCATCGCCTGTGACAGGCTCCCAGCTATGTATTACAGCACTAGTCGAAGGGTGTACATTCTCCATTATTCAGAGTATGCACCTGAAAGACATGACACAACAAACAATAACTAGTTACTACGACATAAACAGACGAGCTAATTACCACAAACTACATACAGTACTCGTCATTTGTTACTTACGGAGGAGCACTTTATTCATTCACAAAACGTATTTCATTCGCCACATTAACGATGGAAAAATCACTACGTGTATCCGCGAGGTTCGCGGCAGCCTAATGACGGAAAACAACTATTTCCGATTGGCTTCTATAAGGCCCGTGCTGGACACCTTCACTCTTCCAGGTTCACAACTATGATACGAGGAAGAGGCAACCAGGACAACCCAACTCTCCCCGCGTGCATTCTACCCCGTGCCTCGCTGTAAACAAGCGTCGCGCGGTTGGCTGTCTGTTAAAAAATGGTTCAAATGGCTCTGAGCACTATGGGACTTAACTTCTGAGGTCATCAATCCCATAGAACTTAGAACTACTGAAACCTAAGTAACCTAAGGACATCACACACATCCATGCCCGAAGCAGGATTCGAACCTGCGACCGTAGCGGTCGCGCGGCTCCAGACTGAAGCGCCTAGAACCGCTCGACCACCACAGCCGGCTGGCTATCTGTGATCCCTCGTAAGGAATCCGCAGCACTCTTACTCGGAGCTGTTTTCATGTGACAAGGCTTAAAAGTTTGGTTCAAATGGTTCAAATGGCTCTGAGCACTATGCGACTTAACTTCTGAGGTCATCAGTCGCCTAGAACTTAGAACTAATTAAACATAACCATCCTAACGACATCACACACATCCATGCCCGAGGCACGATTCGAACCTGCGACCGTATCAGCAGTGCTGTTCCGGACTTAGCGCCTAGAACCGCTTGGCCACAACGGCCCGCATGGGAGAAGTCTTTCGAAGTAAGAGTGTTTACAGGTGTGCCGCAGAGGAGTGTCGTAGAACCGTTGCTATTCACAATATATATAAATGACATTGTGGATAACATCGGAAGTTCACTGAGGCTTTATGCGGATGATGCTGTGGTATATCGAGAGGTTGTAACAATGGAAACTTGTACTGAAATGCAGGAGGATCTACAACGAATTGACGCATGGTGCAGGGAATGGCAATTGAATCTCAATGTAGACAAGTGTAATGTGCTGTGAATACTTAGAAAGAAAGATCCTTTATCATTTAGCTAGAATATAGCAGGTCAGCAAATGGAAGCAGTTAATTCCATAAATTATCTGGGAGTACTCTTTAGCAGTGATTTAAAATGGAATGACCTTATAAAATTAATCGCCGGTAAAGCACATGCCAGACTGAGATTCATTCGAAGAATCCTAAGGAAATGCAGTCCGAAAGCAAAGGAAGTAGATTACAAATGGTTCAAATGGCTCTGAGCACTATGGGACTTAACATTTGTGGTCATCAGTCCCCTAGAACTTAGAACTACTTAAACCTAACTAACCTAAGGACATCACACACATCCATGCCCGAGGCAGGATTCGAATCTGCGACCGTAGCAGTCACACGGTTCCAGACTGAAGCGCCTAGAACCGCTCGGCTACCGCGGCCGGCGAAGTAGATTACAGTACGCTTGTTCGCCCACTGCTTGAACACTGCTCACCGGTGTGGGATCCGTACCATATAGGGTTGACAGAAGAGACGGAGAAGATCCAACGGAGAGCAGCGCACTTCGTTACAGGATCATTTAGTAATCGTGAAAGCGTTACGGAGATGATAGATAACCTCCAGTGGAAGACTCTGCAAGAGAGACGCTCAATAGCTCGGTACGGGCTTTTGTTGAAGTTTCGAGAACATACCTTCACCGAGAAGTCAAGCAGTATATTGCTCCCTCCTACGTTTATCTCGCGAAGAGACCATGAGAATAAAATCAGAGAGATTAGAGCCCACATAGAGGCATACCGACAATCTTTCTTTCCACGAACAATAACAGACTGGAATAGAAGGGAGAACCGATAGAGGTACTCAAGGTACCCTGCGCCATAAAGCGTCAGGTGGTTTGCGGACTATGGATGTAGATGTAGATGTAGAAGTAGTGCTGGAGGGAACGGACATCTTGAATCCTGCAGGGCTGTCCATAAATGCGTAAGAGTGCAAGGTGGTGGATACCTTTTCTGAACAGCGCCTTGCAAGGCATCCGAGATATGCTCAATAGTGTTCATGTCTGCGGATTTTGGTGGCCAGCGGAAGAGTGTTCCTGGAGCTACTCTGTAGCTATTCTGTACGTGTGGTGTGTCGCATTGTCCTGCTGGGATTGCCAAGTCCGTCGGAAAACACAATGGACATGAATGGATGCAGGTGATGAGACGAGATAGGATGCTTGCATACGTGTCACCTGTCAGAGCCGTATCTAGACGTATCAGGGGCCCCACATCACTCCAAATGCACGTGCCTCACACCATTACAGACGCTCCAGCATCTTGAACAGTCCCCTGTTGGCATCCAGGGTCCGTGGATTCGTGTGGTTGTCTCCATAGCCGTACACGTCTATCCTCTCGACACAATTCGAGACGAAAGGCAACGTGTTTCCAGTCATCAAGAGTCCAGTGTCGGTGTTGGCACCATGGGCCCAGGCGAGGCGAGGCGTAAAGCTTTGTGTCGTGCAGTCGCGATGGGTGGACGCATGGGGCTTTTGCTCCCGAAGTCCATATCGATGATGTCTCTTCGAATGGTTTGCACGCTGACAATTGTTGATGGCCCAGCACTCAGATCTACAGCAATTTGCGGAAGGGTTGCACTCTTGTCACGTCGAACGTTTCTCTTCCGTCGTCGTTGGTCCCGTTCTTGAAGAATCTGTCCCCTGCCGCAGTGATGTCGGAGATCCGATGTTTTACCGGATTCTTGATATTCACGGTACACGCGTGAAATGATTGTATCGGAAAATCCCCACTCGATCGCTGTCTCGAGGACTCTGTGTCCCATCGTTTGTGCACCGACTATAACACCATATTTACACTCACTTAAATCTTAGCAGCAGTAACCGATCTAACAACTCCGCCAGGCAGTTGTTGTGTCGTATAGGCGTTGCCGACAGCAGCGGCGTCTTGTGCCTGTTTAGATACATCTGCATTTGAATACGCATGCCGATACCAGTTTCTTTGGCGCTTCAGTGTAAAATACGGCTGTGATCCGTGGCCTGCCGGTCGACCATCACTGTCATAGGCGATCTGTCACAATGCTTGTTACATGTCGACTGCTTCATTCGAAAGAAGTATCTCGTAGTTCTATACGAAAACCTCGTTTGTCGCATTGCACAACTCTTTTCCCGGGTCACCGACCTGCGGCCACGAACCTATTTCCGGAACCCCTACTGGTCTCTGCGGGTCAAACGGCGATGACCGCATCGGGAAGAGGTGACGGAAAAATAAGAGAGAGTGGTGGGCGGTGTGGGGGTGGGGACGGTTTATGCAGCAACACGGCGCCCCGCTGCGGTCGCCCGCGGGCTCTTAATGGCGGCGCGGTGTAGCCTCTGTGTGGGAGGAGGAGGAACACACACGCCACGTGGCGCGAGCGCAGCAGGCAGCCAGAGCGGCCGTGGCGTGGCTGCAGTGGCGCGGGGGACGCGGCAGGGCGGCGCGTGGGGAGCAGCCGCGCCGAGGAGCGGGCCGCCTCGGCAGCCGCTGCTGCTCGTCCCAGTCGTGGCCGGCCGACACTTGGATGCGCACTAGCGACCCTAGCGGGGAGGAGAGCCGTTCTCACGTGTGCCGCACGTTTCACCCCCAGCTTCCCAGGTCACTTTTTTGGTCACACCGTGTCCCAGATGACCATATAATTTGCATTCAGCAATTTCAGTCGAACAGTTCAGATTTTATGTAAAAGGTTACATTAATAAGGCACAAACAATTATATTCGAGTTAACTTTAAAGTTTATTTTTATGAAGAAACGCATTTAAACGGATAACTAGAAAAATTGACATAATATTACACGATAATATTAATGCTATTAACACTCGAATACCCCGCACTCCAAATTTTACTTTTTGTTCGATTTTTGTTGTGTATTACACATGTAATAATAAAAACATTAAAAACTCCCGCAAAACACTCAAAAAATGAAAATTACACTCGTACTTTTTAGGTGTTTACTTTCCTTCCCACAGGTTTCCTTTGCACTCGCTAGAAATTTTTCTCGAGATTTCATGTCAGATTGGCTTCTTGCGACAATAACAAATATAATACGCATTTCTCTTCCTTTTTAGGTCACAGGTGGAGCACGTTGTGCATTCTTGCAACTGTTCTACGACGACTTCTACTCTCGGTTCTGCTGCACCCAAAACTCGGTGAAGGACGCTCCAAGTTCACGGGATGTGTAACACTCCCTGGCTCGCTTTTTATCTGTGGTGTCGCCAACGAGTCTACAAGCTTGTTCAAAAATTAAAGAGCTTCACCTGGGAAATGTAGTTGTCGGAACTGAGAAGGACAAACGTGTTCACCCCACTTCAGTCCAACGTGCGGAAAAACTCAATTTGCCATTCGACGACCGACGATATTTATTTCGACTTAATGCATTTATAGAGGAACCTGTAGCTGGACATTCAGTCTGTACACTTCTGTCCTCATCACTTTCATCACTCTTTTCATTCGAGGAATTCACAGGTGGCAAATAAATTCCTATTCACTTTCACACCGTTACTATAATGTTTTACGTTCGCTTTCAATTTCTTTGTCACTATCTGTTCCGACATCGCTTCTTAATCTGTCCTAAAACCGTTCTAAAACAGTATCCTCAAACTCAGGATCCGTTAAAGGCGAACAACAGACGAAGACCTGTCTGCTGAATCCACAACGCAAACTCCCAGGGCCGGTGTGATGCAGGAGGAGCTGTCGTGGTACAGGTGTGCTGCCAGAGGAAACCGCGGCAGCGTCGGGAACCAACGACCGCAGCACGCTCTACTCTCCAGTAACAATGAACGCTAGCTGTCTGTGATACCGCACCATGGACGTTAAAGGTTGAATCCTACATGTAGTTGATCCCGAAATAGTAGACGTATTTTTGCGTGCCAGGCCGTGCTAAAATACCAAGAGGCCCGAATAATCGCAAAATAAATCTAAACAGAGCCAAACTAGAATGTCTCCAAAAGAAATATTCTCGAAATCCCACTGAAAACGGCAAAATATAAACTCAAATTCCATCTACGGGACGCTTATGTTTCTGTAACTGCCTGTTCTAATCATAACGCTTTCTTTGTGACACAACAACATTGCATGAACTCTAGTAAGTTGTATCAATGAGTAAATCTTTAGACTTCCCAATTCACAAGCATTTCTTCCACGTAATTACTTTCTCTTAAAAAGGCGACTGCACAAAAAAAAGAAAAGAAATCTGACTTGTCGATCTGATGTAACAACAACGTTTCAGAATGGTTTTTTATTTATTATTCCGAGAACAGTTTGGTTGTACATATTCGTCGTTTTATTATCAAGTGTGTGTAATAATTTTCTCTCCAGTTACAGTTACAGTGGAAGGTCGCCCACGTTAAATAATGCAGGAACTGCAGTCCATACAGTTTCCCTATTTAGCGCGCGTACTTAACGGGATTATTTCGAAGTGCAGCCAACAAAACCCGACTTTACAATTCGTCGTCACTTCCGTTGCTAACCATCTACTTCTTCTTCTTGAAATGAAATTGTTACTCTTCAGTAAATGTCTGACGGTTACAAAAAAATCATACCTAACAAATCCCAGAACTTGCTGTTTTCCTGCATAGAACTGTAAACCTGGCCCGGGTCCCCGGGTTCGATTCCCGGCGGGGTCAGGGATTTTCTGTGCCTCAGGATGACTGGGTGTTGTGTGATGTCCTTAGGTTAGTTAGGTTTGAGTAGTTCTAAGGTCTAGGGGACTGATAACCATAGATGTTAAGTCCCATAGTCCTCAGAGCCATTTTTTGTAAACCTGGTACGTTCTTTTTATTACTGCTACATTTTATTGCCCAATGTCGTCACCCTTTTGAACCAACGACTTTACACACGGTACTACTGGCATTCCCCGCTCTCAGTGTTACGCTCCCCACAGACCGCTCAGTAGCGCTGCGCCGCAGTACTGTCGTTCGGAATATTGGTCGATAAAGAAGCTACCGCCTAGTTTGATGGCAAAAAAAAAAGCGGACGAAAAATTGGTTCAAGGAGCGTGAAAAATCACTCACGACAACATGTTCAGAGAACTTAGGCTGAATTGAAAAAAAAAAATCACAACTTCTTGTGTGTTGATGGCCCTACATTTCATACATTACTGGAAATGATTCCCCCGTATACTGGCGTCCCCAAACATGGGCATTCCCGCTCCACTCTCACCTTCGGATAAATTTCTACGGACGCCCGTAACCCCGCCATCGGAAAACAAATTAATACATTTGGAGATGCTTATTTACAAGTATTGCGCTACGTTAGCTTGCTACTGGCAATTCGTTCGAAGACTTGAAATTCACAAGAGCAGTTTCATCTCAAACTATTTGTGACATAGTTATGGAAACATTCAGTACACGATTATATTCGGATAAGTAATTACACGCAGAGATAAATATCTACAAACACTTTTACTTCCAACTTCGCATTAATTAAATTTTTTAAAAAATATCTTCCTTCTTGGCCTCTACTTTTTGTTCTCAGTGGCGAATCATTTATCATTGTTTTTGTACTCACATGCCCTAATATCCCGAAATGTCAGCAATGACCTATACAGGGTGGTCCATCAAATCGTGACCGGGGCAAAACTCACGAAATAAGCGTCAAACGTCCACCAGTCATGAAATATGCTACTCAATACCGCTTCAACCGCACGCGAGCTATGTGCCAGCCATCCATCATGTTGAAAGTACATCGCCATTCTGTCATGCAGTGAAACATCTTGTAGTAACATCGGTAGAACATTACGTAGGAAATCAGCATACATTGCACCATTTAGATTGCCATCGATAAAATGGGGGCCAATTATCCTTCCTCCCATAATTCCGCACCATACATTAACCCGCCAGGGTCGCTGATGTTCCACTTGTCTCAGCCATTGTGGATTTTCCGTTGTCCAATAGAACATATTATGCCGGTTTACGTTATCACTGTTGGTGAATGACGATTCGTCGCTAAATAGAACACATGCAAAAAATCTGAACGTCGTGTACAGTTCTGCCACGGGACGATGACAAAGTCGTCGCCATGCAGTTCCTGGTGCATAGAAATATGGTACGGGTGTAATCGATGTTGGTGTAGCATTCTCAACACCGACGTTTTTGAGATTCCCGGTCCTCGCGCAGTTTGTCTGCTACTAATGTGCGGATTAGCCGCGACAGCAGCTAAAACACCTACTTGGGCATCATCATTTGTTGCCGGTCGTGGTTGACGTTTCACATGTGGCTGAACGCGTCCTGTTTCCTTAAATAACGTAACTATCCGGCGACCGGTCCGGACACTTGGATGATGTCATACAGGATACCAAGCAGCATACATATCACACGCCCGTTGGGCATTTTGATCACAATAGCCGTACATCAACACGAAGCAACTACCGTCCGCATTGGCGAAATGTTACGTGATACCACGTACTTATAGGTTTGTGACTATTACAGCGCCATCTATCACAAAGCGAAAAAAGTGGTCGAACTAAGACATTCATATTTCTTTACATACTACACGAATATGTAATAAAAATGGGGGTTCCCATTTAAAAAAAACGCAGTTGATATCCGTTTGACCTATGGCAGCGCCATCTAGCGGGCCAACCATTGCGCCATCTGGTTTCCCCCTTCAAGCTAGACGAGTTTCGTTCTTTGTAGTTTTTTCGTTTGATGCTTATTTCGTGAGATATTTGGCCCGGTCACTGTGAATGGACCACTCTGTATATTTCAGTACACTCTAGTAATAGTGCTGTTTCGGTTTGTTTTGAACTCATTTGCCACTCGACAACAACGATAAACCTAACTTAATTTAACATCCTTGTTCTTCGCAGGACGTGAGAGACTGTCTAGGATATTGTCAATAATGCCCATAGACAGCACAATATTTCCGGGCAGTGCAATGTACTTACAAAAATTTATGTTCTCAGTATTATTGTCCAACCCCACTGTGTCATGCCTACACGTTCAGTATCACTGCGCATCAGGAAATATGTGTTCGATAAAAGAACGGAATGCACAGATGAATAGAATGACCTGTGGCCCACGCAAACGTCATTTGTGTTTAGTCACTGATAACAGCTTTATTTATTTCAAAATTACTGATTCGATGCATGCGCCTGAGACAAATGGGTTTTGGGTTTGCAAAGATTTGTTCTTTCTACTCCTGCGCCTCGTTGGGTTCGTCCTTAATGATGTATAATATTTACTTAGTGTTCAGACAAATAAAATTGCCAAGCTCCTAGCTATTTGGTTAAATCAAGAAACAGTGTGCCGACAACACGGGTGCGCTGCCTATTTCTGACGATCAGGTGCCGGCCGGGGTGATCCGAATCACGAGTCAGCTTGACTTTTTCTCTGCATCTACGCAGCACTCCTCAAGCGGTGGGTCCCCTGTACCACCACTAGTCACTTCCTTTCCTATTCCACAAGAAAACAGAGCGAGGAAAAAACGACTGTCCGTTTGAGCTTTAAATTCTCTCATCTCATCTTCACGGTCCTTACGCGTATGTTGGCGTCAGCAGAATCGTTCTGCAGTCAGCTTCAAATGCCGGCTCCCAAAATTTTCGCAGCAGAGCTTCGCGAGAAGACCGTAGGCTTCCCTCCAGGGACTCACATGTGAGTTTACGAAGCACCTCCATAGTACTTGGGTGTTGACCAAACATACCAGCAAGAAATCTGGCAGCATACCTTTGAATTGCATCAATGTCTTCCTTTCATATGACCTGGTGGGGATCCCAAACACTCGAATAGTACTCAAGAAAGTTGCACTGGTGCTCTACATGCGGCCTTCTATACGGAAGATCCACAGTTTCCTACAGTTCTCCTAATAAATCGCAGTCGACCATCTGCCTTCTCTACTACCGTCCACGCGAGCTCGCTCCGGTTCGTCCCGCCTTGCTACGTTACGTCCAGATATTTTAACGACCTGGCTGTGTCCAGCACCACGCCACTAACACTGTTCGAACATTACGAAACTGTTAATCCTACTCATCTGCTTTAGCTAATATTTTTCTGCATTTAGAGATAGCTGCCATTCATCCCACAAAATATAAATTCTGTACAACTCATCCTGCGATTTTTTCCATTGCTAGTTGAAAATTCAATTCCGCGCTTACAAGTTCTGGCGAATAGAATTAACACTGTTAAGGCTTCTTTTAATACTAAGAGAAACTCACCCAGAACATTTCGTCGAAATATCGACATTTTCGTTTCTCTCAAAATCTGTATCCACTACTTTAGTAATATCGTGATGTTCATGTCACCCCACATAGTGGATTGCATATATCGGAAGCAAGCATTTATTCAGGGGCAGACTTGATTGATTTATGAACTTAACCTATGGTTGTGCTAAGTGGTTTATGACCCCTGGGAATAATCTGTCCTTCCTGTCCGGGGCATAGAGTGCGCACGCGCTGATCGGTGTCCGAGAGGCCGCCACACGCCGTATGTCGGACTGCGAAGTAAGCATTAGACGTGCATTTAGTATACCTATTAAGATGTTAGTCCATCCATTTATAGGCGCACAAAACACAAAGAAGAACGTTGTCTCTTATTTGTCGAGAAAACAAAAGACTGAACTTGTATTGTTGATAGTCTCTTGGCAAGAATCTTCGTATGATCTCCTAATTTTCTAATTGCAGTCCCTTCGTGAGATGAATGTGAGAGGTTGTAATATTTTGCCCACAGCACATAGAAGAAATCATATAGAGCTCACCTCTTAACTCCACTTTCGTCAGAGTATCGCTTACCTACTGTATTCTCACGAATCTTCCACTCTTCGATGTATAGCATTTGAATCCACCTGATTTCGACGAGTAAGAGATGTCCGCTCCCAAGTCACAGACCCCTACTACTTCTCTCGAAATACAGTCTCCTTCCGACAACACTGTTACATTAGTTAGAAGGCTGACAGACAGAGAGCTATCAAAACGACAAAAATAGCACATACAGGAAGAAATTTACAAACGTGCGGAGTATACACAAACTGTGCAAATACAGAGCATACACAGGCTGTACAAAGGAATTCAGAAGCAGAACACCTACAATTCATCACTATCGAATGATGGTCTATAAATATCACTTTCTGCCTGTCCAAATCTCCTTCATCTTGTTTCTATGGTTACTACGCAAGAAATATGACAGTGTAATGTTGTCCAAGTCTTCGTTTACAGCACAGTCTCACAGTCTCTCTCTCTCTCTCTCTCTCTCTCTCTCTCTCTCTCCTGGTTATTTTTCTAACATCCAACAGAGTAAAACCGTGAACTATTTAATCTTCGCTGTATTTACGTCGACCATACGTGGTGACCCTATTAAATGTACATTAATTGGTCCACTGGAGCGGGTGACTAGTGATCGAAGTTGTTTCCACAGACCTGTGTAAAGTTTTGTCGTCTCTGCTGGAGGAAGACCATATCGACTATCAATCGTAAGGAGAGGGTTCCTGAGTTGTTGTTTCATAAGCGGTTTGATACATTGTATTTTGTTATAACACACAGAAGCACTGTATGACTTCACCTGTGTACATGACCATACATTGTTTTTCCACCACGACTTCGTGTCTGTGTCAGCTCCCTAACCGACACTAATTCCTTTCGACCGATTGGCCATCACAGAAAGCTGGGCCTAGCGCGATTTATGTAAACTATGCTCCCATAACACATGGTATGGTTGAAAGAGAAGACAGAGATGGTGTTTCTTATTGACAGAAATGTGGAAGACGTCACAACATATGGAAACTGGAAGAGTTTGTGGCATTGTGGAACGTTTCGAAACAATTGTCCGAAGATGATGAACTCCACATTTAATGGCATCTTCAACAATGATGGGGCAGTAGTCATATCAAACCCATGCACCCAGTCAGTGTTGCGGTGCTGGATGTCCCCGGAAGGTGTTGCACTCGCCGAGAGAGACTCTCCATCTCAAACAAGTGGTGTCAGTCAATCGATATGTGCTAATCAACAGCATACCAGTGGGCAGATGGTAAGGTACAGATACGGTCGATATGGGATGATTTGCTGTAATAAGCACTACACTTGACAGTGCGATCAGTTTTAGCAACTTTACCAGTTTTTCCGTAATTTCAGCGCCAACTAATGACACAGCAGCATGCTTCCCAGTTTCTGTATCATCACAAAACCAATCCTCCACTTCTTTGCAAGTACCATATACTGGATTTCAGATGTAGTTACATAACCGTGCAGTACATCCATTCATGGGTAACTCTTGGACATATACATCAAAGTGTACCAGTATATTCACTACTGGACATTAAAAATGCTACACCAAGAAGAAATGCAGATGATAAACGGGTATTCATTGGACAAATATATTATAGTAGAACTGACATGTGATTACATTTTCACGCAATTTGGGTGCATAGATCCAGAGAAATCAGTACCCAGAGCAACCACCTCTGGCCGTAATAACGGCCTTGATACGCCTGGGCATTGGGCCAAACAGAGCTTGGATGGCGTGTACAGGTACAGCTGCCCATGCTGCTTCAAAACGATACCACAGCTCATCAAGAGCAGTGACTGTCGTATTGTGACTAGCCAGTTGCTCGGCCACCATTGACCAGACGTTCTCAATTGGTGAGAGATGTGGAGAACGTGCTGGCCAGGGCAGCAATCGAACATTTTCTGTATCCAGAAAGGCCCGTACAGGACCTGCAACATGCGGTCGTGCATTATCCTGCTGAAATGAAGGGTTTTCCAGGGATCGAATGAACGATAGAGCCAAGGGTCATAACACATCTGAAACGTAACCTCCACTGTTCAAAGTGCCGTCAGTGCGAACAAGAGGTGACCGAGATGTGTAACCAATGGCACTCCATACCATCACGCCGGGTGATACGCCAGTATGGTGATGACGAATACACGCTTCCAATAAGTGTTCACCGTGATGGCGCCAAACACGGATGCGACCATCATGATGCTATAAACAGAAACTGGATTCATCCGAAAAAATGACGTTTTGCCATTCGTGCACCCAGGTTCGTCGTTGAGTACACCATCGCAGGCGTTCCTGTCTGTGATGCAGCGTCAAACGTAACCGCAGCCATGATCTCCGAGCTGATAGTCCATGCTGCTGCAAACGTCGTCGAACTGTTCGTGCAGATGGTTGTTGTCTTGCCAACGTCCCTATCTGTTGACTCAGGGATCGAGACGTGGCTGCACGATCCGTTACAGCCATGCGGATAAGATGCCTGTCATCTCGACTGCTAGTGATACGAGGCCGTTGAGATCCACCACGGCGTTCCGTATTACCCTCCTGAACCCATCGATTACATATTCTGCTAACAGTTATTGGATCTTGACCAACGCGAGCAGCAATGTCGCGATACGATGAACCGCAATCGCGATATGCTACAATCCGACCTTTATCAAAGTCGGAAACGTGATGGTACGCATCACAACAACGTTTCTCCAGGCAACGCCGGTCAATTGCTGTTTGTGTATGAGAAATCAGTTGGAAACTTTTCTCATGTCAGCACGTTCTAGGTGTCGCCACCGGTGCCAATATTGTGTGAATGCTCTGAAAAGCTAATCATTTGCATATCACAGCATCTTCTTCCTGTCGGTTAAATTTCACGTCTGTAGCACGTCATCTTCGTGGTATAGCAATTTTAATGGCCAGTAGTGTGTATATATATATATATATATATATATATATATATATATATATATATATATATATATATATACACACACTACTGGCCATTCGATCGGAGTGCAGAATTTACGATTACGATTAGCTATCTTTCCCTATCTGGATGGGAGTCACAGACTAGTCTTGCATTTACAGGGTAAGATGGAGACTGAAAGATGTCCGCAAATTTTTTTTGACCAACGCTCCCTGTAAGGTTGTTGACAATTTTATTTGCAACTGACCAGAAGTAGGAGGATACTATACCCAAGCGAAGGTTGTTTTGACATTTTCTGAGTCAGCCCTTCCGACAGTCGTTTCGTTTTCTTCACATTTTTCATGCAGTGATTTCATCTTAGCTTCCTTATAATTTCTATTTATTACTTTTGTAAGTGACCTGTATTTCTGTATTCCTGAATTTCCTTGAACTTTTCTGTACTTCCTTCTTTCATTGATCAACTGAAGTATTTCTTCTGTCACCCATGGTTTCACTGCAGTTAACCTCTTTGTACCTATGTTTTTCTTTACAAATTCTGTGATTGCCCTTATTAGAGATGTCCATTCCTCTTCTAACTGTCTACGTAGCTAGTCCTCATTGTCGTGTCTATAGCCTTACAGAACTTCAAGCATACCTTTTCATTCCGTAGTACTTCCGTATTCCACTTCTTTGTGCATTGGTTCTTCCCGACTGGTCTCTTAAACTTCAGTCTACTCTTCATCACTACTACACTATATCTGCTCCTGGGTACGCCTTGCAATCCGATATCCGATTTCGGAATCTCTGTCTAACCATGATGGAGTCTAAGTGAAATCGTCCTGTACCTCCCAAACTTTATTTCGTGTATACCTTCTCCTCTTGTGATTTCTGAATATAGTATTGGCTATTATTAACAGAAATTTATTGCAAAACTCTATCTTTCTCGCGTCTCATTCCTAGTGCCAAGCCCATAATCTTCTGTAGCCCTTTCTTCTTCTCCTTCCCCTACAACCGCATTCCAATACCCCACGACTATTACATTTTCATCTCCCTTTACGTACTGATTTACCTATTCTCATATACTTTGTCTCTCTCTCTTCATCTTCAGCTTACGACATCGGCATCTATACCTGAACTATCGTTGTCCGTTTGGGTTGCTGTCGATTCTGATGAGAACGACCCTATTACAAAACTGCTCACAGTAACTCATTCTCTGCCCTACCTTCCTATTCACAACGAATCCTACTCCCGTTATACCATTTTCTGCCGCTGTTGATATTACCCTGTACTCATCTGACCAGAAATCCTTGTCTTCTTCCCATTTCACTTCATTGATCCCTACTATATCTAGACTAAGCCTTAGCATTTCCGTTTTCAGGTTTGCTGACTTCCCTACCACATCCAGACTTCTGATATTCCACGCCCCGACTCACAGAACTTTATCCTTTCGTTGGTTATTCAATCTTTTTCTCACGGTCACCTCACCCTTGGCAGTCCTCTCCCAGAGATTCGAATGGGGGGCTATTCCAAAATCTTTTGCCAATGGCGAGATCATCACGGCACTTTTCAATTACAAGCCTCATGTCTTGTGGATCCACGTTATATTTATTTAATACAGTGTTTTCCATTGCCTTCTGCCTCCTCGTACCGTTGATCATTGCTGATCCTTCTGCCATTAGGAGCAGTTTCCCACCCCAAGGGCAAGTGAGCGCCCTGAACCTCTGTTCGCTCCTCCGCACTCTTTGACAAGGCCGTTGGCAGAAAGGGGGTGACTTATCATGCCGGAAGTACGAGGGCCGTTCAGAAAGTAACCTCCGGTTGATTTAAAAAAATACACCAAGTTAAATAAAAATATTTTAATATATACATCTTACAACTACATCTTTGCACTATTTTTCTACATAGTCTCCATAGCGATTGAGGCACTTATCGTATCTCTTCACAAGCTTTGAAATTCCTTCTGCATAAAAATCACCCGCTTGTGCCCGGAGCCAGCCTGTGACCGCATCTTTGAGCTCTTCGTCGTCATCAAACCGCTGTGACCCGAGTCATTTCTTCAAATGCATGAAGAGGTGATAATCACTTGGCGCCAGGTCTGGGCTGTAAGGTGGATGGTTGATAACGTCCCACTTGAAGGACTCAAGAAGGGCCGTTGTTCTGCGAGCAGAGTGAGGACGGGCGTTATCGTGCAAAAAAACGATACCGGAAGTCAGCATACCACGGCGTTTGTTCTGTATAGCCCGTCGTAACTTTTTTATTGTTTCACAGTACACGTCTTGATTAATGGTCGTACCACGTTCCATGAATTCAACCAACAACACCCCTTTGGCATCCCAAAACACCGTTGCCATCAGTTTTCTGGCAGAAAAATCTTGCGAGGCTTTTCTTGGTTTGGTAGGCGAATTTGAATGTGCCCACATCTTTGATTGTTCTTTTGTCTCAGGGTTCACGTACTTAATCCAGGTTTCGTCACCGGTCACGATTCTGTTTAACAATGGTTCTCCTTCGTCCTCATAACGTGACAGAAAGTCTTATGCAGAGGCCATTCTTTGAGTTTTGTGGTGGTCGGTAAGAATTTTGGGCACCCATCGTACACAGAACTTACGGTAACCCAATCTTGCTGTCACTATCTCGTACAAGAAAGTCTTAGAAATCTGTGGAAAGCCAGTAGACAACTCCGACATTGAGAAACGTCGATTTTCACGAACTTTTGCATCAACTGTCTGAACGAGTTCGTCAGTCACCAATGATGGTCTACCACTCCTCTCTTCATCATGAACGTTTTCTCGTCCACTTTTAAATAAACGTACCCATTCACGGACAACTCCTTCACTCATAACTCTTGGTCCGTACACGGCACAAAGCTCACGATGAATAGCTGCTGCAGAATATCCTTTGGCTGTAAAAAACCTTATGACAGCACTCACTTCACATTTGGCGGGGTTTTCTATTGCAGCACACATTTCAAACTGCCACAAAAACTAAAATAGCGCAGGTACGACGTTCACTCGACCACGGCTTGATGCCGACTGACCTGTTGAGTGCGTGAACGCACAGATGGCGTCGCTACTCCCCCCACAACCCGCACTGTGACCAATCGGAGGTTACTTTCTGAACCGCCCTCGTATTTTTTATTCAAAATTTTGGCTATGGTGGAGTTCGAACCCGGGGCCGAGGACGTTTTGAGTACTAATCAAAGACGCTACCGGCAGACTAAGGATGCACAACATTACATAATTGGAAGAGACCTGGAGACACTAGAATTATACAGGGAAATTTTATAATGGTAAGACAGAGACACAGAAACCAAATTTTAATGCTCAAATCTTTGCAGGAGCGCGCATAACATAATTTATTAGTTATCAAATGCAGATTAAAGGTGGAGTAATAGCAAAGAGGTACAAAATTAAGGCAATGGGACCTGAAAAATGTCAAGCAATAGCAGGTTGTTCATAATTTCAAAGGAAAAACCAGGCAATAGTTGCGTGAGGTATGCAAATATATTGAGAGGCACCCACAGGCCTTGCTCATACTGTGGGATCAAGCAGCCAGGCCTGCAAAATGAGTGGTCTGCCAAGCGAGTGGATTTATTCTTATTTCTCGCAAAACGTCAATGACTGATTATGAGCTCTAGTACCCACAATTAAGCTACAAATTACTCTCCTGTTTGAATATTACGCAACGGAAACGGATAACGCACATCTGACTGTTAGGAATTTGCACAACTCTAGTTGCTCACTACGCTCTGGCAATACCAAGTTTTCTTTTTTACCCAACGGCTTTGTTCAACACGTGTCCATCGCACTGAATATGAATGGCGCACAAATTATAAATTCTGGATATCATTACTACACACTATTCGAAGAACAAGGCCACCAATCTTTTTCTTTTCACTATCTTTTTTTATTCCGAAAAATTCTATTATGACTCAAAGATAAACTAAACACACAATTACATTTTATACAACAATTACACATGAGAAACTCCGCCCAGAGGGCATGGCTTTACATTGGTGATTCTCTATCTTATGGTCTCGTAATTATCTAACGCTACAGTGCACTTTCTGGATAGGATGGTGGATCTTTTGCTATACCTCACACTTCGACTCTCACACCCATCATCACGAAAATTTACTTCAGACAGAGCGGTACAAAAAGGAACATGCATAACCCACTGCCTCTGAACCTATCTTGCTACTCTCCCATGCAAACCACACATACTTAAATTACATGAAATACATCACACTGGCAACATAGAATACATCACAAAGAATAGTCACAACGTTAGAATCACTTCACTTTCAGCTTTCCCACTGCTGCGGTCGCAGGTTCGAATCCTGCCTCGGGCATGGATGTGTGTGGTGTCCTTAGATTAGTTAGGTTTAAGTAGTTCTAAGTTCTAGGGGACTGATGACCTCAGAAGTTAAGTCCCATAGTGCTCAGGGCCATTTGAACCATTTTTCCCACTTCAGTTAGTATCATCCCAGTTTCACATGACACTGCCCCACTTCGTAACTTTTCTTTCCTACTACGAACCCTGGAGGATATATGCACGTCTTCCTGTGCAATGCAAGCCAAGTGGCGTTGCTGGATGGACAGCTGACTCACCTTGCTTCTCCTTCAGATTGTCAGAGTTTGAATCTAGCGTCACACGGAAACATTAACACGCGAAGTAATATTAAGATCATATTCGTCACACACGCGAGTCCTCAACTGATACCTTGGACGAGTACTCCTCTTTATCCTTTGTCTCATACACAGATTGAGACTCACACAGTACTCACCACGTGGAAGTGCTCGTCTCTAATTTCAAGTCCCGCACACGCCATTTCAAAATGGTTCAAATGGCTATGAGCACTATGCGACTTAACTTCTGACGTCATCAGTTGCCTAGAAATTAGAACTAATTGAACCTAACTAACCTAAGAACATCACACACATCCATGATCGAGGCAGGATTCGAACCTGTGACCGTAGCGGCTCCAGACTGTAGCGCCTAGAACCGCACGGTCACTCCGGCTGGCACGCCATTTCTTAAATATTTCCAACTTATAGTACACACGCCAGTAATTCAGCTGAACTTTAGCACTCGGAAGTATTTCAACTTAGTACTAGCACTCACAAGTATTTCAACTTATTGCTACACGTGGTTACATTGTAACCGTTGGTCACTTCTGAAGATTACTACGATCCCCTTAATAATACCTACCTGTCATTTAATTCTGCCCCCAAAAGTTCTTAAATAGAGAAACAATTATTCCAAACTACTCTTAAGTATTTCACTTGCATATTATTCTCTCCACTCTTTTGTCTTTATGGAGCACACCTAAGACTGGTCTTACCAACTCAAGATCCAGCGGCAGAGTGCTGAAACATGGCCGTTCTTCAGGTCATCTCGCAATTCCACTGAGGTGGGGAAGCACCATGCTATCGTATTGGTCAGCCACATTTCAGGTGCTCAAAGCTCAGGTAAATTTCATCTCTGTTGTTCCACCAAAGGTGACCAAAGGACCGTCTCAAAGATGATCATATATTGCACATTCACTATCTGTGGTTAGCAGACGACCATACGTACATTCATTTCACAGATCTCACCAAACTGGATGTAGGGATTTCTTTTATGGGAGTAGATATGTGATCAATTAAATAAATAAATAGTCCTCCTTTCCTACACTGGTAGCCAGCTTCGGTGTATTTAGTGAAATTGTGTTATTATTATAAAAAATATGTTGTTCTGACAAGAATAACGAAGAATGTTGTACCTATTTTCAGTGTCGGGCGGTACTGTACCCTTTCAGTATATATATAGAAGATGATGGGTACGTTTTGAGATGATATAGTGAAGAGAAGAAGGGGTCAAATAGGGAAAAAGGCAAAGCACAGTAGATATTCTTGGATAACAGAAGATATTGAATACAACAGATGATCGGAGAAAATATAAAAATGCAGCAACGGAATCGTGCGAAAGGGAATATAGATGTGTAAAAACTGAGACCGACAGAAAGTGCAAAATGGTTAAGCACGAGTGGCTAGAGGAGAAACTCAAAAGTGTAGAATCGTGTGTGACTTTGGGAAAGATAGATGCAGGGAATAGGAAAATTAAGAGAGACCTTTGGAGGAAGAAACAGCAGCTCCACAAACATCAAGGGATCCGATGGCAAGCCAGTGCTGAGCAAAGAAGGGAAAGCTGAAAGGTGGCAAGAATGTATAAAAGGACTATAGAAAGAAAGAATCTTGAAGACACGGAAAGAGGAAATAGATGAATATGGGACGGGAGATATGATACTACGAGGAGAATTCGACAGAGGACTGAAGGGTCTAATGTGAAGCAAATCCCCTGTCGTAGACGCCATTCTCTCAGAATTATTGTTATCCTTGGGAGAGCCATCCATGACAAAACGTAGTTTGCAAGATATACGAGACACGTGAAATGTCCTCAAACTTCAAGAAAAACGTAATAATTCCATTTCCAATGAACACAGGAGCTGACAGGTGTGAATATTACCGAACTATCAGTTTAATAAGTCGCAGTTGTAAAATAGTGACACAAATTATTTACAGAAGCGACCATCAGGGAATTTTTTGTATGTCCATCCTTTCGACTGGATGTCTGGGGAACACGGCCATTCACTGTTGTAAGAAAATGAAACGCCTACAGCCTTCCTTATGATCTTATTTGTAGCTTAGCTACCAGTTTCGGCGCTTCAGTGAGCCATCTTCAGGCTGAATGGGCTGCACGAGCCATGCATACGATGCATAACTGGTTAACGTAGACTACCTGTAGCTGTGATGTTGTCTCTCCAACCAGTACTGTCACGAGTTGAGAGACATCACAGCTACACGTAGTCTACGTTAACCAGTTATGTTGGCAACTGATGCATCGTATATATGGATCGGCATAACATCTTCAATATCAACTAAGGCCTTAAAATGGCGCATTGAAGCACCGCAGCTGGTAGCTACACAATAAATAAGATAAAAGGACGGCATCAGGGAGGATCGGTTTGGCTTTGGAGAATCGTAGCAAGGCTTGGAACAATACTGATCATACAGGTTTTCTTTGAAGATAAATCTGAAATACTGAAGCCTACATTTACAGCATTTGTAGACTTACTAGGAGAACAAGGCATGTGACGACGTAACCCGATTTCCCAGAAAGTTCGCTCTGTGGAAGGGGGGGGGGGGGGGGGGTCAAAATAATCGAACATCTGTCCCGGCTTATCCGTAGATACTCAAAAGTTTCTGAAAAGAGGGCGGTCAGTGTGCCTTTCACCGGTCGTTGCACGCAGACGAACTGGTGCCATAGTGGTTAGCGTCGCGGCGTTTCTTTTTCTTCTTTTTTTTTATTTTGCGCCTCCTGTTCGAAACCCGATTGCTACTTTTATCTTAGTCTTTCATTTATATACCGATCTCAGTGAAGATTACTACACGGAAGTTTTCCAGCCTATATTAATATAACGTTGTCCTTATTTGTTTATTAATTGTATGTCACACGAATAAATTTTAAAAAATGAGAAATTATTTAAAATTGTTTTCGGTGAAATTCCTCTAGTGTCTCTAGAGTCATAGGCTGTTGCAAGCGCCATTTTTTGGAAAAGTGATCCGTTATGCACAGTTTGCAGCGGTATTATTGCTAACGCGCGGAATCTTCACCGGTGTTAATGACTTTTCATCCCGGGTGAGATTCACACGAAGAAATGTCACTGTGGCAAACCGGCCTTCGCGCGATGTTCGTGGTGTTCTGAACATCTGTGGTCTGAACGTTTGTTCGTTCGGTATCAGCGAGGGAATGCACCAAATCTTCCTAAAGAATAAACGTACGAATAAAATACAAGAATATGAGAAGTAAAATATCAGAATATGAGAACTCGTAAAGACCTAGGCCTGTGAAAATACATTTATATGTAGACAATCAAGGACGGAAATTAAAGGATATAGATGAGAACAATTCAAGCAACCAAATCTCAGCCACAATAAAACCTAGTGCAAAATTTAAAGATGTCGTAGCAGGTTCTTCATCAAATGACGTAGCGAGAAATGAAGGAAAAGACTTCTTCTTATCATTTAAGAAGAAACTGCAGGAACTACAAAATACGAAAATCCTCATCTTTTCAACACCATGTCGGCATGATCTTTCATCCTGGTCTTGTGTGAATGTTGAAGTGAGAAGAGTAAATGAAGAAATGAAGAAAATTTGTAAATACTTTAAAAATGTCTGTTTTGCAAACATAACTAACTCAGGTACAAGACTCCACACTGCTCATGGTCTCCATCTGAATCAACTTGGAAAGAAGTATGTAATAAAATCATGAAAGTAGCCAATGAGTTAGACATAGCAAAAATCGATAGCTCTGAGTTAATATCACTTAGATTTAGGGAAAACCCTTTTTTAGAGGTAGCAAAGAAGGGCCGAGACTAACAGGTTTGCCCAGATTCACACTGGACGACCAGATTAAAGATTAATATAATAAATGTCGCTAACATTAAAGAGAAATATAGCAGTAATGACGACTGCCCCCATAAAAAAAATTACTGACCAACTTTGTCTCTCAAGATAGGTTATCTCAATATTGAAAGTATAAGTGGAAAACACGCAGTTTTAAACGAATTTGCAAATGAGAACTTATTTGATGCACTATGCTTAAGTGAGCACTGGTGTAAACGAAATGAAATATCTTTTCATGTACTAGATGATTTCCACTTAGCAAACAGCTTTAGCAGAGTCCAGCATATTCATGGAGGTGTATTAATTTACGTTAAGAAGGAATTAATAAATTGTAGTAATAAACTAGATCTAGGTTTTCTGTGCAGTGAGATACATTTTGAAGCCACAGGTGTATATCTGGATCATCTAAAAATTGCTGTTGTATCTCTTTATAGATCACCAGACGAAAGTACACTAATATTTTTAGAAAAACTTGAGACTGTACTAAATTTCTTTCTTAGTCCTCAGTGGAAGAAATATAGTATAGTGATTGGTGGTCACATCAATGCCTAATTTGATGTAAACAAAGACGTGCACACCGTAAATGAATTTAAAAACCTATTACGACAATTCAACTTCATTTTTAGGAACTGTAAACTTACAAATGTCAATAGAAAGTTACTGTCTTCGGATGTAGCTGTCTTCGATTTCCCGAACCATGACTCAGTTTGGGTAAAAATAGTTGCAGAGAGGCCTAATATGGACTATAAGGAGTTTAAAGAGCCTAAAATAGTCATCACAAGACCAATAACGCAATAAAATTTGTCTAATTTCATGGTCTCACTCAGTAATTATGAGTGGTCACATATGTTTAACAATAATACCCAGGGCTCTGCCAATACATTGTTCGATAGATCTTATGATTCTTTCTTAAATATATTCAAGACCAACTGTCCTCAACACAAATGCAAAGTTAATCCTAAAAGTAACAGTAATAGACATAGGGAGAAGAATCCATGGTATACCACACAACTAGCCAATATGAAAAGGAGATTTTTGTTGTATAGAGATTCTTAAGGACTTCAGAAAACTGATGTGGCTAAACAAAGGTACTCAAGAGCACGAAAGGAATGTGAGTATGCTTTAAATGAAGCCAAAAAACAACATAACCTATTCAGCATTGAGTCACCAAAAAATAAATGCAAATAAGCATGGACTATAATAAATTAAGTGGCCAAAAGCAAGCAGAAAGTTGAGGTAGAAATTTCAGCAGGTGAATTTAATAACTACTGTATAAAATCTGTTAACCAAACTAGGGAAAGCATTGGGAGGCCGCAAGGAACTGTAGCTGATCTCATTAAATGTCATAATGTAGACTACACCCTGAAAGATAAATTCCTTTTAACAGAGGTCACACCAGATGTAAATTGTAACTATTGTAAATAATTTTAGGCCCTCTGATAGTGAAGTTATATATGGTATTTCTTGTAATATGTTAAAAAAGATAATTGGGCACACAGTATATCCTCTTACTAAATGTATAAACAGATGTCTAATTGAAGGAGTATTCTCAGGTGTATTAAAATTATCCAGGGTAGTGTCCATTTACAAGAAAGGAGACAAAAATTGCCCACCTAGCTATCGCCTAATATCTCTGACACCTATTTGATCTAAAGTTTTGGAATCCATCATCAACTCCCAGTTGTGTGATTATTTGACATGTAATAAGATTATTATTGTGGTACAATTTGGCTTTAGGAAGGGTAAATCCACAGTCCATGCCATTGACTCCCTGATTAAAAAAGTGCTTAATGCTTATGAAGGAAAAAATTTTGTCCTTAACACAGCCTTCGATTGTGTGGAGCATATTTCACTCCTCAACAAGCTAGTTTATTATGGAATCACAAACAGTGAAGTTGACAACATTTTCGAATCTTTCCTCAGCAACCGTAAACAAATTGTTTGTATTGGTAAACAGAGATCACAGCTAGCTGAAGTTAAGTGTGGTGTGCCACAAGGCTCAGTATTAGGACCTCTGCTATTTATACTAATGACAAACGATCTAGCATCTTACATAAATACTCACTCCATGCTCTATGCAGATGATACCACTTTTTTTAATATCAGCTCAGGCAATGATATGCTCCAAACTGTGGCAAATGACACAATATCACAAGCATCAGTCTGGTTTCGAGCTAATGGGTTCCTGTTTAATGAGAGTAAAACTCAAAAGATTGTATTTAGTTTAAGAGATCTGCCAGTAGCAGACTTCATGGATAGTGTTAAGTTCTTAGGTATAGATAGTAAATTGACTTGGGAGCCAAATATTAAATACATTAGTACAGCTGTCTAGAGTAGTGTATTTATTAAGGAATTTAGAAAACCACGTACCTGCGGCCCATGTAAGATCGGCCTACTTTGCTTTTCTTGAAAGCATTATATCTTGTGGGCTTTTAATATGAGGCTATAGCTCACAGGTTCAGGACATTTTGGTACTTCAGAAGAAAGTAGTTCGAATTATCACAGACAGTGAAAAACAGGCCCACTACAAATCACTCTTTATCAACTTAAAAATATTAACTGTTATAAACATGTATATTTACACTGCCCTACTGCATATAAAGAGCAACTTATGAGAATACCAGCGTAGAAGAGATGTAAAGTCTCATGGAACCAGAAATAATAGCCATCTTGACATACCTTACTACAGATTATCCAAGTCACTGACCAGCTACGAAGTGGTGGGTATGAAGATGTTTAACAAACTTCCACTAGAATAGGTGGAAGCTCCATTTGATTTATATAAAGAGAAATTACTCTGTTGGTTAGCTGCAAATCCTTACTACTCACTTCAGGAGTTTTATGACTGTAAAATATCATAGTGGTACCAGTTTGGAGAGTACAGCATAAATTCTTTAAATCAGTAATTTATGATGCAATGTTCATATTATTTGATTTTAAATATTGTATTCTACGGAAAACCAATAGTGACATATTGATCTTCAACCCATGTACATATACTGTATAACTTGTATATATGTAACTTGACTTTGTCATTGCTGTAAGAGCTAAACGACAATAAAATTTCATTCGATTCAATTCAATTGTAACATACCATACAAACAAACACCGCCTGAGTAGCCAGCGGTAGCGACCGGGCGCCGTGCCATCTTCAGCCCTGGGGCATCACCGGATGCGGATACGGAGGGGCGTGTGGTCAGTTTTGGTGACCAGTGTTGCCACTGCTCAGTCGAGTAGCTCCTCAGGTGGCCTCACAAGGGCTGGCTGAGTGCGCCGCGCTTGCCGACAGCAATCGGCACACCCGGACGGTGACCCGTGCAAGTGCTAGCCGAGCCCGAGAGCGCTTAACTCGGCTGGTCTGACGGGGACTGGCGTTGCCACTGCGACGAGGCCACTGGCGCCATACGTACACGCATAATAAATGCGCGGCTCTTATTCTGAAATCCAGTTGTACCTTTACAATTAAAATAACGTCCTTGTATCCACTAATTTGGTAAGAAACATTCCTGTAGAAACCTTCTACGAACATGGGCAGATAAATGAAAACAATAAAAATAAAATAAATAAAAACAGTAAAACCTGACAAAAGCAGTTATTCAGATAAACCTCCTGGAAAAAATAGCAAACAGAACTGGACTCAAAATTTCAGCTGAAAAAACAAAATTGAGGACAAATATAAAAAATACGCCAAGAATCATAGAAACAGAAATAGGTAAAATAGAGCGAGTAAATAAATTTAAATATCTTGGAGAAACTATACAACAGAATGGACTAGAAAAATCTGCAGTAGATGTAAGAATTCACAAAGTGCAAAGAGCATATGGTTTGACCAAAAACATTGACAACAACAAATGTATATCTAGAAAAACGAAACTAAAACATTACACTACAGTGGTACGACCAGAATATTTATATGGATCTGAATGCCTAAAGATAAACTATAAGATGGACAAACTAAAGGTACTGGAAAGAAGGATTATTAGAAAACTAATGGGTGCAATAAAAACTGCAGATGGTTGGAAAATAAGAAGTAATGAGAAGATCTACAAAAATATAAAGAAAATATGTGAAGAAGTGGCGAAACGAAGATTAACCTTTTTCGGACACCTCTCCCGAATGGATGGAAATAGACTTACAATACCTCCTATATTTCTGGAAGAAGAAATCGACAATAGCATGGATTACAGAAGTAAGGAAAGATCTAGAAAGAAACAACATCAAAGAATCAGAAACAGCAGAAAAAACGTTTTAAAAATAAAATACTAAATTTGGGAGGCTTTCAAAGCAGAAGAAATAAAAAAATCGGGAACAGCATGGACAGAAGAAGAGACTTCATGGGGAGAAAATGAGAGAATACTGGAAAAATAGGAAACAACAACAAAGGAAGAAGAGGAACTGAAGTTGTTAACGTGATCGTAGTTGGTCAATATAATTGTTAAAAAAAAAGTGTAATCGGGTTTCGAACACGGGGCGCAAAATTAAGAAGCCACGGTGCTAACCACGGGGGCACCACTGCTGCGAAGGTGAGAGCACGGTAAAAGGCGCGTAGCGTACCTCCTCAGTAAACCGAGACACGTGTTCGCTAATTTCGACCCCTCTCCCACTGAGCCAAGTTCCTGGGAAGTCGAGCGGCGTCACTTGCCGCGTTCTCCTCGTTATAGAAGCTATTTCTGAGCAAGCTGTGGAGGAAACCGAGGACAAATTCGGAATGGGAATTACAATTCGAGAAGAAGAAATAAAAACGTTAAGATTTGCTGACGACATTGTAATTATGTTAGAAACGAGAAAGGAGTTGGAAGAAAAATCGAACGGAGAAGATATTATTTTGAAAAGAGGTTATAAGATGAATATAAAGAAAAATAAACAAGAGTAATGAAATGTAGCTGAATGAAATCGCACAGTGCTGATTATATTAGATTAGGAAATCAGACACAACAGACGAATTCTGATGTTCAACCAGCAAACTAACTGATACCGGCTGAAGTTGAGAGGATATGAAATGCTAAGAGTCACTAGCACGGAAAGATTTTCCGAAAAAGAGACATTTGCTACTGTGTGATGTAAATTCAAGTGCCAGGACGACTTTTCTGAAATGATATGTTTCTAAATGTCCTTAGATACACACATGTCTCGTTTACAAACAGACAGAGTGGCAAGCACCCAGCCACAGCAGTCAGCAGGTGCTCACGATTTCTCGTAACCGACACTCGCGAGTGTCAAATAGCCAGCCTGCACACGTCGAACTGGCAAAAGGGCTTCACAATGCTGTTACTCAGCAACTTGCTTGACTTGTGTTTCGAAATCAATAATTGCAGCTCAGATGGGAATTTCCTACTGCGCTGACTGGTCCGTGTGTCCGTGTGTCCGTGTGTACAGACAAACGACGGGTGCGCACCCGGAGCCGGCTTTAGGGGGGCCAACCGCGCCACTGCCGAGGGCGGCAAAATATTAAATCTAGTGTGCTTCCAAAAGGACCAACTGAACGAGACAATGAAAATTTACGGAAACGAATAAGTGTGAGAAACAACTGGATATACAAATCTTTCACAGAATCTAGTATCTTAATTATTTTCAGCCAGAGTGGCTGTGTGGGATAATTATTTATTTCAAACTTCTGCTGCAAGTCACTTTTTATCTTTTGCTTAATTTAACATAATTCAACACGTTTCGAACATGTTCTGTTCATCTTCAGGGGTTTATACATACTCAGAGAAGTGTAACTTAATAATAAACAGTCTTAAACTTGATTAATCTAGAACACTTTGGCCATAGTTCTTCACTGTAGCTGCAGGTGTGGCATTTGGGGGGAAGGAGGGGGGCAGTGTATGGCTAGGAATCGAAATCAGTGATGTCTTCTGCTGGTTTTCATCTTTGTGGTTGTCTATGTATATCACAGCCTGAAAAGGATGCAGATAGATTTGCATCAGATATCTGTTGCGAAAGGCTTTTATATGATAGTTGATCACTTACAATTTCATCATCTTGCTGCTTCACTTGCACCACTGGTGTAATGGCGGAACTGTTGATTGACATGTGCAATGGTGTAAGAAGACATCACTGATTTCGATTTCTAGCCATACACTGCCCCTCTCCTTCCCCCCCCCCCCCCCCCCCCCCCCAAATGCCACACCAGCAGCTACAGAAAAAAACAATGGACAAAGTGTTCTAGATTAATCTAGTTTAAGACTGAAACTTCCTGGCAGATTAAAACTGTGTGCCGGACCGAGACTCGAAGTCGGGACCTTTGCCTTTCGCAGGCAAGTGCTCTACCAGTTTTAATCTGCCAGGAAGTTTCATATCAGTGCACACTCCGCTGCAGAGTGAAAATCTCATTCTAGTTTAAGACTGTTTATTTTTAAGGAACATTTCTCTATGTATGTATGTATAAAGGCGTGAAGATGAATAGAACATGTTCGAAACGCATTGCATTATGTTAGATTAAGCATAAAATAAAAAGTGACTACCAAGTCACTCTGCAGTATCGCAGAAGGAACATCCAGCTCCTTGTAGCCCTATTACGTGACCTCGTTCAAATTGCTAATGTGCTGACAATGACGTCTTTGTCGCCTTAAAGTAACATGAACTCACCACGTACAGTCTCAAAAGCAACTAACGCCCACGACCGTTACAGCACGTATTTAAAGCTAACCTGATCTGCATCCTCATGGTGGCGCCACTAGCGCTACTCTTATGCGACTGCTACAAAATTTGAATCGACACCATCTATCTGATGTAACAACGCGACTACCAACTTTCATTTATGTCGCACAACACCTTCTTGGTGTTGTGATTTTTTTCCATCAGTGAGTTATTCTATGACAAGTGTGAAGTGCCGAAGTCTTTCCTGTGTAGATAATGCAGAAACTGTCACTATTTCATCTTCTGCCATTTTTCATTTTCTCTTCAATCGCCTAATAGCATGGCAGAAAAATAATAAATGATGTAGCGCTAAAATGTATAGGATAAGTAAGTTTTTGGGTTCAGTTAGTTTTATTTAAATAAATACGTGAGTGCTTATTTGTCTGAAGATATTTACAAATTTCAGATCCTGAGTTTGATCATGTGATTACTTGCGTTTTCTTTCAGGGACAGTACAGCGGAGGTACATGTAAGTATTGGAACAACACCGTTTTTGCCCCAAAGTACCATTATCCAAGATGGTGGCGATGACATCTTCCAAGATGGGGGCGATGAAGTCATCCAAGATTTTCGCAGGAAGTTTGAATTTTGGAGGGTAAGTGCCACGCCCCCCTAACCCATAAAAATGGCGGGAAGTTCAAATTCCAACAGGATAATGCATCACACCAAGAAAATGGCGGGAAAAATGTACTTGTCTTTATTATTTAACCAGTTTCAAGCATGTGTATTCTACATGAGCTCTAGAGCCCAACTGGCTTCAAAATGGTTCAAATGGGTCTGAGCACTATGGGACTTAATGGCTGAGGTCATCAGTCCCCTAGAACTTAGAACTACTTAAACCTAACTAACCTAAGGACATCACACACATCCATGCCCGAGGCAGGATTCGAACCTGCGACGGTAGCGATCGTGCGGTTCCAGACTGAAGCGCCTAGGACTGCTTGGCCACCCCAGCCGGCTCCCAACTGTCTTAGTTGATATCATCACCACCAGAGAACACCACTGTGACATCATCCAAGATGGCGACCGTGATGTCAATCAAGATGTCTGCACCCAGTGTATCCACCACATGGTGTAAGATTGTACACTTGGCCTACATCCACTAACCTAAACCCCTCCCCAATAAAAATCGCGCCAAGTTCAAATTCCTACATGATAATGAGACACACTTACGATAATGGCGGGAAAAAGGGACTTGACTTGATTATTATTTAACCAATATCATGCAACATGTTAATAAAGCACACCTACGATAATGGCAGGAAAAATGGACTTGTCTTGATTATTATTTAACCAATATCATGCAAGTGTGTTCACCATGAGCTCCGTACTCCAGCTGACTTGGTTCATATTCTCTTCAGGAGAGGACGCTCTCCTGACACCAGATCGAGACTCAAGTACCGTTACTCAAGGTTGCTTCGCCCGATGTATCCACCACAAGCCCCAGAGCTCAAGTGGCTTAGTTCATTTGTGACCATCAGAGGACGCTACCGTGAAGTCGTCTGCTCTCTCTCTCTCACACGCGCATTATAACCGCACACGCACCGCACCACCGGCCCGCGGGCGTCCGACCGCTTACGCCACACACTCTCGGCTGCCAACTCCATACACGCGCCGGACATAGTCTTCTGTAAATATGCTAAAACTCACATCGCGCATCTAACCTATCAATTACCTAACTAAATAATTCCATTACAATTTTAATCATATTCAATAATTCAATTTACAATTTCAATATTCAATGATCAAATTAGAAGTTCCACATTTTCCCACTATCAGCGCAGTGTTCAGTCATGACCTAGCACCCACCCCCCCACCCCCCGCCCTAGAATGCTGCACCAATAGTCACATGACCCTGTTGTGTCGGTAGCTGGACCGACACCGTGATGGGGATTGCTGAAAAGGAATGCTAAACTAACGCTGTGGCCGATAGTGCACGCTCGGCATAACGCAGACGGGCGTGAAGTCTGGAACATGAGAACTTATGAATGAATAAGAAGAAAAGTATGTAGATACTTTTTACTTATCTTTTATTGATTCCTTGGAATACATCTCTCTTGAATACTCGTAAGCTATAGGCACTGATACAAATGGCTCCTTGCTAGTTCGTAGCCATTAACTTAGCTGATGGCTATTCTGTCTCTCGGCTAATGAGAGAGAAAGGCTTCGTACAACTGGGCGATAGCTAGGTTCGCGTACAACTGGGCGGTAGCTAGGTTCTCGTACAACTGGGGCTGAGTCCACTCTCGTATCACGAGACCTGCCTTGGTGGTGGCGCTAGGTCTGCGATCACAGTGGCGACACGCGGGTCCGACATGTACTACATGGACCGCGGCCGATTTAAACTACCACCTAGCAAGTGTGGTGTCTGGCGGTGACACCACATTCCTCCCCCGCAAATCGGCGAACGGTCGTGTAATAAGGCTTCCGCCCGCCGTGGGGAGGACCACATGTTGACGTATGCGATGAGGTGGGGAGCCTAACAACAGGCGAGGCTGTGCCACCCGCACCCGGCCATCCGGTCCGAGGGGAGCTAGGAAACGCCTGCAAAACTAGTCCAGGGTGCACGTCAACATGCGGTGTATGCGCCCGTAAAGAGACAGGAGGTACTGAAGGGTCGACGTCCATGGCGTCGGGGTAGCCGACGCGCGATGACGTCATGTGGTCCGGAGCGGGCGGGCGTTCCATGGCGGAGGACAGCTGGTCACGGGAAGCGATCGGCGGCGCGTGACCCTGGGAGGCGCTTGGCGGCTGCAACGAAGCGTCGAATGCGGTCGGCGGCGGCGGCGGCTGCTGCTGCTGCTGCTGCTGCTGCGGCGGCGGCGGCGCGTCGCCATGGGGCAAAATGGAAGGCATCGTCGGTAACACCTGGGGATGAGGCGAGCCAGTAGATGGGTCCCCAGGGCGCTGACCGGACGGCACCGTCGCTGAAAGCAGACGGGGAGCGGCAGAACCCGAGCGACGACAGAGGCGCAGCTGATTGAGATGCCGACGCACCTCACCAGAGGCCCCCAAAACCAAATACATCGCGCGGCCGAGGCAGCGAAGAATGCGCCCTGCGAGCCAACGCCGTGAACCTCGATAGTTGCGATAAAATACAACGTCGCCTGGAGCAAAAGCAGGAGTCTGCCGCTGCGCAGGAACCTGATGCGGCGGATGCAGCAAAGACATCAAGGTGCGATGAGGACGACCGTGGAGCAACTCAGCCGGCGAGCGACCATCTCGGGGCTGAGAGCGATACGAAGACAAAAAGAGCAACAATGCGTCCTCCCGAGAATGCGACTCTTTCAATTTCAACATCTGTGACTTGAAAGTCCGGACCAAACGTTCAGCGGCACCGTTGGACTGAGGCGAAAACGGCGCGGATGTCAGATGTTGAATACCATTGGCCTGGCAGAATGACTGAAATTCTGCGGACATGAATTGTGGGCCATTGTCGGAAACAATAGTCTGCGGAAGACCTTCAATGCAAAAGATAGCAGACAACGCGTGGATGGTGGCGGAGGACGTCGTGGAAGACATCCGGACAACAAAAGGAAAATTACTGAAGGCGTCGACCAGAACCAACCATCGAGCATTCCAGAATGGACCAGCAAAATCAATGTGCAAGCGTTGCCAAGGGGAAGTGGCTTTTGGCCACGCAAAGACTTTCCGCGGCGGTGCGGACTGTTTTGTGCAATTGGAACAGACACTGGTACAGAATCACTTGTTAATTGACGTGATTTCCGGCGACGTCGACGCACAGTTTTTGTGGGACGATCACAGTTACTGTTAGAGAAAGTGTCACTGGACGAAGCGGAATTAACGACATGAATGGCCATAGGCGAAGGTCCACGAGCCTGAGCGGCCTTGGTTCGATTCCGGCGCGAAGCAAAGGGCCTGGAATGATTGTGATTGTCTGATCTGAGCTTTTTCTGGCAAACACTTTGAACATGTCCCTTCGTATTGCAGAAAAAGCAAATAGCTTGGCGTGACGGGCAATGTTCACGCGAATGTCTAGTAGCACACCGCGGGCATGATTTCACTGCATTTGCGGGCTGGCGCGGCACCTCTGGGGTAGCACGCGGCGGTCGCTGTGGCGCCGTGCGCGAGGCCCGGGTACCGGGCCGCGCAGCGCGTCCAGCGGGCCGGTTAATGTTACACACGGCTGGCGAAGTTTCAAAAGATACCTGAGCACAGTCCAGTGTGTCCTGTCTATCCAATATGTCTATCACTTGTTGAAGGGAGGGATTAACTAGTTTCAAAATTTGCTCCCGTATGCGAACATCAGAAACGTTCTGTGCAATGGCATCACGCACCATTGTATCTGAATAAGAAAGACCACAGTCACATTCAAAGGCACAGTCCCTAGTAAGTCCTTGCAATGTTGCTACCCACTAGCTATTAGTTTGACCGGCCGTACGTTTTGTACGAAAAAACGTATACCGTTTTGCAACCACATTAACTGTTTCTTTGAAATAGGCATCTAAGGCAGACAAAATTTCCTCGTATGACAAAGTTGCTACGTCACGGCGGGGAAACAGTTTCACTATCACACGGTATGTGGACACACCGACACAAGAAAGCAAAAACGGCTGCCGCTCATTACCTTGAATTCTGTAGGCAGCCAGGTGGAAGGCGAACTGACGAGACCACTCTTGCCAGGTCTCGTGGTTCGGGTCGTAGTGCCTAAAAGGCGGTGCAACGGCAGGTTGTGGCTGCGGTAGCGGTGAAGCGGCTGCGGCCGCATCGGTGTGCAGCGCACGTTGACCCTGGACGAGCTGTCCAAGGGCATCCAGTAACGCCTGCGTCTGCTGATTCTGCAAGCGATAAAATTCGGACAGTACATCTGGAGAATGGGGCGAAGCCATGACACAAATAAATGTAAGCAATCAGAAATAAATGTAAGCAATCAGAAAAAGGTCCTGTTCCCTCGTCGCCAATAATTGTTGTGTCGGTAGCTGGACCGACACCGTGATGGGGATTGCTGAAAAGGAATGCTAAACTAACGCTGTGGCCGATAGTGCACGCTCGGCATAACGCAGACGGGCGTGAAGTCTGGAACATGAGAACTTATGAATGAATAAGAAGAAAAGTATGTAGATACTTTTTACTTATCTTTTATTGATTCCTTGGAATACATCTCTCTTGAATACTCGTAAGCTATAGGCACTGATACAAATGGCTCCTTGCTAGTTCGTAGCCATTAACTTAGCTGATGGCTATTCTGTCTCTCGGCTAATGAGAGAGAAAGGCTTCGTACAACTGGGCGATAGCTAGGTTCGCGTACAACTGGGCGGTAGCTAGGTTCTCGTACAACTGGGGCTGAGTCCACTCTCGTATCACGAGACCTGCCTTGGTGGTGGCGCTAGGTCTGCGATCACAGTGGCGACACGCGGGTCCGACATGTACTACATGGACCGCGGCCGATTTAAACTACCACCTAGCAAGTGTGGTGTCTGGCGGTGACACCACAGACCCTACGTAAGAAAATTATGGGAACTAAAGGACACTTGTACTAACCTCAGCCCGCATCTCGTGGTCGTGCGGTAGCGTTCTCGCTTCCCACGCCCGGGTTCCCGGGTTCGATTCCCAGCGGGGTCAGGGATTTTCTCTGCCTCGTGATGGCTGGGTGTTGTGTGATGTCCTTAGGTTAGTTAGGTTTAAGTAGGTCTAAGTTCTAGGGGACTGATGACCATAGATGTTAAGTCCCATAGTGCTCAGAGCCATTTGAACCATTTGAACTAACCTCAGCCACCCAACCGCCACCTCCCCTCCTAGGAACCGGTGCCAAGTTTGAATTCTGGCACTAAAGAAAGGTCACTTCCGCTTTCGTACCAACGTAACAAAATTGCTGCAAACCAAGCTAACCACCCCCACTAACGTAAGCTGCCAGGACACAAATTCTTCCTAGGGGCTGCTGGTAAATGGACTCAGCCCGCACTAGGCTGATGGAGAGAGGAAGGAATGTACGTTATTTACTTGGGAGCATTTTATTTAGGGATGGCATATATGTATCACAGTAAACACGCACTGACATTCCCCACAGCATACAGACTTACAAACCACTCTCACATGACTCATTTATAAGACTCTACACACACTCTTGCTAATTGCAAATGGTCAAATATAGCACATTGCACAGCCTACAGACATGTGAACCACTAATAAACAATATAGAGCATTTACGTCCATAGCCAAACAACTCCTAAATTGTCAAAATAATAATCCATATAAAAGACTCTGTTTTCTAATCGTCAACTGTCGAAATCATACACCAGTCTTTATTTAAACAATTAAAGGCAGCACCACCACCAAGTGTATTCGCTACTGAGTCCATAGACCAACTGACTTAGTTAATATCGATGCCACTAGAGGATGCTGTAGTGACACAAGTACCGTAATCTAAGATGGCGCCACCTAATGGGTTCACTACGAGCTCCAGACCCCAACTGGCTTAGTACATTTCCTCGCCATCAGAGGATGCCACAGTGACATCAACTGATGACACAAGTACAGTTACCCATGATGGCGGCAAACAGTGTGTTCTCAATGAGGTTTAATAGTACCACCAGCAGAGGACGCTGTCAGCCGTTTCCTGACATAAACCAAGCTGGTGAGGGAAAACGACTCAGCCTGCTCTGTGCTGCTGGGGAGAGCAACGAATTACTACACTCTATTTTCGAACAACTTGTTTAGGCATGTATTATATTATTACACTACCACAAAACACCCGCCCAGATGTGCCTGGAGTCATGTTACACAGCCCACAGACGCCGAAACAACTCCTAATTTCAGTACACAATAGCAAACTGGTCTTAAATAATGCAGTACACATAACTACAAACACGCTCTGTACTCGCAAACTGTCCAAATAACGCGCAGAACAGACTACAGGGCCACTCGCAAAATAACGCAACAGACGTCCACAAGCACCCTCCACCACATCCAGTCCCCCGCGAAGTCAGCTGTCAAACCGCGTACAGGTCCCTGCTCGGATTCCGCAAACATGGGGTGGCGACAGCCGCATTCATACATTACGCCTGTGAAATTCCTATCCAAATACGTGTTCACCTAGACACATTCGATGACGCGAGAAAAGTTGGTCCGCGCGCGCTCCAACCCTCACGAGGTCAGCCACAGCTCTGGCGTCGCCGAACACCGGTGGAAGTTACATTCCAAGCAGTGCTCACGCCAGTCTCATATGCCAGTTATCTCCACGTGCCAGTTGTCTCTGCCATTGAAGGCACGGCGTGTTGACACACACACACGTTTAACCATACTTAACTACCCAGCATGGCTCTCGCCTCACCGCGAAATGTCTGTGTGACGACTCACCATCTAAAACATTCTCAACCTTATTCTTACGTCATATGGCACTGTAAAAAAAATAACACGCAAGTCAACCTCTCGGAAATTGTATAATGTCCAAGAAATACACTACTGGCCATTAAAATTGGTACACGAAGAAGAAATGCAGATGATAAGCTGGTATTCATTGGACAAATGTACTATACTAGAACTGACATGTGATTACATTTTTACTCAAATTGGGTGCATAGCTCCTGAGAAATCAGTACCCAGAACAACCACCTTTGGCCATAATAACGGCCTTGATACGCCTGGGCATTGAGTCATGGCGTGTACAGGTACAGCTGCCCATGCAGCTTCAACACGATACCACAGTTCATCAAGAGCAGTGACTGTCGTATTGTGACGAGCCAGTTGCACGGCCACCATTGACCAGACGTTCTCAATTGGTGAGAGATCTGGAGAACGTGCTGGCCAGGGCAGCAGTTGAACATTTTCTGTATCCAGAAAGGCCCGTACAGGACCTGCAACATGCGGTCGTGCATTATCCTGCTGAAATGAAGGGTTTCCCAGGGATCGAATGAACGATAGAGCCACGGGTCATAACACATCTGAAACGTAACCTCCACTGTTCAAAGTGCCGTCAGTGCGAACAAGAGGTGACCGAGATGTGTAACCAATGGCACTCCATACCATCACGCCGGGTGATACGCCAGCATGGTGATGACGAATACACGCTTCCAATAAGTGTTCACCGTGATGGCGCCAAACACGGATGCGACCATCATGATGCTGTAAACAGAAACTGGATTCATCCGAAAAAATGACGTTTTGCCATTCGTGCACCCAGGTTCGTCGTTGAGTACACCATCGCAGGCGTTCCTGTCTGTGATGCAGCGTCAAACGTAACCGCAGCCATGGTCTCCGAGCTGATAGTCCATGCTGCTGCAAACGTCGCCGAACTGTTCGCGCAGATGGTTGTTGTCTTGCAAACGTCCCCATCTGTTGACTCAGGGATCGAGACGAGGCTGCACGATCCGTTTCAGCCATGCGGATAAGATGCTTATCATCTCGATTGCTAGTGATACGAGGCCGTTGGGATCCAACACGGCGTTCCGTATTACCCTCCTGAACCCACCGATTCCATACTCTGCTAGCAGTAATTGGATCTTGACGTACGCGAGCAGCAATGTCGCGATACGATAAACCGCAATCCTGATAGGCTACAATCCGACTTATCAAAGTTCGAAACGTGATCGTACGCATTTCTCCTCCTTACACGAGGCATCACAACAACGTTTCACCTGGCAATGCTGATCAACTGCTGTTTGTGTATGAGAAATCGGTTGGAAACTTTCCTCATGTCAGCACGCTGTAGGTGTCGCCACCAGGGCCAACCTTGTGTGAATGCTTTGAAAAGCTAATTATTTGCATATCACAGCATCTTCTTCCCTAATGGCCAGTAGTGTAGTTAACGCTCGCTTTCTAAATGTCTCAGGTTGTGTGCACGGAAATTCTGCCCATAACAGAACCTATTTATGAAAATAACATCGAATCCACTCTTCCCAACGCTCCTAACGATGTACCCCTCCAGCTCTCAAGATGCGCAAATGTTCCCTCCTATATCCCACCACAATCAATCGAGCATTCTGATCCACTCTTGTCGAATTTACCCCTGAATTGGTGATACAGCCGGTATCGAAGCACGATCCACTTTTTCTTTCCAAGTCTTTCTGTTCTTATTTTGCACCGATCGCTAAATTGCACTGACAGTTAAAGACGCAAAATTGCCTACACATTATCCAATACATACCAGATTAACAAGAATGTTGGAAGAGAGGAAGACAATTAGCAGTGTAACTAGATTTAAATATTACCATTGCGGTTACATTCTGGCACCAGACAATGTCAGTTAATGTCTCCGCTTGACGACTGCGGCTCAGTGTCTATTGCGTATATAATTTTCCACGTAAAAAATCGCTCACCGTTATCCATGTCCTCAATCTACACGCCACTCACGATAGGACACACATTCGTCCTTCCTGGTCATCCCATAACATAAACAATAATAACTTCACAATGGATTATATACCCAGTTCACATAGTGTAAGTCACACTAACTTTAAAATACAATATGTGAACATTCTACACAAACAGCGCAGTTATCTTTTATATCTGTACGGCACCCGACAAAATTTTCGTATGCCCACACTCACACTGCCTATATGTAACGACGATCCCCCAGTCCTAGGGAAGCACTGTCATCATGTTCTTTCTTTCTACAGACGCTACACTCAACGGTAATAAACTATTTTACGCTGATCGCCATTTGCACCGACAACTAGACATCGCAATGTTATGTACAGGGTATCAAATAAATACCAGACTCGCAGGAATATTGGAACGTCATACCAATCTTCAACCAGGGAATATATCACCTAGTAGCGTCTCGGTCTAGTAAACATGCAATTCATATCCCTCACCATACCAAATCATCCCCTTTACTTCAGCGAACCGAAGTCACTCTCAGAACTGATGTGCAAGGAGAAGGACGTCTCCCCGCGGCACAAACACGTTACAGTTTCCGCTTTCTTGCTCTCATTTCTATAGACATCTCCAGACTCGTCGTTTTCACGAACACAGGAATGCTATTGTGTACTGAAATTCGGAGTTGTTTGCGCGTCTGTGGGCTGTGCAACATTACTCCAGGCACATCTGTGTGCGTGTTTTGTGATAGTGTGATAAATATAATCGATTCCTAAATAAGTTGTTCGAAAATAAATAGAGTGTAGTCATTCGTTGCTCTCCCCAGCAGCACAGAGCAGGCTGAGTCGTTTTCCCTCACCATCTTGGTTTACGTCAGGAAACGGATGACAGCATCCTCTGCTGGTGGTACTATTAAACCTCATGGAGAACACACTGCCGCCATCATGGATAACCGTACTTGCGTCACCAGTTGATGTCACTGTGGCATCCTCTGATGGCGAGGAAATGTACTAAGGCAGTTGGGGTCTGGAGCTCGTGGGGAACCCACTAGGTGGCGCCATCTTAGACTATGGTACTTGCGTCACTACAGTATCCTCTAGTGGCATCGACATGAACTAAGTCAGTTGGGCCATGGACTCAGTGGCGAATACACTTGGTGGTGGTGCTACCTCTAATTGTTTAAATAAAGCCTGGTGTATGATTTCGACAGTTGACAATTAGCAAGCTGAGTCCTTTGTATGGTTTACTGTTTTGTCAATTTAGGAGTTGTTTGGCTATCTGGACGTACATGCTCTGCATTGTTTATCAGTGGTTCACATGTCTGTAGGCTGTGAAATGTGTTATTTTTGACCGTTTACAATTAGCAAGAATGTGTTATGTAGGAGTAGTTTGCAGGTCTGTATGATGGGGGGCATGTCAGAGCCTGTGTTCTGTGATAGATATAATCCATCCCTAAATAAATTGCTCCCAAGTAAATAAAATACACTCCTTCCTCTCTCCATCAGCCTAGTGTGGGCTGAGTCCTTCCCCTAGAAGAGGTGGCGGCCTGGTGAATTAGGTTAGTGGTGGTGGTGAGCTTCGTTTGCAACAATTTTCTTCTGTTGGTAGCAAAAGTACAAGTGACCTTTCTTTACTGCCAGAATTCGAAGTTTGCACCGGTTTCTAGGAGTAGGTGGCAGTTGGGTGGCTGAGGTTACTACAAGTGTCCATTCTTTCCCACAGTTGTCTTACGTAGGGTCATGTGACTATTGGTGCAGCATTCTAGGGCTCCGGGGGTCCTCAGTCATGACTGAACGCCGTGCTCATAGTGGGAAAATGTGGAACTTCTAATTTGATCATTGAATATTGTAATTGTAAATTGAGTTATTGAATATGATTGAGTGTTAGCATATTTACAGAAGTCTATGTCCGGCGCGTATATGGAGGTGGCAGCTGAGAGTGTGTGACGTAAGCGGTTGGATGTCCGCGGGCCGCCGCTGTGGCGCGTGTCCAGTTATAACGCGCATGCGTGAGAGAGAGCAGACGATCTTGCGTCATCACGTGACGTCTTGGTAGTGTCCTCTGCTGGTCATGATACGGACTAAGCCACTTGAGCTCTGGAGCTCGTCGTGGATACAGCAGGTGCAGCCGTCTTGAATAGCGGCACTTCCATCATGACCTGATGTGAGGAGAGTGCGCTCTGGCGATGCGAACTGAGTTGGAGTCCAGACCCAGTGGAGAACACATCTGCTTGAAATTGGTTAAATAATAGAGACAAGTCCATCTTTCCCGCCGTTTCTCTTGGTGTGACGCATTATCCTGTTGGAATTTGAACTTCCTGCCATTATTCTGGGCGAGGGGGGTGTGGCACTTTCACACCAAAATTCAAAATGCCCGCCAAAATCCGCCATGTTGAATGACGTCCTCGCCTCCACCTGGGATGACGTCATCGCCGCCATCTTGGATGCTGTCATCGCCGCCATCTTGGATAACGGTACTTTGGGGCAGTAATGGTCTTGTTCCAATACTCACGTAAATAAAAAACACCAAAGTTCTTCGGAAAATCTTTAAAAAGGGCAAGAGCAATAAAAGACGCATGACAGTGATAGAAGACACAAAACCTGTTCCAACTTGGGTTTAGTCACTGAATAACGGAAAATCCACCTTACACGTCTGCAAGTACGCCTGCCAACCACACGGTGGCCCTGGAGTCAGAGGAGATTCCTTGCGAATGTTCTGAACAGACTGGCCGGCATCAGCCACTCCAGAGGGTGAGGAGGCCGAGGTCCAGTTACTACATAACAACGTTGTCCGTCTTGAAGCAGACATGCCTTGTGGCAAAATATTACCAACGAAATACAAGATTTTTGATGTACTAGATATTATAACTAATGTCGGTTTCTGCTTCAAGCCAATAACTTTTTTTTGAAACTTTCGCCACGTGTAAGTGGTGATGAAATTAAACGATAGTGGGTCATGTATTGGGTGCTTATGGCATATTGCCTCAGTCATGCGACTAGGTTTGTGACGTACTGTCACAGGTAACGGTTCGTAGTAATTGACGGAAAGTCACTGAATTATACAGAAGTGATTTCTGGTGTGCCACAAGGTAGTGTTATCGTGTAGTCAGCTTAACAGAACATCAAAACAAACTGCAAAACGAATTAGAAAACACATTTGTATGGTGCGTAAATTGGCCGTTGACCCTATACAATGAGAAATGTGGGGTCATCCCCATGAGAGCTAAAAGTAAAATTGGGTCACACGATAAATCGATCAAATCTGAAGGCCGTAAATTCAACTAGATACCTAGTAATTACAATTACAAACATAGAAAATGTTGTGGGGAAGGCGGAGCAAAGACTGCGTTTTATTGGCAGAACACGTAGAAGATGCAACAGATCTACTGATGAGACTGCCTACAACTGCGCTCTTTTGGAGTAATGCTGCGCGGACTGGGATCCTTGGCAGATAGGATTCACAGAGTACATCGACAAAGTACAAAGAAGAGTACCATGTTTTCTATTACCGAGAAATAGGGGAGAGAGTGTCACTGAAATGATACAGGATCTGGGATGGCCGTCATTAAAACAAGGCGTTTCCCGTTGCGGCAGGATCTTCTCATCAAATTTCAACCACCATCTTTCTACACCGAGTGCGACCTACATAGGGAAAGACAGTCATCATAATCAAGTGTGGTAAATCTGGGCACGCACGGAAAGATACAGGTGTTCGATTCTTCCGCGTGCAATTCGAGAGTGGAATAATAGAGATTTATTGTGAAAGTGATTTGATGAATCCTCTGCCAGGCACGTAAGAGTGTGATTTGCAGAGTATCGATGTAGAAGCAGATGTAGATGTCTATTGGAATGTGTACTATTTCCCATGTATCAATGGTGTCAGTATACCTCTAAAAAAACATTCATCTTGGAACACCAGTCGATCTTTTAAAATCGCTTTTAGATTTTTTACTTTCACAGAGAGAATTATTTGGCAATTGCGAGATGAAGATAAATGAAAAAACTGATACCCAATACAGTGATGAAAATGATTGTGTGCAAAGAAGGAAGAGGCAGCATGATGGCGGATCTGCAGAAGACGCTGTGAATAGAGGCACAGAGAAGTTAAAAAGTGGAACTTACTTGCTCTGTACAGAATTGTCGCGGCAACTAGAAGCTTACTGGGGAAATTAAGTCTCTGTTTGCACTTCTGATAGATTCCTCGGCAGTTTGCGATGAAGAAATTAGGGAGGCTTGTACATAGGGAACGTTATTCCGAGGACATTGATCCTGAGTATATAGACGAGACGGTACAGTTCAAGTACTTCGTCTTACAATTAGAGGATGCCGGAAAAGATAAAGTTGCACTCGACGAGTAACCATATAAACTGATGGTTAGTAATATGACACAATCAACTTTCCCGAATGTAATGCGAATATATAGATGTCCGAAGATAACCACCGCCACAGGTAAACGTTACTTTTTGAAATTAAAGCTAATCAAAACTATCTTCGTCATCAATGTCTCAGATTAAATGCAACGATTTTGTACATAACGAACAAAGAAGACTTAACATATAACTATACTGTAACTTACAAAACGATTTAGTAAACAATTAAGCATATTTTCCTTTCATTTGTTTCAGTTTTGTTATTAATTTTGTCATTAGTTTTTGTTATTAGTTTTGTTATTAGTTAGGGTGATGGAACACCTTCGTAACGCAGTAAAAAAAAGAAAAGAAAAAACAGCGTGACTGCGAATGAAATTGCTTTGGGGTAGAAAAAATATATTTTAGGAAGTTGGAAAAGGATAAAAGGGCCCAGAGACGTGGATTGCTTACGGGCCCCGAGACGGTTAAGTATTACCGAGATTCTTCGGCAACCGAAATGGTAATCACTGGAGGGAAGTCGATGTTCTTTTCGAGGAGCACTGTCGAGACAGTTTAGAGAATCGTGCTGTTGCCAACGTAGGGACCACGAAGGCCAGACTGGAGAGGCTGGCCCCGGCCGGACTCGGTGCACGCCACCCGCTCTGGCCGGTCACAGCTGGCAGGGTGGGGGCACCGAGGCAACCCTCGACACCGAACAAAACTCCACGCTCCCTCCCTCCAGCCAACTTGCGATCTTCTCAAACGATTGTAAACAAACTATTGGGGGAAAAAAAAATGATTATCGCACATGTTATACCTTCATTTATCAGCTTCGTGATGAACCGCCTATCATTTCGTTAACGGTAATATTTATTGCGATATTGTACTGCAACAATTTCGGAAAGTTTGCAGAGATTGCTATGAATTTGCTTTTGTTGCATGTTAGCTCGCATGTCACTGCGTATCAAATGTAGCCAACGTAGTGAATTTTTCTTTAAACTTTGAAGGATATTGCCATCTATTACTTATAAGGTGCTTCGTCCCGAACCAGCGAAACAGCTAAAATAAAACGTTCACAAAATTCCTCATATCTCGCAAAGGGTTTTAGATACCGAAACAACATTTTGGCAAATGTTAGAAGAGTATTTCGTAATATGATTAATATGTGAAACTTCCATGTTTACTGTGATATTAGAGTGACCACAGATTTTCAATGAAATGATGTGATATTTTAGCGTCATCAGTAGCTTTTGAAACAATTACTATGGGTTTGGAACAACATATGTGAGGAAGTTTTACTTTATTTTTATACCAATACTGGGTATCTTCATAAACTATTGAGATGTCTTCCCATCATTTGCCGTTTTATGATTCTGTCACAATTTCAACCGCATTAGAATGTTAGCGACATAACCATTTACAAACTCTGTTGAGTTTTGGGGAAAGAAGCAGTTCTGAACGTGGTAATAAGGGAACTTAGCGTATTACTCACAACCTGCCACTCGTAACGTCTCTCTGAATATAATTAAAGGTAATAATAAATCTGGCGAAAATAAATCGATACTTCTGTTGCTGTCTTAAAATCTATACTCTGTTCCAAGCAGAAAAAAAGGTGTACGAAAAACCGGTTCGAGGAGCGTCAAAGATCACCGACGAACATAGGAAAACTGCAGAGAGAACTGAGACGTTGAGCGAAAAGAAGATTATCAGCCATTGATTGACGTCCCCTCTTACAAAGACCCTTACATAATGCAATAAGTGACGCAGTTCAACGAAGTTACAGTGTATCTATTACGCTACGATACTTTGTTACTGGGGATTCTTCCGAAGACTTGAAATTTACAACTGGAGTTTCAGTGGCACCTGAAAGCTCAGTTAGGAAATGTGTCGTGCAATACTACATGCTCTAAACAATTATATTCGAGCAAGTGATGCACACGCACAGATAAACGCTTTCATTTATAACTTTGCATTAATTAATTTTTTTAAAAAGTCCTCCTTCGCAGCCAATGTCTATATTTTGTGAGCAACAAATCATGCGAGTAATCATTATTAACATTTCTGAATCGTCTGATTCGTTATTCATTTGCCTTAATATTCCATAACGCCAGCAAAGATTTAAATGTTTCAATGCACTCTAATAACAGTGTTCCTTCGCCTTATTTTGAACTCAGTTTCGACACAAGAACCTCACCCCATCGCTTTCATAGCGCGCGAGAGGATGTCAAGAAGATGGTCAATACTGCCCACGGACAGCAGAATATTTCCGAAGTTTTTGATGTTCTCAGCATTACTGAGTAAACTGTCAGTTTCTCTCCTAGATGATAAACATTACTGCACATCGGAAAATATTGTGAAGTATTATTGAGCGTCCAGGGGCCGCTAGTGCCAGTGTCGCTAGCTGAGCTCAGCTTCCACCGCGTGCTTGCACAGCACTTGGAATGTACCTACGGCAACTCGAAAGTCCCTACACAAGCGAAGAACTTTAGAATAAAGAAATAAAGGTAACACTTGAAATGTACCAGCTTTAAAGCTCGAACAGAAGCTAAAAACTTTGTAATAAAGAAATAAGACAAATGCCCAGCGGTTTCTCCAACACCTACACCAGTATCGTTGAGAACAATACTTCGTAATAACTTTTTTAAAGTTTTCCCCGATTCCCTTTCCTTTGTTCGTGTTGGAGCCATAATCGTGCGTCGTCCAACTCCTAGATCAGATGCCCGGGGATACAAGTTGAAATATTTGCAGATCAGGAACTGCGGTGGGAAAATGGGCACGGCCTTCCGACAAATGACTGAGCACGGAGAACAAAGCAGGATTTGAGACAGCTAACACGGGCCCAGCGTCTGAGGCAGACTGGGGCGCAATCTGCAGCTCGGGCGGCGCCCCCTGCGTGCGCCTGAGCCAGCCTCGGCCACACAACCGCTCTGTTCGCCACGCCACGGCAGGGCGCGTCGTCAGTTCGAGTCACGTGATCTCAACTCCAATGGCTGTCCTCAACTGTTTTTTTCACCGGACTTGCGATCTTGCAACTTTTATTTTCAACTGTTTTTGTGTGCGAAGTGCACATACACAACGTGGTAGCTTATTTACGTTGAGAGTGGAGTCGACATTTGTACGAAAATGTTTATTGAATTCAAATAGTTTTCAGCTTGCAGGGATAGCTTCCATATTAGAGAAGTAAGACAGAAGTGCAAAACAACAAAAAAAAGTGTGCGGGTCCGAAAATATCAATACGTGGTATGGAAGGGAAATTTTGCGTCTCCGTTTTATATTTTAAGGAGTCACAGTATCAGTTTTTTCATGTATTACATCAGACTACACACAGAATTACTAAAATGAACACAGTGTTATGAGCTGCCGTCACATCGCGGAAAAACTGGTTTATGTAAGGTAAAATTTAGTTCCTAGTCCAGTGTATATATTTGTGCAGTAGTCATTCCTGCCTCAATACCTCCCCCTTCAAGATTTATAGGTTTTCCTTATATCTTATGTTTGGCTTTTAATAGTTATTTGTGCGGGGGTTAACTACTGAAACTACACGAATATTGACCACTGGTGCCTGCACAACTGTTTCCAGAGAGCTGCTTAAGAATAAATAAGCCTGCCACAAACACATATTTAAACAAACAACTTGCAGTGTCCGAACATTTCAGTTCATTTCCTTTAGAAACGCCTCAAATGCCTGACAACCTACTAATTCATCTGATTCTACTCACCGTACTTCTTCCACTTCAAGTTGCAGCCATACTGCAATGCATTTCATTGTAAAATATTAAATACTGGACCAGTATGTGTAAAAATACACTTTATAAATATAGTAGATAGCAAGTAACTTAGTTCGCTCATGTTGCACAATTCAGGCTGCTACCTCACTGCTTCAATTAATCTTTTGTAATTTATTATAAATGTACAAAAAGAAATAACGAAACAAAACAATTTGTAACAAATAACGAACAAAAACTGATACTAACCACAACAACCACAACGAAACGAAATATGGAGATCTGTACGTAGCCGTGCACCGGGAGGCTCGGGGGTCACGTGATCAACAACAAACAGATGACGTCAGCTGTCGAAACTTACTTCCCGATAAACCTGGACAGTGCAGTGACATGACATAATGGGACGGGACGCCCAGTGTGGATGCCACCATTTGAAATGCATTAGAGAATATTTTGAAGGGGCACGATGCGAAGTGACGTGGGGGGCAGTGTGAGCTCTGCAGTCAGTCCAACTGAATAGGATGCTGCAGGCTCTGCATTATTTTGTGTTTGTGCAGGGAGTTACGTTTTCGTACAGCTACATCACACAGTTTTAAGTTTTCATGTAATGGAAACGAATGAACCAGAAGGAGAAAAGTGTTTCAGTGCTTTACCAGGTTATTAGAAACGAAAGATAAGTCTGAAAAAGACAATACTGCAAAAAAAGGACAGACTCCTTTGTGACAGTCGCTAAACCGACAGTGTCTGGGTAGTCAGGAAGATGGGTAGATGACGTCGAGGATTTATTAATTGACAGTATGTAGGATAGGATCCTTAGAGAACAGGTACGTTGTTAGTTAGACGGTTGCACTTATAATTGGCTATCCCCTTTCCCTCACTTTGCCCACCTCCTCTACTTCCCCTCTCACAGTCCATCTCCTCCTCCTCCTCCACCCCACCATCTCTCTCAATCCCCTCCTCACGTCTCTCTCTGTCCATTCTGTCCCTCTCTCTTGCCCTGTCTTATGCGCTTTTGCTGTTGTAGATCTATGAGTCCTGTCTCTTAGAGTGCATTCATTCAAGGCGTACTGCCCCTCGCCCGCCTAAAGCATACGGTCTGGGGTGCGATAAGGTACAACTCTCGTTCACCTTTGTTGTTTCTAGTGCAGATGCTAACCAATTCTTGGTATGTGCAGAATGTTGTTAGACTCATTCTTCTGCCATTCTTACTAGAGGAAAGTGATGTGTGGTTCCAACACATAACATTATCCCACACTCAACGTCCTGTGCAAGACGTGCAGTAGCTCCCCTGGCCAGTACAATCTCCGGGCTCGTCTCCAATCGGGCACGTGTTGGGATGAGATGTGACTCTTGGAACTCGCTAACTGACAGCTCTGACAGATATGTAATCATTTCATTTACTCCATAAGCACCGTTGTAGCAATATGTCCTGACTGAATTGGAAACATCTAAAAGGGGGTGGGGGGTATTAATTTTTTCTGGCAGTGTATGTGGAACAAACAATTTGACTAATAAATTAAATGCCCTGATATCGAAGTTAACGCTGACTGTGAGAAAGGAAACGAAATCACACGCTGGGTTACAGCGCAGCATTTCCTTTCTCGCAGTCGGTTTTACAAAAAATCTGTACGTTCTTGTTTAAAAAAATATACAGCATATGTCTGCTGGAATGTTAGCAGAGTATCATGTAACAATTTGAAATAAAACTCTCAAGAACTTTTCGAGATTTTTGCTAACAACGTTTTCCCTTTATATATTAAGAATACGTTTGTGTATTACATATATATTGTGAAAATACATCCAACGACTGTCCAAATGTATGTTAGGCCAGTCCAAATGTATGTTAGGCCACTGTGTAAAATTTTCAGATAAACTACTGAGGACCTTATCGAGATTTTTGCCAACAATGTTTCCTCCCTTTACGCGTTACATATATGTTTCTTTATCACAAATTGTTAAAAAAAATATGGAGGCATTATCAGTCCAAAAGTTTGTTAGAATATCATGTAAATTTTGTGGTAAGTCCCTATGCGACCAAACTGCTGAGCTTATCGGTCCCTTGGCTTACACACTACTTACACTAACTTACGCTAAGGACAACACACATACCAATGCCCGCCGGAGGACTCGAACCTCCGATGGGGAAAGCTGTGCGAACCGTGGCAAGGAGCCCTAGACCACGCGGCTGCTCCACGAGGCTATCATGTAAAAACAGGTAATAAATCATTCGAGAACTTTTTGGGATTTTTACAAACAATGTCAAAACTTTTATGTATTGCATATATATTTATGTATCATATATTTTTAAAAACTATGTAGCCAATGTCTTAAAAAAACTATGTAGCCAATGTCTTAAAAAAACTATGTAGCCAATGTCCATCTGAGGTTTTATCAGGGTTGTTGTTGTTGTGGTCTTCAGTCCTGAGACTGGTTTGATGCAGCTCTCCATGCGACTCTATCCTGTGCAAGCTTCTTCATCTCCCAGTACTTACTGCAACCTACATCCTTCTGAATCTGCTTAGTGTATTCATCTCTTGGTCTCCCTCTACGATTTTTACCCTCCACGCTGCCCTCCAATGCTAAATTTGTGATTCCTTGATGCCCCAAAACATGTCCTACCAACCGATCCGTTCTTCTAGTCAAGTTGTGCCACAAACTTCTCTTCTCCCCAATCCTATTCAATACCTCCTCATTAGTTACGTGATCTACCCACCTTATCTTCAGCATTCTTCTGTAGCACCACATTTAGAAAGCTTCTATTCTCTTCTTGTCCAAACTAGTTATCGTCCATGTTTCACTTCCATACATGACTACACTACATACAAATACTTTCAGAAACGACTTCCTGACACTTAAATCTATACTCAAAAATGGTGCAAATGGCTCTGAGCACTATGGGACTCAACATCTTAGGTCATAAGTCCCCTAGAACGTAGAACTACTTAAACCTAACTAACCTAAGGACATCCCACACACCATGCCCGAGGCAGGATTCGAACCTGCGACCGTAGCAGTCCCGCGGTTCCGGACTGCAGCGCCAGAACCGCATGGCCACCGCGGCCGGCTAAATCTATACTCGATGTTAACAAATTTCTCTTCTTCAGAAACGATTTCCTTGCCATTGCCAGTCTACATTTTATATCCTCTCTACTTCGACCATCATCAGTTATTTTACTCCCTAAATAGCAAAACTCCATTACTACTTTAAGTGTCTCATTTCCTAATCTAATTCTCTCAGCATCACCCGATTTAATTTGACTACATTCCATTATCCTCGTTTTGCTTTTGTTGATGTTCATCTTATATCCTCCTTTCAAGACACTGTCCATTCCGTTCAACTGCTCTTCCAAGTCCTTTGCTGTCTCTGACAGAATTACAATGTCATCGGCGAACCTCAAAGTTTTTACTTCTTCTCCATGAATTTTAATACCTACTCCGAACTTTTCTTTTGTTTCCTTTACTGCTTGCTCAATATACAGATTGAATAATATTGGGGAGAGGCTACAACCCTGTCTCACTCCTTTCCCAACCACTGCTTCCCTTTCATGCCCCTTGACTCTTATAACTGCCATCTGGTTTCTGTACGAATTGTAAATAGCCTTTCGCTCCCTGTATTTTACCCCTGCCACCTTCAGAATTTGAAAGAGAGTATCCCAGATAACATTGTCAATAGCTTTCTCTAAGTCTACAAATGTAGGAAACGTAGGTTTGCCTTTTCTTAATCTTTCTTCTCCCCATTGGGGAGAGGCTACAACCCTGTCTCACTCCTTTCCCAACCACTGCTTCCCTTTCATGCCCCTTGACTCTTATAACTGCCATCTGGTTACTGTACGAATTGTAAATAGCCTTTCGCTCCCTGTATTTTACCCCTGCCACCTTCAGAATTTGAAAGAGAGTATTCCAGATAACATTGTCAAAAGCTTTCTCTAAGTCTACAAATGCTAGAAACGTAGGTTTGCCTTTTCTTAATCTTTCTTCTAAGATAAGTCGTAAGGTTAGTATTGCCTCACGTGTTCCAACATTTCTATGGAATTCAAACTGATCTTCCCCGAGGTCCGCTTCTACCAGTTTTTCCATTCATCTGTAAAGAATTCGCGTTAGTATTTTGCAGCTGTGACTTATTAAACTGATAGTTCGGTAATTTTCGCATCTGTCAACACCTGCTTTCTTTGGGATTGGAATTATTATATTCTTCTTGAAGTCTGAGGGTATTTCGCCTGTCTGATACATCTTGCTCACCAGATGGTAGAGTTTTGTCATGACTGGCTCTCCCAAGGTTTTCATTAGTTCTAATGGAATGTTGTCTACTCCCAGGGCCTTGTTTCGACTCAGGTCTTTCAATGCTCTGTCAAACTCTTCACGCAGTATCTTATCTCCCACTTCGTCTTCATCTACATCCTCTTCCATTTCCATAATATTGTCCTCAAGTACATCGCCCTTGTATAAACCCTCTATATACTCCTTCCACCTTTCTGCCTTCCCTTCTTTGCTTAGAACTGGGTTGCCATCTGAGCTCTTGATATTCATACAAGTGGTTCTCTTCTCTCTCCAAAGGCCTCTTTAATTTTCCTGTAGGCAGTATCTATCTTACCCCTAGTGAGACAAGCCTCTACATCCTTACATTTGTCCTCTAGCCATCCCTGCTTAGCAATTTTGCACTTCGTGTCTATCTCATTTTTGAGACGTTTGTATTCCTTTTTGCCTGCTTCATTTACTGCATTTTTATATTTTCTCCTTTCATCAATTAAATTCAATATTTCTTCTGTTACCCAAGGATTTCTACTAGCCCTCGTCTTTTTACCTACTTGATCGTCTGCTGCCTTCACTACTTCATCCCTCAGAGCTACCCATTCTTCTTCTACTGTATTTCTTTCCCCCATTCCTGTCAATTGTTCCCTTATGCTCTCCCTGAAACTCTGTACAACCTCTGGTTCCTTCAGTTTATCCAGGTCCCATCTCCTTAAATTCCCACCTTTTTGCAGTTTCTTCAGTTTCAATCTGCAGTTCATAACCAATAGATTGTGGTCAGAATCCACATCTGCCCCAGGAAATGTCTTACAATTTAAAACCTGGTTCCTAAATCTCTGTCTTACCATTGTATAATCTATCTGATACCTTTTAGTATCTCCAGGATTCTTCCATGTATACAACCTTCTTTCATGATTCTTGAACCAAGTGTTAGCTATGATTAAGTTATGCTCTGTGCAAAATTCTACAAGGCGGCTTCCTCTTTCATTTCTTCCCCCCAATCCATATTCGCCTACTGTGTTTCCTTCTCTCCCTTTTCCTACTGACGAATTCCAGTCACCCATGACTATTAAATTTTCGTCTCCCTTCACTACCTGAATAATTTCTTTTATCTCGTTATACATTTCATCTATTTCTTCATCATCTGCGGAGCTAGTTGGCATATAAACTTGTACTACTGTAGTAGGCATGGGCTTTGTGTCTATCTTGGCCACAATAATGCGTTCACTATGCTGTTTATAGTAGCTAACCCGCACTCCTATTTTTTTATTCATTATTAAACCTTCTCCTGCATTACCCCTATTTGATTTTGTATTTATAACCATGTAATCACCAGAGCAAAAGTCTTGTTCCTCCTGCCACCGAACTTCACTAATTCCCACTATATCTAACTTTAACCTATCCATTTCCCTTTTTAAATTTTCTAACCTACCTGCCCGATTAAGGGATCTGACATTCCATGCTCCGATCCGTAGAACGCCAGTTTTCTTTCTCCTGATAACGACGTCCTCTTGAGTAGTCCCCGCCCGGAGATCCGAATGGGGGACTATTTTACCTCCGGAATATTTTACGCAAGAGGACGCCATCATCATTTAATCATACAGTAAAGCTGCATGTCCTCGGGAAAAAATACGGCTGTAGTTTCCCCTTGCTTTCAGCCGTTCGCAGTACCAGCACAGCAAGGCCGTTTTGGTTAATGTTAGAGGGCCATATCAGTCAATCATCCAGACTGTTGCCCCTGCAACTACTGAAAAGGCTGCTGCCCCTCTTCAGGAACCACATGTTTGTCTGGCCTCTCAACAGATACCCCTCCGTTGTGGTTGCACCTACGGTACGGCCATCTGTATCGCTGAGGCACGCAAGCCTCCCCACCAACGGCAAGGTCCATGGTTCATGGGGGGTTTATCAGGGTATCATACAAATATTTGAAGTAAATCAGTCAAGAATTTTTTGACCTTTATGCTAACAATATTTCCCCGCTATGTATTATATATAAATCTATACACCACACAAGTTACATAAATATGTAGCCTATGTCCATCTGAAGGTATGTTAGCGTTTAGAGCATCATGTAAACATTCCAACCAAATCGCTCAAGAACTTTTCAAATCTTCTATATATCTCTTCTGAACAGCACATTGCAAGACATCCCAGATATACTCAATAATGTTCATGTCTGGGGAGTTTGGTGGCTATCGGAAGTGTTTAAACTCAGAAGAGTGTTCCTGGAGGCACTTTGTAGCAGTTCTGGACTTGTGGGGTGTCGTGTTGTCCTGCTGGAAGTGCCCAAGCACGTTAGAATGCACACTGGACATGAACTGATGCAGGTAATCAGACAGGTTGCTTACATACATGTCGTCTGTTAGAGTCGTATCTAGACCTGTTAGACGTCCCATATCACTAGAACTGCACACGCCCCACACCATTACAGAGCCTCCACCAGCTTGAACAGTCGCCTGAAACGAGACTCGTCCAATGAGGCAACTCCGATCAGGCAACACATTTCCAGTCATCAGCTGTTCAATGACGGCCCAGACGAGGAGTAAAGCTTTGTGCCGTGCAGTCATAAAGAGTACATGAGTGGGCCTTTTGCTCTGAAAGCCCATACCAATGATGTCTTGTTTAATGGTTTGCATGCAAACATTTGTTGATTGCCCAGCACTGAAATCTGCAGCAATTTGCGGAAGGTTTACACTTCTATCACATTGAACGGTTCTCTTCAGTTGTCGCTGGTCCTATTCTTGAAGGAGTTTTTCCAGCCACAGAGATGTCGGAGATTTGATGATTTATCACATTCCTGATATTCACGGTACACTCGTGAAATGGTCATACGTAAAAATCCCCATTCCATCGATACCTTGGAGATACTTTGTCCTATTGCTCGTGCGCCGGTTATAACACCGTGTTCAAAGTCACTTAAATCTTGATAACCTGCCACTGTAGAAGCAGTAACCGATCTAACAACTGCACCACACACTTTTGTCTTATATAGGCATAGCCGACTGCAATACCGTATCTGACTGTTTACATATCTCTGTATTTGAATGCACATGCGTATAACAGTTTCTTTGGTACTTCAGTGTATTACATACATATTTATGTACCACACATATTTAAAAAATATGTACATTTGTCTGTCTTAACGTTTATTAAAGTATCATGAAAAATTTGAAGTAAATCAGCCAAATACTTTTGCAGATATTTGGTAACAACTTTAATCAACGTCTTGACTTTATACAGTAAGTATAGACAGATATTATATGTTAAATCTATTGAAAAATTATATAACCTGTATCCATCACAATGTTTATTACAGCATTGTGCAAAAATTTGAAATAAATCGATCGAGAACTTTTCAAGATATTTAGGAACAATTTTAAATGACAGCTTGTCTTTATGTCTTTATATAGTAGTATAAAATTTTATACTATATTATATATATATATATATATATATATATATATATATATATATATATATATATATATATATATCATTTGAAAATGTCCCGTCACAGAATAGGCTGGAGTTCACCAATCGGAAGATCACATGGAGAATCACCAGAACCAGTTGAGAGCCCCATGATGTCATCATCAACACAGTCTGAGTCATCACTGTCCATTCTTATTACTTAATCAAAGTTTTCTTTAACTGCCAACTATTCTTACTAACGCCTCTTCCATGACCAGATGCACCACCCCTTCTACCACGAGTTTGGGTTTGGGTTCCATAACAAGATGGCTGTGATATATCATATGCCAAGTTCCTTTTGATAACTGTTAGTTTCCCTCATCCACGTCCACAGCCACGAAGATTAGCTGCAGTATTTTTCTCTTCTATGTAAGCTTCTAATTGGTTTTTATATGGAGACCCTGTCACAAGACTCGCAACACACAAGACGATGTTTTCATCTTCTCAGGTATGGGATGGATATCCCTTGGAGACACACTAAATGCAATTTTAATAGGCTCATGGACATCAATTTCAATAGCATCAAGGTTGTCTTCAGTCTGAACTCTCTTTTTGGGTTCCTGTTGTTTCTGTTGGTCGGCAGCTGCAGGAATCAGGACTTCTTCCCCAGCGATGAATTCATCATCTTGAAATATATTTCTTTCTAAGGGATAAACTCCTGTTACCCTAAACCCATTTACGGCATTAATGCCGGTTGTGCACCGGAGGTAGGCCTTGCCAAATAGGGTCCAACAGGTTTACTTTCATGGAGCATCCAGTGACGAATATTCGTGCTGTAGCGAGTCTTATATGCACCCATAAAACTACGATCCAGGGGTTGCAGTTTGTGTGTTTTGTGTGAAGGCGGTGACAAAATGTTGACGAGGTTTTTTCTTGCCACATCAATCACATCAATATTCCTTACATGGGAGAAGTGACCATCAAGGATGACTAGAATAGGCTAAGTCTCTGTTGGCTTTGTTTTTTCAACAAAATGTTTCAACCAGTCCGTGAATAGGTTCGCTTGAACCCAAAAGATGGGTGGATTCTGTCAATTGACCCAGAAGGAGCACCTTTCATAAGAACTCTGCCATATTCGTTCTCGGGAATATGAACATTGGGGGAACATAAGACCTCCCGCACTCATCGTACAGATGACCGTTACTAGAGACCCATACTCTGCAGCAGTTGGAGAACAAATTTTGTGTTTACCTCTGCTTGCAATTACTTGTGGTATCTTAATCTGAACTACACTAAGGCCTGTTTCGTCGACGTCCCATACACGATCTTCTGGATATTTATGTTTCTGGTATTCAGCTTGTAGCAAGTCGTAGATTGAGTTAACTCTCTCATGGGTAAAGCCTTTTGCTTGAGCATACGACGTTCCAGTAGGCTTTCTAATTGAAAGTTTATCTTGATGATGTTGAAGAAAATGATCAAGCCAAGCCCTTCTCGCAATTTCATTTCTGAGGTCTGTTGCAATTCCATTCCTAACTGCAGGTTGGTAGGCCATTTTTCGAACATCCATACGAGTAAAACCATAGAATTTGACTTCCATATACTGTAAGTAATCCACTAGTTCACTTTCTAGGGCTGCAGGTAGAGCTGGGTTTCTTCCTTCTTCCAAGCTTTTTAGTTTCAACATCTGCCACTTGTGAGGTATTAGCCTCACAAACATACTGATGCAGAGTTGGTTTTGGGACAGTAAAACGTTTCAATGCTTTTTTAACTCCCATCGTTTTGCCTACGACAGCAGACACTGCCTCTCGCATTTTGTTTTCATCCCACACCTGCCTCTTGTAGGTTGGTTTAGGTGCCAGATTAGTCCTAGGCATCTGGAAACAAAAATACAGACTGCTTATAATATGGTCACCGGGGTCCACATTACAAGCACCAATGGGGGCCATATTACGGTCACCTACACCTTGTAAACTCGTGTAAACAACTTAAAAACGAAATAATACCACACATTTTAATCTATTTGAAACTGTCGCCAATACTTTCTAGGTTGTATGCATGGTGCTGGTGCTTACTTCTAAATATGAACCAATAATTGTATGTTAATAAAGTGAAATTCACATACCTCTCAAAGTTTTGAACAGGAGCTTCAAAAATATAACCTCACTGTCACTCAACCACTACACTGACTTACTTCCAGTGCTCCTACAGACCAGTGAGGATACTAGTAGATTAGTTCCACCTGTCGGTACTAGAGTTCAGCTAAATGTCATTAAGATATTAACAGGGGAGGGGGGCATATTTGTTGCAGGGGCCATATTACCACCACTTCCTCTAGTGTCTGTCTGTCTGAATGTTTATTAGGGTATCACAAATAAATCTGCAGAAAATCGATCAAGAATTTTTTTTATTTTTGTAACAACATAAAACTACAACTGTTTTTTATACAGTAGTATAGATTAAAGCAGTAGTAGATGCGACTGGCAATAAAGCCCAAATTCAGCAAAATGTTTTTACACTGCGCATAGTTGCCATCAGTGAAGAAAATCGATAACGACTTAGACAGTATGTTCTCGACTTTGTTGACACTGACAACAAAACGAGTCAGTCAGCTGCCAAAATGATTCTCGGTGATCTAAAACGTTATGGCTCACAGCTTTCAGACCATCGTGGGCAGAGTTTCGACAACGGGAATGAGGAAGCTAAACAGCATATATTAAAAGAAAATTCATTTGCAATTTTTTCTCCTTGCTGTGCTCATACATTACGTCTTCGTGGCGCCCATGGTGTGGAGAGCTTCTGAGATGTAGTCACTTTTTTTGGGAATTGTTTCAGAAACATACGCTTTCTTAATTCTAGTCGCCAAATAAGGTAAATTTAAAAGAAAATATCGAGTCTCCCTCTGCGGGGTTAGATGTCGTGTTTTGATTTGCTAAGCATTTGGCAATATTACAAAGTACCATTGAACTTGCTTTTAACTTTAATTTGACTTTAGAGACACTTACTGTGCTAAAGAGCATTCAGAAGTATTTGAAATCAATTCAGTGTGTCTTGTCTTCAGTGTAGGACAAAGTCGTTATTGTTGTTGTTGTGGTATTCTGTCCAGTGACTGGTTCGATGCACCCTATCCAGTGCAAGCCTCTTCATCTCTGAATAACTACTGCAAACTACATCCTTCTGAATCTGCTTAGTGTATTCATCTCTTCGTCTCCATCTACGATTTTTACCTCCACGGCCAGCCGGGGTGGCCGAGCGGTTCTAGGCGCTACAGTCTGGAACCGAGCGACCGCTACGATCGCAGGTTCGAATCCTGCCTCGGCCATGGATGTGTGTGATGTCCTTAGGTTAGTTAGGTTTAAGTAGTTCTAAGTTCTAGGGGACTGATGAGTTCAGATGTTAAGTCCCATAGTGCTCAGAGCCATTTGAACCATTTTTTTTACCTCCACGCTTCCCTCCAATACTAAATTGGTGATCCCTTGATGCCTCAGAACGTGTTCTACCAACCGATTCCTTTTTCTAGTCAGGTTGTGCCACAAATTCCTCTTCTACCCAATTCTATTCAGTGCCTCCTCATTAGTTACGTGGTCTACCCATCTGAACTTCAACATTCTCCTGTAGCACCACTGTTCGAAAGTATTAACCTGTATTAAACGAACGTAACACCGTGCTTCAAGCAAGTGAAGTCACAGTAAATGTTGAAAGTGGCAATATTAGAAGTCTAGTGAAAGAATTAAGTAATCTGAGAAATAGTTGGGATATTATTCACGCAGAAAGTTGCAAAGCATAAGAAAATACTGCAATATCACTTGGCTTGTATTCGAGGCACAGGTAAACATAAAGGTAAAAGAGAACATTTTGTAGCTGAAACACCAGAAGAAGATTGAAACCGGAACTCAGAAGCCAGTTTTAAACTAAATGTTTTCAGAGCTATTCTACAGTTCTAGTATAATCGCCTATAAGGTATGCTGCCATGGAAAACATGCACACGTTTGGTCTCTTATCGAACTACATATGCCTAGACGATTCTACACTGTAAGTGAATGTAGAAAACATGGTATCTTCGGGCAGGATGGACGTTAATAGGCAGGATTTAAAAGAAGGAAGTTTGCAGTTAAAAGAGATTGATGCAGCCGACTTTGGGTGTGAGCCACTTTCTCTTCTGCGCCTCCTTAATGTTCTTCGTCATTGTACTTTTAAATAACATAGTGTTTAGTGTTCCATCCCCTCTGCATCACCGATTTAATTCAACCACACTCCCTCGGCAATGTCTTACTTTTGTTGATGTCCATCATATAACCTCTCTTGAAGATCGTAACCATACAATTCAACTGCTCTTCCAAGCCCTTTCTCATCTCCAAGAGAGTTACGTCGTCATCGGCATACTTCACAGTTGCTCACTGTACATACTGAATAACACTGGGGATAGGCTACAACCCTTTCTCACATAAGAAAAGTATTCATTCCATCTAAGAGACTGAAAGGTAGGTAGCTTTGAATGGCCAGACTGGTAAGTGTGATGTCTGTTCACGTGTATTGCATCCGGAGATGGCAGAGTGGCAGCCGCGCCTAATAGGGAATTAAGTAGACTTTTCACCTGAAGACAACATGCAGTTAACTGCTTTTGAAACCGAACACGATTTTCGACGGTTTAAGGCCGGTTTTGCAACCTGAAAGTGGACACATGTCTGCTCGTACAATTAATATTGCATGTGTAAATGCATGGATTGAGTACACGAGAAACGCATCAGAATTACGTGCTCCTAAAAATAAGGCACTTGATTTTCTCCACTTTAGGACAAGTGCGGCCAAAATACTGACAAAAATAGATAAGCCAGTTGCCAAGAAAAGGGGGCGTCCCACTAGTGAGAGTTCAAGTACTTCAAAACGATCCATTGAGGAAGTTCGTCAAGAAGCTGAAGTTCGTTTGGACAACGTTGGGCTTCTTCCAGTGGTCAGTGACAAAAAATCATTTGACAGATGCAAGAAACCAGGTTGCAAAGGCAAAACGAAATTTTATTGTGTAACATTCACTTATGCCGGGGTACAAAAAAAATTGTTTCGTGGATTATCATCCTTCACAAGTGTAAAACCATAGTTTATATATATAAAATCATTAACTAAGCTTTATGTAATTTATGTATTTTGGTGAAATAAAATACTTTTCAACGTATACTGCACCCACTTGAACACAATGTCCTCCTCATTTGGGGACGCGTTGTATCCCCTTTGGGGGGGGGGGGGCATCGGAATATTATATACATCTGAAAAATAATATTTCAATTTGAAGAACTGGATACCAAAACCATGATTTTTTTTCAGGAAAAAAACAATTCGTGACCGAAAGGGTTAATTTGTCAGGAAGTTTCGAATATGCGCACACTCCGCTGTAGGGTGAAAATTCGTTCTAGTTTCTTGCATCTTGCTGCAAGTACTTGCCGAATTTGTCATTTTGTGGAAGTTTTTCTCAAACTGGACATGTAAAAACAACTGATCAGAGCAGAATGCGAAAGTGAAGTGATTGCAACGTTGCTAACTGAGATCGGCATTTTAAAACGTAAATATGACGCCTTAACACAAGAAGACCTACAGCCTGATATATCAAAATATAAAAGCGAACTGGAAGAAACAAAAATAATAATAAGTTCATTAACTAATGAACTACAAAGACAGGCCTCAGATAGAAAACACCCTGAGATCGATGAATTTCAACAGATTTATACCAGCGAAGCGAAAATCTGTGCCCAAGTGAAATATTTGTCTCCAAGAATAAATAAGAAATCTTCAGTAAATCTCACTGAGTTAAATATCTACTCAGATAGCCACGGAGCGGACTGGTGGAAGTACTACGAAACCATTACGATCTGAAAGTATGCAGTCATGTGAAACCAGGAGCATCAATGCGGGAAATTATTAGGGACGTTTTACTGGACAAACAAGAGAGCAAAAATCGTCATGTTGTATTAATTGGAGGAGCAAATGACGTGTATTGTAACGAGTTAGCTAACGCTATTATCAGTCTCAAAAGTGCCCTCAGTTCGATAGAGAACCAAAACGTAACTGTTATTGGTATACCACATAGACATGACCTCATACCTGCTTCATGTGTGAACGCCGAAATTAAGGAAGCAAATAAACAGATACAAACAGTGTGTAAACTGTACCCAAACATAAGATTTCTATCAGTCGATTTCCTGGATAGATGCAGCTTTACAAAACATGGCGTGCACCGGAATAGAAGAGGCGAGTCATCTCTGTGCAAAGCAATTTACGAAACGTTAGAAACATATGAAAAACAGAGTATCTATGAGTCATTACCAGCCATTGTAATGAACTACCAATACATTACTGAAAGCAACCATGCAGGAAGTGAATATGTCTTGGAGACATCAACTAAAGCAGCTGCAGAACCACAAATTGCTACAGCATTACAATCAAATTCAGTAACAACTGCAGCACCAGCAAAACCAGCAGCATCTGAACCAGCTCAAGCAAGAAGACCAATAACAGCAGCAGCACAAGCAACAGAAGCAGAAATGGTGTCAACAACAACTATAGCAGTTCCACTGCAGTCACTGGTAGAAAAGCGGAAGGAAACCACAGTGAGTATTGTATCACCACATAAACTATGTAACATGTCAAACAAACAAGAACCTTGAGAAACAGACAACAAAAATGTCACCTCCATTAGCAGATAAGAAGACAGAAACCTCAGTAAGTATTGTATCATCTCCATCCCATAGTAAAGTGTTATCTAGTTCATCAAATCAGCCATCACACATAATGTGTTATCAAGTAGGCCTATATCAAATCCCCCATGCCAGATAAATTATGCAGGAAGTGAAATAAAAAAGTCTGCCACCCGAGTCTCAAACAGAACCAAAAAAATACCACAGAGAAGTAATGATTTTTTATGGCCTGCTACAAGGAAGTCCAGCCGCTAACGAAACATAACACCATCACCACACCAAACATGAGGGCCAGTGAAAGGCAAACCACCATGTGTGCATCCAATTGGGCCCAAGACACCACGCATCTTCCCTCTTGCTGTGAAAAATCAATATTATTCATGCTCATAAAAATTACATCTCTGAAGTATAAAGCTGATGAACTTGGTGTTGTATTGAATGGAAACAATAGAATAGTATTATGTATTAGTGAACACTGGTTGAGAGAAGAAGAGATAAAACTCTATGTACCAAGATGTTTTAATTTAATTACAAGTTACTGCAGACCCAATGAAGGTTATGGGGGTTCCTCAATATATATTAGTGACAACCTAGGGTTAAGATACACTCTGCTTGATGTTGTGGGCATATGTGTTAAAGGCATTCTTGAAGTTGGTGTCATGCTACTACCAACATTAAAACTCACAGTTATTTCAATATACCATTCTCCTAAGTGATGCCGATCAATTTGTAGAGCGTTTAGATAAACTTATTCGCCGTACAGAGAAATACACCAAACACAATACAGTAATTTTAGGAGATTTAAATTTTGATGTAAAGTAAAAACACACAAAAATACTAATTTGCTTAACATGCTAAGATCCCATAATCTCTTCTATGCAAATTATAGTCCCACAAGACAACTTTCCTGTCTCGACAATTTTATCACAAATATACATAAAGATGATTTTAAATTGGGACTCCTTAATGTCGAGCATCTGACAGATCACAAAGGTATATGGGTAAACCCAACAATTAATGAAACAATGGGGGATTATGAACCAACCCAGTATATCAGGTTATTAAATGATAAAAGCTTAAATAGCTTCAGGGATAAGCTGAAGGTACTAAACTGGAATAATATAATATATGCTTCCAACAATGTTGAGGAGGCTTGTAGCAGGTTTGTTAGTACTCTATCTGAAATTTTCAATACCTCCTGTCCAATGGTTACCAAACGAAACAAAACTATGGCACAAAAGCATGGTCGAACTACTCCACTACTCACATCACATTTACAGAAGCTAATATTAATGGTTTTGATATGCTATGTTAAGGTAAAAAATGGTAGTGTTGACAATGCAACGTATGTTAGCCTCAAGAGACACTATAGATCACAAATCAGATTAGCAAAATGTAGAGCAAATGATAACTTCATCAAAAACTCCAATAATAAGTGTATGGCTCTGTGGAGGGTCATTAAAGCAGAATTAGGTACAGGTAGTCATAGTGTAAAAGTTACAACTGATGTTAATGCCACCCCAGATGAATTTAACCTCTTTTTTATCAATGCAGCAAACCCTAATCCCTCATCTCCTCATAAGAAGAGTTCAAAATCAAATTCACAATCTACTTATATAAACCAGTTTTTGCAAAACTTTGCTGATACCGTGCCAACCTGTAATTGGGGACATGTGGAAATAAGTGATAAATCAGTGGCAAAGTTAACTGACTCCGGATCAAAAGATATTTATGGCCTCTCAAACTTTGTGATTAAAAAAATAATCGACTTGCTATCATTCCCTCTCTGCACACTCATAAACTGGATATTTGACAGTGGTATTTTTCCAGAATGTCTAAAGAAGACAGTAGTAATTCCATTACACAAAAAGGGTGATAAATGCTGTACTAATAATTATCGTCCAATTTCTCTGATACCTATTTTTTCAAAAATTAACGAATGTTGTACACAAAAGCAAATTAACATGCATTTGTCAAAAAACACTATACTGACTAAGTCTCAAAATGGTTTTAGGGCCCAGTTATCAACAATTAATGCTGTTGAAAATGTTGTTTCTATTGTGCAATCTTCTTTTGAATCCAAATTATCTGCTGAAGCCACACTAGTGGACTTAAGCAAAGCATTTGATTCTGTAAACCACACAATACTGCTGGAAAAACTATGGTGTTATGGCATTAGGGATCTGGAACTCTACCTCATTAAATCATATCTCAGTAACAGAAAGCGAACTGTAAGCTACAACGATCAAAAGTCACAATTACTGAATGTCACTAGAGGTGTTCCCCAAGAATCAGTGCTTGGGACGTTACTGTTTATAATACTTATAAATGACCTGCCCAGCGATATGCAATGCAAATCTGTGCTTTACGCAGATGATACAACTTTCATCACTTCAAGGAAGGACATAAATAAACTGAAGGAGCAAAGTAAAGATTTTCTCAGATTATCCAATATGTGGTCGAAGCCAATGACTAAGCTATTAACTATGAAAAAACTGTAAATATAACCTTAAGCTTATCCAATGCTGATATTGAGTACACTTCTACCAAACTTCTTGGCATATACTTAGATACGAAATTAACCTGGCGGAGTCACACAGACAACATATCTCGAAAGTTTTCGTGAGTTATCTATCTACTGAAAAAATTACACACCTGTGTTTCTAAAAGCCTGCTGATTAAGTCCTATTATACATTCTTTCATTGCCATATTAGCTATGATATTCTTATATGGGGTAATTCTCCATGGTACGGGAAAATTGTTATTTGGCAGAAGAAAGCCATCAGGAGCATCTCTGCGATTACCAAAAATAACATATCATGTAGGTCATACTTCAAAGAATTACAGATAATGACAGTACCTTCTCTTTTTATATACGGCTGGCTTTTGCACATAAAAGAAAACTTTAACAGTTACAACAACAGTTCATGATCATACCACTCATCAAACATTTAAGATAAACATACCAACAACTCGACTCAATGAAACACAAGACAGTTATGAATACATGGGAATAAGGCTTTTCAACACATTACCTGTGCAGGCACATTGTGTCTCTCTTAATATATTTAAAAGTAAGACTAAAAAATGGCTAAAAGACAAAGCTTTTTACAGTGTTAAAGAATTTGAAAACTCTCCAAAAATAGACCTGACTTACAAAACAACTTGCAACTCTGTTTGTACCTCTTCCTAAGCTTTGTTTGTCTCTGTAGTTCCACATTTAACTGTTAAACATGTGGAGAAATCCTTATGTATGAAATGTATTCTTTTACTATGCACATTCTTTAAAATGCACACTTTAGTTATGTGGGATATCTTCATGTATAAAATGTATTCCTTTATTATGTATGTTCTTTTAAAATGTATACGTTAGCTTTGTGTGCTGCCTCACAATAGTTGTATTTCTTAATATGTAAACTGTACATTACTCATGATGACATCGATTGCATGTAAATGCTTAAAGATGGATAAATAAAATATATAAATAAAAACTTACAAGAGTTGTGTTCAGTACCGATGCGAAAATGTCAGTGACGAAATGAAAATGGCACAAAGACAGATGGGCGGAAACAAGTGTACCAATGAAACCTGTAAACATATATAATTCGCAGCACCACCCAAGTAAGTACGACATGGGTTTACCCATCTATTAGTTCCACCACAAAGTAAAGCAGAAAGGCAGTATAGACATCTTTAAATTTTAGGTGATTTTACCGTACACATACATACATTACATTTTATGGTAAAAGTAGTAAATACTGCTTGAAAAAATAGAAGAGTAATTAAAAGGCAGTTCTTGGTGAGATACAGCGCCGCATATTTGTTACCTGTTATCGAGTATTTGATTATACAATAGACTAGAAATGTTAGAGATTTGCAAATGACATTCTCGAAGTTTTTAATCTAAGTGAAATACTCTGATTTTAGTTAATTGAATAGTGTTTCTCGGTAACATCAATATGTATTCTACTAACATTTTTTTCTATTTTTTATTTTGGGGTTTCGTCACGATTAATAATAACGAACTGCACTTCTGCAGTAAGTAATTGCAGAAAGTTCCTGAAATAAACTTGCCCCAGTGACTTGAACAAGTAAACTTCAATAGGATTTTGTTCTAATGTAAACACTTTAGCAACTGCTTACAGAAGTTACTTCCTAGTAAACACAAGCCTTTCGTAATACATCACGTCCAGGGGCAACTTGATATTGGCAGCGCTTGGAGACAAATGAATGTCTTTCAAGCAGTGCAGATTTCACTGTTCTAAAAAATCTTTCGTTCTGTTTCTGAAAAAATACATTGTGACCCTAGTTGTACTTCGTGCGCTGAATTCAAAACTGTTTTTAGTTTTTTTTCTGTCAGGGGTAGTTTATGAGTAATCACAACTTTATTTCTCTTTTCTATTTCTGATATAGTGTAGCAAACATGGGGTGAAATTCGATAAACAAATTCACGTTTTTATGGTGTTATGAGTTTATCACATTAATAGAAGGTGACATCTAACATATAAGACAGTAATCTTTGTGTATACGCTTTGTAGTATTTATTTGGCATGAGAAATTACAGAAATTGACAAAAAATGAGGCACTGTATTGTAAGTCACATCACTTTTTTCTCTTGTATTGTGAGTCTTTCTTCTATCGAATGATATTCCGGCAATAATCTGCTGACATAGATGGTACCCACTTCCCTTCATAACGTCTTTCTATGGTAGATATGTCTTTATGGAATCTTTCGCCATATGTCACTATAACTCTCTGTGAAGTAGTCCAGATGAGAATCCATCATATGTACCTTCAAAGACATATTGCAGCCCAGATCTTGATATGCTTTGGTCATGTCATTCATCATTGTTTTGTAGATAGTAGCTTTTCTTCTTCTAAGGAAGTTTTCTGAAACCATCTTGAAACAGTCCCATGCTGTCTTTTCTTTGTCAGTTTCAAAATTTGAATCTTTCTGCAGCTCGTTGATTTGTGGGTCCACAAATACACTTTCCTTTATTTTTGCAGTTTTGAAAGACGGAAGAATTTGGTAGCTAGATATGCAAATCCACTGCCTGTTGGATCCATGACCTTTACGAATTGTTTCCTTAGGTCAATTTTGATGTGAAGCGGTAGAAGTAATATGTCTTCAGGAGCTACCAGACTTCCACGTTGTACATTGTTTTCGCCCACTTTTCATCTCCGCCTAGGCCATTTCATTTTTACGTAGTGAGGATTTCTGTCTCGACTATCCGACTCACAAAGAAAACAGGCGTACGTCATGTAGCTTTGTTCCATTCCCAGCACCATAGCAATTACTTTGAAATCTGCACATATTTTCCATTTGTATTCATTGCATTGTAATGAATTTAGCATGCTTTGTACGAATTCATAATTCTCTTTGGACAAGCTCGCGTAAGCTACTGGAAAAGAGCGTATTTTATTTCCGTTATGGAGCAGAACACCATTAAGACTTGTTTTCAACTCATCTATGAAAAGATGGAATTTCACCTCTTCTCTTCAGTGGCAATCCACAGAAGGTCCTTCACAATTGGTGCCGAGAACTGTGTGGCGAAACGGTGCGAATGGAAACAAACTAGATTTTAAGAGCAGGAACCTAACAACTGACTAGCTCTCACAAACGGCTCCCTCCCTACCTCCAAAACTATTTTGACATAGCAGCTAAACAGATCATCTTCAGACAGAACCAACAGAGACATTCCTGGAGGTCTTATCTGAGAAAACGCGCACAGTTTGCAACAGACATGGAGGCAATGCCCAGAAAGACACTGTTGACGTGGCAAAGAAAAAAGACGAACATCTCTGTAAAAGGAAACTTAAGTCAAGATTCAAGAAGATGGAAATGGCATAACTTACAAAAGGTATTGTAAAAGTGTGGCCATGGTAAAACACTGGAAACCTTATATGGACAAGAATCTATTATAATTAATAAGAAATATCAGGTAGAACAACTAACACCCAAAGAAAATGGGGAGCAGGAAAAACAAGAATCAGCTCCATTCACAAGCGGAAAAAAACAGCAAATACCAAGTGGAAAAATAGGACATTTTTCCTCACTGTTCTTAGTAAATGGGAATAAAATAAGGGAAGTTGAACAGTGAAATGTTTGCCTACTTACTGAATAAATATTGGGAGAGAAATCGTGCAAGTGCTATGGATCTCAAAAAATTACTTACATTTAGGTACTTATAACAACACCAGATTCACACCAGATAAGGTGAAAACTTTAGAGAGAGCTCACCTTTTACTAAAAATGACTTATTCTCATACTGTTTCATTGGGAGAGATTATAATTATTCAACAATGAAATAAAATAATTGCAGTTCTATTAAGAGTTGGGCACGATATAACATCCTACGAAACAGAATTAAATGGTTTCTCTGAAAACCACCTCAAACAGGTGATTCAGAAATTTTTAGATATTTGGCAAAAAATGAACCCGACTTCTTTGACGAGGTCCTCATTGAAACAAGGGGAAATTGTAGTAACAATGGTTGCCAAAGTACGAAAGGGCAACTAAAAAGTTGGAAGATTTACATGTTCAGTAAACTAGATAAACAACCAGTAGCCATATCTGAATGCTGATCTCAAAAACTTAAGCTGTAGGCAAAAGCTGGTAGAGGAATTGTGCTTAAAGTGTAGGAGAATAGTTGACCAGACGCTGGACATATATGTAGCTAGTAGAATAGTTTGTGATGGGAGGAGCGCTCCACAGTTTTCAGTCTCTGTAAAGAAATGTTAAGTACCACACTAAAAGGTACATACTCACGGCAGTCGAAAGTGCAGTGTGAAGCCCTCAGTGATTACCTCGGCATAATATTACAGGGAACTCTCTCACAAAAAATTTAGTTCCACAACTGCAAATATGTGCAATGTAGTAAAGTGGCGCGTTAGAAACAGGTGAAATCGGTAATACTGAACAACCCTAGGGTACGATGCAATCGCTATAAGAATCTGTACAGAACTGTGACTATATTGAATGTAATATATCTTAGCTTCATTAACCAATAAAGTGTGCATATTAGTGGAAAGGAAGCACTGGTCAGACCCATCTACAAGAAGGATACGTGTTAAAACCTATTCTGAACTGAAACACAATTATGTATCTACTATAGAACAGAATGACCTCATCCACGCCAACCTGCTTAGATTATGAAAACATCAGTTGTGCCAAACCCCATTAGTCTTCTGCTCACGTGACTTCATGGAAGTCAAGGACCAATGCAGTCAGGTAGGTTCATCAATTTTTTGACTTCTGAAAAGTGGACTCAGTTACATACTGACACTAGTAAAATCATATGAGGTACCAAGCGAAATTTGTGATTGTTTTGATAATTTCTTGGTAAAGAGGAAGCATCCATTTCAGATAGTCATCGACAAAAGTTAGTCACTCCCTGGGGAGCGTCAGGACCGTTGGTGCTCATATTGGGCAGATAACGAGAATAGCTACTGTAGCCTAGATGTTTTCAGATGATGCAGTTATCTGTAGCTAGTTAGATATTTTCAAGTTCCATAGGTCATAATTCCCATCTCTTTTTATGATATAGTGGGAGTCTGTTTTTCAATTATGTAACAGTACATCAGCAAAGCCTGGAGCTATATACTATTTAACTGCTTCCTTTTTAATGTCCCTGCTGCTATTTTTACTTAATTATGTCCACTCTTCATCTTGAGGGTGAATCTCATTCTTGCGTCCACGTTTGCTTCCAAGTAATAACATATGTTTTTGAGTGGGGTCCACCTTTAGCAAAACACGATTAGCAATTGTTTTGGGATAGTTTTGCCTTTAGCAAATACAATTTCTCCTCCTCCTTTTCATCCAGACTCTGAAATTACAGCAATATTAGTGGGTTATTTATTTTCTTTCTATTAAATCACAGGAAAATTTTTGTTTACTTTCTGTATATACAAAATTTTTGTCTTTAAGAAAAGAATTCACAAATTAGAAAACATACTTTTTTATTTTATGTATTTTGTTAACAAGCGTGGCTTTTGTACCTTTTTCTATTTTGTATCTGTTTTTCTTTTGCAGTTGTCGTCTGCAACCATTGAGAACATTGACCTCACTTTGAAATGGTACGTTTTAACTTGCACCGTGTCATTGTTTATAAGGCATAAAAACAAAATGGTGAACACTTGAATGTGCTCTTGGTGGAAGTTTTGAATATTGTTTTGGTCTTCGGCTTATATATATATATATATATATATATATATATATATATATAGAGAGAGAGAGAGAGAGAGAGAGAGAGAGAGAGAGAGTGTAACTCCAGCTCTCCCTTAAAAACACCCATAATAATACAAATTCAGAATGTCTTCTTCTGAGGAGGAAGAATTGTCAAACAGGTATAATTTCAGTCAGTGTTTGAAGTTAATTTTATTATCTATTACATTCTGTGTTGAAAGATTTTTACTGCTGAACACGTCACTCCTTTCTGCTCGTTCCAGTATAATACATATGAATGTCAGCATTGTGAATATGTCCCACTGTTCGAAGAACTGTCTAGCAGATATTTTAGAATGGAAGCCATGCGTGATCCACACGACATGCTTCTGTGCAACAAACATTTGTCCCTCAGTTACAAGATATCGCAGAGTACAAAGCCGTAAGATTAGCGAGTGGAAAGAGGCAAACTAAGTCAACTTTCCGAGACATCCATTTCCAAAATTCAGTATTATGTGTAGAGCAAAAGTTGCAGAGCTTAAATGTTAAAGATCTGTAAAAAGTGACTTCCAATTTGAGTCCTTATTAACAGTTAAGACCCTAGATTACTCTGTTTCACTTATTGAGTTACTCACACACATGTAATAAGGAATGTTTAAAAAAATACGGGCTGGAGACATAATTGGAGAAACCAGTACCTGTATGTTAGAAGTATTGACCCTGGTGGCTGAGACACTTGTTCCACTGTGACACACGGTAGCGAATGACTGTCTCTCAAAATTCCCGGGGCTGCGATGTGAACCAGTTCCGCACATACAGCTGGACGTCATCGTCCGAGGTGAATCGTTTACCCCTCAGAGCCTTTTAAAGGGGACCAAAAATGGCGTAATCACAGGGTGAGAGGGCCGGATTGTATGGAGGGTGGCAGAGAACCTCCCATTTGAATTTCTGCAGGAGTGCCGTGACTGTGTTGGCCGTATGAGACTTTGCATTGTCGTGGAGCAGAATGACCCAGCGGGTGAGATTGCCTGGTTGTTTTGATTCGATCGCTTGGCAAAGGGTGGTCAAGGTTTGCGAGTAACGTTGGGCATTGACTGCTGTCTCGTGCTGCAGGAAGTGAATCAGAAGGGGGCCGTCTCGAACCTGCGGCTGACAGCGTTGGACGATTGATGCATGCTGCCGATAGCTCTGTATAGTCACGTGACGTGCACGCGTGCCCTCTACATCTACATCTACCTGATTACTCTGCAATTCACCCTTAAGTGCCTGGAAGTGGGTTCATTGAACCATTTTCATACTACTTCTCTACCATTCCACTCTCGAATGGCGTGTGGGAAAAAGGAACACCTAAATCTTTCCGTTCGAGCTCTGATTTCTCTTATTTTATTATGATGATCATTTCTTCCTACGTAGGTGGGTGTCAACAAAATATTCTCACATTCGGAAGAGAAAGTTGGTAATTTAAATTGCGTAAATAGATCTTGCCGCAAAGAAACCTGCCTTTGTTTCAGTGACTTCCACCCCAACTTGCGTATCATATCAGTGACACTCTCGCCCCTATTGCGCGATAACACGAAACGAGCTGTCCTTCTTTGCACCTTCTCGATGTCTTTCGTAAATCCTACCTGGTAAGGATCCCACACCGAACAGCAATATTCCAGCAGAGGACGGACAAGTGTAATGGAGGCTGTTTCTTTAGTGCAGTGGTCGTCAAACTTTTTTGTTCAAGGGCCAGAACTAACAATATGGTGTGACACCTCGGGCTGCAGATTTCCAGGTCTCTTTATTAACTGGCAAACCACGTAAATGGTGTGTTATGAAGCTCCAATAGACTAGCTATAGTAAAGACGCGAGAGGCTTACTACCACTGACTTTCTAGCACTTATCGTTAAAGTCGATACCATTCGGACCACTACGCGTAGAATGTTCTCTGTTTCGGATTGTTGCCACCCTCAATGATCCGTAAATTGCAACACTGTAATTGCCCAACGAAATGTTGCTGGGGTTGTCTTTGTGAACAGATGGTTAATAAGAGCAAATGGACTTATACTTAAATGTATTATATAACGTGAGATACGATCACAGCTGTTTTCTACATGTTTTAAAAGTCATTTTTCTTCAACTCACTTGACTGAATTACAACAGCCTTAATTTTATTTCGTACTAGATGAGGTACCTGGCATTGGCTAGATGTATTTATTCCAATCTAATGTTACTCTGTCTCTTCCTTCCCTCACTCTCTGTCGTCCATCTCTATAATGCGTATTCATGAATCCAAAGCACTTTCATTTAAGATTGATATAATAGCAGATAATTGGTACGAGGCACACGCACCCATTTGTTGTCAGCACTGAGAAACAAACAAGAAAACATTTCCATTATTACGTCCCCTCCCACCGCAACGACAAATCTATCTGCCCCGGTACCAAGTGGAACCTGTAAAGGTGATAGAACAACTTTACGCGCTCTACTTACAATTCTTCCAGCATGTTTTTCATTTGACGAAGGAGACAGGTACAGCCGACAGCTGCAAACCATTTATTCTTTACCAGATTTGGATATACATCATTTATCGTTCTTCAGAAACTGTAACTATTAGCACCTGTTAAAACGAAATAGGACGTTCGGAAACAAACCACTCGCAACTGTTGGATGTATGTGACTCCTTCGCCAAATAACATTGCTTTGCAGTTGCTGACAACAATGAGGCATGTTTATGACCCTGAAATTCTGCAATACAGGAAAAAGATTTAAATACCCGCCCAACGGTTTGACAACTATTAGATTATGAGGGATATATTCGTAGGAGACATACGAGTAGTTGTGTCACGTTGTCAACAATCACGTTTTTAGTCAGTCTTCACAGGAGTCAAGCATTGAGACCGACTGGAATAATCGTTGTGGTAGCACGAGTCAATGATGGCATGTGCCATTTGCAGCCTTTCACATAATAAGTGTCACCATGTTTACGAGTGTTGAAAACTGCATAAAATGCTGGTGATCAAATTTCAATAAACTGGAAAAAAGCATACAGTGTCTCTGACTAATTCATTCCAGTTTAATTATCTCTGTGAAAATAAAATTCACGACCTGCATAATCTTACAATATTCTTGTAGCTAGGCAGGAGCATGTGAAGGGTGAAAGGGAAGGAAGGGAATCATTAGTAATTTTGAGCCACTACCAAAAACAAATCTGGGATCAGTGTATCTTGTTCCTCAAATTTATTTTAAAGTACTTTCATGGAAGATGAGATAGATGTATTATTAAAATATTATATAACATTATTCAAATGGCCATAAAATCTTTATTATAATTGCATTAATCTCAAACTTTCAAAAATGTAGAAATAAAAAAGAAATTTAAAAAAAATAAGAAAAGGACAATTGCACATGCAGCAGGTTATATAAGAAAGCTACAGGTCTCTTATTGAATCTGGTTTTTACTCATTATAATTGCAAAACAAACGTAAATACAAATACATAATTTTTCATTAATGTGACTTGTGATGTTGAACTTTCTGGCAATGTCGTCTATATCTGCGTCGTTTGGGCTGCATGTAATCCTCATTGCGTCTTCTAAATGACTGGACAACCGATTACGATTTTTTTTCAGGTACTTCATTTTTAAAAATGAAGATTCACAAAGGTAAGTTGAAGGAAATGGTGTTAAAATGAACTGTGCACAGTCTCGTAAATTTTTAGAATTGTTAGGCACACATTTCCAAAATTCAGTGTACTGTTGTATTTCACGATGTTCTATAAACAGAGCTTTAAGCTGTGTGTCATGCTGAATTTCGATTATTTCATTTAGCAAATTAGTTTTAGGAAATCCAAATTGGCTGAATAATTTGAGACCGTCATGTCTAACATGCCAAGGGTTCTCTACGAGAATGAAACAGCTTTGAATTTCTAACATCTGCAAATCTTTTTATTTCTTCCAAATATTCTTTCATGTTTTGGTATATAGTTTCGGCGATAGTTAAGCCTGATCGGAGCATAGCAACAGTTGGGAAATTAGACAGATCTTTTACTTTGAGTTCATTAATATATAATTGCAGTTTATCTTCAAATGCAAATATTTCGTTAGTCATTTGCCCAATTACCTTGTTTGGTCCTTGTAATCACAAGTTAAGTGTGTTGAATTTTTCTCTAGTAACAGTCAAAAAAGCTGTAAGTATCCACCATTCATTATAATCAAGTTCAGGATAATTTTCGCCACATTGTTGAAAGAATAAAATAATTTCAGATTTCAAATTGACAAACCCTTCCAGCACTTTTCATTCGCTTAGCCATCTGACAGCAGTATGTAGGAGAACATCACTGTAAGAAGGTTGCAATTCCTGCAGAAGTTCTTTAAATTTTCGGTGATTAAGTTCACAGGCACAAATGAAATTTGTAACGCTGATAACCGTTTGCATAACATTCTTCAATTTGGTATTTGAAATTTGACATGTCAATCTTTTTTGATGCAGTAAGCAGTGAATGGAGAGTAAATTTGGCAAATTCCATTCCTTCTCAATCAGAGCTATCAAACCATTGTTGACACTCGTGATTGACGGACAACCATCTGAACATAGATATTAATTTGTTCATACATAAGTCTTTTTTTTACAAATTCTTTAAGTGCATCCCCAAAATCACATCCTTTTGTGTGACCTTTCATGGTTATAATTGCTAAAAAATCTTCCTCTATTACCCCATCATTTGTGCAGTAACGCACAAATAATGAAAACTGAGCCATCGAAGCTAAATCTGTACTGGAATCACATGCAACACTTAAGTATTTGCATAGTTTGACTTTGCTAATTACTGCCTCACACATATATTTTGAAATATTTTCTATACGACGTCGACAGGTAGATTCTGAAAGTGTGAGCTTATTTATTTCAGATATTTGTTTACTGTTGGAGAAATTTTGGAACAAAGTGTCAGAAACAGTCATCATACATTGTTTCACTAATTCAACATCAATGAAAGCTTTCATATTTTTTTCCAGAATATTACACACTTGGCATGATGCTCTTTGTGACAGCCTCACTTTGCCCAACTGCTGCTGACATGTTCTGTTGACGACGAACGGTAGATTTTAGATGAGCAAATTTTTCCTTTATTTCATTTGAATTCAAAGGAAAAGCGACTGTAAATAAATTGTGCTTACTTGTGTAGTGGCGAAATAAATTGTCTCTTAAGTCCCACAATCGTATCCCGGCATATTGAGCAAGTAGCAGTACCTCCTTTGTGTCCTCTTGCAAATAAAAACTCTTCTTCCCATATTTCTTGGAAACTTCTTTTCTCTTCACTTATTTTCCTCTTAGTCACTGTTCTTGAGGGTACATCAGACATTATTTAGTCCACTAATAATTATATCACCAAATATGAGCACAAATACACTGAATACGCGACGAGCGCTCAGGGGCACCGAAACTGACACGACAAAGCTAACAGTGAGGCGGCTGCGGGACGACAAAGGAGCGGCGCGTTCGACGCACGGCTCACATTGTTGGCTAGCAGGCCGCAGCGATGCGGAACACCGGCAAGCGGCGCGTTGAATGAAAGTGCTCGATGGTATTCAGTTACCTAATTACATCCCCGACTTCAATCACATTTCTACACAGTTTCCGTAAACAAAACACTGCTACGCCAGGCAAGTAAATGCTACCTGTGCGAAGCCGAGGGGGGTCGCGGGCCGCACGAAAACATGATCTGTTTTAGTGGGTTTGTCGCATCTTCTAAGTGTCCTGCCAACAAAGCGCAGTCTTTGTTTCACCTTCCCCACGATATTATATATGTTGTCTTTGCAATTTAAGTTGCTCGTAATTGTAATTCGTAGGTAGCCCTCCAGCGACGGGGTGCAAACTTCCACACTCTGGTCGGAACCACTACTCGTTACACACACCGCGGTATTGTCCTCCTGTCACCAGTTTGCACATTCCAGACTTCGGCTCGTTTCTTTTTGAACGCCTGATATATTTCATGGTGCAGTCAGGCATTACTAAACTGGAAGTGTTGTGTTTATCTAAACTGAGTGACAGTCCGTTTCCAGAGAGCCAGTTACTAATTTTCAAGAAAATTTTCAGGTCTTACAGTCACTCCTTTACGCTCAATTTCAATTCTTTGGAAGCCTCTGTGAAAAACGTGGAGGAGCAAGTGCAAGGTTAGTAGTTGTTGTGTTCCTTTCTTTCATTTGCGGATAACATTGTCGAATGTACACTAACATGTATTTATAGACGTCTAGAGGTATCTCGAACGGTGACTTTGTTCACAAAATGCAAGTTGTTTTCCATACGAAAGCGCAATGAAATACAAACAATACTTTATTTGTTGCTATATTGTGTAATTGAGTAACCATCACTTTTAATGTTATGTGTACAACAATGTTTTACCGCCCGCTGAGTTGTGTAGTGCAATTGTTTCGCTTGTGGATATCAATGCCCAAATTGACCATTACTGTCGTGTAGTTAATGTCACGTTGAGGGATGGATATTTTTATTACAGAGATGTTTGCATACAGTGGGGAAGTGCCAGGAGAAGTGAGAGCGAGCACGACTGCAACAACAACTTTTCCAGAGGACGTGCCAGACACAAACGACGATGCCGTGATATGGAGCCGAGGAAAGAGGCGCCTTACAAACGAAGATAAATGGTTTGTAGCGCCAGGAAAGAGCTGAGAGCTCTAGGTCAAGAGTATTCCAACCGTAAGTGTAACCTTCTACCTCGAAAGGAATTGTGGACAATCAGTGAGTGTTCGTGCCGGTACGAGGGCCACAAAGACATTAACGAAGAATGGGAGGAAGAAGTGTTCAATGAGTTTTATAATTTAGGCAGCCACGATTTGCAGTCAGCTTTCCTGTTTACCACGATTAAAGTTGTTGATAACGCAGGGTCTTGCGTAGGTCAGCAACATTCCCGCAGGGAGAAGACAAATTTCTATTACTTGCTCAATTCCAGTGATCTCCATACTAACTGGTTGTACATGTTCTGTCTTTGACCATAGCGCCTATCCGTGCCGTCTCAGGAGTGTTTGTTGATATCGTCCGCCATCTTTTAGTTAGGCAAAAAGCTTCTCTTGGTGTTAACGAATGTATGTTGTGAATGTAAAATGGTTATTTCGTGCTCTGCATACAACTGTACGAAACGGTGGAACAAAGAAAGTAATTTAACTTTCCACAGGTAATAATTGAATGTCAAGAAATGACAATAATCTCGTAAATATCTTGGTCGTAGTCTTGCATGATACAACGTGTCTTCTGTTTTGGACAGGTTTCCTCTGCAAAAAGGCGATTTGCTGAAACAGTGGGTCATTGCCACTAAACGCAAAGGTTTCACGCCTACAAGAGCTAGTTTCTTGTGTGGAGATGACTTCTTGGAAGAAGTACTTCGAGAAGGCATCTCAAGCCTGATGCAGTGCCATCACAGTTTGCGTTTCCGACGCATTTAATGCCCAAGGAAAAGCAACCAAGGCGACAGATTAGAATAAAAACTGAACACCCTACTGTAGAAACTCATGATTATATTGAACAGGTTAGTCACTTCAAATAAACATCGTTTCTGTTTTCAAACAAACATGTTTTCTCGTAAGTGCTTGCCAAACTTTGTTTCATGCCTGTACTACTTGTATTCTATTCTTGTTTCAGTTTTCTCAGAGTTGTGAAAGATCTAAGGAATGTGAATCTCAAACACAAATAGAAATGATTGACAACGCCACTGACACATGCAGTTTTTTACCAGATGTTGTGGAGACACTGAGAAGAAAAATCAAGAGCCTGCAGGAAAAATTAGGAGAAGAGAGAAGAAAAACTATTCAATGAAAGACATCATAAGTGCTCTGAAAAAGAAGGGTCATCTAACAGAGAAGCTGCATGAATTCCTGAATCAACAAACAGGGACTCAGGTGGAATTAGTGTGCAATTTGTTGAATAATAGTGTGTCATCCAAGGGAAACAGGTACAAAACAGACATTAAAATGTTTGCAATGACAGTGTATTTTTACTCTCCTAAGGCGTATGAATATTTACAGACATTAATGCCTCTGCCTCACAAATCACTGATTTCTCGTTGGGCAGGGACTGTGAATTGTGATCCTGGCTCTTTAAGTGATGTGTTCAGGTACTTTGAATTTAACCATCAAGTGAGGACTGAATTTAAAGATTCTAGCCTCATAATAGACAGTATGGCAATTAGAAAACAGGTAGTGTGGGACCAGGAAACTAAGAGGTATACAGGTTTTGTAGATTTTGAAGGAGAAGTTGAACAGTCAAAAGAAGTGAAAGAAGCTTCAGAGGCATTAGGTTTTATGCTTGTGTCCATAAAAGGTAAATTTAAGTGTCCTGTAGCGTATTTTTTTAGTGAATGGCTTTGATGGTAGTGTGCAGGCGAAGTTAATAAACTCTGCTCTGGAGAGGCTAAGCAATTCAGGCATCAGAATTTGGGAAGTCACTTGCAATGGCACAAAGACAAATATAAGTACATTCATTGGGATGCAATATTAATTTTTAATCAAAACGTTTTTTCTTCTTAGTTCCTTCACCCAGTTTCAAACCACAATGTTTACTGTGTTTTGGATATGTGTCATTTAGTGAAACTTGCCCGAAATGCATTAGCAGAAGTAAGTGTAGTCTACAAATGGCCATATTAAGTGGCAGTACTTAAAAGAACTAAATGAGTTGCAAATTGAGGAAGGCATGACATTTGCTAGCAAGTTGTCAGGACAACATATTAATTATGTTAGTAAAAAGATGAATGTCAGCTTAGCAGTTCAAACACTCAGTTCTAGTGTTGCAGATACTATAGATTTTTTGAGAAGAGCTGGCAATCCCAGATTCCATGGTAGTGAGGCAACAGTGGAGTTTTTGAGATTTATAGATAGAATTTTTTATGTCATTAACTCCATAAAGCCTCTAGCTTCAGGATATAAAGCCAGCCTGAAACTCAGTAATCAGGCATATTGACTTGATATTTTTCATCGGACAGAATCTTATGTAAGAAGTTTAAAAGTAAATGGTTTCTCTCTTACAGCACCCGAGAAATACTTTTGCCTTTTGTATAATTTTGAACATGCATTCGATTAACGCCATTGCACTGGAAATAATGACTAGGGAAAATTCTCCTCTGCAATATTTATTGACATATAAGTTTTCCCAAAATCGTATTTAACTCTTCTTCTCATGTGTGAGATCTAGAGGGGGTTGGAATAACAACCCAAATTCATATCAGTTGAAGTGTGCGATGCGCAAGTTGCTTTTAGGCACTAATGTTAGCACTATTGGGGGAAACTGTACAAATTTGAACATGTGTTCAATGGTACCTGTAGGACTGTATGATTTCCGATCACAAAAGTGTCTTCTTGTAGATGATTCTTGTATGTTTGTAGACAAAGTAGAAAAATGGTGCTCACTTATTGAAGAGGGTCTCTGTTTTCCACATACAAGCAGAACATTTTGTACTACATTGCAGGGTATGTTGCCCTCACAATTACAAAGCAAGTTACATGTGAAGACTGCCTCTACATTCTTAGGCCACCCACTGTTTGTAATGACGCAACATATGCACTTCTTAGTACTGCAGAAAAGAGCTCATTCACAAAATTTGTAAGCTGAGGCAACCTTATTGAAACAAGTACTCTGTGGTGGAGCACGCAGAAAAATTGTCTCAAATGTTTGTTGTCAAAGGTGACATGAGGCAAAAGCATTTAATTAGTAGGATTGTCATGTGTGTTCTTAAAAAATTTGTGAACTATTCATTCCCTAAACTTGACCATGACTTCCATAATGAATGCAGAATTGAAGATTTGCATGAGAGACAGCTTGTACGTAAGATTGCATCCAGGTACATTCAGGTGCAGCAGAAAACATATGGGAAAAGGTTTTCACTTGAGAAAATAGGTCACAATACAACTAGTGTAAGGAAAAAACTCAGATTATTTTACTCAGTAATGTGTAGTGTTGTGCCTGTAACATTGCAGAAGTGGTTAAAAATGTATGGAAATGACAAAAATAAATTCCGTGTTTCAATGTGTTTTTGTGTTCTCATTTCAATACCCTCGCTCATGCTTAACATTTACAGTATTCATCATTTTACAAATGATAAAAAGGTACATGAACATGTGAAGGTATTCCTTAGAACATTACAATCAAGGTAACTTTAAACCCTCTAACGGTATGGTTGGGGTTGGATCCGACCCCAGCGAGTCTGTTTTGTTTATAACTTCCCACTCCCTTTTCTGAGAGCGCTGTGGTTCCAGCTACCCTACCAGCCAGTCGTCCCGAGAACGCCGAGGAGGCCACGTCAGTCTGGTGAGTGACCTGCAGCTACCCTCTCTATCCGAAACCTGCATTACCCACGCTCGGGTTGGATCCGACCCCACCTTACTGTTTACGTCACACTTACTAGTTTCTTTTGTGGGGAGGATTCAACCCCCTTTTGATGTTTATATTACATCTAAGTTTTGTTTTCTCTTCTAGTATCTTACTAAAATGGCGAATCAACTCCTTAGAACTCCTGAGGAGATATACAACGAGTTTCTCCGACAGGAGGCTGAGTCAGAGGATGGCGACAATATCGATGCAGAAAACTGTTCAGAAACCACCTATTACATTATGTGTACAAAGACATTTATTACTGAGAACTTTATATTTCGAAACTGCTGACACTATAATTATTTTCAACAAGTAGTAAGAGATGTTTCTCATTTACTTCATATCTGTAGAATTTCTAAAGCACTCAAGTTTCTAGTTGATGACAATTTATTGATTTTTACTATGTTTTCAACAATTTTATAGAGAATATTTCTATTAAGGTATTTTTTTGTAATCAAATTCCTATTTTTTTCCAAAGTACTTTATATTCTTACTTATTGACTATAAAAATAAAAAAAACTTGTTATAACAAATATTATATGCGTTTAATTGATAATAAAACTTTTTCCCATTATTCATTTTTTATTTTACCCCAAAAAATCGATATTTGGAGCGTGGGGGTCTGATCCAACCCCACCTTACCGTTAGAGGGTTAACTAATCATAGCATCTTTGTACCAATTGCTATTCTTGTTTCAAATGGCTGGTGTACCACCTGTCTGTATTATTTTGTACCAAATGTAACGTTTTTATTACCTCTGTGATTCATTCAAATGTCTTTCCACCTCTCTAAAAGCTCTTAGGCTTGTGATTTTCTTTAATTGCTTTGATTGTGAAGTGAGCTTCTGACAGTGATTTAAGTTGAACAAAGTCAGGTTGATACAAATATCTTAATATTTCAAAGTAAATCTGGAAACTGAATCAACACTGTTTTTACTTCTTATTAACACCTGATTTCCTTTTGTTGGATGTAAATTTATTCAGAACATTACATATGGGAAAAATACTATATGTTTTAAGACTAAAGTTACCAATAATGACTGAGTAACTTTGTACCAGTATTAAAATTGAAATTTTACTCCAAGAGAGCGTCTCTAGTACTTATTTCCTCATTGCTTTGCCCCTTGAACTGTCCTTGGCAGCTTCTGAGCTACTTCAAGGAAATGATTATTAAATACATGTACTAGGTAGCTGCTATCATTTATTATGTGGCTGTTTTCTTTAATAACAGTCCTCAAATTCCTTAATTGATTTCCCGGAGTCTCTTTCAATGGTGGACAATAGAGATTAAATATTATTGCCTGTAGTTTTGCTTTTTCAATCATTTTCAGTAAAACATTGTAAAGCATTATCTGAAAATAGCTGCACAAATATTTTCAGGTCTTAATAAATGTACAGAAATGCAAAATCTGAAAAACAACTGTGTCGTGTTGTAGCGGGACTTTGAATTTCGCTGCGCTACACTCATTCCCTCAGACATAAATTATACTGTCGAAGCGGCAAGAGCGCTCGACGGCAGAGAAAATACTAAAATTGTAACTCCTTTTTTCTATCCGTTTCTTTATTGTCTCTCGAGAGCGGAAGCTTAATGCAGACGTGATCTGATGAAGACGAAAATAAACTTATTAATGTGTAGACATATTGTGGAAGTTGTTATGACATTTGGAGGAGGGAAGCAACGTAAGATAAATTGCATTTAATTTCAAGACGGTTTTGTATACATTAGAAATTCCTGGGCGGTGAAACCTATTGCAAAATTTCGGAGCAGACTTTTCACGCAGAAATGAAGTAGGAGATTTTTGAAGACCTGGACGCCGCACGAAAGAAGACATGTTAACATGGTAAAGGATGAACTCTTATCGACGCCACTTCCCCCTGTCAGTTACATTTTGTTATTCTCTGTTCTTTTTCAATAATTTTTGTAGTGGAAATTGGTTTAACTTTTGCCCAAAAACGTCACAAGGACCACCCAGCAAAATAGCTTTTCCGAATCACGAAGTCCGACAGCCTTTCTGTAATACGAAGTCCGATTTGCATTTCATTCTTTCCCTTTTTCACGGTCATTTACGATTTTAAAAACCCCTTTTTATTCACCATTTCTTTCCACATTTTCAACCTGTTCTTTTCTTTTCTTCTCTTTTTCTTTTTTATTAACCACTACAAGTGGCTCCCGTGACAGGACGCAATTTTCGGATGTGTCGTTTTTGAGCAAATTTGAAACTTTAATTTGTATTTTTTCCCAACAGAGAATAACCAAAAATCCTGAAGTTTAAATGGTAACTAAAAGACCAACTTGATTGTACCTAAGCAAATGATCATACAACAATATTGTAAAGAAATTTTGCAACTAATTCAAACTGTTTTTCTTTGCATGGCATATATTGCTGCAAAACTGTTATTTTGAGACCCTTTGGTGATTATCCGATGGAGATGTATTAAGAAAAGCCATAGTTTGACGAATACGATTTACGCAGAAGTGATTGACCAGCCTCTGCAGGACAGAAAATTTAATGGTGAGTCACACAATTATGTTTCATTCAAACATTCAATAGCCAACTGCAGAATCCATTTATCCCTTTCCACACATCCTGTAGTTATCTTCTAGATTTTTCCAAAATTATCTATCTCTACTGTAGTTTGTGGTAATTATAGTATTGTTGTAGCATATGAAGATCGTGAAGTTGACCGCCAAACAGTCATTTGTTACGAAAAATTTTGTCCGCCCTGCTGCATCTTTCTCAACCATTGTTTGCAATAGAGCAATCATTTACATTGACGAGAAAATATTTCAACCTAAATTTGAGTCAAATCTTTATTAATCAGACTCATATTATTCCCTTTTTGACTTACGATTATACATCCTATTACAATGGAGCGCGGTAAGGTAGAGATAGTTTCGGCAAATGAGTTAAGCCCTCCATGGACCAGTTCACAGATCAATGCAATGATTTTGCCTCAAACTTGCAACATTTGTGATAATACACAGATGGCGACTTTAAATGACGAAATGTGGAATGGACGCGAGACTAGACCGTCAGCGCTATTGTTAACATCAATGTCGGAACCGAATATGAGACAAATTCAGCAATGTGATACAAATCGGACACAGGAAACTGACAAACTGGACCGACTATTAGAGTTATTTGCAGACATGAAACGAGACGTTAGTCAGAAAATTGACATATTAAACCATAGTATGACCGAAAATTTTGAACGAACGACAAAACAGATGACAGAATTAAATAACACCACTCAACAGCTCAGCCAGCGATTTGAGACATTGTCCGACCGAGTCACTAAACGGGAAAAAACTTTGGTTACATTCACACATGAAACAAAAAACAATATCACCCGATGTGAGAATCAGTTAACTCGAATAGTTAATATGCAGCAGGAAGTGAACACCCGTGTGGAAGAGTTAGCTCAGGCCCACACTTCAGCTAGCTCCACCCAAGAAAAGCTGACTGAAGAAGTGGGAAATATTACCCAACAGCTCACAATGGTAGTTCTTGAACAAACCCACCTCAAAGAAAAGGTGGAGAAATTAGAAGATCGAGCGGACCTCGCGTCACTAAACAACGACACCAACATGGCCGAATGAATTGTACATGAATGTAAATTGTGTGACGACTATTTTAAAGACGAGACAAAACACGTAGAAAACGAAGTGACAAAATTACGAGACAATGTTGTGCCGTGTTTGGCGATTGGCGCAAACGCATCGTCAGGGAACGACAAAACAGCTAAAACCATGGCTAATGACACAGACAGAATACCTATTGTGGACTTACCTATTTAAAGTCAAAATTACAATGTGCCGCTTTCTTTTCCACCAAACGAGCAATATTACGGTACGACACCTAGAGTAGCAAGTGACACGAACTACGTCAATACAGTTAACGCCAACCGGCATTGCCGATGACACGTTTGTAAGGCATGGGTATTTCCAGACATTTTCCAGTGAGGACAAGCACAAAGTCCACCCTATTGTGTTTATTAGATCATTTGGCGGTGTTTTTCCACGTAGTTACTCAGAAGTCGATAAAATCAGATATGTCACCAATCTCATGAGAGGACGAGCAGCTAAGTGCGGTGCCGCTATGAAGCAGCGGTGCCTTACGTTTGAACAGTTCGAACAAGCCTTCTTGGACGAATTCTGGTCCGAGAATGAGCAACAGAGTCTAAGGAGAGAAGTGTGCAACCCCGAGACCTATAACCCTAAAAAAAGAGACATTAAGACAATATTTTGAGAGGTACCTAGACAAGACACTGTACTGGTCCAAACCAGCCGACTTGCCAGCGATAATTGACACTTTAAAGAGCCACTTACCCTTTCCATACCGAGACAGATTAATAGGAGTACCGGAGAATGACGTTAAGACTTTCTTAAACTTCTTAGATCAAATGGACGTAGTTTACAGAGGCGATTCACGCCATTCAAATTTTACTCATATTAGTAACCAAAATCAGCACCCACCCCAAAGTAACCATAGGGACGGTGGTTGGTGGAACCATCCGTCCGCAACGCGACACTTTACGATGCCTGCGCGCGAAACATATTCAAATGGAAACGTATATGACGGTAGGAACAACTGCAGAAATTCGTTGAATAATAATAATAATAATAACAACAACAACAATAATTATCACTCATATCAAAATAGTAACTACAAACAAATGAAAATCACAGACAGTACAACAACAACAGCAATAGGAGACGTGAGAATGACCGGTACAACCCGGGCTACTTTGACAGGAACATGCCATATAACAGACATAATTACCACCAAAACAATAACAATCCCAACAATCACCGACAGAACATGTGGAACACGCAAAATTCACGCATGACAAATCATAACCCTCCACGGAATCCGCAGCTGTTCCCCAGTACAGTTATGCACTCCCCGCCACGAAGTAGCAATAATAATTGCGGCGCGCCATCAGCTGACGCGTGGGCGCCAACCGGCCGGAATGTAAACATAGTGGAGGAGCTGGTCAATGAACCCGGCCAAACACAGCAGACGACGGAAAACAGTCGACGACCGAACTGAGCGCTCGTGCTTCGGTCGTGAGGTGTTGTAAGAGCGCAACGGCTGAGAACGGTTTGTTTCTCAGGTACGATGACAAAATGACAGCAGAACAGGAATTAACCGACGACAAAAACATTAAATCAGACAGTTGTGTTACAGAATTCATACAAGCTACGGCATGAATTAAGTTTAACGATTATGATGTACAAATTTTATTTGATACTAGTGCTGCTGCAAGTGTGATGTCAACCGCAGTCTATAATGAATTGAAACAAATTATAAACATACGTACTTTACCTGTACATTATTGCCACGTGGTCAGTGCCACAGGTACTAAATCTAAGAACATACGCATGCAAGCCCTTGTTAACTTCACATTTTCCAATACACAGTTCAAATGTAATTTTCTGATTGTAGACTTGCTCATCCTAGGGATGGATTTCTTGAATGAACACAAAGCAATCATAGATTTAAGTAATGGCATATGTCAATTATCTGTAGGAGAACAACTAATTAATGTTGATCTTAACAAGACGATTGAACCATGACAAAAACATTATGAAGTAAGTCAATTTCAATTGGTATGTGCTACCATAGTTAGTGTAAGTAATTTAACACTTAAAGATTCAGACTATCAGGAGAGTGAGCAGGATTTATTATATTCAGGTCCTTTCAGAATAGCAAGCATACCTCACCCAGGTTGTTACTCCCTAGAATACCCGTTATCTCACAAGCCGAGGGGGCTGCAACCCCACAGACATTTGAAACCCTTTGTTCACTAAACCAACATAATATAATGACAACTAATTTGAACATGAGCAAGTCGCTGTGAAAACGAGATCATAAATATTTGTACTGAATACACGAACATTAAGTTATACAGCTAAAGAACACAAACGATAATTTATGGAAATTATATACTGCAGTTACACTTGTACACATAATTATGAAGAGAATGTAAACCCAGGTGAGTACACTTACTGAATGAGAAAAGATATTCATATAGGAATGAAATATACACAGGTTACATTTGTTGTTAATTGTAAATTATAAGGTGAATCAACAACTAGTTAGTTATTTCAAGGCACTCTAATGACAGGAGATAATAGCTATTGAGATCAGTAATGACATAGGTATGTAGCAGAATGAATGAGGATGTAAGAATGAATTAGTTAATATTTAAGTTAATATAAGAAGGTAGGTTACTGTGAAGTAGTTGATGGAGACAAGAGATTATTTGAGGAAAATATTATTGGAGTTTTATGAGAATGGAAGTGTCAAATGGCCCCACGTATGTGATATATTAATGTTTGATGAGGAATATGTTTAATGTATAAGGATGTATATATTATGATGAATATGTGATTAAGTAATGAGTGAGAATGTTTTGGTAATATTGTGCTATATAGAGAAGTGAGTAAACAGTTTACATCTTTAAGATTACATAAGAATTTCAGTTTGAAAGAAAACATTTGTGATGATTTTGAACACGTGAGCACAAGACGTAAAATGTGAACCCATTTTCAGTGCCCTTGAAAATGAACGAATGCAAGAAAAGCAGAGTGAACATAATGATGATTACAGCTGTTGAAAGAAGTGTAATAAGAATGTAACTTGGAACCACATTAGCTTTAATTTGTTTCAGAAGTGTAACTTAGTAACCTTTCATTAAGTTTTGTTAAGCCACTGTGTGGAAGGAAACATTTATAGTTCGTGTTCAGACAGGAGAATGATATTTTAAGGAACTTAAGTTGAAATATAGTTTTTACACATTTGTATAATTTTTTTTACGAAAGTGAAATTTAGTGCCATGTTAGCCTTTATTATACTTACATTTAGTGCCATGTTAGCCTTTATTATACTTACACACAACAGAAAACCCTGATGAAGCAAAAGATAGGAGAGTTATTAAGGCCGTTTTGCGAATCTTAAGCGAACAGATGGCAAAATTACATCTACTTTGAAGACAACAATTGACTTTTCAGGTAACGCAAGGTAAGTGCAAAGGAGCAGTGACCACCCGTGCAACCAATGTCGAGCAACGGCCACTGAGAAAGAGACATTTTACTGTCAATTACAATAATACTTTGTTCTTTGTTTATGTTTTATACAAAGAAATGATATATATACACCACATACATGATGTTTAACCTTCACTAAAGTAGAAGAAAGTTCATGGTTGAACTCTTGAGAGGAAATTTGATATGTTATTATATAATACACATTATGAGAGACGATCTCTGAGAGATATATTTTCCATTTGTATAGACGGTATCCACAAGAAGTGGAGATATCGAAGAAGTACTGAGCAGCTATGTGATTTACTCATGCAAGGATTTGTTAATGTATAATACACTTAGTCATATGAACAGTCAGAACACAAACACAGGGTGTACACGGGGACGAGGAAAATAATTCCAGGATTAATCCCGGACATCCCGTTTTAAAAAAATATGCTTTTTCCCGGACGAAAATATACTTTTTCTGTGCTAAGTGACAGTGGGTTTTCCGTAGATTTTCCCTCGGAACTGTAAAATTTATCAATCCTTTGAATGGTTAACGTTTTATACAATCGCGCAGAACCTCCCGAAAAAAAAGACGGGCGGAGGACTTTTGGAGAGACTTTTAATATAATAAAAAAAAAAAAAAAAAAAAAAAAAAAAAAAAAAAAAAAGGAAGTTTTGGAAAGAACTTTGATTTGCAGCACCATATACGCTGCATACTTTCGTATTACGAGAGTATAAATTCGAATTGCACCAAAAACAGGGCGTTAGTTTCCGGAGCGTTGGAACCGAGGTTGCGATGTCCTTTTGTAAGCGAGTCATATCCCAAGCCACAAGATCTCGCCAGCCGATGACAGCTATTCAGAGCATAGGACACGTGTTACAGTCAGTCAATAGCAAGATCACTGGTTACATAGCGCGAACACGCAAGAGGAAAAGTTAACGGTTTACATTAATATAGTATATCTACAAGAAAAGCTAAGCTTTCACATATAACATTGGTCTCTAAGATTAACACGCTACAACAGACGCTAAGCTTTCACATGTAATATTGTCTTTTTTCATGCGTTATACTTTAAGATACATCACACAGATGTGCCAGTAAATTTAAAATATGACATAAATGTCTCGGCTCGAAATTCTTGTAAGTGGCTGGTCCTCAAACTGTTCAGTTTCGAACGCTCTGTGATTTGGATCTCCATCCCACTTTCTCACACGTAACATAATTCATCTTGCGTAAAAAGAAATTTGCTTTGAAAGTAACGCGTTTCTACTCACAGTTCGCAATACTATCCGGAGACTGTTAGAAATAGGTTCGATTTACCAGTTGCCAGAGAGCGCCAGAAAACAGGCATTACCGTGCGCGTGCAACTGCAATGGTGTAGGAAGCCCGCATGTTCGTGTGTATAAAGCACTAAGAGAGCTTACATTACACCATAAAAGAAACAGAGCATCAGAGGATACTCCAATGAGCATCGGAATTTCGTAAACCATACTAAAATGCATAATTCGGCTTGAAGTGCAAATTGGCTTTTTCCAGATTCACAATGAAGTACGTCCCATCTGATATTAAGCTTTTCAGTGTGGTTTTTGGGATGTAAATTTTCTTGGAGTACCAGTACTCTACGATCTCATTTTTGGTTCTTTATTATGGCATAATGCCATATATTGCAGAAGATGGTAATGTGCACTTGAAATTCAGCGAACAGTTGGAACTAGCCAATACGGTAGAATGAAACACTTCGTTTCAAATAAAATGATTGCCTCAGCGGAAAGATTAATAAAGCCTGTGATATTATTGGATTTCAGATATTTTTCATATGAGAAAAGGACAGCCATCGAGCTGTAGTTTGTAATGATACAAAGCATGACAACGCGAGAGTAAAAAAAACGAAATCTGTCTATAACGTGCGCCTATACCAAGGTACTTTTAAACACTATGACTCGCTGGGCGCAGATATTTAAAATCATTGCCGCAGCGCTTGATAGCAAGAAGCTGCGAAACAGAAGAAAGAACAATTTATCTTTTGTTAGGAAAATTCTAGAGTCTATATAGTTAGTTGTACTTCTGGTCGCCAATATGTTAATATGTACTTCATTACCTTTGATGTTTGGTCGCCGACTTGTTAAGACGTGTAGTGTAGCACCGCTACAAGTTATATTTCATTTAGTGTGAAAAACCACGTTATCACCAAGAGAAAAAAAACGGTTTTGTAAACCTTGTGACGATAAAAAATACTTACGCGCACGCCAGGACATTTCATTTTTACAAAATATCACACATTCAAAAGCAGCGATTGTTGGACTGCTCCATGTATGAGAAAAACATAAAAATGTAAGTTTTGTATTCATTGTAAATTTGTTAATGTTTATAGTTTAACGCCTTTGTTCTTTGAGAATATATTGATGCTTCACTGTACAGAAAATCTATGCTTATTCTTTTCTTTAAATTAATCACAAATAATGTTTATGTTTAAATGAACTTTGTTGCAGGTTCGCTCTTTATCGCGGTGTCTCGATTGTATTTGGGAGACCATTAATGTGTTCAATTTCCGATCTGACAACTTTTTTTTTTTACAACATTTCACTGTTTTGCATTCATTTCCAATTTTTTATTATTATTCAAATAGGTCCCTTAGGTAATTTCATTGAAGAGTCTGATTGCGTGAAAGCAATCCGGGTTAAGAGGTCATTTGAGAAACTATTTTCACGCAATCAATCTGTACGTCTCCTGAACACAAACGAGAACCGACGCATCGTCGATCATTCATTAATTTTTCTCTCTTTCCAAGTCGTACCAAAAAACGGCAAAGGAGAACTGCCGTGAGTACGCAATCTGGTGTTAAAGGTTGCATTCTTTATCTTGGCGGCAAACATTGCCAAAAATCATCATCATCAATGTTATATTTGGTTAAATGTGAAAAGCAAAAACCTTTTAACGCTAGAAGCCAAATTTCTTTAGCAAACTTGCAAAAATAACTTCACTGATCTGCAAGGCGATTAATGCTTGACTGTTACTAACTTGGAAATAAAATAAAATCAGAAAATTGACATTAATAATATATTTTTGCCCTCCATAATTATGTGAATGTATTTTAATTCACTTGATAGCTCCCGGCCACAGGAATCCGTTTTGTTTGCATTTGACGTGGGACCTTTACACGAAGAGAAGCAGCGAAATCACTTAATGTAAACACGGGTCACGTGGAGGTTAATCCCCTCCCCACTACAGCGCAGATAACTCTGTGCAAGCGTGAATCTGGCAGCTAGCGGCGCGCGAGAAAAATTTTTCTCGTTTGCATCTGCTTGCTGCTACTACCGATACACCCCTAACAGCCAAACTTCAAGTAGCGGGAGAAGGTACTGCTTATATGCGAGTCAAATGCGCATGCGCAACAGACCGCTGGCAATTGGTCAAACGAACCTAATGTGAACAGTTGTGACGTCATGCTCATAGAAAGCAGTTTATTGTTACGAAGAATTAGTCTGCGCCCTACGGCCTTTGACATATTTTTGCTATTTGCAGACGCTTGTGCATGCACGATGTTTTGTTGTTGTAAATTGCACATTTCCTTTGCAACTAAAGTTTTATTTTTTTCCCTCTCGTTTATATTTTATTGCTGCAGTATCATTCGCCAGTAGCAGGATACAATAACATTCTTTGCTAGAGAATCAATTCTGCTGTCAAAATTACAAAAATTTAACTGAAAGCTAAAGCAATGAAAAATTCCCGGAATTCCGAAAAATTCCCGGGTTTTTCCCGGATGAAAAAATTCCCGGGTTTTTCCTGGATTTCCCGGGTCGTATACACCCTGAAACAGAGAATCTGTCATGATGTTACACTACACAGACTTGACGTAAGGACACTTACATTTACCCATGATTTGGTAAATTGTAAGCACCTCCTTTCACACACCCCTTGAAGGTGATGCAAACGTTATAATGTATTATGTTCTCTTTATATGTATTAGCTGTAGGATTTGATAGTTTATGGATAGTGAATAGTTTCTTCCAGTCTATCTTTCTTTCTTTCTCCATTATCCTACCACCACCTGCAGCTGGGTGTTGTTTGTTTATGGAATGTAAGAGTATGTTGTGTGACAGTAACCTTCAGGTATGAATTAAAAGACATGAAGAAAATTAAGTATGGCACTACAAGTCTGGTCAACCACTAGCCAGATATAGAATCAAAAGAAAGAAAGAAATAATAAAGAAGGAAAGCCCATGCTTTAAATATTAAGTCTGATATCCCTTGGCACGCCAAAACCTTAATGAAGAAAATCATAATGACCATAAACACTAACAAAAGAAAGCCAATGGGACTTAGTATAATTTTAGTGTAAATATTTCACATGCATATTCTTGTAAATTTATATGTATTTGTATAGGTGTTAAAACTTTGCATATTGTCAACATATTTTGAAATGTGACAACGAAAAATAAGCTTTCATAATTAACGATGTAAACAGGCTGGGACACAGTGAACTTTGTTAAAATGTAAATATGGTAAAAAATTGTTGCAAACTGTGAACGTTATAAACGACGAATTTTGCGTTATTTGTGAAACTTATGGTGCATAAACCAAATAACTGTTTGTAAACCGATATAAACTGCAATTTACTTCGACGATAATGAGGATTTTCACACTGCAAATGAACGTTTGTTGGCAAGTGTAAACAACGTGATGGAAACACCTACCTTCGCGAACATCGACGCCGTTGTTCCTGGCCGGCCTTCAGATGCTTTAGAGGGAAAAAAACTCAGCACCTGTCGTAGGCGAAGTGGAGGCTAAAAACTACATCGACCATATATGCCCCGGGAACAATAGTCATGAAAGCGCACAAGGACCTGGAGTGTTGTATCGTAACAGAAGACATGGACATTGCTTCAGATCACGCTCACGCTCAATCTTATGGTGTCACCGGACTTAACACGCCATTTATGCTGGAATAACAACTTGTAATGAACACTATAGGAATGTAAATACTGTGCAAGATTCTCATAACGCAGCGATTTTGAAACTGCCGCACGCGAAATTCAATGATGCTATTGCGCATGCGCAAAGACTACGTGCTGCCAGAGATGCACTGGGAAACCAACGCTGGAAGCGCACAACATTAACTGCGCTGGCGAGCAGCTTGCTCAAACAAACTCTATGTAAATATATATATATTAATTTTGTAAAAAGGATCAAAACTGTAACAATTGTATTTAGTATATAGATTTAGAAAGTAAGTATTGACAAAGATTATTCCCTATAAATGCACGTGGCCTTGACATTTAGGTATATCTATTATATTGTTTGCTAGCCTGCCACACTAAATGTTTTAGCGTGACAGTCGAGGGGGCGATGTAGCTGGACTTTGAATTTCGCCGCGCTGTACTCGTTCCCTCAGACATAAATTATACCGTCGAAGCGGTATGAGCGCTTGACGGCAGAGAAAATACTAAAATTGTAACTCTTTTTCTCCTATCCGTTTCTTTATTGTCTCTTGAGAGCAGAAGCTTAATGCAGACGTGATCTGATGAAGACGAAAATAAACTTATTAATGTGCAGACATATTATGGAAGTTGTTACGACATTTGGAGGAGGGAAGCAACGTAAGATAAATTGCATTTAATATCAAGACGGTTTTGTATACATTAGAAATTCCTGGACGATGAAACTTATTGCAAGATTTCGGAGCAGACTTTTCACGTAGAAATGAAGTAGGAGATTTTTGAAGACCTGGACGCCGCACGAAAGAAGACATGTTAACATGGTAAAGGATGAACTCTTATCTACGCCACTTCCCCCTGTCAGTTACATTTTGTAATTCTCTATTCTTTTTCAATAATTTTTGTAGTGGAAATTGGTTTAACTTTTGCTCAAAAACGTCACAAGGACCACCCCAACAATAGCTTTTCCGAATCACGAAGTCCGATTTGCATTTCATTCTTTCCCTTTTTCACGGTCATTTACGATTTTAAAACCCTCTTTTTATTCACCATTTCTTCCCAGATTTTCAACCTTTTATTTTCTTCTCTTTTTCTTTTTTATTGACCACTACAGTGTACTGTAGCCGTCCAATTACAATTCCCATGGATCGTAGTAAGAATCAGTCAACTTGTTCAAATACAATTTGTAGGATATATGAAATGGAGCTCTCACATAGGCTCAAGCTTACAGACTAGGGTTTATTGTCACTACTAGGAAAATGAAGTCGGTATACAAAGGAGACTGTTTTCACTGGGCCAATCCCACCTAGAATATCCAATAGGAAACAGGAGTAATATGGAAAGTTGCATGTATACGATAAAGGTCCGTACGAATGGCTCACTGGAGGGTGTCACGAAAAGTTTGAGAGACCTGTGCTCAAACTAGACCTGTAACTAGGTAAATGACTCTTTACACGACTTTTCTTGTTTGTAAACTCTTTGAAGAGGTAGAGAAAGTGTATGAAGATACTGAAAGGGCAATACAGCGTGTAAAGCGATATTAAAAGCTAATAGTCATGAGAGACTGGAATGCAGTTGTAGGGGAAGGAGTAGAAGAAAAGGTTACAGATGAATATGGACTTAGGAAAAAGAATGAGAGAGGAGAAAGACTAATTGAGTTCTGTAAAAAGTTTCAGCTAATAATAGTGAATACTCTGTTAAAGAATCACAAGAGGAGGTGGCATACTTGGAAAAGGTGGTGTGATATGGGAAGATTTCAGTTAGATTACATCACAGTCGGATGGAGATTCCAAAATCAGATACTGTATTAAGGTGTACCCAGGAGCAGACACAGACTCAGATCACAATATAGTAGTGATGAAGAGCAGGTTGAAGTTTAAGACATTAGTCAGCAAGAATCAATACACAAAGAAGTGGGATATGGAAGTACTAAGGAATGAAGAGATACCATTGAAGATCTCTAAGGCTATAGATACAGCAATAAGGAATAGCTCAGTATGCAGTACAGTTGAAGAGGAATGGACATTTCTAAAAAGGTCCATCAGAGAAGTTGGGAAGGAAAACATAGGTACAAAGAAGGAAACTGTAAAGAAATCAACCACGGGTAACAGAAGAAATACTTCAATTGATCAACGAAAAGAGGAGGTACAAAAATATTCCGGGAAACTCAGGAACAGAGAAATACAGGTCGCTGAGGAATGAAATAAATAGGAAGTGCAGCGAAAATCAGATGAAATGGCTGCAGGAAAAATGTGAAGACATCAAAAAAGAAATGATTGTCGGAAGGACAGACTCATCATACAGGAAGTCCAAACAACCTTCGGTGACATTAAAAGGGTGATAACATTAAGAGTGTACTGGGAATTCCACTGTTAAAAGCAGAGGACAGAGCTGATAGGGGGGAAGAATACATTTAAAGCCTCTATAAGGGGAAGATTGGTCTGATGTGATAGAAGAAGAAACAGGAGCCAATTTAAAAGAGATAGGGGATCCAGTACTAGAATTAGAATTTAACTGAGCTTTTGAGGACTTAAGATCAAATAAGGCAGTAGGGATAGATAACATTCCATCAGTATTTCTAAGACCATTGCAGGTGTGGCAACAAAATGACTATTCACATTGGTGTGTAGAATGCATGAACAATCAGCTTAACAGGTCATGCATCCGAATTGCTGACAAGAATAATACACAGAAGAATCGAAAAGAAAATTGAGAATGCGCTAGATGATGATCAGTTTGGCTTTAGGAAAAGTAAAGTCACGAGAGAGGCTTCTGACATTGCGGTCAATAATGGAAGCAAGACTAAATAAAAATCAAAACATGTTCATAGGATTTGTCGACCTGGAAAAAGCATTCGACGATGTAAAATGGTGCAAGATGTTTGAAATTCTGAGAAACGCAGGGCTAAGCTATAGGAAGAGACGCGTCATATACAATATGTACAACAGCCAAGAGGGAATAATAAGAGAGGACGACCAAGAATGAAGTGCTCATATTAAAAAGGGTGTAAGACAAGGATGTAGCATTTCGCCCCTACAGTTCAATCTGTACTTCGAGTAAGCAATGATGGAAATAAAAGAAAGGTTCAGGAGTGGAATTAAAATTCAAGCTGAAAGGATATCAATGATATGATTCGCTGATGACATTGTTATCCTGAGTGAAAGTGAAGAAGAATTACATGATCTGCTGAACGTAATGAACAGTCTAATGAGTACAGAGTATGGATTGAGAGTAAATCTAAGAAAGATGAAGGTAATGAGAAGTAGTAGAAATGAGAACAGCAGAAACTTAACATCAGGATTGATGGTCATGAAATAGATGAAGTTAAGGAATTCTGCTACCTAGGCAGTAAAATAACCAATGATGGACAGAGCAATGAGGACATCAAAAGCAGAGTAGCAATGGAAAAAAGGGCATTCCTGGCCAAGAGACGTCTATTAATAAGAAATATCAGCCTTTGGGGAAGAAATTTCTGAGAATGTATGTCTGGAGTACAGCATTGTGTGGTAGTGAAACATGGACTGTGGGAAGACCGGAACAGAAGAGAATCGAAGCATTTGAGATGTGGTGCTACACACAAATGTTGAAAATTAAGTGGCCTGATAAGGGAAGGAATGAGGAGGTTGTGCGCAAAATCGATGACTGATGGGGGAGAACCTGTACTACCATGATGTATCCACTATCCTCGAAAAAGTGATCCCTGGACGAATAAACCAACAACCACCGACCCATTCCTCACATATCCGGTACTGAGGTACTCATGGCAGCCCATGTTCCTTTCTATTAGTCTTTACACTTACCTTGGTTTGCTAACTGCACCCGTGGTCTTTAAGTTCCAAATGTTGTTAATAGAAGTTAACACAAAATGTATAAACATCCCAAAAATATACTTTCAGTGTTAAATATTGTGGGATGTAAGTTACATACAGTAACATCCAATAATGTATTTCAAATTTCGACACCATAATTATCTTTTATCTACACATAACACTGTTTTGGACAAGAACAGAATCAAATCTGATATATATCTGCTGCATCTTGGAGCCAGTGCTGTTCTAGGCATACATATGTTGTGAAAGAAAAGAAAAAAATTCCTGTGAGTTTTCACTTTCATCACTGTCAGTGGGAGTAATGTTTTCAACATACATCCACTTAGAATTTTCTAACCACACAGAAATCTGTACAAGAATATAAGATACTAAACAAACAATTACTTGGTTCATATTCCAGTTACCAGAGTTTTTTTTCATACCATCACTTCATCACAGTTGGACTAATCTCTATCAATTTCTGTATTGGTACACTAGTCCAAACGCAACACAAGTTAATAATCTCAACTAATACAGTAACATTCCAACTGAAAGCTGTGGTGTGCTGCTGACAGGAATTTGGTTTCACAGTACCAGTCTTAACATCCACTTTACACTGTGTTTTTAGAACTGACAATTCCATTCTTGATGCATTCTAAAGAAAAATCCAAAAATTTCTAACATTTAAGTTTACATATTTTTTAAAAAGAACGTAAATATAATACATTAGCTGACAAGCAACACCCATAAACAATATATGTAAAAGTGTTTTATGTTTCTTTTCTGCCACCACTTATGCTTTTTCTATTAAAAATGAAATCATAAACAATAAAACACCAGACAACTGAAGTGATCAGCAGAAGAATTCCTAACCCATAAGAGTGCATGTTCAGTTATTTCATGTTATATATGAAGTAAAAATATAAAAAAAACAAGCTAGTTAAAAAAAAAAAACAAGTATTCAACTGCAGTAGTACAAAACAATTTATATAGAAGACAGTTCTTACTAGTCACTCATCTGTAATTTAGTTGTTACAAGTTTGAGGCATTTGTATATACAATAGATAACATGTCCACACTAATCCTTCCTAAATTGAGGGTTAGCACTATCTTCCACCAACCCCTTCAATGTAAATCCTAAAATTCACATAGAATTAAAAAAAATCAACCATTCAATGTAAAAGTTTTGCTGATAAATAAGCAGTTCCTGAGTAAAGTAAAAACAGTCAACATGTCATATGAGACTTTGAATCCTGCTCCGAACTATTTTATAACTGAACAGTACAAACAGACAAATATGACCTGCATAAGAGGAAAACAATTTTAACTTCTTCACAATGATATGTTTACACTCCTCATCACTACAACATTTACAATAACAGCTTACACATCTCGCATTTCATTTCATTCACTTCTTTACATTCCAAGAAATTTTGTGTAATACATTTTCTTACAAACTAATATCAAATACAAGAGTGGGCATGCAAGGTGTTCCCATAAATACAGTAGTGCAAAGAGCATATCAACAAGTAACAGTTACAAGTAACACAGCACTATTTCACACAAGCATTATTGGAGAAGCATAGTCTTTCAGTATAAAGTAGGTAAAACTCTAACAAAAAATGTAGGAACCTGGTGCAGTTTGAAAGTTAAATTAGATGTCCACTGCTGGTTTGTGAATAGTCAGTGTGTTTTCAGGGAAGAGCTCATATCCTATGTGTTATTTATTGACACTGGTGTAAAGGAACAGAGAGTGATGGGAAATAACTGAACAAACATTCTGCAAACACGAAGGCCACACAGTCCAGAGAAAATGCAGTGGAGTAAAAGCTGTCTCAGTGCAAAAATGTGCAGTCAGATCTAGATACGACTGCAAAGCGGTGTAAAGGTTGGTGACTTGCTTTAAATGTTGAGAAATGTAAAATTGGGCATGCTGCATAATGAAGAAACATAGTATCGTACGACTCCAGTACTAACGAGACACAATCGGAATTGGGTCAACTCGTACTAATATGTGGCTGTTACACTTCATAGAGATACAAAATGGGATGACGACATATGCTCAGTTATATGTAAGGCAGGCAGCAGACCTTGGTTCATTGTTAAGAGTACTGGGGGAACGAAGTCAATCTAGAAAACACTCACGTGACCCATTGTAGAATGTCGCTCAAGTCTGTGGGACCTGTACCGAACACGATTAATGTGGGACATTTAACGATACAGAAAAGGACAGCACAAATGGTCACAGACCTGTTTGATTCACAGGAAAGTGTCACAAAGATGCTAAAGAAACTGAATTGGCACCCTCTCGAAGATAGACACGAACTGTCCCGAGAAATCCTACGTACATAGTTTTGACAAAACCAGCTCTGAGAAAAGAATCTAGCAACGCAAGATAACTGTCAACCTATTGCTCCCTCAGGTACCACAAAGAGGAGATCAGACTACTTACAGTGTACATGGAGGCGTTTAAGCAGTCTTCTTTCCTGGAGAACACCTGATAACTAGTATAATGGGAAGTACCCTCTGCTGTGGTTTGCAGCATACAGATGCACATCTGTCACTCCATGTGTCGCATTCATGTGCAGGTTAGGAAGTAAGTCACAAATGTGTTAAATGTGGTGAGTTTGGGCCCAATGTTTTGTACTCCTTACAAGTGCTCTGCAAACACTAATGTGAGGATCCACAGCAGAAATCAGTTAGCCCACACACGGGGCTGGCCACCTTGAGGCATTGCGGTGCTCGCTGCAGTGTGTTTACAGTCTTTTTCCCCCTTTCCTTTTATTAACAATAGGGGAGAAACAGCATTTTACTGCAGTCTGCGCAGTAAAAATTTTAGTAATTGGTTTGAGATCAGCTCTCTCGAACATTTGTTAATCGTTTACTCATCACACAGAATATCTAAAATTAGATTTTAGTGTAAACTCTGCCTCGATCAAATTACGAAAGGAATAAGACAAGGATGGTCATTACCCCCTTATTTTTTATTTAATCTTTTCATTGACCTCCAAAGGTAAAACATCTGGTGTTAAATCCCTATACACTGCATCAGATTTGCAGCTATTGCATTTTAATAGCTGATGGCAAGAAACATACGCACAGTATATGTGGAAGTAATATTCACCCTGCACAATGTCAGATGTGAAGTGGCTGCTAACACAGAGACACAAAAGGTATGGAACATGTTGGCTTATTTCCTCTACAAACATTGGCCACCATTAACTTGTCCAAAGTCCAGGAAGTGTTTTTTACAGTCTGCTGCTCCACTTCTGTCACAGTTAACAAAATCCAGGGCCGACCTACAGAAGCAGAAAATCCCAGTCATTCAGAATGTACCAAAACTGGAGAAGAATTGCCACCCAGTCACAATTAGGGGCGGTGCACATCACAGTAGTGAAATACTGGCCACAACTCGTATAAATATTGTACTCGGTGTACATATTTGATTATGTCCAGTTATATTCTGTGTAGCACTTTATATCATTCGGTCTTAATTTCTTAGTTTATAAACTGTCAATCGATTAATTTATTCACGTACATTTAATATTCTTTTTATTCGATATCTGTTTTGAACAGTACTTGCGACATGAATAAAGGAAAGGACCAATACCTTCGTAGTGTTAAAGAGACTCTTAGTGTTATAGGATATTGTATTGGACACAAAGCCTTTGCTACAGGTAACAATAACACAGATTCAAGCATAAATTAAAATCAATACTAATACAAGTACAGATGAGTTTAGACAAAGGTTATTGTGCGGTGTAATTCGATTACTGGGAAAGTAATGCCTCCATGTAGCACCGTACTAAGTGCCAATTTCTTTAGGGCTGTGGACGGGAGGAGCCTGTCCTGCTGTGACAGCCACAGGCCCCAGATGTTAAACACTTAAATTCTTTCTCCTAGGACTGCATCAAGTATAGCATTTACACTGTTTTAATTTAGACACTCAGGGCAGAGATGCGCAACTATCGGCACCATTGTGCGTGGAAGAATATGCACCAGGCAACCAAATAAGAGTGTTGTCACACCCTATGTGTTTCAAAGGCTTCCTCAGTTCCATTTCTTGGTGGCAAAAATTTGATATACAGGGTGTCCACATGAAATTTCACTGATTTCCAACTGCTATTTAAAAATAAATAAATAAAACTATGAGGCAGAGATACTTACACAACTTGCAGCATCATTAAAAGCAACTCAAAATGTCTTATATACCTTATATACCTTTCTCTGAAAAATTCTTTTAATTTTGTTTCAGGTGCTGAATAATTACCAGAAATGACTGCATCTCAAGATCATGGTGTGGCATGCAGAAATGAAATTGCACACTGCGTTCAAAGAAAGTTTTGTCACGGATTTCAAAGGGAGCTGCCAGACGTGAAGATAACTGAGGCTCGGTATGTTTAATTTGTACCACTGAGAGTAAACAGAAACTCAGGTTCCAGCAGAAAAGGCACATCTGGTGAAATGTTAGAAAGGGACCTTCCAAAGAAACCCATCAAAGTCAGTGCACCGAGCCTCATGAGAGCTAAACACCCCTCACTCAGTAGTCTGTGAGGCGCGGCATAAACAACTCCACCTGCACACTTACGGACTTCAAATTGTGCAAGCATCGAAGCAAAATGGCTATTCACATTTGCTGTTTAGATGTTGCACCAGTTCAAACAACATCCCAAATATATGGGAGCAGATTTTCTCCGACGAAGCAAATTTCCGTAAATCGTTACAACATTCACCTCTCAGGTTCCAAAAGCCCCCCCACAGTTTCTGAGAATGTGTCATAGACAGGAGAAGATGAATCTGAGCCATGCACTCATGAAAGACAGTACAGTTGGACCATTTTTCTGCAGCAAGGAAATAATAATGACAACTGTTTATCTGGGTGTGCTTCAGAAATTTGCTGTCCCTCAGCTTCTTCCATTCCAGCCAAATGTGATCCTCCAGCAGGATGGTGCACCAATGCACTGCAGTTTACACATTCACAATTTCCTGGATCAAACATCCGAGTGGGGACAGATAGGATGTGGCGAAGAAACCGAGTAGCCACTGTAGCGTCGCAAGTTTGTTCCAAGCGAACGTTTGTTTTAGGATGTAACTTCAGGGGCTGACATCTGCCGGCCTAACTGGGAGACCCACGCGCTTCTGTCACTACCTGCCATGGGAAAGCTATTCAATGTCTCTTACTGGACGCGTACATTCACCGCCTATAAAAAGCTAAATAAATGATATTAAATATTATTCAATCATTTTCAAAATTTTGGCATTCAGGAGAAGATTGTATCCAAATTTCAGCTTTATAGCTATCATAGTTTCAGAGATACAATAAAATGCTAAAAAGTCAAAAACTACCACTTAGGAAACTAAATTCAGTTAGGAAATTAAATAGTTTACCCTTTGGTATTATCTAAAAACATAAACAGAACTCACAGGGTGCAAAATTAGTTAATTGAGATTTTCATATTAAAACTTTAATTATTTTTCGTTTTTGTAATATAAAAATGAGACAAAATTATTATTGGTGTCTAAGATTATTGTGGGAGTATATGTGAGTGAATGAGAGTGTGTACATGGGACATTCGTCAAATTTGAATGTTGCATTATATACCATCTTAAGTAACCTGCAAAAGTTAGTCAAGCCTGTCGTGGGAAAATGTTCATAGGGAATTTACCCACTCTGCCGATGACGTATGTCTAGGTGTGATTGCTATTGTACCAGGGCAGCCAGAAAGTCAACTGGAGTATTATCTGTATCTAAAGGATATTTCCAGATTTATTGCATTTTCATTTATTAAGCATTACTTTAATATTTGTTTATCAGGATGACATAGATGCATCTGTACGTAAGGATTGGTGCAGGCCAGTTTTGGTGCGAGTATGATCTTGAGTGAGCATTCTGATTGGCAGTGAGTACTGGTAGCCAATCAGAATTGCGATGGTTCCCACTCATTATCTGATAGTTATACTGGGAGTGAGGCTGCAAGAAGGGAGTCTCTCACTAGCTTTGAGCACGGACGGTCATGTTACTAGTGTGAGTCAAAATAATGTGTAAAATGAAGGAATACTGAGTTCCTTGCGTTTCATACATGTTGTGACTAACGCTGATGTAGTTACGGAGAGTTTTGTGAAGTTTGGAAGTTACACTATTCAACCACTGAGCATTTTTGGCAATTTCTTTTTTGAAATCCACCAGAAGGACCAAATGTAATAACTAATGTTAGTGGTGGAATTTAATGACTGTGGAAACGTTGTTTAACGTGAGTCGGATTTGGACAGTTTTCTGGCTACTGTGCGTGTGAAATGAGTGTATGAATCGTGAACTTGACCAAAATAACCGATAGTTTAAATGTGGACTGAATAGTACCATTTCTTTGGTTATAAGAACAAATAAACATTTTTGTGTGGAAATTTCAGGCATTATTTTCCAGAAGCCAAGAATGTTCACCCTAAAGAGTTTTGGAGTGATTTTGAAGATGTGTTACCTAAAGTGTGGAATGACAAGCAAAAGACTGGATTCATCACCTCTTAATCTAATGGGAAGAAGTTAGAATCTGGGGGAATTTTGCTTCTGATAAATACGATAAATTAGTAGAGTTCAAACAGACATTTTTTGAAGAATATTGTGGAAAGAGGAAGCAACTGGAAGTGTTGAATAAATTTTGGTCGGGGGAAAAATATGATTGCAAGAGCGATAACATTAAAAGATTCGTACAAAAGTGGGTAACTACCTTATCGTATTTAAATCCAAAAGTAGAGACAGAACAGATAATCATGGGTATTGAAAAAAATTTGTCCTTGAGCTGGCGAAATAAGATCATTTCAGCACCTAGGGATGACATTGACCAGTTTATTCATTATATTGTGTGAGTAGAAAACTTAAAAGAAGAGTAAAATAACAGAAGAGAGTATAGGCCTTCCGTTAGATCAAATGACAACACAGCCGAAGTCAATGTAAACAGAATAGGCAGTCAAAGAGGTAACAGTTATAGTCAGATATCGGGGGGCAGAGGGGCCCATGTTGGAAATAGGTTCAACGACCGAGTACAGTACTTTGATTGTGAGACCTGAGTTTCTCCTGGCGTAGACAACTTTCAAATAACTTCTGGGAATTCAGCCAGGTAACACTTTCAGCGACCGCCGACATTTCGGCGGGAGAACACCCCGCCATTTTCAAAGCAAACTGCAGCGGACTGGCGGCGTACATGCAAATTTAAAACCTCGAATCTCGTACTGATGCAGGAAGGATAACATACACACTGAACACTAGTGCCACCATAGATGACAACAGTCAGAGCCATCAATAGTGAGACTAAGAACTCGCAGGTGAGGTAGCATTGACTCTGTCCCTGTGTTTTTTGACAAGGGAGAGAGCCGGATTCCAAACAGAGTTTAAACAAAACCCTCCAGCCCTGTTAACGAGGTTGCTCGCTAATTTAATCTCAACTGCTTCCTTAATAACACTGTCCCAATAGCTGGACATGCATGCCAATATCTCAGTGTTATTATATAACATGGGGTGACCAGTATCCAAGCAATGTTCGGCAATAGCAGATCTCCTTGGCTGCTGTAATCATGTGTGCCGTTTATGCTCAGTACATCGGTCCTCCACGGTCTGATTTCACTTGGGATTGGTTGGACGGTGCCTCATGGACTCAAGCTGACTGGGAACAAAATTCGTTACCGCCCGGCATTTGGCAAAGTTTGAACGTTTTCATCGTGTGGAGTCTGATGTTATATCTCGACTTTCTGTGATAAATCTCACAGAGAAATCTTTTGACGATGCAACCTTATCCGTGCTTGCGAAGGGTTAAATTATCACTCACTCCGAAAGTTTGCCGGTAGTTGATTTTAATAGTTCAATTGAACAGGCAGTTTGCAAACTATCTCCTGACGCTGCAGAGGAGGTTAGGAGGGAGGCATGCCATGTGTTGACTAGAGCTCGTCCACCCAAGAGTAATGTAACAGCAGCAGAGAGGGCTGCTTTACGCTCTCTCAAAGTTGATCCCAGTATTGTTATTTTACCTGCTGACAAGGGAAATGCCACCGTTGCTTTAAATAAACATGATTATGTACAAAAGATGCAACATTTGCTATCTGATTCAACGTATCGCAGAATCGATGCTGACCCCACGAAAAGTGTTGAGAGAAAGACCAACAGCCTCCTGAAGAAAAGTGGTTTGTCGCAGGACACAATCAAGAGGCTTAACACCTATAGTGCTGTTCCCCCTAGGTTATATGGCCTTCCAAAGGTTCATAAGGAAGGGGTTCCTTTCCGTCCTATAGTGAGTAACATCGGCGCTCCGACATATCGTGTATCCAAGCATCTTGCTTCTCTGTTGAGTCCACAAGTAGGACGGTGTGAACATCATATCAGGAACTCAGCTGATTTTTTACATCGTTTGGAGGGACTGAGGCTGAATGACTCTGATATTTTAGTGAGTTTCGATGTGGTCTCTCTCTTCACTCGTGTTCCTCTGTCTGATTCGTTGCGGTTAATTGAAGCCAGGTTTGGTGCTAATTTAACTAATCTCTTTAGGCATGTGTTGACATCCACTTACTTTTTATTTAATGACCAGTATTACGAGCAGACAGATGGAGTTGCGATGGGTAGTCCGTTGTCTCCTGTGATTGCAAATTTGTTTATGGAAGACTTCGAGGAACGTGCATTGGAGTCGGCGCCTTTAAAACCCGCCTGTTTCTTTAGATACGTTGACGATACCTTCGTTGTTTGGCCTCACGGTAGGGAGAATCTGAATGTCTTTCTAGAACATCTGAACTCGATCCACCCGAACATTCGTTTTACGATGGAGGTGGAAGAGGATGGTTGCCTTCCCTTTCTCGACGTGTTGGTTAGGAGGAAGGATGATGGATCATTGGGACATGCAGTCTACAGGAAACGTACTCACACTGACTTGTACTTACAAGCTAATAGTTGTCACCATTCGGCTCAGCGTGAAGGGGTACTTTGTACCTTGGTACACAGGGCACATGTCGTTTCTGACGCTGAGACTTTGCCAGCTGAGCTGTCTTACATTTCGTCAAATTGGTTATAGTGATAGACAGATTGAACGTGCGTTGTGCTATTGACCAACTGTACATCGGGTGATTGATGATAATTCTGAGTCAACACCTAAGTCTACTGCCTTTTTGCCTTACGTAGGAAACACGTCCAATAATATCGGTCGTATTTTACGGAAATATGATGTGAAATGTGTTTTCCGACCTCCATCTAAAATTAGAGCACTTTTGAGTTCTATTAAGGATGATCTTGGACTGCGTAAGGCGGGTGTATATCATATTCCTTGTAGCTGCGGCATGGCATATATTGGTCAAACTATCAGGACCGTGGAGGACAGATGTACTGAGCATAAACGGCACACACGATTACAGCAGCCAAATAGATCTGCTATTGCCGAACATTGCTTGGATACTGGTCACCCCATGTTATATAATAACACCGAGACATTGGCATGCACATCCAGCTATTGGGACAGTGTTATTAGGGAGGCAGTTGAGATTAAATTAGCGAGCAACCTCTTTAACAGGGATGGAGGTTTCTGTTTAAACTCTGTTTGGAATCCGGCTCTCTCCCTTGTCAAAAAACAGAGGAACAGAGTCAATGCTGCCTCACCTGCGAATTCATAGTCTCACTATCGATAGCTCTGACTTTGGTCATCTTTGGTGGCACTAGTGTTCAGTGTGTGTGTGTGTGTGTGTGTGTGTGTGTGTGTGTGTGTGTGTGTGTGTGTTATCTTTCCTGCTTCTGTCCGAGAACCGAGGTATTAAATTTGCATGTACACCACCTGTCCGTTGCAGTTTGCCTTGAAAATGGCGGGGTGTTCTCCCGCCGAAATATCGGCGGTCACTGAAAGTGTTACCTGGCTGAATTCCCGGAAGTTATTTGAAAATACTTTGATTGCTGTCAGCTGCAGTCTGCTAACGTAATGGGTAGGTACGGCCCGACAGGTGACAGAAACATCAGATGCAATGACATCACACAGGAGGAAAACTGTTAGCAGTCTGCAATGGCGCTAGCATTTGCAGACTGAAATCACATAAGTTAAACCCGCTAGTGACGCCCTTTATTAAGAAGGCACATACCAAACAGCATGGGAGTAGCATAATAGAAAATAGAAGGGTAGAGGAGAATGACACCGTAAAACAATTTGGTTATTCAGTAAATGCAGTAGTCTTTTGTGAAATGGAAAGCTCAAATAAAGATCGCAGGAACCATATTAAGAAGGAACTAAATACAGAAAGTGAAGACTCAGATCAGGAGGTGGGGGTGAATCAGCACTGCTAAACAGATGAGAGGCCTACTAGAGATGGTGGAAGTAGCATTATTATCGGGGAAATAGTTGGGGAGGTACCCAAGGAAAAGTATAATAGTGTAAAGGAGGTGGTATATAGGTTGAATGAACTAATTCACAATAGTGAGGAAGAGGGGTCAGAAGAAGAGGAAGGAGTAAATGATTTTGAAAATTCTTACACCACCTTGGAGAGGGTTGCAGAATTAGAGGTTATTAAAGAGGGTCAGAAGCTAGAGTGGACAGGATAGTTAAAGCTGCCACTACTAACGAAGTGAAAGAGGACCCAGTTAAGGTAAGTGTACTTTCCACAGAAGGGGTAGGTTTTGATAGGCGTGAAGTAGTGCGGGATTTACTAGATGAACCTGAGTCTGTAGTCAGAAAAGAATATATTTGTCAACCTATAATTGAGGTGACAGTGTTTGCAGAAAAGGTTCCTTGTCTAACTGATATCAGTTCGGAAGTGTGTGCTGTATCACAGAATTTTGTAAATGCTCTCCCAAAGAATAAACAAACAGTTGTAATGCCAGTGAGTGGTTTAAACATTATTGTAGCTACTGGAAAAACTAAGAAAGTAGTTAAACAAGAAGTCCTATTACCCATAGCTGTAAGTGGGGTAGCCATAAAACAGAATTTTCTAGTTATAAATGGACTCAGTGTGGAAATGTTGGTAGGTGCCGAATTCTTGCATAAATATGAAGGATGAGTAAATTTTGGATCCAATGATGTAATTATAAGAATCAGTGGAAAACCTGTAGTTATTCCATTCATTGGAAAAAGACCAAGTGTAAACGAAGAACAAAGTGACATTCCTAAACAATACTCCAGGGCTGTGTGTCTTGCATGTTGTGGTTAGTGCCTGCAGAGTGTTCAGCTGATCGTTTATTTCTTCAATTTTCATTTTCGTAAGCCAGTGGCCTATCTGTCTCTTTAATCTATGCATCCTTTCTCCCCACCTTTGGGAGTCAGGATCTATCTATCTATCCATTGCAATTTCTTGTATTACCACTCAGCACTACCAACAGGTTATGGACCTGCTGAGTGATGTGAACACTTAAACTATTGACAGAGTCCTTAGACGGTCTTCCTATTCTTGCGCAGGCCCTTGTATGGATCCTTGACAATACCATCTAGTTACCGACTTGTTGAAAGTAAAAGAGGGGACTGAGGTACCAGTGCTCACTAAAGTGTATTTAATATTGTCAATAAGGTATGTTTTCTTGAATATTGTGAATAGAGGTGTTGGAGAGCCACATAAGTTGGTATGAGTCGAGTTTAATGTTTTTTCTATAAGGACCTTTTTTGTATGTACTGTATATATATTGTAATTTAATCATGGAACGATGAAGAACTACAGTAACTGACTAGAGTTAGAGATGCTTTGAGAGCCACAGAAGTTGACTGGAGTTAGCTTCAGTTATGTGTAATGTAGAGCCACAGTAATTGGCTAACAGGTTCAGTACTGTTCTATAAGGATTTTATTTATTTATTTATTTATTTTTTAATTTTCTTGAATATTATGTATGAGAAGGGCAGAGCCACAGAGGTGGTATGAGCTGCGTTCAAATTTTCTACATGAACTTTTTGTATTCTTTGCCAATAATAGTGTATTCCTTATGTAATATGTGTATAATGTGAAGACTTTACTAGAGCCACAGAAACTGCCAAGGATATTTTTCAGAGATTTTGCTGAGGACTACTCTATAGAATAGATATTCTTTGTATATAGTATTATGTAAGATGTGTCTCAAAGCTACTGAAGCAGGCATAAGTAAATTTTAGTAACATGATAAAACTGTTTTCTCTTTTAGTAAGATGTGTATAGAAGGAAATGCAGGACTGCAGGCGGTGGACTGAATGATTTTTAGTACTTAATGATTTTGTATTTCTTTACATGATGTTTAATGTTTTTTTTTTTTTTTTTGAAAGGGTTGGGGGGGGGGGGGGGGGGGGTTGCAGATGGTGGCGGAGATAACGTTTCAGGATATTTTATGATGTTGTATTTTGTTCTTTGTGTACAATAGCTTATTTGTGTGAAGGTGTCAATTTGGTTTTCTGAAAAAGAGTTAAGAAAGAGTGTTTTTTTATGAAGCAACAGATCTTGTAATAGTAACTTGCTTAATCATTAACAGATTCTGAAAAAAGAATTCAGTGATGGTGCCAATTTTGGGGTACTCTTGATTTTTTTTTGAGGGACAGTTAATTCAGTTTTTACTGAGAGGATTAGTATCAAATGTAGGTACTGTAAAGAAAATGTTAAATTGCAGTGTAGTAATATGAATTTGTCTGAGAAAGAAATTTTTTGTGTAAATAAGAAGTAAATTGTGGAGGACAGTAAAGTTTCCAGAATTTTTTTTTCTGAAGTTCTGCGCTATTGAATTTGAGAGCAGCAACTGCTGATTGGAGTATATGTGTGTGTTAGGGTAGGATGTATAGATTAAGAATGGACTCTTAGACATACTGTATATCACAGGTATGAAAATATGACAGAACCTGATACGAGATTGAGAGAGAACCTGGTTTGAGACAGAGCTGGACGCTGTATCCCAGTGACGAGCCCATGGTGTGACCCATATGTAAGTTTTGAATAGAAGTGATCCGCACCCATTTTATTCACTGGAGACTGTTATCAGAACCCCAACGTGTTGTCAGAGAAATGTTAGGTAAAGAGACGACCACCATATCGAAGTGAATATATTCTGCGATACAAAAGGACACCCTCCACAGTGCCAAAATTATATTTGTAGTCAATTTTTTGGACACTGATAGAGCGGAATGTTAATTGATTGTTTTAGCTTGAATTCATTATGAAAGAGTAAGGACCTTTTGTGTGAAAAATGTGATATGAGAAAAAGATGGAAATTCTGTAAATTAATTTGATTGTATGCCATTCAGTACTAGCCCTTGATATTCGATGTAATCGTGTATAATACTGTCATGTAGCTTAGATATTTGGTTAATTGAGGAAAACAAATTTTGATTAACAGTGTAGTGGTATTTAAAGATTCAACTACAAATAATAATAATAAAAAAATAAAACTCGTCTGCCATAAGAACCATAAAATATGCTCAGGAGTGATTTTAGGTTCTTAGGGGGTATGTAGTGTCGCAAGTTTGTTCTGAGCGAATGTTTGTTTTAGGGTAGCTAGCAGCATGTAACATCGGGGGCTGACATCTGCCAGCCTAACCGGGAGACACAAGCGCATCTGTCACTACCTGCCGTGGGAAAGCCATCTAACGTCTCTTACTGGACGCGTACATTCACCACCTATAAGAACCTAAATAAATGATATTAAATACTATTCAATCATTTTCAAAATTGGTACACTACATTTTGACGTTCAGGAGAAGATTGCATTCAAATTTCAGCTTTATAACTATCATAGTTTCAGAGATAAGAAATTGCTAAAAAAGTAAAAAAACTGACACTTAGGAAACTAAATTCAGTTAGGAAATTAAATAGTTTATCCTTTAGTATTATCTAGAAACATAAACATAAATTGCAGGGTGCAGAATCAACTAATTAATATTAAAACTTTGATTATTTTTCGTTTTTGTAATTTAAAGATGAGACAAAATTATTATTGGTGTCTACGATTGTCGTGGGAGTATATGTGAGTGAATGAGAGTGTGTACATGGGACATTCATGAAATTTTAATGTTGCATTATATACCATCTTAAATTACATTGCCGATGACGTATGTCGAGGTGTGATTGCTATTGTAACAGAGCTGTCACAAAGTCAGCTGGAGTATTATCTGTACCCACAGGATATTTCCAGATTTATTGTCTTTTCATTTTCATTTATTAAACATTATTTTAATATTTGTATATTAGGATGACGTAGATGCGTCTGTATTTAAGGATTGGTGCAGGCCAGTTTTGGTGCGAGTATGATCTTGAGTGAGCATTCTGATTGGCAGTGAGTACTGGTGGCCAATCAGAATTGCGATGGTTCCCACTCATTATCTGATAGTTATACTGGGAGTGAGGCTGCAAGAAGGGAGTCTCTCACTAGCTTTGAGCGCGGACGGTCATGTTACTAGTGTGAGTCAAAATAATGTGTAAAATGAAGGAATACTGAGTTCCTCGCGTTTCATACATGTCGTGACTAACGCTGATGTATTTACGGAGAGTTTTGTGAAGTTTGGAAGTTACAGTATTCAACCACTGAGTATTTTTGGCAATTTCTTTTCTGAAATCCACCAGAAGGACCAAATGTAATAACTAATGTTAGTGGTGGAATTTAATGACTGTGGAAACATTGTTTAACGTGAGTCGGATTTGGACAGTTTTCTGGCTACTGTGCGTGTGAAATGAGCATATGAGTTTTGAATGTGATGAAAATAACCAATAGTTTAACAGCAGACGGAATTTCAAACTCCGCCACACTGCACCACGGCGATCTCAGGACACGAGCCGTCCAGATTTCTCCCTGTGGGATTACGTGGAAGACAACTGGGTATGCATCACCTGCACATAACCTCAGTGATCTCCACAGAATTACAGATACTGAGCCTCTGTTACACCAGATGTGCTCACGTGCACAGGTGCTGCAAACTGCAGTATCTGTCCCTCACAAATTTCTTAAAAATTGCATATGGGAATCGATGTGGTTTCGTGTGGGCATCCTGTATACCATGTGTTTAGGCTCTATACAGCAAGTTCGATAGCACAGCAGCGCCGAGAAATGGTATCGAATGAACCATGTCAGCTTGCCGCCGAATCCTCCTAATAAAATTACTGGCAGATTAAAACTGTGCACCAACTGGGATCCAAACCCTCAGCCTCAGCTGCATCAGGCAGCCATTCCTCTATTCTGGGAGTACTAGCCCAGCAATGAGGTATGTGGGAGAGCTCCTGTGAAGTTTGGAAGGTAGGAAGTACATCTGTGTGAAGGCAGGTCTTGAGTCATGCCCAGCTAGCTCAGCTGGTAAGAACACGGCATGCTAAGGGTGAGTCCCAGTTGGCGCACAGTTTTAATATGCCAGGCAGTTTCAAAATGCTGCACACTCCATTGTCGACTGACAGGTTTATTCAATTCTTTTACTGTTCACGTTGAGACCTATAGTGAGCTTCTCGGAGGAAGCCAATTACATGCATCAGCCACTTTTTTATTTGAAACAAACACTTAATTTTGTGGGCAATTAGTATTTTTTGCCCATTAGGCATTAGCGAACAGCCTGATGGTACAAATAAAACAAACGTTATGAGCACCGTCATCACGTACAGTCTTATGACACATTTGTCTCACCCACAAACAAGAACTAATAAAGTTTTCACGCTCTCAAACTAAAATAGAGCCAATAATCGCAGCACTTGATACATCAAAAATAGTAGGTAATCCTATATTGGCACAGTTTAGTTCAGTAATTATGAATTATTCTGTGAATGTGGATTTTGAGCTGATTCCTTAAGATGTATACATGGATAAAGCAGTTGTACCTACTTCCTGTTGAAAGCCTGCTTCATACACTTTAGTTCGATACTTGTATTTGTACAGTGAATATTTGCACATATTGTCTAAAATGCTGAATGGCAGTGACAGTGAGAAAAGCATTTCCGAAGAAGACTAATACATAGCTTTGAACAGAAGTGAAGTGTGGACAATAAAAAACTCAGATGAGAGGAGAATGGAAGCTTTTGGAGTGTGGCACTTCAGAAGAAAGTGTGGCGAGTTGCAGAGTTTAGACAGAAGTGAAAAAGAGACACACAGGGCAGAGCAACACAAAGAGCTGCACCAAACCAATCTTTGGACTGGAGATTACAACAACAACAACAACAACAACAACTAAGGCAAGCGAAAATTATTCGCATTTGCAACATGAACAGCATCGTAATACATGTATTGATATCCGAGTTGTATCACCATTAATGTTGTGTGTGTCCAATTTTGTCCAAAAAATATTTGTAGTGTTTCTCTCTGGCTGAATATACAATCACATACAGAGTTTGACTCATGTGCCCTAGATTTTTTATGCAATGTTTCCAAAGTATTCTTATATTGCTTGAAAAAATATGGGAACTGTGACTCTACTGGTGAACTATATGGGAACCCCAGACATCATTTTAGGACTATCTCAATTGGCAGTGCAAAATAAACACATTACTGCGAGTGAAACAGAGTTCTCACAACAACACAGGAGCCACAATGACTCACGCGGAATCGTACACGGCACCGGGGACGCAGAAGGCACAACGGCAGTCGTGCACCTTGGCGTGCTTGAGCATGTGGTCCTTGCGAATGAAGCCCTTGCTGCAGACGTGACAGACGTATGGCCGCTCCCCAGAGTGCAACATTTTGTGGCGGGCCAGGTGTGCTCTGTTAGTGAACCTCTTGGGGCACTCGTCGCAAGAGTGCCGTTTGCCGGCATCGGCTCCAGCTCCGTGCTCCATGAGGTGGGCTCGGTATGTCGTGAGGCCGGGGAGCACTGCCCCGCAGAGCTCGCACTCTAAGTATGTGCCGCCAGAGTGGGAGATGACGACGTGCCGCCGCAAGGTAGAGTTGCTGTCGAAGGACACACCACAGACGGGACACACGCGTGCCGACTCGGGGGAGCCGTCCGGCGAGGCGACCGTCGCTGTAACTGCGGGAGTTGGAGGAGGAGAACGTTTCGACTCGGCTGCACATATTGTGATGCCGGGGTACTGAGACTGCAGCTTCTCGATGTGTCGGGGGAGAAGAACTGCCTCGCTCCTGCATTGACCGGCCATGGCGGGCGTCAACTGTGGCACGCCAGACTGCGGACGGGTCCGGCTCACACTGTCACGTAAATTCTTTTCGCAGACCATCTGCGGCATGATCCGGTAAGCATTCTGTCTGCCATTCCTGAAAGGGGTGTCATCAGGGGGGAAGGACGAGACAGTCTTTCGCGCAGTACCACCTGTACCACTACTGTCAGGTGTGACAGTAATTGCAGAACTGGTAACACTTGTAGTCGGTACAGACAATGACTGTGAGCTGTCGCCTGACCTACGAGGATGCACGAGCTGCTGCTGCTGCTGCTGCTGCTGCTGCTGAAGGTGTTGCAGGCAGAGGTTGTGCTGCTCCTCCTGCTGTATTCGGTGCCGTATTTTGTGCTGCTCGTACACTCGGTGCTGGTACAGGTACTGCTGCTGCTGGGAGTGTATCATATCCCATCTCATCTGGAATGCGAGGCTGTCCTGTGGACCATCAGGTACCCACGGTGGCTGGCAGCACTGGGACCCGAACAGTCGGGGCACATCGTGTCGCTGCCACTCGTACTCGTATGAGCAGAAAGGCTGTGGCACGTATGCCGGTGCTCTGCCTCCATCTGGCATCAGTTGTGGCTGCTGCAGCGTTGGTGGGCCCACCTGATATTGACAAACATTTTATCATATTAGTAACTTAAAAGTTAGAAATATTTTTGTTAGTAATATAAAGCAGCAACTTAGTTTCATCAAAAAATCTCTCAGATTTGCAGATTTAAATTTCAACTTATGTGAACCAAGTTTTGTCATACAGGTTTACTTGTCAGTACTTCTTGAGTTTCAGAACATGACTGCAAAAAATTCGAGATGTACAGAAAATACGCACTCTGAGTTTCGATTCGTAATATGTGCAGTGGCCCGATTGCAGAGTGCACCACTAGTGGGCAAGCATGTCAGAAAACGGCACGTAACGTAGTGATGCTCACGGTCATGTCCTCAAATTTGCTAAATCTGAGTCTCTGTGATGGTTCAGTGATGTTCTCATACCGAATGTCAGGTGGAAGCTCCGACAGACAAAACAATTCACAGACAGTACAACATATTCTGTGTGTCTTATATGTTGTGAAGAAGACGTGCTGGCTGGTACCACTGGCAGAGGTGTGTCACTATGGTTTGCCGGGAGCCCCGAAAAGTCAACAACACTCGAGAGCACAGAACTGCAGCTACCGTTGGGCACATTCTACACAAACATTTGCATGTAAAGCCTTACCAGCTGTGGTCATTACTATTTGGGATAGTGATCTTCCTTTTGACTTTCAAAATTACTTGCAGTGACTGCTGGAGGAAGGCGCTTTTTCGAACAAGCTGGTATCCAATGAGAAATCCATGTTTCGTGTTTCTTGAAAGGTGAACCGTCATATGATGCACATTTTGGGGCACAAAAATGCACATGAGATTGTGGAACACACTTGTGATGCACCTAGATTTAATTTGTTTGTGCCATTTGGTCTTCAAAACTTTTTACAGACCTTTTTTTTTTCAGAGACAAATGTGACTGATTTTGTGGACCTGGATATGCTGCAGCATTGGAATATGCCACAATTACAGCAAAACAGAGGTGAAACCATTTTGCAATAAGACAATGCTCCACCAGACTTTTTTTCAGATGTTCACGATTACCTCAAGGGCAAACTACCTCAGGATCAGAGTAGATGTGCATTTTGACACTTGTCTTTTTCATCAGCCACTATGCCTTAGGTCCATGCAATAAATTCTTTTGGGTTTATGTCACAGATCATGTGTTTGTGACTCCGCTGTCAGTTAATCTGGAAGTGTTGCAGGGAATGATACCTAATGAAGTCACTGATACCATTTGTGACGTTTACGAAGAGTTTGATCATCATACTGATGATTGGTGTGTCACAATGTGTGCCCATATTAAGGGGAGTTAGAATGGAAAAAAAATTCTTTTTACATTTCTGGATTTTTATCTCATTATAAAAAATTAAAAATGTGTGTGTGTGTGTGTGTGTGTGTGTGTGTGTGTGTATTACTTCAAGATCTAATAAAATCAGTAATTTTTTTATATAGAAAGCTGTGGATTGGAGGTTAAATTACACATTTTTATTGGTAGCACTGTCAAAAACAGTATTGTATCATTTCATAGAATAAACACGCACTGTATGTCGAACTGCTAACATTTTTTGGAGGAAAAGTGACAAATTGATTGGTAAATCTCTCAAAAAGTAATGTATGATGCCAAAACGAAGTGTTTTTAAGAACCGTGAATTTCATGGTAACAGATTTTTGAATAAAAGAAAACACTGTGTTCAACATGTGGCGTGTGAAGTTACTGACAATGAAATACAGGCAAACTCGTTAGCATCCAGCGAAACAGCCATTAGTGCTTCAAAGATTAAAATAAAATGTTGTGATACACAGTTTTCTCAAAATGAAAGTGATGTAAATGAGAGGTTAGGTTAGGTTGTATTTTGATAGATTTACACATCCTAACAAGGGTGTTAGATGAATGTGTGTGTTGTAAAATATGTGGAGGGCCAGTTAGTTTACTTGAAGAAAATGAGGTATTAAATGGACTAGTCAGGAAGCTTTTAATTAATTTTGGAATTCTGGTAAGTGTAAAGATAATTATTTTGAAGTAAATGTTTGGTGGTTTTATGGATTGAGAGCTATTGGCAAAGGACACACTGCCGCAAAAACAATGTGTGCCGTGATGAATATGCCCTACAAAATTGACAAATATGCAGGATTTATTGGAGCTGCTGTGGAATCTCTTGCATTTGAGTCAATGAATGGTGCTGCAAACGAAGCTGTTGAAATAAAGCGAAATAAAATGAACTGACATACCAGTAGCTTTTGGCACTTGGCAGAAGCGCGGCTACAGTTCTAAGAATTCTGTTGCTATGGTGACCAGGGTGGATAGTGGAAAGGTATTTTCAGATCTTAGCCAAACATTGTTGTAAGGGTAAATCAGGGAATGAAGAAGGGCATATCTCTGACAAATTATGATGGGACAAGTGGTGGTAAGGAAGCCTCTGCAGCTACTGAAATTTTTAGTCGATCTGTGAACGAAAGGGGAGTGTGTTACACTAAGTTCTTAGGTGATGGAGACTCAAAAGCATATAACAGTGTAGCAGCCGCTCAGCCTAATGGTGAGAAGATTATCACAAAACTGGAATGTGTTCATCATGTCCAGAAGAGGATGGGCACCAGGTTGAGGAAGTGGAAACAAAGTTTGAGAAACAGGAAACTTTCTGATGGTAAAACCAAAAAACCAGTACACCACCTTTGCCCTCCTCGACCTGATTCATGGTGCAATTACAGCAATGCCCAGTACTCAAACAGTTCAAACAGCCATAAACATTTCATTCCAGCAGCAGTCATGGCTATCATAAAACCTATTTACAGAGAACTGGCAAATCCTGAATTACTGAAGAAGTGTCTGCATGGTCAGACTCAAAATGCCAACGAGTCATTCAATAATCTTATATGGACTCGCTTACCAAAAAATGTTTTTGTTGGAATGAAGACACTGAAGTGCAGGGTCAGTGATACTGTTACTGCTTTTAATGATGGCAACATTGATAGGGTGAAATTGCTACAGCGTATGGGAATTAATCCTGGAGCAAACTGTAGCAGAGAACTTGAACAGATGGACAAGGTTTACATTGATAGAGCAAGGTATACAGCACAGTTGGCCACTAAGGAGTACAGAAATAAGAAACAACTTAGAAAAATATCAAGAGGATGATACACAGTATGGTGCAGGGTGCTTCTCAGTGACTTAAAAAAAAAAAAAAAAAAAAAAAAAAAAAAAAAAAAAAAAAAAAAAAAAAAAAAAAAAAAAAAAGCAGCAGCAGCATAAATTAAGTGAGTTAAAGTCTTTTGAAACGTTAGAAGCCATTCCTGAAAATTTACATTTTCTGTTAGAAACCACATTGAGTAGAGTATTCAGATTTTCAGGGAGTAATAACATGCATATCCTGAGTCTAATGAACTAAAAGTAGAACATAATGTTATGTATAATTAAAACTATTTAGGATAATGTACAAAAACAAATTTTAACCATTTAATTAAAAAATTATATTTCCGAAAGCAGTGGCTGAAATGCAATTAGTGTAACTCAGTAGACTCAGAACATAGAGTTTAATGTCCTGTAAAAGTTCCATGACAATGGCTACGGTGATTCCTGATATAAAGGGAAACCAACTCACTAAATTTAATCTTCCGTATGTTTGCAGTTTTCTCTGCAGTTTCTTCAAAATTGCAGTTTCTTCTGAAAGCTCAGAGGCACTTGTGAATAATTGAGGCTTTACTTTTTGTATACCATCTGTGACACAATCACACCGTATTTCACAACACAGTAACCACACCTGAGCAGTCAGTGGTTATCTTGAGAATGAAGGCATAAACTGCATGTGGTTTTTGTTGCATTGTAAACAATAAAAGTAAAATCAGTCTATTAATAGTCGAGACAGTTTTTTGTCGTATGTGAGAGCAAGTTTTTCTTTACTTGTTTCCATTTGTTGAGTTGCCACATCACCTAACAGAGATTATTCCAGGTACAGCCAAACTATCAAATTTTACCAACAATTATAAGTTTTTCTACGCAATTCCGTTCCATGCCATGTCATTATGTGATAACCCTATGTATACGAGAAACGGGCAAGTAAACTTAAAAATGATGTCACTAGAATGTGATATCTATAGATTTTGGCAGCAAAAAAGAGATCACTTTTCAAACTAGATGCTCTCCACACTACGGTCATTCTTGACTGAAGCTCGACATCCTGAGAAAGTCTGCAAAATATGAGAAAGGCGGCAAAGTACTACATTGCATTGAAATTAGTAAAAAGAAACACAAAACTGAATATTCAGTGCTGGTAGATGAAATGCCTGTGTGGAGATAAGGATGTCTAATTACGTATTAACAAGATTCACGTTGTCCGTCGCACTTCACATAGTGTAGACCGGGAACTGTCTGCTAGGCATGCCCGATGTAAAACTGACTGGGCACAGCCCGTGCTGCCTGAGTTGTTGTTGTTCTGCCGGCAGAGGGTGTGGCTGAATTCTCGTGTGCCCTCTGGTCGACGGGACTTTACTTGCGGCAACTACTGTCCGTGACGCACCGTGCTGATGTGTGCCTCCCACGATCTTTCTGGTGGCTACTGCACTCCTACTCCTTTGGGGGATGAAGCCACTGTGATCCACTGCATCGGAAGGTGGAGCATCGTGCAGTAGCGATGACCTCCACGTCCATTGGAATGCTGGAGTCGGGGGGATCTGCCAACCCTCGAGCTGGAACCTTCGAATACGGTTGAATGTGAGCCACATGAAGAGGCCCCCGTCGTCCCACCACTGGAGCCCGGGACAGAATGGGCGACAAGCTGTCGAACTCCGGATCCCGTTCCACCTCGGGAGGGGCAAGACCCAGTGGCGGGGACGATGGGGAAGGCACGACCACAGGTGAACCAGCCACCTGAGAAACCGGGCCTGCGAAGGGGGCTGGCTCTCGCTGGGGCATCTCTAACGATGGCGATGCCGGTACTGGAGCTATTGGAGGCCGCCGAGGCTGAGAACCATCGCAGTGTGGCGAAGTCACAGGTGGGAGGGGTGGTAGCGTCCCCTGAGAAAACAACACGGGTGCCGGCAATGTGAAGACGGCACCTGAGGGGTCGGAGGGTGGGTACCCAAACGTAGACGTAGCTGCTTTTGGTGATAACGCACTTCCCGGTCCCCCACCTGCTAGGTATAGAGCCGGCGGCCACTGCAACGCAGGACCACCGCCGGTACCCAACGTGGATTGCGACCAAACCCACGTGCCCAGACCGACATACCCGGTGGAAAGCCGGGTACCCCGTTTTGTGAACGCTGGCGAGGACCAGGCCAGAGGAGGTGCAGCAGAGTCCTAGGTTGGCACCCGTGGAGGAGCTCTGCGGGGCTGCGTTTTCCCATCGGTGTGGTCCAGTATGCCGTCAGGAAAAACGTCAACGCCTCCTCCACAGGAAATTCGTGGACATACTTTTTCATCTGCATCTTAAATGTGCACACCATGCGCTCGGCTTCCCCATTCGATTTTGGATGAAAGGAGGGAGAGCAAACGTGCCGAATACTGAAGCACCTACAAAAATACCGGAGGGTCTGCGAAATAAACTGAGGTCCATTGTCCGATACCAGGGTGACTGGCAGACCTTCCACAGAAAAGATTTTTGTGAGTGCCTGGATTGCAACTTCTGAAGTGGTTGAGGAGCAGCGAACCACATATGGGAATCAGGAATAAGCATCAATGACAATGAGCCAAAAGCTATTGAGAAATGGGCCCGCAAAATCTATGTGAACACGTTCCCATGCCTGGGTTGCAGGCAGCCATGAAGAGAATGCTGACCTGGGAGAGGCCTGTTGGCTAGCACACTGGGAACAGGTGGCCACCAAGTGCTCAATTTCTCTGTCAATGCTGGGCCAGTACACATGTCTGCGAGCCAAGGTTTTAGTACGGGAAACACCCCAGTGCCCCTCACGTAATAACATGAGGACCTCCCTTTGCAAACATGCAGGAACAACCACACGAGGAGCTGTATCATCAGCAGCCAGAAGGAGAACTCCTGCCAAGACTGAGAGGCGGTCTCGTAGAACCCTAATAATCATAAACAATAGTATAGAACGTCGAAAAGGCATTGCTATACACGTTAACACAAGTGAACGTAGCAAGCCAACGCCCAGCGACACCCAGCGCCATGTGTCCACAATCGTCGACGTTCAGAGAGAGAAAGAAATTGTAACTACTTTTAATTATTAAAAAAAAAAAAAAAAAATCTCACGAGCGGTCTGGCGCGACCAATAACCACCACATCACTAAGAATAAAGACAATAAAGATAAGAAAATTTTAACAACAACGAATATAATAAAGACAAGAAAATTTTAACAACAAGGAATATAATAAAGACAATAAAGATAAGAAAATTTTAACAACAACGAATCGAATACAAATAAAAACGAATACAACAAAAGAATACCCGCCCATCTCCCCAGGGGTCCTAACCCCTGCAACCCACATACAGAAAACATGGCAATAAGCCGCAAAACGCATTCTTGTGCAACACGGGTCTCATAAAACTAGGACCCGTGTTGTGTTGCACAGTCGGCTGCTGCTGGCCCAGTGACTCCAAGCCGCGAGGAGCGCGGCGGAAGTCCTTATCGGCGCTCATTAAAAACCGGAAGTTAGTTTTCTGGAGGTTTTCGTTATCAGCGCCGTAATCTCCATAAGAATAACACAGACCGGAAGTGAGTTTTTCTGCAACACGGGTTAAGTAAATATACAGCACACTGAAAATTTCTAAGTCCGAATCAAGGTCACGTGCAGCCAGACGCGTCCTGCCACGTCGGAGAACAATTCATCAGAACGAGGCAAGCGATAGATGTCCACCACCAATTGGGAATTAATGGTGGCCTTGAAATCGCCACCAAGACGTAATTTTCCCGAGGGTTTCCTGACAACAACGAGGGGCAAAGCCCACTCACTAGAAGAAATGGGAAGAATGACTCAAAGGGCTGTCAGCCGGTCTAGCTCTGCTTTTACCTGAGGGCGGAGAGCCAAGGGGATCTGCCTCACGCGTAGAAAATGCGGGAGAGCCGACGTTAAGTGAGCAAAGGCTGAAACACGCCCCAGGCCCTCCTCAAAGATATCCTTAAAGTCAGAGGTCAAAGATTCCAATGATTGATGGGGAACGTCTTCGGAGACCCACTGTATGGTGTCTGCGATAGAAAAACCAAAAGCTTGAAAGACATCCAATCCAAAAAGGTTAGCAGAGCTCGCATCACTGACAACAATAAAAGTAAGAGGCCGAGTGACTGATTTGCAAGGAATGTCGGTAGTGAATTGACCCAGTGGGGGAATGAACTGTTTACCATAACCACGGAGACGCCAGTAAACTGGCGCCAACGGGGGCGACCCAAGGTCGGAGTAAGTTTGTGCATTCAACAAGGAAACTGCCGCGCCGGCATCTACTTGCAGTTGTAGTCGGCGCGACCGAACTGACATCTCGATAAAGAGTTTGTGTGCCGATGTGTCGGGAGCCTGGCCCGATGAAACTTCCTGAATGTCAACATCCATTTCCTCTGTACCTGCGTCGTTTGATTCGTTTGAGGCTGAGTGGCAAACTTTAGCAATGTGTCCTTTTTTATTACACTTGTGACAAACGGCCCAACGCTGGGGGCACTGACCGATCACGATGTATATAGCACAACGCACAGGACGGTAACAGGGGCTGGCGGCCGGAACTCTGTTTACGCACCGTGCGGGAGTGGCTGTAATGGCCGGATTGTACCGCTCGCACGTCATCCATCCCGGACGCAGTGGACGCGGCCACGCCGCCCTGAACCGCTGCGATGTCGCACCACGGTTCCAACTGTTGACCTGCGGTGTGAGAGACTTCATACAATTGAGCAATGGACAGGACTTCCTCAAGGGAAGGGTCTTCCAACTGCAGGGCCCATTGCCAGACCTCCCTATCAGAGGCCGAATGAACAATGACGTCTTGCACCATAACGTGGGCATACGACTCTTGCGACTGCTCCGTGACAAAATGACACTTGCGACTAAGACCGTGCAGGGTAGCGGCCCACGCCCGGTAAGACTGATGAGGCTGTTTCTTGCACTGATAGAACTCGACCCTAGCCGCCACAACATGCGTGCGGCGGCGATAATATGAAGACACAGCAATGAACACAATGCGTCAAAAGACCAGGACGAGGGTTCCTGCAACGGCACTAGCTGACGCAAAACTTGATACAGCGAGGGAGATATCCAAGACAAGAAAAGAGTACGACATACCTCCACATCGGCAACATGAAATGCCTGGGTATGCTGCCGAAGGCGATGTTCATATGCGTCCCAATCCTCCGTCGTCTCGTCATACGGGGGAAAGGGAGGAGGGAACGGCGCTGGAGAAGCCTGCGTGGAGAGCAACGCCGGAAGCACTTGTTTCATGGTTGCCATGAGCTCCTTCTGCTGCTCCACCAAAACCCGCACTAAATCCTCCATGCCATGGATAAGCTGCGAAACTGGAACGACGACGCAACACGCAAAAGAAAGAGCCTACTCGTCGCCAATTGTGTATTAACACGGTTCACGTTGTCTGTCACACTATAGTGTAGACCGGGAACTGTCTGCTAGGCATGCCCGATGTAAAACTGACTGAGCACAGCTCGTACTGCCTGAGTTGTTGTTGTTCTGCCGGCAGAGGGCGCGGCCGAATTCTCGGGTGCCCTCTGGTGGACGGGACTTTACTTACAGCAACTACTGTCCGTGACGCGCCGTACCAATGTGCGCCTCTCGCGATCTTTCTGGTGGCTACTGGAAATTATATATGTCATAAAATAAAAGAACACACTTGCACCTCTCGGTCAATTATGAACCAGCAGAAAAATGTAAAAGTGAATATATTCCACTTTGAAAGATTCAGGCAGAAAAATGGGGAACCAGCTTCATGTCTGAATCAATTATGAGTTTACAGTTATGAGATAAATTCTCCATCACACACACAATTGTGCAATGGGAAACACCTCTCCAGCCCAACAACTCACGGACAATGACAATTCCCAAAGTTGGCGAGTGTGCCTGGAATGCCACAATTGAGCAACAAACATTAAAATAATTCAGTGCATGTTGCCAATTAACACTCTCCCGCCCTATTTCTCAGAACGCCTAGGGTCTTTCAGGATGCCCTGACTTCTCCAGTAAATTAATTATACCTGAGATTTCCTGATTTTCCAGACAAGTTACAACCTTGTAACCTGCCTCTGTCACCACTCACCACAATCTATTCTATTCTCCTACTTTAGTTTGACATGTTTCTGAGCTATGACCCTACTGTCTAGAACTACACTATTTTCTGGCTGTCACACTTGCTTCAGTTTCTCTACTAGCACTAAATGAATAATATAATACTTAAAATGTAGGAAAAGATAGACTGCTACTTACCATAAAGAAGGCACATCACGTTGCAGACAGGCGTGATTAAAGACACTCGCATACAGTTTTTGGCTACAGCGTTCATCAGTAAAGAAAAACAAACACACACACACACACACACATCTTGCGCACACCTGGCAGCAACTCCAGTATCTCGGGCTGGAATGCTGGCCTGAGATGCTGGAGTTGGCTGTCAGGTGTGTGCGAGATGTGTTTGCTTGTGTGTGTGTGTGTGTGTGTGTGTGTGTGTGTGTGTGTGTGTCCTTTACTGACAAAGGCTGTGGCCGAAACCTATATGTGAGTGTCTTTTAATTGCTCCTGTCTGCAACGTGACGTGTCTTCTTTATAGTAAATAGCAATCTACCTTTTCCTACATTGTTGATATTCCTACCTGGAGTTTCCAGTGTTTGATTCAATATAATACTTAGATTTACATGAAAAACAATCTCTGATGAGATTAAATAAACTGTTAATGGCTACCTTCACTTGCCCACAAAGTGTTCATCTTCTGTGTGATTGAAAACTTTCACATTTGCACTCACACTTCAAATAATGTGATATGTTGGTATGTACTAAATCATACAAGTGACTCACTTTACTTTCATGTGTAATTGTAGGAAGTATCAAAGCAGCAAAGGCCATAATACCACCAAAACGTTGCAGATGTGTGACTGGCCAATGCAGGGCAGCACCATAGGTATTTTAATAAAAATACTCAGTCTCAATGACAAATGACATTTTATTCCATTACTGTTTACTAGATTCAGTCTTACTAGACTATCTTCAGACCAATAGATGACACCGTCAATGACCAGCCTAGATGACAAGTAGAGCTCCTGTGTACACTGGGAGGCACCATTCATCAACTGCTCACAGATATTACCGACAACAGCAAACAAAGATGCCAATGTAATGGGTATGGGACAAGTGACATCTGTTATTATTGCGCAATTTACTGCTCAGTAAAAATGTTGTTTTCCTGAGAGTGACAGGTTTTCATTGTGGAATAGTATTTTGTCAGTTGGCAGTACACACGAGTTGACTTCCTGTGGGAAATACGGAGATGCTGCAGTACCAAACAATTCGAAAATGATGAGATTAACCTCCTGTTTCTGTGAACACAGATCAGTTGCAGATGAGAAGAGAAACAGTAGGCCAGCCTTTTGGTAAATGCTAAACTGGCTAGTTATGGAACATGATGCTGCATTCCTCTTCAGAAATTTTGAGGAGAATATCTGTCCAATTTCAGATTTCGTATGACAGTGCTCAGAACCTGTGCAGAAGTTGAATTCGGACAAATTATTTTTGTAGTGTTCAGGCATTAAGGGAACCGATAAACAAAAGTATCTAGTGTACTGCACACAGTTTCAGTCGTTTCTCGACATCTGTGATTTCACAGCACTGGACTATGTTCTCTTCACTTGGTAGGTGTGGCTTCATCTTTCTGGTTGGGTGAACAGCTGGAGTACAAGAATTTAGTCAACCATAAATCTAAGCATTTTTCATGAAAATGCCTCTCACCATCAGAAAACTGGAGTACAGTACACCACACCACGTTGCCAAATGGCGGGCCCTACATCCTTTGAAGCAACAATAAACAGTGTCGTGCACCGAGACACTGCTAGACAGTTTGTTTAGTTTCTTGAAGCAGATGAACACTATTGTCATTTACAGCAGTGAAATGCCATTTTTTACAGGTCTAATGAAACAATTCATTTCTTAAGCAAATTCTTTGGCAATCAAACCATCTGTTAAAAGTTGGTGTCTCCATGTTCTCCCGATTTAATGCCTCTAGACTTCTTTCCGTGGGGAAAGCCACATACACTGGCACTGACATAATAAGAGAGATTAACAACATCATTGTAAACATGCTCCTCAAAATGATCTGAAATGTGGTAAAATGAGTCTGTGCGTGCATTACTGGACTGGGCAACCAATCTGAGAGAAGTTATAAACATGTGTGACATCGCTAAATGTAATAGACATCATAAATATTGAAGCAAGTGATGTGCTTATCACCCTGTACATTGTTCAGATCATACACTGTACTTCACAGTTCTGGGCTGTATCAAAGGAAGAAAGGTCGTATTACTATACTTTAGTATATGAGATTAAATAACATAATAATATTATGAGAAGGAAAGTTGCTACTCACCATATAGCAGAGATGCTGAGTTGCAGATAGGCACAACAAAAAGATTTTCACACTTAAAGCTTTCAGCCAATGGCCGTTGTCAACAATAGACACAATAGACACACATACGCGCGCGCCCACACACACACATACACACACGACTGTAGTTTTTGTGTGTGTGTGTGTGTGTGTGTGTGTGTGTGTGTGTGTGTGTGTGTGTCTATTGTTCAAAAATGGTTCAAATGGCTCTGAGCACTATGCGACTTAACTTCTGAGGTCATCAGTCGCCTAGAACTTAGAACTAATTAAACCTAAGTAACCTAAGGACATCACACACATCCATGCCCGAGGCAGGATTCGAACCTGCGGCCATAGTGGTCGCTCGGTTCCAGACTGTAACGCCTAGAACCACACGGCCACTCCGGCCGGCGTCTATTGTTGACAAAGGCCATTGGCCTTTAAGTGTGAAAATCTTTTTGTTGTGCCTATCTGCGACTCAGCATCTCCGCTATATGGTGAGTAGCAACTTTCCTTCTCGTAATATTGTCACATTCCATCTTGGATTTTCCATTGTTTGATTAAATAAAATAAAATTATTCAGTGTAGTGGCTGTTAAAGATTATTTTTACACTCACCCATACACTGCATGCAGTTTGGTGTACTTATTGCACAAACTACTCCTTCCGAAATGGGAAATACATGCTCAGTCACACAACAACCACTCACACGGCCAATTTTTCCAGGTGCTGGGCACGGAATGCTGCCGTGTCTGATGTGAGCACCAGTCAGATAGGGTGTGAGGTGGGGATAAGGAAGAGGAAGAGGAGGGATAGAAGGATGGTGGGATAGAAGGCATGTGTTGTGCTGGAATGGGGGCAGGGAATGGGATAGATACGTGGAGGACAAGAATTACTGTAGGCCAAGACGAGGGTTATTACTGAGTTCCCAGCTGCACAATAGGCTGTGAAGCAGTCATTAAAGTGAAGCATATTGTGTTGGACAGCATATTCAGCAGTCGGGTGGCTCTACTATCTCTTGGACACAGTTTGGAGGTGCCCATTTGTGTGGACACACAGCTAGTTAGTTGTGATGCTGATGTAGAAGTGGCATAGTGGCTGCAGCTTATTTTATAGATCACATGTCTGCTTTCACAGGTAGCCCTGCCATTGATGGGGTAGGAAATGCCTGTGATGGAACTGGAGTAAATGGTTGTGAGAGGATATATGGGACAGGTCTTGTATCTAGGTCTATTCCACTGACATGAGCCAGGATGCAAGATGTTAGGAGAAAGGGTGGAACAAGGACAGACAATGACATTACGTTTATTTGGTTGCTGGTGGAATACCACTGTAGGAAGGGTGGAGCGGATATTCCTCATTTCAGGGCATGACAAGAAATGGTCGAAAACCTCGTGGAAAATATGATTCAGTTGGTACAGTCCTGGGTGGTACTGAGTCAGTCCTGTCCTGTGTGGTACTGAGTCGGTAGAGAAGTGTTCCTCTACAGCCACACAGTGGGTATGTGGGAGGTAGTATGTGACTGGAGAGACAAGGCACAGGAAATCTGTTTCTGGACAAGGATGTGACAGTAATCTCGGTCTGTGAAAGCATCAGCGAGACCCTTGGCATATTTTGAGAGGAACAACTCTTCACTACTGATATGATGAACAGTGGTAGCTAGGCTGTACAGAAGGAACTTCTTGGACTAGGATGGGTGGCAGCTGTTTAAGTGGAGATATTGTTTGCAGTTGGTAAGTTTGATGTGGACAGAGGTACTGATGGAGCCACTCTTGAAGTGGGGATCACCACTGAGGAAGGTGGCTTGCTGGGTTGAGGACGACCAGATGAAGTGAATGGGGGAGGTGGTACTAAGGTTTTGGAGGAATGTTGAGACAGAGTCCTCACTGTCAGCCCTTATCACAAATGTGATATGAACCTGAACCAGGAGAGGTGTTTGGAATTCAGAGTGATTAGGAAGGATTCCTGTAAATGGCCCACAAATAGGTTGCCATATGAGTGCCCACTGATGTACCACAGATTTGTTTATAGGTTATGCCTCCAAGGGAGAGGTAATTGTGGGTGACAATATAGCCAGTCGTGGTGACCAGGAAGGAGACTGTACAACTGGAGTCAGTTAGGCAATGGGAAAGGTAGCGTCCAATATCAGCAAGCCCATTTAGGATGGAGCCTTTGTCAGCAGGAGGTCATGATCAGTTTTTAGGAGGTGGCTTGCAGTTCTTTCTGCAGATGTAAAATTGGTTTCCATGTTGAGGAATTCAGTAAATGATGCTGAGACAAGGTTCAACTGTAGGAAATTCTGGAAAATTAACAGGAGGGCAGTGGGATAGGATCACAGTTGGATGGAGGAATAAACTAAGTGAGGCAGGGTTCAATATTAGTTTTGGATTGAGTCAGATTGGTTGGGTTGGTGTCAAAAATGTGTTTCCCCTGTACAGACTGGGGAAAGGAGAAAAGCCCAGCATGACAGTTTGTGAAAGGGGCAAAAGGTACGGCTTTTGGGAAGGACTAATACTTCTCTAGGACTGGGATTTTGGAGGACATGTTAATGTCTTTGTTTTGGGTCTCCTTGGGTTTTGGATTGTGTATGCTAGTGGGAGGAAGTTTCTGAGGGCGAGGTAAATGTAACAGGTCAATAAGACAGGGTTTGTCATGTATGAGAAGATGTGGTGGAGGCTCCTGTAGAGGTGATGGATAGTGATTGTGCATGATGGGAGTAGGAAGTGCACAGGTTGAAAAGTTCTTCGAGATGGTATTATGCATGCTGCTCTAGTTCCCAGAGTACACGAATTTCAATACGGAAAATGGAATACAGGAATTTGGGCTTGTAGATCACGATAATTTTACAAGTGGAGAGGAGGCGTCACAAGTGAGGTTTGAGACTGATTTAATCGGTTTTGCAAGACTAGGTTGGTGAGGGCTATGGACTGACAATATCTGAACACAAAGAGATCCTTTTCGAGGGAGGAATTGCAGCCAGAGATAGGTAATCTGGTGGGATTGCACGAGCTATGTAACAATGCCAAAATAGTATGTGGGCCTGAGTTCTGTCCAGGAACAGAGAAACTTTTCTGTACTGACGTAGATAGAGACAGTGTGGATCCATAATGGAAGTTAAAAAAAAATGCATAAAAATATACAGGAAAAATAAAAAAGGAGCAGACGGATTAAGTATACGGAAAGAAAGGTGAAACCTGAGGGAAGAGAACCTACAATGAAAGACAAAAATAAACTTAAATTGATATGAAAACACAATGAGATCAAAGAGAAAAATAAATAAAAAGACAGCAGCCACTCATTCCATACCAAGAAGCCCCCTCCATACAGCCTAGCCCCCATGACTGTCGCAGCAGCATTGATGAGCAGACCTCGACAAAAAATATACCAAGGATTCCACTGAGGCCTTCATAGATCAAAATTACCCTTCCAATCTTGTCCAGAAGCAGATCTCCCCTGTCTCGTTTCTACGGCCATCTACCACCTCTCACCTACCCGCTATCCTGCGACAAAGAAGCAATCCCATTGTGACTCAGTACCATCCAGGATGGGAGCAACTGACTCACATTCTCCAACAGCGTTTACACTATCTCCTGTCATACCCTGAAATATATCCTCCAAAGCCCTTTCACAGTGGTATACTGGCACCCACCAAACCTGCACAATATCCTTGTCCGTCACTACTCCACCCCTGTTCCTAACTCTATGCCTCATGGCTCATATCCCTGCAACAGACTCAGAGGCAAGACCTGTCACATACATCCAGCCACTACCATCCCGGCCAGTCCTGTCACGTGCAGGGCTAAGTGTGAAAGCATTGTAAACTAAGCTGCAACCACTATGCCACTTCTATGTGGACATGACCACTAACAAGCTGTCTCTCCACAAGAATGGCCACCACCCAACTGTGGCCGAGAGATGGCTGGACCATGCTGCTGCTGAACGTGTTGCCCAACATGACATGCTCACTTTAATAACTGCTTCAGAGCCTACGTCATCTGGATTTTTCCTACCGACACGAGCTTTTCTGAATTGCGCATGTGGGAACTCTCCCTACAAGATGACCTTCATTCCCATACCACCCAGGTCTCAACATTTGCCAGTCCCTATCCTCCATGTACCTACCCCGCTGCCCACTTCCACTCCAGCACAGCACCCATTCTATACCACAGATCGACCTACTAAACCTTCTCTATTCCCCCCATCCTCACATACACACACAAACAAGCCCTGTGACACGGTAGTTTGTGGTCCTATGTTGCCTCCATATGTGTTATGCACATATGAGTTATGCTTGTGTGAACGTGTGTGTGTGTTTTTTCTATTTTGGAATTAGAACGTTCGTTGAAAGCTTAAATATTTTAGCAGTGTTTTTCATTGTGCCTGTCTGGAACTCAACGCTTCCTCTGCATGGTGAGTAGCCATCTACCCTTTCGATACTGTTGTTATCCCATCCTAGACTCTGCTTACAGCATGCCTTTTAGCGCACCTGTGCCCTAGATGTGTTCCTGATGCCCGACGGCAGTGATGGTGGTGGCACCTTTGGTGGTGGTGGCGGAGGCGGCCTCTGGGGCTGTGGTGGTGGTGGTGGTTGCAGCAGTCTCTGTGCCCCTGGCAGTGGCAGTGCTGGTGCACAAGCTCCCAGTTCTGGTGGCTTCCTGCCGCCCCCTCCGGTGTCGTCACGAGAGCTGCCGCCATCCCCTGAAGCCCGGAGGGTCTTGAGGAAGGCAGCCCGTGACCGCCTCGACTTTTCTGTGTGTGAGAGAGTGAGTTCTATCTTAGGGCTATTACAGGTCAACTGATAGAAAATGTACATTTATCATATAAAAAAGCAGTTTTGTTACATAAAAACCTCTTAACTGCTATACCAATGTGTAAGCACGAAGGTTTATGCACTCTGTTCAGCAAGAGAAGATTCAAAGAACAGCATTGTGGAAGCAGTATGTAATGTATATTTATTTGCAGACTACCAGTTTCAGTTAAGTGACGATCTCCGAGTCCTCAGATAATGCTACAAATGTTAACAGAAACAATGAGAGCTATATTTCAGATACCTACGTTCCACCACAACCGGCTTTTTTCCTAAATGTACATTTTCCGGTGACAGAGTTCACCAGCAGTCTATGTAGCTAATTCCGAGAAAAAGATAATTACAAAGCCTCCCAATAAACTCTCACAAGGAGATATTCATTTCGGAAGAAGCCGTGGGAAGTGTAACAAATGTATCTTAAATACAGTGGCAGTGGTTTCTATTAACATACACATTACTTAGCTGTGGAGCACAAAATGTACACGATTAACACAACATTGTGTTAAAGGAAGGTTTTTTGGCCAGAAATACATAATTTTTTCTGTTGCAACACTTCTCACATATACATGTACGTATCATCATCTACATTTTCATTGAGTGCATAAACTGATAGTCTACTGCAGCATTCCAAAGAATCTGGGGAAGGTACAGCCCTTGGTTGAAATGACAACTTTTGGCAGTTCTGGGATTCTGTTCTTTCAATGAGGGGAAACTGTGAGGTTCTGTCTGTATCTGCATAAAAATGAAGTGTGTTACTGAATGAATAAGTAAAACTTGATATAAACTGAAAGATTCACTTTTTACTATCAAAAATAGCATTTCTGGCTGATTTTAATAATCATTTCAATAATATGAATTTGTATTTGCAAAGGAAAGGAATGCACTATTTCTGATACCTGTAGGTTTACAGATGTTAATGGATTCCGGTGTAAGTTTAGTTTGCATTGTAACTATATCAGAAAAATTTTCATCATTTCTTGTGTTGTTGCATATCATTTCTGTGAAGTGAAGCAAGAATATGTGGAAGTAAAATTTTCAAGACTTCCTTCAAATATTGATGAAGTCTCCATTGAGTTTCAGAGCCATTTTCAAGATCTTAAATGTTTATATCTGTATATCTTTAACTTTAACAATCCAATAAAAATTAGAAGTGATCTTCAAGAAGAAGTCTGCAGATTACAAATGTTCTATTCAAGTTATCCAGAATGCAAGCAAGCAAGCATTAGGTAAGGTTAGGTTTGTGGTGTCACCGCCAGACACCACACTTGCTAGGTGGTAGTCTTTAAATCGGCAGCGGTCCGTTAGTATACGTCGGACCCGCGTGTCGCCACTATCAGTGATTGCAGACCGAGCGCCACCACACGGCAGGTCTAGAGAGACTTCCTAGCACTCGCCCCAGTTGTACAGCCGACTTTGCTAGCGATGGATCACTGACAAAATACGCTCTCATTTGCCGAGACGATAGTTTAACATAGCCTTCAGCTACGTCAATTGCTACGACCTAGCAAGGCGCCATTATCATTTGCTATTTATCTTGTGATGCATGTACCGTCAGACCGATGTTCACCAATTATGGATTAAAGTTAAGTATTCCAGAAGTTACGTACTTATTTTACTAGTCTCAACTCCTTTAACTGTTCCAGACCTCACGCCAGCCTGCGTGAGCTTAAACGCGTGCCTTTCGGCTATCTCATAGTGGCTTGGCTGTCTTGCCAAGTCACAACAGTTTGACGACAAGGATTTTGCGTTCGTATTGATAGACTGATTTCCTTGTGTAATGGCTTCGCCACCATCTCCAGATGTACTGTCCGAATTTTATCGCTTGCAGAATCAGCAGACGCAGGCCTATTGGATGCCCTTGGACAGCTCGCCCAGGGTCAACGTGCAATGCAAAACGATGCGGCAGCCGCCGCTCCACGGCTCCCGCAGCCACGACACGCAGTTGCACCACCTTTTCGTCCTTTTGATGTGGCACTGGAAAGCTGGACGGAGTGTTCACGCCAATTTGGATTCCATCTCGCCGCCTACAGAATTCAAGGTAATGGGCGGCAGCCTTTTTTGTTAGCATCCGTAGGTGTCCAGATGTACCGAGTGATAGTGAAATTATTTCCCCAACGCAACGTAGCAACTCTGTCCTACGGCCAAATTTTGTCTGCATTAGATGCATATTTCAAAGAATCAGTCAATGTAGTTGCCAAATGGAATACATTCTTTCGTACAAAACGTACGGCCGGTCAAACTAATCGGGAGTGGGTTGCAACTTTGCAAGGCCTTACTAGGGATTGTGCTTTTGAGTGTGAATGTGGACTCCCTTATTCAGATACTATGGTACGTGATGCAATTGCACAGAACGTTTCTGATGTTCATATACGGGAACAGATTTTGAAACTAGTCGATCCCTCCCTTCAACAAGTAATGGACATATTGGATCGGCAGGACACACTTGACTTTGCTCAGGAATCATTTGAAACTTCGCCAGCCGTGTGTCATGTTAACCGGCCCACGGGCGAGCTGCACAGAACAGTAAACAGCCCTCGCGCCCGTCCGCGCAGCTGCCGCCAAGCTCTCCGCCACGTGTGCCACACAAGCAAGCAAATGTAGTGGTAAAATCATGCCCACGGTGTGCTACTAGACATTTGCGTGAGAATTGCCCGTCACGCCAAGCTATTTGCTTTTTCTGTAATAAAAAAGGCCATGTTTAAAGTTTTTGCCAGAAAAAGCTTAGATCGGACACTCACAACCATTCCAGGCCCTTTGCTTCATGCCGGAATCTGAATCGAACCAAGAATACTCAGGCTCGTGAACCTTCGCCCATGGAAATTCATGTAGTTCATTCCACTCCGCCCAGTGCCACTCTCTAACAGTGACTGTGTTCGTCCAACAAATAGTGTCCATCGACGACGCCGGAAATCACGTCAAGTCGCATGTGATTATGTCCCAGTGTCAGTTCACGTTGCACGAGACAGTCGCTCTTGTCGTCAGCAGGACAATAAACTTTTAGTAGATTTGGACGTTGACGGCAAAGTGATACCGTTCCAGCTCGATACCGGAGCTGCAGTTTCACTGATCAATCACGACACGTACAAACAGCTGGGCACACCTCCACTGCGTGCCGCAAATGTTAAGCTAACTACATATTCAGGTCACGGGCACCCTGTGTTAGGACAGTGCAGCCTTCTTGCAACATACAAAGGACAAACAAAACTTGTGTCATTTTACGTACTTCGTTCTTCTGTTGCAGTGAACTTGTTTGGTTTCGATTTATTTAAGTTGTTTAACTTGTCTATCGTAAATCAGGTCCTCTCAGTGAACCAGACTGTGCCTTCAGACAGTGTTTCTCGTCTATGTGAAGAATTTGCAGACATTTTTGCACCAGGCCTTGGTTGCGCTAAGAACTGAAAGTCAACGCGCAACCGAAATTTTTCAGAGCGTGCAATGTTCCCCACGCATTGCGTGATGAGGTCGCAAGATCATTAAACGATTTGGAATCACAAGGTGTAATTGAACGTGTGCAGGCTTCTCTCTGGGCGTCACACTTAGTAATTTTGCAAAAACCTTCCGGAAAATTGAGACTTTGTGTGGACTTCAAGGCAACAGTGAATCCCCAACTAGTGACTGCAACTTTTCCTTTACCCTGCCCGGAAGATCTTTTTGACAAACTGTGCCCGGGTAAATATTTTTCGAAGTTGGACCTAGCAGATGCGTACTTGCAAATACCGGTAGACGAAGAATCCCAGCGCGTTTTAGTGGTTAACACGCATCTTGGTTTGTACCAATTCAAAAGACTGCCATTCGGGTGTGCATCCGGCCCTGCATTGTTTCAGCAATATCTCCAAACTGTTTGTGCCTCGGTCCCTACTGCAGCAAACTATCTGGACGATATTGTGATCTCCGGAAAGACGGAAGAAGAACATTTAGCCAATCTCAGAATATTATTTCAGGTTTTGTGACAAAATGGTCTTCGCTTGCGGAAGGACAAATGTGTGTTTTTTGCTCAGGACTTACCCTACCTGGGCCATGTAATCAATGCCCAAGGCATACATCCCAGTCCAGAGCACCTCCGTGCCATACAAGACTTGCTTTTGCCACAGAATTTGAAGCAGCTACAGAGTGTGCTGGGCAAAATCAATTATTACCATTGCTATGTGCGCCACGCCTCTTCCATTTCAGCTCCGCTTCATCGCTTACGCCGTAAAGGTGTTCCATTCGTCTGGACGACGGAATGCAAACGTGCCTTTCGCCAGTTGAAATCGGCATTGAATTCCAATACTTGCCTTACGCCATTCGATCCCCAGAAACCCCTTTTGTTGATGGTGGATGCATCCGTGCTGTGCTTGCGCACAAAGATGGTTCGCACAATCGCCCTATTGCCTTTGCATCCAAATTGCTCTTGTCTGCGCAAAGAAATTATTCACAGATCGAGAAAGAAGCATTGGCTCTCGTATTTGGTATTACTAAGTTTCATGATTTCTTGTATGGTCGTCACTTTACCATCATCACAGACCACAAACCTTTGACGTCGCTTTTTGATCCGAACAAGCCTGTACCTCCGCGTACAGCGCAGAAATTCATCCGCTAGTCAATTTTCCTCTCACAGTGCCGCTACGATATCTTGTATCGGTCCACTGCTACACACGGAAACGCCGATGCGTTGTCCCGTTTGCCTGTTGCTGAGGATAGAGCATTCGATTCTTCCAAACTTTCTTGCATGTTCATTGATGCGGAAACCGATGACGTGGTCAAATCGTTTCCAATTGATTTTCGTCGTGTAGCTACAGCCACAGCTGCTGACCCTGTCCTTGCTACCGTTTTGCGTTTTGTTGCTACGCAATGGCCCTTGTCAAAGTCACGGATCGCGGATCTGTTGGTTCGCCGATTTTTTGGTCACAAGGAGAGACTTTTTGTACGATGTGGTGTTTTGCTGTTGCGTTCTGATAATGATCAGTCCAGGGTCGTGGTCCCACGTTCGTTACAGTCCTCTGTCTTACGGCTTCTCCACCAAGGACATTGGGGTATAGTGCGCACGAAACAACTTGCTCGTCAGCACTGTACTTGGTTTGGAATCGATGCTGCGATTACGAATATGTGCTCTTCTTGCATGGCGTGTGCCGAACAACAATCCGCACCACCGGAAATTCTTTGCATGGCCGAAAGCCACTTCCCCTTGGCAATGCTTACACATTGATTTTGCTGGTCCATTCTGGAATGCTCGATGGTTGGTTCTGGTAGATTCATTCAGTAATTTTCCTTTTGTTGTCCGGATGTCTTCCACGACATCATCTGCCACCATCCAAGCGTTATCCGCTATCTTTTGCATTGAAGGTCTTCCACAGACTATTGTTTCCGACACTGGCCCACAATTCATGTCCGCAGAATTTCAGTCATTCTGCAAGACCAATGGTATTCAACATCTGACATCCGCGCCATTTTTGCCACACTCCACGGTACCGCTGAATGATTGGTCCAGACTTTCAAGTCACAGATGTTGAAGTTGAAAGAGTCGCATTCTCGGGAGGACGCCTTATTGCACTTTTTGTCCTCGTATCGCTCTCAGCCCCGAGATGGTCGCTCGCAGCTGAGTTACTCCACAGTTGTCCTCATCGAACCTTGATGTCTTTGCTACGTCCGTCGCATCAGGTTCCTGTGCAGCGGCACACGCCTACTTTTGCCCCAGGCGACGTTGTCTACTATCGTAACTATCAAGGTTCACGGCGTTGGCTCGAAGGGCGCATTCTTCGCTGCCTCGGCCGCGCTATGTATCTGGTTTTGGGGGCCTCTGGTGAGGTGCGTCGGCGTCTCAATCAGCTGCGCCTCTGTCATCGCACGGGTTCTGCCGCTCCCCGTCTGCTTTCAGCATCCGGTCAGCGCCCTAAAGACCCATCTACTGGCTCGCCTCAGCCCCAGGTGTTACCGAAGCTGCCTTCCATTTTGCTCCATGGCGACGCGCCGCTGCCTGTTCTGCCGCCGGCGACGCCCGAAGTGGACGCTTCGCTGCAACTGCAGGGCGCCTCCCTGGGTCATGCACCGCCAATCGCTTCCCGTGACCAGTTGTCCTCCGACATGGAACTCTTGCCCGCTCTGGACCACATGGCGTCTTCGCCCGTCGGGTGCCCCGACCCGATGGAGGTCGACCCTTCGGCCCTTCCTGTCTCTCTACGGGTGCATACACCGCATGTTGGCGTGCACCCTGGAGTAGGTTTTCAGACGTTTCCTAGCTCCCCTCGGACCGAATGGCAGGGTGCGGGTGGGACAGCCTCGCCTGTTGTTACGCTCCCCACCTCGTCGCTTACGTCAACATGGGGTCTTCCCCACGGCGGGAGGAAACCTTATAACACAACCGTACGCTGATTTGCGGGGGAGGAATGTGGTGTCACCGCCAGACACCACACTTGCTAGGTGGTAGCCTTTAAATCGGCCGCGGTCCGTTAGTATACGTCGAACCCGCGTGTCGCCACTATCAGTGATTGCAGACCGAGCGCCGCCACACGGCAGGTCTACAGAGACTTCCTAGCACTCGCCCCAGTTGTACAGCCGACTTTGCTAGCGATGGTTCACTGACAAATTACGCTCTCATTTGCCGAGACGATAGTCAGCATAGCCTTCAGCTACGTCAATTGCTACGACCTACCAAGGTGCCATTATCATTTGCTATTTATCTTGTGATGCATGTACCGTCAGACCGATGTTCACCAATTATGGATTAAAGTTAAGTATTCCAGAAGCTACGTACTTATTTTACTAGTCTCAACTTCTTTAACTGTTCCAGACCTCACGCCAGCCTACGTGAGCTTAAACGCGTGCCTTTCGGCTATCTCATAGTGGCTTGGCTGTCTTGCCAAGTCACAACAAGGTTAGGTTATGCAGGCAGGCAGTTCATTGTAGGATGTTTAGCAGCTCTCAAGGTTTTATTTCCTTGTCCTTTGCAGCAAATTTCACATGGGAGTACATCAAAATGGCAATAGGCTGAGAGATGGCATTATACATCATCCAGTACAATGGAATTTATCGATGCTAGTACGAGAGGTAACCATCAGCAAAATGAGTGTAATGCAGGGGTGCAAAAATTTTTGAGACATAAACAAGATAACAGTCAACTGTTGACAAAATAAGATACTTGGATAGATAAAAAAATTTACTTGCCAGGTGTTGGCAGAACACACACACGTAAAAGATTATAATTAGGTGAGCTTTTGGAGCCAGTGGCTCCTCCTTCAGGCAGAAGGGTTGAAGGGGAAGGAAGATGGTTGAAGGGGAGGTAAGAGGTATGAAGGAAAAGTACTGGACAGGCCTAGGAAAACAGGTCGATTTCAGGACCACAGGTCAGAGGAGAATTACCGAATCCACGGCTGTCTGACCCTCCTGCCTGCCTCTCCTCTCTCCCTAACTATCTCTCTCTGAGCAGTTTACAATATTATGCTACACAATAGAGAATCGAGAAAAGTGTCATTCTAGGTACTGCTATTAGAATACAGGGTTTCCATAAAGCCGAACTATCGTTTCAAGAAATCATAGCAAGGAAACCATTAGAGACAGACTACCATAGTTCACTGTAAGATGTTTAGCAGCTCTCAAGATTTTTTTCCTTGTCTTTTGCAGCAAAATTGATACTGGAGTGCATCAAAATGCTGATAGACCTAGAGAAGGCACAATACGTCTCCCCATACTGCAGAATTTATCGACACTAGTATGGGAAGTAACCGTAGGAAAAAAAGTGTAATGCAGTGGTGCACAAATTTTAGAGATATATCAATGACAACAATCAATTATTGACAACATAAAAAAACCTACTCGCCAAGTGATGGCAGAACACACACCCATGTAAAAGATTATAATTAGGTGAGCTTTTAGAGCCAGTGGCTCCTTCTTCAGGCAGAAGGCTGAAGGAGAAGGAAGAGGATTGAAGGGGAAGGAAGAGGAAATGAAGGAGAAGGAAGAGGATTGAAGGGGAAGGAAGAGGAAATGAAGGAGAAGGACTGGAGAGGTCTAGGGAAAGGGGTAGATTTTGGGAAAGTCACCCAGAACCGTATTTCAGTGGAGAATTACCAGACGGGATGAGAAGGAAAGAATGATTTTTGCATCTTTTACCTGTGTGTGTTTTGCTGCCATTCGGTGATCGAGAGTCGATAGAATGCTCGCCACATTTCAATGTAGCCACCAGATGACATTTTGTCATGCATCACATGAACTGCAGTAACTGAATTAACTGTCTGATTAGTGTTAAGTAAGCACTACACCTTTTCAGTAATACGTGTTAACCATCAGCATTGTAGCCAAAGAATTGTTCACTGCAGTACATTTTCATATGTTGTGTGATGACCCCCATATGTGCTGCAATGGCTACCCGATAAAGTGCCTCTTTTCAGAAGATGCACCATTGAACATTTATGGATAAGTGAATCGACATAAGATTAGGATCCACATCTACATCGTTATTCTGCAATTCACATTTAAGTGCCTGGCAGAAGGTTTCATCAAACTAGTTTCATACAACTTCTCTACCACTCCACCCTCAAATGGTGCGTGGGAAAAAGGAACACCTACAGCTTTCCATTCGAGCTCTGATTTCTCTTATTTTACTATGATGATCATTTCTCTCTACATAGGTGGGTGTCAACAAAATATTTTCGCATTCGGAAGAGAAAGTTGGTGATTGAAATTTCATAAATAGATCTTGCCGCAAAGAAAACTGCCTTTGTTTCAGTAACTGACACCCCAACTTGCATATAATATCAGTGACACACTCACCCTTACTGCACAACAACACGAAACGGGCCGCCCTTCTTTGCACTTTTTCAATGTCCTGCATCAATCCTACCTGGTAAGGATCCCACACCGTCCAGCATTATTCCAGCAGAGGACGGACAAGTGTAATGTAGGCTGTCTCTTTAGTGGGTTTGTCGCATCTTCTAAGTGTTCTACCAACAAAGTGCGATCTTTGTTTCACCTTCCCCACAATATTATCTATGTGGTCTTTCCAATTTAAGTTGTAATTCCTATTTATTTAGTCAAATTGACAGCCCTTAGATTTGTGTGGTTTATCGTATACTCAAAATTTATCGGAGTTATTTTAGTACCCATGTGGATGACCTCATACTTTACTTTGTTTAGTGTCAATTACCACTTTTTGCACCATACAGAAATTCTCTCTAGATTATTTTGTAATTGGAATTGATCATCTGATGATTTTACTAGACGGTAAATTACAGCATCATCCGCAAACAGCCTAAGGGGGCTGCTCAGATTATCACCTAGATCATTTATGTAAATCAGCAACAGCAGAGGGCCTATGACGCTACCTTGCCGAATGCCAGATATCACTTCTGTTCTATTCGATGATTTACCGTCTATCACTACAAAATGTGACCTCTCTGAGAGGAAATCACGAATCCAGTCACACAACTGAGATGATACTCCATACGCACACAATTTGATTGTCACTTGTGAGGAATGGTATCAAAAGCCTTCTGGAAATCTAGGAATATGGAATCAATCTGAGATCCCTTGTTGACAGCACCTATTACTTCATGGGAAGTTGCACAAGAACGATATCTTCTGAATATGTTATGTATCAATAAGTCATTTTCTTCATGGTGATTCATAATGTTAGAATACAATATATGCTCCAAAATCCTACTGAAAATTGAGATCAGTGATATGGGTCTGTAATTCAATAGGTTACTCCTATTTCCTTTCTTGAATATTGGTGTGACCTGTGCTACTTTCCAGTCTTTAGGAACAGACCTTTCGTCAAGTGAGCGGTTGCATATGATTGCTAAGAAAGGCATTATTGTGTCTGCATACTCTGAAAGGAACCTGATTGGTATACCATCTGGACCGGAGGACATGCATTTCTTAAGCGATTTGAGTTGTTTCGCAACACCTAAGACATCTACTTTTATGTCACTCACACTAACAGCTGTTCTGGTTTCGAATTCTGGAAAATTTACTTCATCTTCTTTCTTGAAGGAATTACGGAAAACTGTACTTAGTAACTCCTCTTTAGTGACACCATCGTCGGTAATATTTCCACCGCTATTGCACAGTGATGGTATTGACTTTTTTTTGCCATTGGTGTACTTTACATTAGACCAGAATCTGTTTGGGTTTTCTACCATATTTTGAGACAATGTTTCATTGCGGAAACTATTAAAAGCATCTCACATTGACGTCTGCACTAAATTTCGAGCTTCCATGAAACTTACCCAGTCTTGAGGATTTTGCTTCTGCAACAGTGTTCTGACGCGTTTTGTGTACCATGGTAGATCAGTCCTGTCTCTTATTAACTTATGCGGCATGAATCTATTTATTGATATCTATTTTGTATCTTTGAATTTGAGCAATATCTGGTCTACATTTACATAATTACCTTGGAAGGAATGGAGACTCTCTCTTAGGAAGGCATCAAGCGAAATTTTACCTACTGTTTTAAATAGATATATTTTGCATTTGTTTTCAGTGGTTTTGGTTGATGTGGTTTTGAGCCTCGCTACAACGACCTTGTGTTCACTAATACCTTTATCTGACTTGATGCTCTCTATTAGATCAAGATTATTTGTGGCTAAGAGGTCAAGTTTGTTTTCGCAACCATTTACAATTCGTCTGGGCTCATGAACTAATTGTTCAAAGTAATTCTCAGAGAAAGCATTTAGTACAATTTCGGAAGATGTTTTCTGTCTACCACCGGCTTTGAACATGTATTTTCGCCAACAAATTGAGGGTAGAAGTCTCCATCAATTATAACTGCATGAGTTGGGTACTTATTTGTAATGAGATTCAAGTTTTCTTTGAACTGTTCAGCTATTATACCATGTGAGTTGGGGTCGGTAGAAGGAGGAAATTATTATTTTGGTACGGCTGATGAGTATAACCTCTACCCATAGTAATTCACAGGAACCATCTATTTCAACTCCACTGCAAGATAAACTACTACCAACAGACACAAACACACCACCGCCTACTTTATTTAATCTACCCTTTCTGAACACGGTTTGCACCTCTGTAAAAATTTTGGTAGAATTTATCCCCAGGTTTAGCCACCGTTCTGTTCCTATAACGATTTCAGCTTCAATGCTTTCTATCAGTGCTTGAAGCTCTGGTACTTTTCCAACACAGCTATGACAATTTACAACTACAACACCGACTGTTGCTTGGTCGATTCTTGTCATTTCTTTGCCCTGTAACCTTTGAGACTGGAGCCCTTTTTGATCTTTCTCGAGACTCTCTAACCTAAAAAACTGCCCAGTACACGCCACACAGCCCCTGCTACCCGTACAGCCGTTTCCTGTGTGTAGTGGGCACCCGATCTATTTAGCAGAACCTAAAACCCCACCACCCTATGGTGCTAGTCAATGAATCTGCAGCCTACACAGTTGCAGAACCGTCTGAGCCTCTGATTCAGACCCTTCACTTTCTCTGTACCAAAGGACCGCAATCGGTCCTGTTGACGATGCTGCAGATGGTGAGCTCTGCCTTCATCTCGCTAGCAACACTGGCAGTCTTCAGTCTTCACCAACTCAGATAGCCACCAGAAACCAGAGAGAATCTCTTCCGATCCATAGCGACACACGTCATTAGCGCCGAGATGAGCCACCACCTGCAGTTGGCTGCACCCTGTACCCTTCATGGCATCCGGATGGACCTTTTCCACATCTGCGATGACTCCCCCTGGTGTGCATATGGAGTGCACATTGGCTTTCTTCCCATACTTAGCTGCCATATCCCTAATGGGGCCCATCACCCGCCTAACATTGGAGCTCCCAATGAAAAGCAATCCCAACCTCTGCACTTGTCCAGTCCTCTCAGGAACACCGACCATTGCCGCAACAGGCGAGGCCGCCCTTGATGGCTCAGAAGTACTTTTGGTACAGGATTTTGGCTCCGCAAAGACACAGGACACATGTGGGCTCAGCCCTGGTAGCCACAAGTGCACTGTCTGGTGCAGTGTAATGCACAACAGGGTGACAGACCCATTTTTCTCCGGAGAGAAAATAGGTAATGGAAAATGTTTGCCTGGACAACCTTTGACAGTTCCTGCCACAGCAAAGCTAAGAGTAGCCATTCAACATCTTTAAGCACAATAGTTCACGACCATATTGAAGTTTGAATGTGAGAGGTGTGTCGAAAGACACGTTTCCCGAGTCATACGGGTCATGATCGTCCCATGGCACACAGCCACTGCTCTCTGAATGTCGCGCCACTAAAATCCTTCTTTGGAATTATACTGAGGATTGTGTGTACCTGTTGTTGTTGTTGTTGTTGTTGTTGTTGTTGTGGTCTTCATTCCTGAGACTGGTTTGATGCAGCTCTCCATGCTACTCTATCCTGTGCAAGCTTTTTCAACTCTCAGTACCTACTGCAACCTACATCCTTCTGAATCTGCTCAGTGTATTCATCTCTTGGTTTCCCTCTATGATTTTTACCCTCCACACTGCCCTTCAGTACTAAATTGGTGATTCCTTGATGCCTCAGAACATGTCCTACCAACTGATCCCTTCTTCTAGTCAAGTTGTGCCACAAACTTCTCTTCTCACCAATCCTATTCAATACCTCCTCATTAGTTATATGATCTACCCATCTAATCTTCAGAATTTTTCTGTAGCACCACATTTCGAAACCTTCTATTCGCTTCCTGTCCAAACTAGTTATCATCCATGTTTCACTTCCATACATGGCTACACTCCATACAAATACTTTCAGAAAAGACTTCCTGACACTTAAATCTATACACGATGTTAACAAATTTCTCTTCTTCAGAAACGCTTTCCTTGCCATTGCCAGCCTACATTTTATATCCTCTCTACTTCGACCATCATCAGTTATTTTGCTCCCCAAATAGCAAAACTACTTTACTACTTTAAGTGTCGCATTTCCTAATCTAATTCCCTCAGCATTACCCGACTTAATTCGACTACATTCCATTATCCTCATTTTGCTTTTGTTGATGTTCATCTTATATTCTCCTTTAAAGACGTTATCCATTCCGTTCAACAGCTCTTCTAAGTCCTTTGCTGTCTCTGACAGAATTACAATGTCATCGGCAAACCTCAAAGTTTTTATTTCTTCTCCATGGATATTAATACCTGCTCCGAAATTTTCTTTTGTTTCCTTCCCTGCTTGCTAAATATACAGATTGAATAACATCAGGGAGAGGCTACAACCCTGTCTCACTCCTTTCCCAATCACTGCTTCCCTTTCATGTCCCTCGACTCTTATAACTGCTATCTGGTTTCTGAACAAATTGTAAATAGCCTTTCGCCCCCTGTATTTTACCCCTGCTACCTTCAGAATTTAAAAGAGAGTATTCCAGTCAACATTGTCAGAAGCTTTCTCTAAGTCTACAAATGCTAGAGATGTAGGTTTGCCTTTCCTTACTCTAGCTTCTAAGATAAGTCGTAGGGTCAATATTGCCACAAGTGTTCCAACATTTCTACGAAATCCAAACTGATCTTCCCCAAGGTCGGCTTCTACCAGTTTTTCCATTCGTCTGTAAAGAATTCGTGTTAGTATTTTGCTGTTGTGACTTATTAAACTGATAGTTCAGTAATTTTCACACCTGTCAACACCTGTTTTCTTTGGGATTGGAATTATTATATTCTTCTTGAAGTCTGAGGGTATTTCGCCTGTCTCATACATCTTGCTCACCAGATGGTAGAGTTTTCTCTCTCTCCCAAGGCTGTCAGTAGTTCTAATGGAATGTTGTCTACTCCCTGGGCTTTGTTTCGACTTAGGTCTTTCAGTGCTCCATCCAACTCTTCACGCAGTATCGTATCACCCATTTCACCTTCATCTACATCCTCTTCCATTTCCATAATATTGTCCTCAAGTACACCGCCCTTGTATAGACCCTCTATATACTCCTTCCACCTTTCTGCTTTCCCTTCTTTGCTTATGTGTTTCCATCTGAGCTCTTGATATTCATACAAGTGGTTCTCTTTTCTCCAAAGGTCTCTTTAATTTTCCTGTAGGCAGTATCTATCTTACCCCTAGTGAGATAAGTCTCTACATCCTTACATTTGTCCTCTAGCCATCCCTGCTTAGCCATTTTGCACTTCCTGTCAATCTCATTTTTGAGACGTTTGTATTCCTTTTTGCCTCCTTTATTTACTGCATTTTTATATTTTCTCCTTTCATCAATTAAATTCAATATTTCTTCTGTTACCCAAGGATTTCTACTAGCCCTGGTCTTTTTACCTACTTGATCCTCTGCTGCCTTCACTACTTCCTCTTGAGTAGTCCCCGCCTGGAGATCCGAATGGGGGACTATTTTACCTCCGGAATATTTTACCCAAGAGGACACCATCATCATTTAACCATACAGTAAAGCTGCATGCCCTCGGGAAAAATTACGGCTGTAGTTTCCCCTTGCTTTCAACAGTTCGCAGTACCAGCACAGCAAGGCCGTTTTGGTTAGTGTTACAAGGCCAGATCAGTCAATCATCCAGGCTGTTGCCCCTGCAACTACTGAAAAGGCTGCTGCCCCTCTTCAGGAACCTCACGTTCGTCTGGCCTCTCAACAGATAACCCTCCGTTGTGGTTGCACCTATGGTACGGCTATCTATATCGCTGAGGCACGCAAGCCTCCCCACCAACGGCAAGGTCCATGGTTCGCACTGCTAGCCTCCGTGCACAAACCGATGAAGCAATCGGAACTGTCAACCCTGCGATGTTGACCCGTACACTGGCAGAACTCTACAATCACCTCAATGTTCTATGACCTATGACCTATGAATTGGGTACAAATTACACAATGAAATGCAGGTATAACAGAAGAAACTTTGGGAGATGCTTAACTTTTTACAACAAACCAAAATACTTTATCTCTAATAGTTTCCCAGTTATGAGTTTTTAAAATGATAGTTGGAATTTACAGATTGCCTGTATACAGTAAAAGCATGCATGAAAACGTTTTTTACTGCATTTGTCAGACTATGTTCCATGTCAGAAAATTTTAGTTATGCTGAAACTTGCCTTCCATGATTTCTTCGGCGGAAAAAAGTTATACCTTTTTGTAGAGCAGCTAAAATTGTTGGGGAAACTGATTCTTAACCACATTATTAATTTTCACTGGAATAATTATTGAATCTAATAATAATAATGGACAGCATACCCCAAGGACCCCCCCCCCCCCCCCCCCCCCCCCGGCCCACGAATCATGGACCTTGCCATTGGTGGGGAGGCTTGCGTGCCTCAACGATACAGATAGCCATACCGTAGGTGCAACCACAACGGAGAGGAATCTGTTGATAGGCCAGAGAAACGTGTGGTTCCTGAAGAGGGGCAGCAGCCTTTTCAGTAGTTGCAGGGGCAACAGTCTGGATGATTGACTGATCTGGCCCTGTAACACTAACCAAAACGGCCTTGCTGTTGTGGTACTGCGAACGGCTGAAAGCAAGGGGAAACTACAGCCGTAATTTTTCCTGAGGGTATGCAGCTTTACTGTATGATTAAATGATGATGGCATCCTCTTGGGTAAAATAGTACCCCATTTGTATCTCCGGGCGGGGACTACTCAAGAGGACGTCGTTATCAGGAGAAAGAAAACTGGCGTTCTACGGATCGGAGCGTGGAATGTCAGATCCCTTAATCAGGCAGGTAGATTAGAAAATTTAAAAAGGGAAATGGATAGGTTAAAGTTAGATATAGTGGGAATTAGTGAAGTTCGGTAGCACGAGGAACAAGACTTTTGGTCAGGTGAATACAGGGTTATAAATACAAAATCAAATAGGGGTAATGCAGGAGTAGGTTTAATAATGAATACAAAAAATAGGAGTGCGGATAAGCTACTACAAACAACATAGTGAACGCATTATTGTGGCCAAGATAGACACGAAGCCCATGCCTACTACAGTAGTACAAGTTTATATGCCAACTAGCTCTGCAGATGATGAAGAAATTGATGAAATGTATGATGAGAGAAAAGAAATTATTCAGATAGTGAAGGGAGACGAAAATTTAATAGTCATGGGTGACTGGAATTCGACAGTAGGAAAAGGAAGAGAAGGAAACAGAGTAGGTGAATATGGATTGGGGCTAAGGAATGAAAGAGGAAGCCTCCTGGTAGAATTTTGCACAGAGCATAACTTAATCATAGCTAACACTTGGTTCAAGAATCATGAAAGAAGGTTGTATACATGGGAGAACCCTGGAGATACTAGAAGGTTTCAGATAGATTATATAATGGTAAGACAGAGATTTAGGAACCAGATTTTAAATTGTAAGACATTTCCAGGGGCAGATGTGGACTCTGACCACAATCTATTGGTTATGGACTGTAGATTAAAACTGAAGAAACTGCAAAAAGCTGGGACTTTAAGGAGATGGGACCTGGATAAACTGAAAGAACCAGAGGTTGTACAGAGTTTCAGAGAGAGCATAAGGGAACAATTGACAGGCATGGGGGAAAGAAATACATTAGAAGAAGAATGGGTAGCTTTGAGGTATGAAATAGTGAGGGCAGCAGAGGATCAACTAGGTAAAAAGACAAGGGCTAGTAGAAATCCTTGGGTAACAGAAGAAATATTGAATTTAATTGATGAAAGGAGAAAATATAAAAATGCAGTAAATGAAGGAGGCAAAAAGGAATACAAACGTCTCAAAAATGAGATTGACAGGAAGTGCAAAATGGCTAAGCAAGGATGGCTAGAGGACAAATGTAAGGATGTATAGGCTTATCTCACTGGGGGTAAGATAGATACTGCCTACAGGAAAATTAAAGAGACCTTTGGAGAAAAGAGAACCACTTGCATGAATATCAAGAGCTCAGATGGAAACACAATTCTAAGCAAAGAAGGGAAAGCAGAAAGGTGGAAGGAGTGTATAGAGGGTCTATACAGGGGTGATGTTCTTGAGGACAATATTATGGAAATGGAAGAGGATGTAGATGAAGGTGAAATGGGAGATATGATACTGCGTGAAGAGTTGGATGGAGCACTGAAAGACCTAAGTCAAAACAAGGCCCCGGGAGTAGACAACATTCCATTAGAACTACTGACAGCCTTGGGAGAGCAAGTCCTGACAAAACTCTACCATCTGGTGAGCAAGATGTATGAGACAGGCGAAATTCCCTCAGACTTCAAGAAGAATATAATAATTCCAATCCCAAAGAAAGCAGGTGTTGACAGGTGTGAAAATTACTGAACTATCAGTTTAATAAGTCACAACCGCAAAATACTAACACGAATTCTTTACAGACGAATGGAAAAACTGGTAGAAGCCGACCTTGGGGAAAATCAGTTTGGATTTCGTAGAAATGTCGGAACACGGGACGCAATACTGACCCTACGACTTATCTTAGAAGAAAGATTAAGGAACGGCAAAACTACATCTCTAGCATTTGTAAACTTAGAGAAAGCTTTTGACAATGTTGACTGGATTACTCTCTTTCACATTCTGAAGGTGGCAGGGGTAAAATACAGGGAGCGAAAGGCTATTTACAATTTGTGCAGAAAGAAGATGGCAGTTATAAGAGTCGAGGGACATGAAAGGGAAGCAGTGGTTGGGAAGGGAGTGAGACAGGGTTGTAGCCTCTCCCCGATGCTATTCAATCTGTATATTGAGCAAGCAGTAAAGGAAACAAAAGAAAAGTTCGCAGTAGGTATTAAAATCCATGGAGAAGTAATAAAAACTTTGAGGTTTTCCGATGACATTGTAATTCTGTCAGAGACAGCAAAGGATGTAGAAGAGCAGTTGAACGGAATGGACAATGTCTTGAAAGGAGGGTATAAGATGAACATCAACAAAAGCAAAACGAGGATAATGGAATGTAGTCGAATTAAGTTGGGTGATTCTGAGGGAATTAGATTAGGAAATGCGACACTTAAAGTAGTAAAGGAGTTTTGCTATTTGGGGAGCAAAATAACTGATGATGGTCGAAGTAGAGAGGATATAAAATGTAGGCTGGCAATGGCAAGGAAAGCGTTTCTGAAGAAGAGAAATTTGTTAACAGCGAGTATTGATTAAGTGTCAGGAAGTCTTTTCTGAAAGGATTTGTATGGAGTGTAGCCATGTATGGAAGTGAAACAGGGACAATAAATAGTTTGGACAAGAAGAGAATAGAAGCTTTTGAAATGTGGTGCTACAGAAGAATGATGAAGATTAGATGGGTAGATCACATAACTAATGAGGGGGTATTGAATAGAATTGAGGAGAAGTGGAGTTTGTGGCACAACTTGACCAGAAGAAGGGATCAGTTGGTAGGACATGTTCTGAGGCATCAAGGGATCACCTATTTAGTCCTGGAGGGCAGTGTGGAGGGTAAAAATCGTAGAGGGAGACCAAGAGATGAATACACTAAGCAGATTCAGAAGGATGTAGGCTGCAGTAGGTACTGGGAGATGAAGAAGCTTGCACAGGATAGAGTAGCATGGAGAGCTGCATCAAACCAGTCTCAGGACTGAAGACCACAACAACAGCAACCCCAAGGACACACTTTCCTTCATTAGTACTTCAAGGGCTGCTGTTTACTTGCCTTCTTTGCTAGTTCCAATCTCTCCCAGGAAGACGTTTCTTTTAGCACTTAGCTCTGCTGCAGCTCTCCCTTGCTGTTTCCACCTTTGGCGTATGCAATTCATAAACATTTTTGTAAGTTTCCTTTTGTCCTTCATTTGCAATCTAGTTAATAATTTCTCAAATTATCACATATTTGGTTAAGTGACCTCTTTTTTAATATGAGAAGTCTCCTCACATGTGTGTAATTTTCTACTCCTCCCCACTCCCCTACCAAAAAACCACATACCCTAAATACTGACAATATCAATATAAGCAAAATAAAATTCATATCTCATATAAATTTTAATTTAAAACTCTGAATGCACAAATATGTAATGTACTGCTGACTTTTCACTATTTTTTACTGCCTAAAGAATTATTTCAAATATGAAACGTCAAATCACAAGCCGCAACATTCGACATACTTCAGACGTGGGCCACACTACATTCGTGACGCCAATCAATTCATCACTACAGTTGGTCCCCTCTGATTGTGGGGCCTTTTTATTTTCATTTATTTATTTTTCTAACACACATAAGTCTACACAGTATTAGCAGCTGCATCAAACCTTAAGGACCTGTGACAGACAAACACAGTGAAGAGGTGGAATGAACAATTAGTACAACCGACCCTTTTAAGGCACCACTCACTAAAAGCTTCACAGACAACAAGCAGCCACGGTTGAAAATTAAACCTCCTTCGCCACGTCATTACGGCTATACTGTATCTGCTGAAACCTCAGATAGCTCAGATGACAGACACGCATCGAAGCGTAAGTGGTAAAACTCTGACACAGGGTTTCATTACAGCAAGTGCAAAGTGGTGTGAGGGTGCCACTTACCAGTTGACTGAGGACAGTACACAGTCTCACTAAAATTATGTCTTTGGAGGGCAAGTGTATTTTGCCCAAAACATACAGAGGGGTGTAAATTCCTCCAGCTCATTCCCACGGGGAGACGACCCATGTTCGTGCCCTGGTGATACTACATACCTCTATATATCTGTACAGAGATGGAATGAGGGGACAGTAGTTATAAGATGCAAGTAGTGACGTTGTAGCAGTGGCACCTTCAGCCTCATTCCCTGAGAGACTGACACGTCCGGGAACCCATAAAGACGACAGGCTGGTGTGAGCTTCAGTGAGTGAGTTGGAGGTGTTCCCGATGTATAGTACTAAAGAGTAGTACCAAAGGGTGGTGTGTAAGGGTGCCTACTGACTTTCAGAGGATCAAATTCGTGACTCTTTCATTACACCTCGAGTTTAATTCTTGACTTCTTCAAAATGTGGTTGATACAGTAATAAAAACATTTTTGTCATAGAACCTGAAATCAGTTGAAATTAAAACTCAATGGAATCATTCTTGTATTCCTTAAAACACATGTCAATATGAATAATGTAACTATGTATGACTAGTAACAATATTATGAAAAGGAAAGTTGCTACTCACTACTGAGTCGCAGATTGGCACAACAAAAAGACTGTTACAAATAAAACTTTCAGCCCATAAGGCAATCATCAAAAATAGATCTCTCTCTCTCTCTCTCTCACACACACACACACACACACACACACACACACACACACACACACACACACACGCAACTCACACAAACACGACTGCAGTCTAAGGCAACTGTAGCCACACTGTGAGCAGCAGCATCAATGCATGATGGGAGTGGTGACTTGGTGGGGGTAAGGAGGAAGCTGGGGCAGGGAGGGGAAGGGATAGTAGGGTAGGGGTGGCGGACAGTGCAGTGCTGCTAGGGAGTGCGCAGGGATGAGGTGGAGACGGTAGGGCAGCAATGTGCAGCTTCGAGGTTAGACAGAGAGCATGGGAGATCTGGGGAGAGGGGATAGCGGAAAAGGAGTGAAGTAAAAGGACTGGGTGCAATGGTGGAATGAGGGCTGTATAGTGCTGGAATGGGAACAAGGAGGCTGCATGGGTGAGGACAATGATTAACGAAGGTTGAGGCCAGGAGGGTTACGGGAACATAGGATATATTGCAGGAAAAGTTCCCACCTGCGCAATTCAGAAAAGCTGGTGTTGGTGGGAAGGATCCATATGGCACAGGCTGTGAAGCAGTCATTGAAATGAAGGATGTTATGTTTGGCAGCACGCTCAGCAGCCATGTGGTCCACTTGTTTCTCTGCCACAGTTTGTCGATAGCCATTCGTGCGGACAGACAGCTTGTTGGTTGTCATGCCCACATAGAATGCAGCCCAGTGGTTGCCATTTAGCTTGTAGATCACATGACTGGTTTCACAGGTAGCTCTGTGTTGAATGGGATAGGTGATGTTTGTGATGGGACTGGAGTAGGTGATGGTGGGATGATGTATGGGACAGGTGTATGAGCCATGAGGTAAGAGGTTGGGAGCAGGGGTTGTGTAGGGATGAACGAGTATATTGTGTAGGTTCGGTGGATGGCGGCATACAACTGTGGGAGGGGTGGGAAGGATAGTGGGCACCACATTTCTCATTTCAAGGCATGATGAGAGGTAGTTGAAACCGTAGCAAAGAATGTAATTCAGTTGCTCCAGTACGAGTTACGAGGAGAATGCTCCTCCATGGCCAGATGGTGGGACTTTGGGAGACTGGAAATATAAGGCATAGGAGATTTGTTTTTATACAATATTGGGAGGATAATTACGGTCTGTGAAGACTTCAGTGAGACCCTATGTGTATTTCAAGAGGGTCAACTCATCACTGCAGATGCAGTGACCATGGATGGCTAGGCTGTATGGAAGGTACTTCTTGATATGGAACGGGTGGCAGATGTCAAAGTGAAGGTAGCTGGTGGTTAATAGGTTTGATGTGGACAGAGGTACAGATGTAGCCATCTTTGAGGTGGAGCTCAACATCTAGAGAGGTGGCTTGTTGAATTGAGTAGGGCCAGGTGAAGCAAATGGGGGAGAACTTGTTAAGGTTCTGGAGGAAGTGGATAGGGTGTCCTCACTCTTGATTCATGTCTCAAAGATGTCATTAATTAATTAGAGCCAGGTGAGAGGTTTAGGATTCTGGGTATAAAGGAAGGACCCATGAATAGGTTGGCATAGGATGGTGCCATGCAGGTGCCCATAGCCGTACCTTGGATTTGTCTGTTGGTAATGCCTTCAAAGGAGAATTAATTGTGGATGAGGATATAGCTGGTCATGGTGACTAGGAAGGAAGTTGTCGATTTGGAATCGATCGGCGGAAGATAGTGTTCAATAGCAATAAGGCCATGGACATTAGGGATGTTAGTGTAAAGGGAGGAAGCATCATCAATAGTGGCGAGCAGGGTACTATATGGTAAAGGGACAGGGACAGGGACAGGAACTGTGGACAGATAGTTAGTGGAGGAAAGTTGGTATCTTTTATATAGGATGGTAAGTTCTGGGTAACAGGTTGAAGTTGTTGGTCTACAAGAGCAGAGATTCTCTCAGTGGGGGAACAATAACTGGCCACAATGGCGCATCCTGGGTGGTTGGGTTTGTGGACTTTAGGAAGCATGTAGAAGGTGGGAGTGCAGGGAAAGGTAGGGGTAAGTAGAAAGATGGACTCTGGGGAAAGGCTGTGGGATGGGCCTACAGGATTTGAGTAGTGACCGGAGATCCTGCTGGATTTCTGGAATGGGGTCACTGTGGTGAGGTTTGTAGGTGGAATTATCTGACAGCTGGTAGAGTCCTCCCGTCAAGTAATCCTGGTGGTTCAAAACACAGGGGTGGAGCCATTGTCTGCAGATAGGATTACAAGGTCAGAATCAGTTCTTAGATGGTGGACTGCATTTCTTTCTGCAGATGTAAGGTTAGTTTGTATGTTGAGGGACATGGCGAATGATGGTGAGGCAAGGTTCAAGGTTAAGAAATTCTGGAAAGTTAACAGGGGGTGGCTTGGGGCCAGTGGAGGTGGATCACAGTTGGATGGAGGAGTGAACTGAGTTTCACCAGCATTGTGAAGCCTAATGCAGGATTGACTCAGGTGACTGTTAACATAGGGGGGGGGGGGGGGGGGGGTTGTAGGAATTTTACTAAAGAGGATCAGGTAGTGATTGTGGGTGGGGCTGGTAATAGTATTGATAGGGATGGGGAGTGTGACATAGATGGTGACCAGGAAAAGAAAGCCACTCAGACTGGCAACACGAATGTGCATTTCATGAAACTGTTTCAGCATCATGATCGGCCTCATCTTAATACAGCGGTCAGGCGTAATAACATGAGACTTGGGGGTGCGATGGTGACAGAAAGCATGGGTCACATTTCAGTGGTGTCGGTGGAGTCTATCAGCAGGACAGGTTTCACTAGACATGGCCTGCACCTCGACAGGTATGGGAAGGGGAGGTTGGCAAAGCTTATAGGTGACAGCATAGGTGGGGTTGGTGGGATCACCCATGGGAAAATTCCTGCAGTAGTGGGTGTTAGAGCTGCGCCTTTTTTAGATTGAAGTCAGCTGATAGGTATTCCTGCTTAAGGGAAGTCTCTCTAACAAAGGAACCACTTTTGACAAAGCTTAGATATCCGCGTAATGACAGAATTAGTATATTTCATCAAAATATACAAGGTATTAGAGATAAAGTTAGTGAACTGCTTATAGATGTTGACTCCGAAATTATTGGTATATCTGAAAACTTCTTAAATAAGGAGATAATTCAGAGGCTTCCTTTACCAGGATACAGGTTGGCTGGCAGCTTTCCGAGGAGCTCTTTGCGGTGTGGGGGAGTAGCCATGCATGTGAAAAATGGCATCCCATTTGAGTCAATTGATGTTTCAGAGTACTGCACTGAAAAGGTGTTTGAATGTTGTGCAGGTGTGGTTGAATTTAATGGAGCTAAACTTCTAACTGTTGTTATTTATAGATCCCCAGACTTCGATTTCACAACATTTTTGCTAAAGCTAGAGGAGGTTCTTGGTTCACTTTATAGGAAATACAAAAAGTTAGTTATATGTGGTGACTTCAATATTAATTGTGTAAGTGATTGTGCAAGGAAGAGGATGCTGGTAGACCTCCTTAATTCGTATAATCTTATGCAAACTGTATTCTTTCCAACGAGAGTGCAAGGGAACAGTAGAGCAACCATAGACAACATTTTTGTTCATTCCTCATTACTAGAAGGGCATTCTGTTAGCAAAAGGGTGAATGGCCTTTCAGATCATGATGCACAAATTTTAACTCTAAAAGATTTTTGTGCTGCAACACGTGTTAAATATAGTCATCAGCTGTTTAGGAAAGCTGATCCAGTTGCTGTAGAGACCTTTGTAAACCTTATCAAGGAACAAGAGTGGCAAGATGTTTATAGCGCTGATACAGTAGACGATAAATATAATGCTTTTCTCAAGACTTTTCTTGTGCTCTTTGAAAGTTGCTTTCCGTTAGAACGTTCAAAACAGGGTACTAGCACAAACAGGCAGCCTGGATGACTGACTAGAGGGATAAGAATATCTTGTAGAGCAAAGTGTGGCAGTAAAAATCTAAATGCGGCAGCCCATTACAAACAGTATTGTAAGTTGCTTAAAAATGTTATTAGGAAGGCAAAAAGTGTGTGGTATGCAGATAGAATAGCTAAGTCTCAGGATGAAATTGAAACTATATGGTCAGTCGTAAAGGAAGTGGCTGGTCTGCAGAGACAGGTCGAGGATATAGAATCAATGCATAGTGGGAATGTCCGTGTCACTTTCTGAATATAGCAGGTGAACTAAATAAAAACCTAGTCCCAACAGGGAATCATATAGCGCTCTTAGAAAAAAGTGTTCCGAGACTGTTACATGAAATGCTCCTCCATGACCCTGACAAGAGGGAGATTGAGTTAATAATTAAATCACTAAAGACCAAGAACTCTCATGGATATGACAGGGTATCTAGCAGAATACTGAAGTATTGTTCTATGTATGTTAGCCCAGTACTTAGCCATATCTGTAACTTTTCCTTTAGGAGTGGTCAGTTTCTTGACCAATTAAAGTACTCGGTATTGAAGCCACTTTATAAAAAGGGAGACACTGATAATGTTGACAATTTTAGACCTATTTCTATGCCATCGGTGTTTGCTAAAGTTATCGAGAAGGTTGTATATACAAGGTTACTGGAGCATTTAAATTCACATAATTTGCTGTCAAATGTTCAGTTTGGTTTTAGAAATGGTTTAACAACTGAAAATGCTGTATTCTCTTTTCTCTGTGAGGTTTTGGATGGATTAAATAAAAGGTTGCGAACATTAGGTGTTTTCTTTGATTTAACGAAGGCTTTTGACTCTGTTGACCACAAAATATTACTGCAGAAGTTGGACCATTATGGAGTAAGGGGAGTAGCTTACAATTGGTTCACCTCTTACTTTAAGAACAGAAAGCAGAAGGTAATTCTCCGCAATATTGAGAGTGGTAGTGATGTTCAGTCCCAATGGGGCACTGTTAAGTGGGGCGTTCCCCAAGGGTCGGTGCTGGGGCCACTGCTGTTTCTTATTTATATAAATGATATGCCTTCTAGTATTACAGGTGGTTCAAAAATATTTCTGTTTGCTGATGACACCAGTTTGATAGTGAAGGATCTTGTGTGTAATATTGAAACAATCTCAAATAATGTAGTTCATGAAATAAGTTTGTGGCTTGTGGAAAATAATTTGATGCTAAATCACAGTAAGACTCAGTTTTTACAGTTTCTAATTCACAATTCAACAAGAACTGATATTTTGATCAGACAGAATGGGCATATTATAAGCGAGACGGAACAGTTCAAGTTCCTAGGCGTTCAGATAGATAGTAAGCTGTTGTGGAAAGCCCATGTCCAGGATCTTGTTCAGAAACTAAATGCTGCTTTATTTACCATTAGAACAGTATCTGAAATAAGTGACACTTCAACACGAAAAGCAGTCTACTTCGCATATTTTCATACACTTATGTCGTAAGTTATTATTTTTTGGGGTAATTCTTCTGATTCAAAAAGGGTATTTTTGGCTCAAAAACGGGCTGTTCAAGCTATATGTGGTGTAAGTTCGAGAACCTCTTGTCGACCCCTATTCAATAGTCTGGGAATTCTGACATTGCCCTCACAGTATATATTTTCTTTAATGTCGTTTGTTGTTAGCAATATTAGTCTATTCCCAAGAGTTAGCAGCTTTCACTCAGTTAATACTAGGCAGAAATCCAATCTGCATGTGGAATGCACTTCCTTGACTCTTGTGCAGAAAGGAGTGCAGTATTCTGCTGCATCCATTTTCAATAAGCTACCACAAGAACTCAAAAATCTTAGCAGTAGCCCAAACTCTAAGTCTAAACTAACCAAAGTCTAAACTGAAGAGTTTCCTCATGGCTCACTCCTTCTATTCTGTCGAGGAGCTCCTGGAAGAGCTAAAAAATTAAGCAAATTCCAGTGTTACATTGTTGATTTTCTTTATTTAAACTTAAGACTTGTCACCTGAATATGTTTTTTTATATTTCATTTTATCTGTTTCTAATATTATGTTATAATTTCATGTATTGACTCGTTCCATGACCATGGAGACTTCTCCTTAATTTGGTCCCACGGAACAATAAATAAATAAATAATAAGGAAGTTTTTCCACTATAGGAACCAAGAGAAGGAGTACAGGTCTTTAACAAGTCCTGCATGATTGAATTTGGGAGTGGGGCAAAAGGTGAGACCTTTGGAAAGGACTGATATTTCTGTGAATCTAAGTATTCTGGAGGAAAGCCTGATGGCAGTGTTTCGGGTCTGTTTATGTTCTGGATTGTTTGTGGTGATAAGAGGGAGTTTTGGAGGGCGAGTTGAATTTAGTAGGTCTGCAGTCAGCTATGAGGGGATGAGGAAGAGGTTTGGAGGTGGTTGTAGAGGTGGCGGACATTGGTACTCCAAGGTGGGAATAGGAAGTGAGCAGGTCGGAGAAGTTTTTGAGGTGGAATTGCACCCAGTCTTTTAACTTCTCTCCTATTCCGCTACTCCCTCTCCCTTGTCTCCTTCAACTAACCTTCTGACTCCACATAGCTGGCGAACAGTAAATCAGTCAAGAACTCTTCAAGCTTCTTGCTAACACCATTTCATCTTATGTAATATATATACATTTACATACCACCTATATTAAAGAAAAGTCTAGCCTATATCTATCTGAATGTTTGAAATTTGAAATAAACTGGTCAAGAACTCTGAGATTTTGGCTAACAACTTTTCCCCATTAGGTATTAAATATGTATTTATATATTATACATATATTTCAAAAATTATATAGCCTGTGTAGAAATACAGATGGTTCAATTTTGAGTAGTGACAAAACAATATGTAGAAGATGGCTCAACACTTTGATGAACTGTTGAATGATGGTATTAGGCTGATAACCAAGGAATCTTACCCTCTGTAAATACAAGGAACCCAGAAATTGGGGAACTAGTACCAACTGCTGAGGAAGTGGAGGCAGCCACAAAGAAGCTTAAGAATAATATTTCAATGTGCTCTAACTACAGGGGAATTCGCCTATTATCTACAGCATGTAAAATGTTTTGCAACATTCTTTTTAAAAGGCTTACAACCTATGCTGAAACTGTTATTGGTGACTATCAATGTTGGTTTCATCAAGGAAGATCTACTATTGATCAGGTCCTCACGATATAGCAAATGCTAGCAAAATGCATATGATTTGGGGTTGACTCATTTCGCCTCTTTATAGACTTCAGATTGGCATATGACAGTACTGACACAAGGGCAATGGCAAAGTTAGATATTCCTAATAAATGGATTGCCTTTTTGAAAGCTGCTATGGAAAGCACCCAGAGTAAAATTAAAACACAGGAGATGTTTCAGTGTACTGTGACCACAAAAAATGATGTTAATCTAGACTCGAAAAATGTTACAAGAGAGGCAAGCACCAATACAAAGAGGGACTATCCTGTGAAAATCAGTTCATGTGCTGGGATATGCAAATGATACTGGCATAATTGCAAGAATGCCAAGAGCAATGAAAGAAGCCTCTATAAGCCTTGAAAGTGCTGCTAGAAAGATGAACCTACAGATAAAAGAAACAAAAAGTATATGCCTATAATTAAGGAAGATTATCCAAATGAGTTTGTATAAGTTTGATGTCGTGTATTATTGCTTACCTCAAATTACAAGTACATTCTAAGAACAACATCAGTTCTGAAATCCAAAAATGAAAATTGTCCACCAGCAGGTGCTACAGTGGCTCTAGAAAACATCTGAAATCTAAGTTTCTGTTCGGAAAAATTAAAGTTACGATATGTAATGTTTTAGTAATGCCGGTGCTAACACATAGTGCTGAAACATAGGCATTAACAAAATTTGACGAAAAGCAAATGGATATATTTGAAAGAAAGATTTCCATGAACTTTTTTGTATTTCCTTCTTTCATCACTCAACAGAAGTAGTAGTTCTGTCACCCATCATTTCTTTGCAGTTACCTTCTTTGTACCTATGTTTTTCTTTCCAACTTCTGTCACTGCCCTTTTTAGAGATGTGCATTCCTCTTCAACTGTACTGCCTACAGAGCTATTCCTCATTGCCGTGTCTATAGCCTTAGAGAACTTTAAATGTATATCATTATTCCTTAGTACTTCCGAATCCCACTTCTTTGCATACTGATTCGTCCTGACTAATCTCTTAAGCTTCAGCCCACTCTTCATCATTGTGATTGAGTGTATATCTGCTCATGGGTACACCTTGCGTCCAGTACCTGATTTTGGAATCTCTGCTTGACCATGATGTAATCTAACTGAAATCTTCCCATATCATCCAGCCTTTTCCAAGTATACCTGCTCGTCTTGTGATTCTTGAACAGAGTATTCACTGTTACTAGCTGAAATTTATTACAGAGCTCAATTAGTCTTTCTCCTCTCTCATTCCTTGTCCCATGACCATATTCTCCTGTTATTTTTTTCTGCTCCTTTCCCTACAATTGCATTCCAATCCCCCATGAATATTAGATTCTCATCTCCTTTACGTACTGCATCACCCTTTCAACATCCTCATATACTTTCTCTATCTCTTCATCTTCAGCTTCAACTTGTGACATCAGCATATATATGAGGGTTGGAACTTTAATAGTGGCAACTATTTATTTACAGCTCGTACAAAATAGATACATGTTTCAAAGTTTCACTGACTTCCAAAGTATGCACCACCATTGTGTTTAACCCGTTGCCAGTGATCAGTGATGTGGAAGTCGCAGGCTACTTTTAGCAGTGCCAGTTGTGTTGACAGTTTGAGTGGCACAGTCTATTGCCAGATGAATTTGTAGCAGTTCTGAAGCAAATGCCGCGAAGCGTTTCCTTCACTTAAAAAATCGAGTTGAACTCGTGAGAGCTTAATTGAGGGGAGCGCAGCAGGTGATATAGCACTTTAGCAGCCCCATCAGTCAAACAACTCAGTAACAGCTTGCACTGTACGTGCTTGAGCATTGACCTGCAAAATGATTGTCAGGTCCTGCAGAAAGTGCCATCACTTCTGTCTCTAAGCTGGTCGTAGGTTCTATTCCAAAAATGAACAGCATAGGGACAGAAGTGATGACATTTTCTGCAGGACCTGACCAACATTTTGCAGGACAATGCTCAAGCACATACAGTGCAAGCTGTTACTGATCTGTTTGACTGAGGGGGCTGCTAAATGCTATACTACCTACTGCACTCCCCTGAATTAAGCCCTCTTGAGTTCAACTCGATTTCTAAACTGAAGGAAACACTTCACGGCATTCACTTTAGAACTGCTACAAACTCATCGGGCAATAGACCATGCCGCGCCAACTGTCAACACAATTGGCACAGCTAAGAGTATCCTACAACTTCCACATCGCTGGCAATGAGTTATACACAATGCTGGTGACTACTTTTAAGGTCAGTAAATCTTTGAAACAAGTATCTATTTTGTATGAACTGTAAATAAATAGTTGCCACTATAGTTCCAACCCTCATGCTGAACTATCACTGTTGGTGTCGGTTTGTTGTTGATTCTGATAAGAACAACCCGATCACTGAACTATTCACAGTAACATACTTCTGCCCTACCTTCCTATTCATAATCATCCCCACTCCCACTATACCATTTCCTGTTGCTACTGACTTTACTCTATACTCGTGACCAGAAATCCTTGTCTTTTTTCCTTTTCACTTCACTGGCCACTACTATATCTAGATTGACCTTTACATTCCCCTTTTTAGATTTCCTAGCTTCCCTACCATATTCAAACTTCTGACATTCCATGCCCCAACTTGTAGAACATTATCCATTCATCAGTTATTCAATGTTTTTCTCACGGTCACCTCCACCTCGGTGGTCCCCTCCTGGAGATCCGAATGGGGGGCTATTCCGGAATCTTTTGCCAATGGAGAGACCGTCTTGACACTTTTTTCAATTACAGGCCACATGTCCTGTGGATACATGTTGTGTGTCTTTAATGCATGTTTTCCATTGCCTTCTGCATCCTCATGCTGTCGATCATTGCAGATTCTTCCGCCTTTGAGGGCAGTTTCCCACCCCAAGGACAAGAGAGTGCCCTGAACCTCTATCTGCTCTTCCACCCTCTTTGACAAAGACATTGGCAGAATGAGGGTGAATTATTATGCCAGATGTCTTCGGCTGCCAATGGCGATTATTAATCAAAATATAAGCAGTGGCGGGTTTTGAACCCGAAACGGATAACGTATTGATTACTAATCAAAGACGCTACTCCTGGACAACAGGTGCTGCTTCCTCCCTCCTATGGCCTCTAATCTATCATTTTGTTATACATTCCATGGCTTGCTAAACATCTCAGAGTTTTCTACTTTGGGTTTCAGCCAGCTCTCGGTCCCAAGAATAATTGGGCACAAGAACTTTCCTGGAGGGCAGTAAATTCGTGGACTTTATTATGAATACTTCAACAGTTTACTCATAACAATTTGTCTTTATTATGAACACCATTAGACTTCCCTTACTGCATAACAACTGGCAAGTGTTTATCAGAGCACCGGAAACTTCTGCCTAGATGAAAAAAACCCTCACGTGCACTCCACATGTACTCTGCTACCTTAGTAGCTGCTTCCTTTGTGTATAGCATTCCCTCAAGGGGATTGCTACAAATCACCATATGATAATGCAGGTCTAGAAATCTGCACCCGAGACCATTACAAAGTTGACTAAGCCTTCGGTTCAAACTCTCCACTCAGCTCCAAACCAAAGGACCTCGATCAACTCTGCAAACGACGCTGCAAACTGCGTGCTCCACTTGTACCCTGTGCACATGGTCAGCAGTCTTAACCACCTCCACCAGCCACCTGTACAAACCGAGGATCGCCTCGGAACCCACACGACAGACATCGGCGGTGCCGACACGAGCCACAGCTTACAGATGACTGCACCCTGCATAATCGGTAGCCACAGGCAAGGCTGCCTCCACATCTTGGATGAAGCCCCCTGGCAGATATACTGAGTGCACATCAGCTTTCTTTCCAGCCCTGAACGCTATCTGCCTAAGGGGCTTCATAATGCATTTGAGCTCCCAATAACTAGTAACCCCACCCCCCAATGTGACTGCTCGAACCCTGCCGAAGGAGTGGCCAACTTGTCACTCATAGCGTGATCGGGCGAGACCAGGTGGCCAGTCTTCACATTGGCCCTCCACCTTGAGCAATGTGAACACGTTACCTCCCGTCACTCACCCTGCTGTGCTGCTGTGACAGCAGATCCACCATGATGGGTGCACTAGGAGATGCCTCAGAGGCACAGCTCATGGGCAAAATGAGTGACACCTGACGTATCCCATGTGATGTGCTACATTCTCCGCCACTGCTACACCCCGAGGCAGCAGCCTGAAGGTGACTGACCGTAACCAAAACCACATTCAGCTGTTGGTGAACTGCGGCCAGCTCCTCCTGCATCTGCACACAGCGTGCACACATCCTATCCGTCCTACCAAGACTAACTGAAGAAGTGAACTACAAAAGCAAACAATTGTAGATACTTGACTTGTTACCCTCATAATATGTCACAAATGGATGCTGGAGCGTTAAAGAGCTATGTAGCTGGCTGTTCTGTGAGCAACTATACACTGAATAGATTTACACTTACAGAAACTTCTCTTAAACAGAGAACTCCAAAAAAGCTCCCACTTACTAACTTGCAGGACACATGTTGAAATTACTTCCAAAACCTATAAAATAGATGAAGACTGAACTATAAGAAACACCTCACAGATATACAACTCATAAAAGATACAAACATTGAAGACACAGCTAACATTCTCTTTTGACATAGAAAGTATGAACTCTAACATACCAATAGCAGAAAAAACATCATCACATACAAAACCTGAAGGACAATCAGCTGAACACATCATGGAAATATAGATATTGCTGGAACTGATAAATGAGCAGAACTACTTTCAGTTTAATAATGAGTAATATTTACAAGAAAATGGGCAACTAATGAATCCCCAGTGTCAGGTGCTCTAGGCAACATTTCCACTAAACATGTAGAAGACTCGATTTTTAGAAACATTATCACACAGAATTATAACATTCTTTATTCGATCAGATACATGGATGATATCCTTTGTTTAACTGCTGAACCTCCAGCAAAATTTGATCAGTTTCATTCAGATATAAACACAATCACAAAAAGCTAAGATTCACAATGCAAAAACATAACAACCAAAATAAACAAACAAAAAAAACATAAAAAAGAAAAAAAAAATCAGCATAGCTTTGAAATTTACCATAAACCTACTACAAGGGACACTATTATACATTACTTTAAATCACACACACTTGCAGAAGCAACAGTGGTCAGATACATGATTTGTAGTCTCAGCACAGTTAACTACCATAAAGAACTAGACATCATCACATTAATAGCATCAAACAATGGGTATAATAATAATCTAGTCACAAAGTTAAACAACAAATACAGTCAATAAACATTATGCATAGAAACAACAGCACAACAAAACGCTACAGAAACAAACACACACAGCAACAGATCAACAATGGCACCTAGAATACATGAAAACAAGAAAGAAGATTCAAGATAGTACACAATGACCTACAAGCATAAACCCACATGTAAATTAACAAGCACTTTCAAAAGACAAGGCATAAACTTAGCATTCAAAACAGACAGTTCAATCCTAAAGTACATTTCAAAAATAACAAAACACATAGACATCTACCAGAAATATACCAACTACAATGCCAGACATGCGATGGAAGATGCATAGGACAAACCAGCAGAACATTTGACACCCACTACAGAGAACATATCAAAGCAAGGAAACATGGGACAAGCCTTTCAACTTTTGCAGAAAATTTAAGAGAAAATAATCACAAACCTGCAACAAGAAAGAAAGAAAATAGAATAAATAATGAAAGACACGTCCTAACCTCACAAGAAAATTACCACATATATAAAAGAAAGGCTGAAAGGAAGGTACTTCTAAATGGCCAAGGTAATGTGAATGCCCACTCACTGTGTACATTGATTGGTCATATAACAGACAGTAATCCCAACAGATGATCACAAAGCCTATTTCTCTCCCAAGAACTTACATCAGCATACACAAAGACACAGAAAAAACTGTTGAAAGCAAAACCTGAGAAAGTTGGCAAAACTTACAGAAACAAATGACACTATACAACAGAAATAGCAGTTAAATTGCCATATGTGGAAAACACTGAGAAAAAGGATAAGTGCAAACTTTTAACCAGTTAGCCACCTGAGAGAAAGCTGTTTGGCTGAGAAATAATGAATTAGATGCTGAGCTGTACGTACTTTTCCATTTTATTATAAAAACCTGAACACACTGTTTTAAATCTACACTATGTGATCAAATGTATCCAGACACCCCCAAAAACGTATGTTTTTCATACTAGGTACATTGTGCTGCCACCTACTGCCAGGTACTCCATATTAGCATCCTCAGTAGTCATTAGACATTGTGAGAGAGCAGAATGGGGCGCTCCACAGAACTCACGGGCTTTGAATGTGATCAGGTGATTGGGTGTCACTTGTGTCATATGTAAGCGAGATTTCCATACTCCTGAACATCCCTTGCTCCACTGTTCCCAATGTGATAGTGAAGTGGAAACATGAAGGGACACGTACAGCCAAAAAGTGTACAAGCCAACCTCGTCTGTTGACTGACAGAGACTGCCGACAGTTGAAGAGGGTTGTAATGAGTAATAGGCAGCCATCTATCCAGACCATCATACAGGAATTCCAAACTCCATTAGGATCCACTGCAAGTACTATGACAGTTAGGCGGGAGGTGAACTTGGATTTCATGGTTGAGCGGCTGCTCATAAGCCACACGTCATGCTGGTATATGCCAAACTACGCCCCCCCCCCCCTCCCCCACTTGGTATAAGGAATGAAAACATTGGACGATTGAACAGTTAAAGAATGTTGTGTGGAGTGATGAATCACGGTACACGATGTGGCGATCTGATGGCAGTGTGGGTGTGGCGAATGCCCAGTGAACGTCATCTGCCAGTGTGTTAGTGCCAACAGTAAAATTTGGAGGTGGTGGTGTTATGGAGTGGTCATGTTTTTCATACAGGGGGCTTGCACCCCTTGTTGTTTTGCATGGCACTATCACAGCACTGACCTACATTGATGTTTTAAGCACCTTCTTGCTTCCCACTGTTGAAGAGCAAATCGGGGATGGTGATTGCATCTTTCGACATGATCGAGCACCTGTTCATAATGAACGGCCTGTGGCGGAGTGGTTGTACAAAAATAACATCCCTGTAATGGACTCATCTGCACAGAGTCCTAACCTGAATTCCATAGAACACCTTTGGGATGCTTTGGAATGCCGACTTCATGCCAGGCATCAACGATCAACATCGATACCTCTCCTCAGTGCAGTACTCCATGAAGAATGGGCTGCCATTCCCCAAGAAACCTTCTAGCAACTGACTGAAGTGGAAGCTGTCATCAAGGCTACGGGTCATTCCATGTCAAGTGGCTTAAATTTAGACAAGCTCCCCACTCAACCTTCTCCAATTTTGATGAAATTTTTACAGGATGTACATATAGACCTTATATGAAGCACTACCAAATTACAGCTTCATAAGTAGTATGGCGGGGCCACTAGCCACCTTTTCATAAAGGCTCGTGTTTTGACATAGCGACTGAAATGAATAAATGATCAACTTTGTTTTACCATTGTTCAGGATCTAAGAGATCTGTCGTGCTGAAACTTTGTGATCCTGTTCAACTTTTTGGGTACAATAGCTTATTTGTAGAACAAAAGGTCAAATTATGGTAAATCCATCATAGTGGCTCATAAATCTTGTCATACCAAATTTTGGCTATACTTTATGGCCTTGTATCTACTGGAAGAATAACTTTCTGAAGCTAACACTTTAGCTATCTGCAGCCTGCCAGCATGTCATAAAGCTCTGCAAGTGGCACCCAGATTGCTCAAATAATAACTGAGTTATCGAAGTTCAAAGTGTGCTAAAAAATTTAATCAGTCAATTTTGGCTCACTTTCAAAAGGTCATATCTCAAAAAGGATAACTCAAATTTGATTTTTCTCAGCACCTTTGAAAAGAGCTCACCTTGTTTGATCAGAAAAAGTTGTTTTTATTTTGGAGACTTTGCATTTAAGAAGAAATAAATTTATATTTTCAGTACATTACATTTCTCGACATTGCGACATAAATGAATAAACAATCAACTTTGATTTACCATTACTCAGGATCTAAGAGACTTGTCATGCTGAAGCTTTGTGATCCTGTTGAATTTTTTTGGGTACAATACCTCATTTGTAAAACAAAAGGTCAAACTATTGTAAATTCATCATAATGTGCTATCAAAGTGGCCCATAAATCTTGTTGTACCAAATAAAATTACATTTATATTACATTAAAAAATACATGTCATACTCTTCATGGTCCCCAAGCCAAATATTTCATTTCTTATTAATTTATTTGCTGAAATTGGTTACTAATAGCAATTACAGTTGGTTCTAACAAGCTATAATGTCGGCCCATTCTTGTTGCTGATGGAGCTGGAATGACAAAAATAATGTGTTGGTTTTGAACCCAAAAAGCATCCTGCCTAGCTGGCCAAAAGAATGAATGTGCAGGTCCATTGGGGTGCATGAAACTGACTAAAACATCGTTTTCTTCTTCTGAAACTTGAGACACATTACCAATCCACCATTTTTCATCATATATACAGGCAATGTATTGGCCCAGTTGTAATGCTTTAATATTTCTGAATGAAACTGTTGCTTGAATTTGTCAACATTTACCACAAAAATATTTGTTTCATTGGATACTCTTACAACAGAAACTTGATTTTCATTTAATGGAATAAAATGGTGATTCTCTCTTGTTCCTGATACTGTGCAGCCATTTTTGAACCTTACTTCCTGCTCACTTTTTAATGTTTCAATTTCTTATTTTGAAACAAAAATGAATTGGATTCCTCTGATATTCTTTGAACAGTATTTAAACAAATCAGTTGGTGTCAGAATCTGGTCTTCAGTTGGTCTTTGAAGGCACTTTACAGTTCCCCCAATTCCATCACATGGAGATTTTCCATGGCTTGTAACAAAAAAGTTCCATTCAGCTGAGATTCCAAAGTCATTTTGATGGTGGCAGAGATTCAGAAATTTTTTTAAGTTTTTGTACTGCACTGCTGACCCATCACTGAAGTAGTAAATATGTGTGATTTTTCCAAGGAGACACTTCAGATCTTCTATTAATTTCACCATAAAAGCATGTACAGCAATTGCATCATGTTTCAGACTGTCGTTTATTATACAGTAGTCGACGCCCAAGTTATTTCTGAAGTACACAACAAATAGGTGCAAAGTTGCTTGAGCTGCATCCTGGACAATGAAGGAATAATTTTCAGCAAAGTCTATTAATATGATCAGTTCAGTTGGCTTACAGCTTTCTTTTGTGCATTTTAGGTGCTTGCTCTGGTGCTTTGCAATATAATGATGAGTGGAAAGTTTGTCAATTTTTGAAACCAGATCTTCAATAAAATCCTCGGTGGTCATCTGCTTGGTTTCTAATGTATCTCTATCAGTGTGCACCCACTGTTTGAACTCAATGGTATCATCTGGATCACTGTCTTCAAAACTACTTTCTAGAAACTGTTCCAGTAGTTCTTTTCCCAGACAGATTTCACAGTGATGAAGCATCCAGTCTTTGGATTCCAAATCACACACTGTTTTAGCAATCAGACACTCACAATCTTCTTTAATTGGAGTGCTTGCAAGCATCAGTTTCACATTTTGGTATAAATGTGCAAACACAGACTGAGTGGGTTCCTGCAGCACCCACAATGATGCACCATTTTGGCCTTAATTCACAAAATCTGGAAAATACAATTTCAGGCCCATGCTGAAGTTGATATGCAACAAATATTTCTTTAAAATTATTCAGAAGAAGGTATTTTTGCATCAAAACTTTCTTTCCTTCTATTCTAATTGACACACAGTCTTTTTTACCTGGACAAATTCAGCTAAATTCTTTATTCTGAAAAAAATGTTACACTGGAATCTTCTTGCCACACTTGTTCTTTGGCAGAGCTAATGCACCATTTTCTGCCTGTAACTTCCTAGCTGCTTTTACCATCCTCTTTGAAACACCAAATTCTTGCATTGTCTCTTTTATAGTCCAGCTTTGTGGTACTAATGTTAGTATTTGCAATTTTTCAGGCTGCCTTGACAGCTGCAACTTGTCTTTCAATTCTTTAATCAGCTGCTTATAATCTTCACAATCAGGACATGTCTTGCTTGTATTAGGTGCTTGAAGATCTTTTGGGGTGAATCCTCCAGCAGCAGCAAAGTTATTCACAATTGCCTCTTGAGCTTCGCTTATTTTTCATTTTGCGTAAGCTTTCACATCCCTTTTTGATACTGTCTGAAATTTTAGAGGGGGACACTCCAAAAGCAGTTAGACTTGAATCGATTGATACTTCTGGATATGCTCCATCTTCTGACTGGTTTGAAGTTGACTGTGATTTTTTTGCTTTCTTTGCTAAAAATTGTTTTCTTTAAATTGGATAGGTCTTCTGTCCAGGTTTCACATTGCTCTTAGTCATGGCTTGCAATTGCTTTGCTGTTTCCACACTGACAATCCATAAACCCTTTTTAACAGAACGTTTCTTTGCACCAAAAAGATTACGACAAGATCTCTGTAGAAAGTCATATTTGTCCACAAGTATTGCTTTGTGATGAAAGCATATTTGTGAATTTTCAGTAAGACGTATCTCACTTCTTTGGTTTATTAATTCCTGTTGCTCTACTGAAAATTCTTTGATTGGAATGAAGCCTTGTTGATGTGTGTATGTTTTCAGATGACATTTAGAATTATCTGAAAGGCCAATGATACATGGTACTGATACCTCGCTGATATCCATTACACTACAATTAAATTTATGCTTCCAATTGCCGTTTGTTTCAGTATTAGATAAAGTAGAAGTGGTGTATATTTTCAACTGAAAAATATTAAAGAATCATAGATAATGGGAACTTCCTTGAGAATACAAAATTAAACAACCTGATAAACATTTCTAAAGAGGCACTCCATACCTTGAAATAAATTTTACTTGCCGAAAAAAGATGTTCATCCAGTAATGACAACACATTTTACATCATTTAAAAAGGCACACACAACATCTGAACACTCTTAACTACACAACAGTGTGCTTCAGACTGATTGTTGAAGCATGTTACCAAACACCATTGTTGACATTTAGCATTATTGACACTGTCTCCAAAATAAAACAACTTTTTCTGGTCAGACAAGGTGAGCACAGATAACGCCGTTATTATTTGAGAAATCTGGATGCCACTTGCAGAACTTTATTACATGCTGACAGGTTGCAGATAACAAAAGTATCAGCCTCAGAAAGTTATCCTTTCAGTAGATACAAGGCAAAAAGTATGGTCAAAATTTGGTACGACAAGATTTATGAGCCACTTTGATAGCACACTATGATGAATTTGCAATAGTATGACCTTTTGTTTTACAGCTAAGATATTGTACCCAATACGTTGAACAGGATCACAAAGCTTCAGCATGATAGTTCTCTTAGATCCTGAGTAATGGTAAATCAAAGTTGATTATTTATTCATTTAAGTTGCAATGTCGAGAAATGTAATGTACTGAAAATATAAATTTATTTCTTCTTAAATGCAAAGTCTCCAAAATAAAAACAACTTTTTCTGATCAAACAAGGTGAGCTCTTTTCAATGGTACTGAGAAAAATCAAATTTGAGTGATCCTTTTCGAGATATGACCTTTTGAAAGTGAGCCAAAATTGACTGATTAAATTTTTTAGCACACTTTGAACTTTGATAACTCAGTTATTATTTGAGCAATCTGGGTGCCACTTACAGAGCTTTATGACATGCTGGCAGGCTGCAGCTAACTAAAGTATTAGCTTCAGAAAGTTACTCGTTCAGTAGATACACGGCAATAAAGTATAGCCAAAATTTGGTATGAGAAGATTTATGAGCCACTTTTGTAGCACACTATGATGAATTTACCATAGTTTGACCTTTTGTACTACAACTAAGCTATTGTACCTAAAAAGTTGAACAGGATCACAAAGTTTCAGCACGACTGTTCTCTTAGATCCTGAACAATGGTAAAACAAGGTTGATCATTTATTCATTTCAGTCGCAATGTCAAAAAACGAGCCTTTACAAATCTGTAATTTGGCAGTGCTTCATGTCTATATGTACATCCTGTAAAAATTTCATCGAAATTGGAGATGGTCGAGTGGGGACCCTTAGGCCGCTTGACATGGAATGACTCCTAAGGGTGGGCCAACAGCAAATTGAATACCACCATTACCGATGGAGAGCACCACAAACTTGTAAGTCATTTTCAGCCAGGTGCCCGAATACTTTTGATCACATAGTGTATAACCTATAAGTGTAAATGATAACCTATATGCGCAAATGAATAAATCATGTAATATTTCAGGACAACCACTGAAGATGCCTTATAACTAATGCGAAGCGTGTCTACGTGCACGAAATAAACAAATAAAAAAACTTAAAGTGCAGCATGAAAAAGAGTTTTTCTTTTGAACTGCTGTAATTTAGTTTACAAGAAGTTCACAATCTGCAGGACTGTCATCATAGCTGATCATAGCCCTCTGTTTCTGAGTCTACTTGAAGGTTTAAAGCAGACTTCAAAAGTTCTGTTGTGAGCTAGGCTGCAACTTTCTGGGCTCACGCCATAGTGTCGAGAATTGGAGTTTGCCCCTAAACTGGTCAGGTGTGCACAACACATCAGAGGCTGCTGCTCAGGTAGACTGTATGTACGGGCAAGGGTGTGTGGGAAATTTTTCTTTATAGCTCAGGCGTCTCTCCATCTGGTATGAACACTGACATCCATAGAAGACCCTGAAGTATTAGAGTAAGATTCAAAGAAATGTCCCCCACATACGAAACCATTAAAATTCTACTAATCAACTGACAAAGTATTTGCAACAAAAGGTCCCAGAGTTTTGAAACAGTCTCAAAAGCAGTGTAGCTCACCTACTAGTAGCTATTAAAAGCTAGGTAAAACCCAAAATTCACAGTGTTGAAATTCTTTTGAGTACTTTGAAGTCTACATTGAAACTATAAGCTAATGGGAGATGGAGGTGGTGTGTTTGTCACAGCAGACAAGAAATGCAAATCCATCACAACAGAAATTGAAGCTACATGTGCGACAGTTTGGGCGAAACTGTGTCGAGGGCAAGCATAAACTTCTAGTCAAAGACTTCCATCGATCGCCACTCTCTTCCCCAGATGTAACTGAAAACTTTACAAAAAGAAACTCAGTTCGCTAGTACAAATATCCTCCAATATCTTGTGTCACATGGTCAGCACGTGAAGTGTCCCAGATTGGCTTGGGCTGTATGGTGGTTTGTTATACATGATCTCATGTACCTAACATTTAAATAAGTTGCCACCTGAACACTCCTTCTATAGATGATGAACGTAGCTTAGTGAATATTCCGTCACCATTAAGTATTACTAACTAGGATCCAGCTAGGTTGTGCCCTGAATCCATGTGACTTCTTCCCTGAACTTTGTTCAGACTTCATCTCCTCACAGACTGCAGATAAAGCTGCTGAAAATTAAGTTCTCATTCTCATCTGGTTCATCACATAAATAAGAAGTTAGGTACAATTCACCTTCTTATATTATCTTCAAAATTACAACTCAATGCATGATAAATGAGGACAGCTATCAACTCATTATACTTTCTCTGTACTACCTATATAACAGGTCTGATGGTCAACTTGATAATTAAGAATCACAATGGATTTATTATCTTTGAAATTTTGCGTTCATAGAATTCATGGAGCTCTTTCTTCCGCACTCCCCACTCCATGGAACTCTTATCTCCGCCTCGGCAGGTAAGGTCATCTGACTGCTACCTACTTCTGTACAGCCACTGGATCGTTAGCTCTGATATCAGCACCTACAATTTAAAACACCTCCCAACAGTGGGGTGCTCACCACTTATCAACTACTCTCAGTCGGGAAAATCTTTTCTCTGACATTTGTATTTAAGGATGTGATACCTCTCATTCAACACATACACTAGTACAACAGTTCGAGATGGAAGGGACCCCTCCATGGTATACAGTCATTGTAAAGAAACTGCAAGATAGCTGTAAAAGAAAGCACATGGCCAAAGATGGAGAGATGTTAAATGAAATACATGTCGCTTTTAAGAGGGTAATGCAGGAAGCCTTTATCGGTTACCGTAGCAGAATAATACTGCAAGACGTCTTCCCAAATTCAAAGAAATTCTAGTTGCATGCAAAGGCTGTAAATGGTACATAAATTAGTGTCCAGACAATCATGGATGACACAGGGAAAAAGACTGGGGTTAGTAAAGCAAAAGCAGAAATACTCAACTCAGTTTTCAAATGACTCTTCACCAAGGAAGATACAGACATACTGCAACAATTGGAAAGACAAGTGTTATATAGATATTAGCAGCAGTGGCATGGAGAAACATATGAAATTGCTGCAATTAAACAAGTATTTGTGGCCCTACAGGATCTTTGTCAAATTCTATGCAGAATCTACAGCTGAACCAGTTCCCATTTTAACCAGAATATACCATCAATACCTTGAACAAAAAACTGTGCTCAGTAGTTGGAAGACAGCACAGATCACAACAGTCTACCAGAAGGGTAGCAGATGTAATCTGCAAAATGACTATTCACCTCCCTTGACATCCATTTGTTGTAAAACCTTAGGATATATTCTGAGATCAAGTGTAATGAACACAACCAGAACTTTGGCAGAATGTCATTTAAATGTGTTAGATCAATCTTCAATTTAAGCATGAATCTGTATAATTTATATCTTTGTGATTGAAGTGCCACAGTTTTATGTAGCCTCCTTCTGTCTTTTATATATGCCTAACTGGTGAAATAAATGACTTTTGCTGCCATTCTGATCATAATTTACTCCTTTATTATTAAAAAGAACCAGTGTCCCATAAAAAGCGCTAACAGTAGGTAAGGATTTTAATTATCAGTTGTGTTTATTGGCATCCTATTGGCTCATTCCTCCTTCAAAAGGAACGGTGGTTTCTATCTTCATTATTCATCTTTCTTTTGGACTTCATTGTGATGACGATTTGGAAGGTAGCTAGTAACAAGGTTAAATTCAGTTTTCGTTTGTGGAGTAAACTGAAAAGTTACATTAATACTTTTGGATCAGACATATTTTCTGCTGTACGTAAAATACTTTAGTGCAAAATATGTCACCAGTCAGTGAATTACAAAAAGAAATATTTTATTTCTCAATGTATCATTACAGCCAAACACAAAAATGCACTTTCCAAGGCTACTGGCATGATAATTTCTTTGCTTCCAATGGCAATTGTAACATGGAGTTGAATATTGCAATTTGCATTTCACTTTTATTCATGTTAGGACCCACCACCACCTCCCCTCCTTGTGGAAACTACAGAATCCCACGTAAGGACAGTTTTTGGAATTTATACAGATGAATCAGTGCCAAGGGAGTCAAGTTTGAAAAAGTGTTACTTAAGTGAATGTCACAATAATCATCAAAGATAAAGCAAGAAATACAAAGATCTGGATTTCAATCAAAGTTAAGGGATCCTACGTGTTCCATTATTGCCAATGTTGTTGTTAGATCCTTCAGAAAGTGAATCAATAAAAACATTCTCACTTAAAACAGTGAGTTTATTTAGTAATTCATTACAGTGACTGTGGCCTGAAGAAATTCAATACAATATATTATTTTTCATATCATATGCTGCACCTTATATAAAAAAGACTGCCACAATTTTAAAAGTGGCACTTCATGGGACCTGCATAGCACATGGGTTTTGACAGCGTGAAAGCGAGAAGAGATACAAACCTCATTTTTGGATGTCGACAAATTAATTTCCAGTACTCAGCAGATCTTTTTGAAAGAATCATCAAATATTCAGAAATTTAAAGACATTGTGCCAGTTATAACTCCGCCCCCTCAATTTAGCATCACAAGATGGGGAACATGGATTTCAGAAGGAGACTACTACACTTGATGTGGTGCTCTCTGAAGAACAAGGTGCTGTGACAAAGTAGGTACCTCATGACAGAGCCTCAACTAAGCACAGTTGCTACCAGACACGGCAATGAATGACAGACGTCAGCGTAGTCACGGCCTCGAAAGATTCTGCACACCACTCTTGCCGAAGAAGAGCTTCGCTCGCCCACTCTGCAATTGTCACCAAAAATGACAGCATTGTCTCACTACAGAGACAGCAGCACGAGAATTGTATTGGACAGAACCGTGTAGCAAAGATTACAGTCAACTGTACATGGACAGAAGAGACTATTATCCTGAACTGTATCGAGAAATGCATTAGTGTTCATGGACACAAACAGTACACACAGATGGATTGTTTCAAAACTGAATATTTCATCTTATTCAAGCTATAATAAATTGAACTATATTTTGATCTAATATTCTGTGTGTGTTGTAATATCCATTCAGCCTCCTCCAAAGTAACTAACCGCCACAGTGCTGACGGGTGTTTTCTTGGATGGCACTTCAAATTTCCCAAGCATAACTAAGCTGGTTATTGGTCTGAATGACGAATCATATTCAGCTGCAGCAGGTAAGAAACTTTCTGAATTGTTAGAAGTGAGAAATGGCTAACTCTCATTGTGGCAGAGTTCAGTTTCCTGCCACAAGTGAACTGTCAGCTTTGACAAACGAGGTAGCCTCCGACAAAGCCAGTGAAAATTACAGATGGTGTCGTGCAAAGATTGGAGAGTATGCGAGGGAAATGAGGTTCACTAGTTAGGGAAAAGTGTAAAATGGTGTCTTCAAAAATCCTGACGTTGACAGAAAAGCTACAAGGTGAAAATTATATTGCAGTAGAAATGGACCCTACCACTGCTTAATGTTTTCAATTTGCTCCAGTTACCTCCGTATATGTCAGGAGGTTGTTTCCTCAGATGAAAAAAATATTATCTGATAGCACACTCAGCACAGCCCTCCACTCGCAACAATTCACAAAGAATAACTCACGTCATCAGTGTGTCCGACACAGTGACATGGCAGGAATGTTCTGTGTTAGTTCGACAAGGTAATGCTGCAGCAGTCCCATCTTTCTGTGAAAAATGTGTGTCTCAGCTAAAAGTAGCAACGCCCAAATCAAAAATGGTAAAATCGGACACGGTCCAGTTTTTTACTCGACTGTCAAAATCGTCCCACTCCCAGCAGCGTGCCCGGCAGATACTCACTGCAGTAGGGCACAGCAGGCTGCCCCTTCTCCACGGCGAGGCGCTTGTGGAGGGCAGTGTTATAGTGGCGCCGGAGGTGCGGCACGCTGGTGAACCACCGTACGCACAAGGGGCAGTGGTACGTCTTGGGCAGTCGGTGCGGCCTGGCGTCCCAGTAGTCGGGGGGTGGCGGTGGAGCCGCGTAGCCTTCCGGAGGTGGGTCCACAGGGCACGGGGCCGCGTAGCTGTTCAGCGGTGGGCCCGCAGTGTACAGATCCGTGTGTCCGCTCGGAAGTCGGTCTGCCACGGGCGAGTCTTCCGGGGCCTGGACACTGAGGACACGCGGCCCCCAGTAAGGTGGTGGCAACTTCCCCCTCTTCGTCAGCAAGTCTTCGAACTGCTGCTGGAAAAGGTGAAACCTGAGATTTGCAGTCCTCCTACTGTACCCACAATATAACTTGGCACTTTTGGCTGAGGCTGCCAGGAGCCTAAATGTGTGTTCACCACCTAAAAACATGGGCTGTTGCTGGCAGTTTCATAGATGAGGTTGGCAAAAGAAAAAAAATCTGTACCGAGATGAGTTCATTCAACTTTTACATATTCTTCTGCTCCTATTTCGAAAGTGCCAAGTTATATTATGTATATATTATTATTACTATCATCATCATCATCATCGTTATTAACAGTAAACACAACAAATGAGTTCACTATGTTGGATTTTTAATTGTATAACTAGTCCAACTGCACAATATACCAGTGAGTAATTTGTGGAAATCCTAGTAAAGTGGTTTTATGTAGTTGGGGATGGATAGTTTTTCGAGACCCTTGTTTTTCCAGTGCCCACTCAGAGCTTGTGGCACTGCTTGAAGTGTTCCATGAGCTGCTGGAACTACTTTCACCAGTTTACACCACAGTCACTGTAGCTCAGTTTTCGAGTCCTCGGGTCTTATAAGTTTTTCAATTCTTTTCTCACTGATTCTGCTGTCACTGGAGGTGGAAATGTCCACGATCTGCAGTTATTTTTGCTACAAAATTGTGACGTTTGGTGTATCACATGTTCTGACATCCGATCTGAGGTTGAAAATACCACAATAAGTTGTTATTTCTGTTTTTGAGAACTTTTTCAGCTTTTGGTCCTTACTACAGGCAGAAGGTAACTCTGGCATAATTTCCAGTGGATTATTTGTACTACAGCATTGTGTCTCTGCTCATAATTGTCCTAAGCGGTCTTTTTGCATCAGCTCAAGATGTGGTGAATTGTTTCCTCAGCTCCTTTGCAGTCTGCACTTTTCTTGATTCTGGCTTTGATGGCTGTACTACTGATAACTTGGTTTTCTGCAGCAAAAATAAGTCCTTCAATTTTCCTCATTCATGGTTCTGCTGGTGCTTTCTTTATCTGTTTCACCTTCGATTTCCCCAAAAAATTGCACTCGTTCCATAGGTTGTCAGTCCAACATTAGAGTGCAGCTTTCTGGTATAGTGTCTTGGTTTCTTGTACTTTGAGATGCTTTCATTGTTGACTTCAATCAGTTATTATTATTGTTATTATTACTATTTTTATAGGTGTGATCAAATCCTATTAGATCACACAAAGCATCATTATTTAATTTTCTGTATTTCTTGTGGACGTCTTATTTTTTTCCATGAATTTTTTCTTTCAACAGTCCATTTTGTTTCCATTTACCGTACTTCATAGTTTCATTCCCAAGCTGCACTTGCAACCTGTTAATTTTTTGGCTGTATGATTTTCTCTCTGCCTTTCAAGGAATTTATATAGGCTGTTTCGACATCCTTTTTGAATTTGAGGGTGTAATTGTTCATCATTCTGTGCATGCTGAAATTTTGTGGGTAAGTACAAGGACTGTTCAATAAAGAATTATCATAATTTTTTTACGGTCATAATTTCTCACGCTAAAATTTAATCTTATGATATTCTGTTAGCTTAATGTGCAACAAACACGCCGAAGTAGTTTCATTGTAGGGACTCCCGATTCCTGCCTGTGAGAGGTAGGCAGGGTCGGACATAAGTATCGCCTACCGCTGCAATGGAGGTAACACGCGAGGAACAATATTCGGCTTTGAAATTCTGATTTCGTCACAACAAATCTTCAGCTGAGGCCTATACAATGTCAGAGGAGGCCTATGGAGAGTCTGTTCTTCCCTACAGCACAGCTCGAAGATGGTTTAAAATGTTTAAAGAGGGGAGACAATCAAAGGAAGGTGGGCCTGGCGCTCCAGTTACTGCTCTTATGGAAGGAAACAACACCGCTGCTGTCACTGTGAGACAGGATCGACGAATTACCTGAAGACCACTTTCTGAAATACTGAACATTTCATTTCATTGGGTGCCTACCACACGTTGATGACAGAAAAATTACAGATGACGACGTGTTTGTACGCGATGGGTTCCAAGACTGTTGATTCCTGAACAAAAGGAAATTCGCTTGCAGGTCTTCATAAAATTGATGTTAGAGGAAGATCCGGAGTTTCTTTCAAATGTAACCAGTGTTGATGAAACTTGGCTACATCATTTTGATCCCGAGAGCAAACAGCAAAGCTCAGTGTGGAAATCTTCATTACCAACCACCCAAAAAAGCAAAAGTGGTTGCCTCTGCTGGGAAAGTTATGATCATCTCAATCTTTGATATTCATGGAATGGTTTATCAGCATGTTGTACAACAACAGGTCATACTTATATCTCATTCAAAGTTAGTCAGCCGGTGAAATGAAATGACCGTATGGCATTGTTGGCCGGGAGGCCCCTTGCGGGGAAGTTCGGCCGCCGTATCGCAAGTCCTTTTTAGTTGACGCCACTTCGGCGACTTGCACGTCAATGATGATGAAAATGATGATGATGATGAACACAGTCATCACGAGGTAGAGAAAATCTCTGACCCCGCCGGGAATCGAACCCGGGACCCCGTGCGCAGGAAGCGAGAACGCTACCGCAAGACCACGAGCTGCGGTACTTTCGCGAAACAGTCCCTCAAATACTCTTCAATGGTACCCAACTACCATACTAAAAAAACAGTAAAAGACCTTGGAATAATCTTGGATGAACACCTAAACTGGGAAGAACAAACAGTCACAGCTTGCCGGAAATCGCTCTCCTCCCTACATGCAATTCAAAAATTTAGAAAAATATTTCCAACCCATGTGAAACAAAAATTAGTCCAAACACTAGTCTTGCCTAATCTTTACTACTGTGATGTAGTTCAACACGGCACAAATAGTGAAAATTCGAGATGCCTCGAGCTGGTGATGAATGCTTGCGTTAGATATGTATGCAATATACGGTTGTATGATCATATCAGTCCTTCATAATCCCAGCTAGGTTGGATACGCCCACATAAGGCACGCGATCTCCACATGATGTGCTTACTTCATCGATTTCTTAGCCACTGGTGCCCCCTACGTATCTTCTCACATTAAACACCTATCATCATTCCACAACCGCAATACCTGATCGGATACGTCTAGCATCTTGGCTGTACCTTTACATAACACAAAATCTTTCTCCGTGTCATTCTCCATCTCAGCCATACGAATATGGAACGCGCTCCCCTGTGATCTGCGTCTTATCCAGAACCACTCAACATTCCAGAGGGAACTCAAGACTTACATATTAGGGACGGTACAGCCACCATTGTTGTGCCCCTCTCATCTCTTTCTTTCTCCTCTCCATCATAGCTTCGAATTTTACCATTCTATTTCTCTTCCTCTAACCTATCTACCTCGTCTATGTCTCTTTCACCCCATTCTATCGTCTTATGTCTCTGCTTGATGAGAATAACTCACAAGCTGCAAGAATATAACGAGAAAATTCCCAACTAGCAATAGGACTGACATTCATAAAAGAAAAATATGTTTACTTTCATATACATAGTCATTACTATTATTATTATTATTATTATTATTACTATTACTATTACTATTACTATTACTATTATTATTATTATTATTATTATTATTGTTATAATTATTTTTTGATTGTTATAATTATCATTGTACTACTTTTATAATCTCTATTTTTTTCTTTAACATTAATACTGTATAACATGTTATATGTCCTTAATGTTCTGTAGAAACTGAAATTTGTTGAATCTGAGTATGCCTGGTTAGGTGTAAGAGAGGACCTGAAGGCCCTAATCTTGCCAGGTAAAATAAATGCATAAATAAACAGTAACTGGACAATACTACAGGGATGTCCTGAAACTGGATGTATACGGGGACAAGGAAAAAAAATTTCCGGATATCCCGTTTAAAAAATATGCTTTTTCCAGGAAGAAAATACACTTTTTCCGTGCTAAGTAACAGTAGGAGTTCCGTAGATTTTTTCCCTCCTAACTGTAAAACTTATCAATCCCTGGCGTAGAACTTCCCGGAAAAAAAAGGAGAGAGAGAGAAGACGGGAGAGAGAAGTTTTGGAAAGACTTTTAATGATAAAAAAGGAGAGAAGTTTCGGAAAGACCTTTGATGTGCAGCAACATTATACGCTGTATATTTTCGTATTACGAAAGTATAAATTTGAATTGCATCAAACACAGCGCGTTAGTTTCCGGAACGTTGAAATCGAGATTGCGATGTCCTTTTGTAAGCCAGTCATATCTCATGCCACATGATCTCGCCAGTGATAACAGCAGATATTCACAGCGTAGGACACGTGTTATAGTCAGCCAATAGCAAATCACTTTTCCGTAGCGGGAACACACAAAGAGGAAAAGTTAACGGTTTACATTAATATATATAGTACAGCTACAAGAAAAGCTAAGCTTTCACATATAATATTGGTCTCTCAGATTAACAAGCTACAAAAGAAGCCAAGCTTTCACATGTAATATTGTCTTTTTTCATGCGTTATACTTTAAGATACATCAAACAAATGTGCCAGTATATTTAAAATTATTACATAAATGTCTGGTCTACTGGGCTCGAAATTCTTGTAAGTGGCTGGTTCTCACAGTGTTCAGTTTTAAACGCTCTGTGATTTAGAAATTCATCGCACTTCCTCACACGTAACATAATTCATCTTGCGTAAAAAGAAATTTACTTTGAAAGTAACGTTTTTCGAACCACCGTTCGCAATACTATCCGGAGACTGTCAGAAATAGGTTCGATTTAGCTGTTGCCAGAGAGCGCTAGAAAAATGGCATTATTGCGCGTGCGCAGCTGCAGTGGTGTAGGAAGCCCGCATGTTCGTATGTATAAAGCACTAAGAGAGCTTACATTACACCATACAAGAAACAGGACATCAGAGGCTACTCAAAGAGCATCGAAATTTCGTACACCATACTAAAATGAATAATTCGGCTTGAAGTGCACATTGGTTTTTTCCAGATTCACTATGAAGTAGGTCCCATCTTTTCAGTGTGGTTTTTGGGATGTAAATTATCTTGGAGTACCAATATTGTACGATCTCATTTTTGGTTCTTTCTTATGGCTTAATGCCATACATGGCAGAAGATGATAACGTGCACTTTAAATTCAGCAAACTATTGGAACTACAAATTTCTTTAGCAAACTTGCAAAAATAACTTCATTGTTTTGCAAGGCGAATAATGCTTGGCCGCCAATAACTTGGAAATAAAATAAAATCAGAAAACTGAAACTAATAATATATTTTTGCTCTCCGTAATTATGTGAATGTACTTTAATTCACTTGATAGCTCCCGGCCACAGAAATCCGTTTTGTTTTCATTTCACGTGGGATCTGGAAACGAAGAGGTAACAGCGAAATCACTTTAACGCAAATACCGGTCATGCGGAGACTAACCCCCTCCCCACTACAACTCAGACAACTCTGCGCATGCGCGAATCTGGCAGCTACAGCGCGCGAGAAAACTTTTTCTCGTTTGCATCTGGCTGCTTGCTGCTACTGCCGATACAGCTAACAGCCACACTTCAAGTAGCGGGAAGCGGAAGCAGGTACTGTCATACACAAGTCAACTGCGGATGCGCGTGAGCCCGCTGGCAACTGGTCAAACGAACCTAATGTGACCAGTTGTGACGTCACGCTCATAGTTAAGGCTTCTACAGGAGCTCTACTCATAGCAAACAGTTTATAGTTACGAAGTATTACATAGTCTTCGCCCTACTTCCTTTGACATAATTTTGCTGCTTGCACAAGCGTGTAAGGTGTTTTGATGTAAATGGCGCATTTCCTTTGCCACTGAAGTTTCATTTCTTTTTCCTTTCGTTTATATTTTATTCCTGCACTATCATTCTCCAGTAGCAGGATAGAGTAACATTCTTTGCTAGAGAATCAATTCTTACCAGTCAAAATTACAAAAATTTAACTGAAAGCTAGAACAATGAAAAATTCGCGGAACTCCGAAAAATTTCCAGGTTTTTCCCGGTTTTCTCGCCGATGAAAAAATTCCCGGATTTCTCGGGTCTTCCGGGTCGATACACCCTGGAAAAACACTGCAAGTGCATATCAAGTGCAACAGACCACATTTCCGTGAAGCAGGCTGGATGCGCGGTATATTGCGAATGCTGTTGCTGAATATCTCGCAAAAATCAATGTGAAGTGCATCCGTCACCCTCCCTATAGTCTGGATTTAGCCCCACTTGACTATTTTCTATTCCCTAACATGAAGAAACGCCTCCGTGGGAGGCATTATCAATCATCAGAAGCGGTGGTGAAGGCTGCCCCGAGGCGATTTTGAAAGACATCTCAAAAATGGTCTGTAGAATGTATTTGAAGACTGGCAGAAATGCTGCGACAAGTGAATTACATTCATGGGACACTACTTTGAGAAGGACCATCAAAATTATGAGGATGAGTAAAGGTATGATGTCAAAAAATGATCATTCTTTATTGAACAGCCCTCATGTATTATTCCTGTGAGTCTTCAGTCTTCTTTTTCGTGTCTGCTGCAAGTTTTTGTAATTTTTCCGTTGTTTTCAATGATTTTAGCCTGTACCCATCTTCTGTGTCCTTTGGACTGAGAATCTCCCTCACAATTTTGCAGGACACTTTCTACGTATGTTTTTATGTGAAATGTGTGATTGTCATTGGAAACATATCTTCTGATTTGACCATATTTTAGTATTTTTTGGTAGATGTCGTGATTTCTTCTGTAGGCCACCTTCACTCTCCCAAAGGCAAATCCAATTTCTCCCCCATTAGGTTCAAGAGCCTCACCTAAGCCCTTGGAGTATGGGACTGCCTTGACTTGACAATACTGTGTAGACAATGTTTCCATGTAGAATTTTTACTAAGGACATTTGCAAACCAACTTGTTTAGCACATTTTTTGAAGTTTTCCATTTGTTAGACCGTAGTAGTGTCAGGTCTGGTAATATAGTGATAAAGTGCTTGCCTCGAAACTGAGACATAAGAATGAATACTGCTCGAACGACAGAAATATTTCAGTCTGCCTTTAATCTAGCTTTCATCTCACAATGATATGAAGATTCTTCCGGAACAACATGTGGTTTGGATTCCCTGTAAAACTGTAAGTTGCCTTTCCCTGGCGTGTGTACTCGGTGGGTTAGGGACTTGCAACTCACTGAAACTATGTCACTGAGCCACAATAAATTATTATTATTACTATATTGGTTTTGAATTTTCAACTCTTGTTCCCAATTTTAGATGACTTTTCCAGAATATGTTAAAGAAAAGTTGGAGACAGACCATCGCTGAAACAGATTACAGTTTTCATCAGGAAGGCATCAGAAATTTTGCCCAGGGACTTCAGTTTTGAACTTTATTGGCAAGTGTTTCTTTAAATGGGTTAAGAGCTTTTGCATCTAGTCACTGTTTTTTATTTTCCATCTCCACTTCTCACAGTGGAGATTACACTGTCAGGTACAGGTTACTTCCAGCTGTCTCAGGAATTGGCCTGGTAACTTAAGTGATGCTACAGTACTATACACAACATATGGGCAGAACACTAACATACCACATTACACACATTGGTGTGTCATTCACAATTGATGCTGTTTCTCACTTCTCAATCTGCATAGCTTACAAGCTTCCCATTCCCCTTCTTTGAGAGTCCATAGCTACCTTGATATCTGTTATCCATCTTCTATGTGGTTTACCTTGAATTTCCTTTATCCCACTGGGATTCACCTCTATTCATTCTACGTGACTGTACCATAGTAAGTCCTTTTTATCAATAGCTTCAATTATATTTTCTTCCAGTACGATCATTTTTTCAATTCTTCATTTCCTTGTGGTTTATATGGGTACCATATGCAACCAGTCACTTTTTCGTACTTTTATAAACATTTATTTTATCATTAACTACTTTTCGAGCCATGGCAGGCTCATCACAATATGGTGAAGTCAGAGGAATATTATATGTTGAACCACGTGCAGTTCTACACTATGGTCGTGGTAATGACACTGACTAAATCCACATAAATCACTAATGTAAATTACAGTTGCAGCTCATCATCCACAACCAATACAATTAGTGAAGTCTATATTTCTGATGTGGTTTTAAGTCAAGACCTCTGTTTATCACCTGCAATTTATTTTCGCAGGCAGGAGTCGATCTTTGCCTTTCTTTCTTTCTTTCTTATTTACCAGACTTTTGACATATGCTTTTTATTGTTGTTTACATACAATCTTTTTAGTTTTCTTAGTGATTTTTTTACACCAAAGGACTGATTCTAATTCTCAAATAACATGTTTCCCTTGTCCAATCTTATTTTAATATCTTCTACTTACTTTCCGTTCATCTAATTATTTAAAAAAAAGAGAGATAAAAACACACAGTACTAAAATTCACAGACTGTTAATCACCATTTACAATAACATCCTCAGTTTTCCTCGAATTCACTTTTAAACCCCAATCCTCATAGGAGAGAGTACAGTTTATCAACTACCAGTGACAGTAACTTCTCCACAAATGTAATGAACACTGCACACCAGTTTTAAAGAACAGGAGCCAATTAACAAACCTTTGTTAATCTGGAATTATACTGACAGCACATTACCAATGTTCGCTGTTCTGGTGCATCCACAAGATAAAGCTATAAATCAATTAGTCTTAAGACACTGTTATTCCTTGTGTGCCTTTTCTGGGTTTACGAATGTTAAATGGATTGCTAGCCCTTTTCCGATGCATTTCTCTGTCAGTTTTTTAAGTATGAAAGTACCATCTACGTGTGAAAGATCAGTGCTGAATATGTTTTGCCCTTCAGATTCTTTAAAGTATTTTTCAACTCCGTTTTTCAACACTCAGAGACCGTGCACTGGGCACACACTTACGTGTTCACAGGTACCCGAACTACATTTCAGTCACTCAGTAAAGTGATAACTCAAAATATCATTGTCAACAGATCTGGAGAAATTGCCACTGCGTCTTTAGACCGGTTTCGTCAGACGAGAGATTGGTTTCTAAGCGTTTCGATGGACTTAATTACTTCAGTAAGATCGTTTTTGCAAATGTGAAATATACCCCATTGAGTAGCTTTCATTGCAGAAAATATTAGCAATCTACTCTGTCAATTATATTGCTTGTAATTAGTGACAGCAAAAATTGTTTAATAATCCTTGTGATTTTGCAGACACAGTTCTGATTCTGATTACTGGTTGCTCTACGTATCTATCCACATCAAGGCTGTTGGGAGAGACTCGAAGATTCAAGACAGCTCTTGGAGGATTTGCAGTTTAAAAGTGACATAATTGTGAAATAAGTGTGCAGATGAGAGATTAAACTGTGTTTTATTGAAGTAGTTGTGCGATTTTAAAGGAATAATAAATGTTAAATACAGTGAGTGAATAATGAAAATGTCATTTTCCACATGTTAAGTCGTCCTATACCCGTAATATTCTGCCACTTATTTATTGGTAAACACTTGTTGGAGAGTGACATGCCACCCCCCCCCCCCCCCCTTTCTACACAATCTTGGTGTGACACTGACTTGTAACATATCGCGAAGTCTAGAATATGCATTTTGAGGCTGTTGATATGAAAGTAGGAAGTACAGATCTTCCAGTTAAATCAGGAATAGTTTAAGTGCAGTACTTGAAAGTAACACAGGAAAAGCTTACTTATGTAGGTGGTAGTACTGTCGGCAAAAAGTTCTTGTGTGTGAAGTTGCCATGTAGAACACCAGGTGTAAGACTTTTCTCCCGAGTCTTGAACTGTGTCGGAACAAAAGTGAGGCATTCATACGACTCAATACTACTGTTTTCATTTCACTACACTTATACAGATGTCTGAGTTCTGCTGTGTAAACATTGCAAAGTCCTATAGGCATGTGGAGTATTAACCAAAACTGTCATATTGGAAGCAGAATCAAACACATTTGTTACGTTACGTGATATTTTCAGGAGAAAAAGGCAATGTTGCCTCTTATTAACATTATAAATTCAGAGCCACAGCTGTGTTTGACCAACCGTAACTGATGCTGAATGTTCATGTCGTCATATAATATGAAGTACTTATTTCAATAGTGGTACAAGTCCATTACCTCCACTTTTCTGTCTATAATGCTTCTGAAATTAATTATCCAAACAAACATAAATAAAGGTTCATCTCTAGCAAGAAGCCATATGCTTGAATATTTCTGGTATCTCAACTGCAGATTTTCTAGCGCTCATTTAACTTTACGACTCTGTATCTCAAAATAAACAAAAATGGACTTCTACCACTATTGAAATAAGCCCTTCAGATGCACACACACAGCACATCGATCTCGTGAGGCACAAGGCTTTCATAACAAAGTACGTACATCGGTCAACAGATGGCACATGTTAACTGCGCTTTTTAGTTGGTAGTTGTGACTTGTCACAGAAATCGCAGTTTGACTCGGTAGAGAATAGCGTAGTGTGAGCTTTGCTCAACAGATCGCACTGTTAACTGCGCTTTTTAGTTGCTACTTGCGACTCTTAGTTGCAACTTGTCACAGAAATCGCAGTTGGGCTAGACAGCGTGTCGCAGAGATGAGCGTAGCACGAACTTTGGCCAACAGATGGCACTGTTAACTGCGCTTTTAAGTTGCTACTTGCGACTTCTATATAGCCGCGACTTGTCACAGAAATCGCAGAAAGCAGTACGGAATTCGGCCAACAGCGTTGAATGTGAAATGCTACTTGCGACTGCTAACTGTGACTGAAATCGCAGTTAGAATTTGTAAAGTTGTTATTGTGATATCTGTGACTTCTCAATCACTGTGATTTCTAACATACGCACTTTCCTGCCCATCACTACTATACAGTGTCCTTTTGTTCCTTCGGTTACCCCATTTCAGCAGCTGACAACGTTTCAACTGGAACACATTGGGGTTTTACCGTTCGTGTGTAGTTTGAAAACTGTAGATCTGTGATCAAGACAGTTTGACATTCTGCATAACATTGTCATTTTTAATGCGAACACAGCTCGGTACTGGGTTTGGCAGGTGGAGGAAACAGGTGGTTTAATAAGAAGAGATACACATGGCTGACACAGGTCTGTCAGAAAATGTTAATTTGATGAAAACCCCAGTTGAGCAATCGCCAGGATGTCCTGCTCTAAGGCATTCTGTTGCATTGGGAATTTCAGATAACTGCAGTTCGAGAGAATTCTGCATTACAATTTCAATTCCGACCCCTTCAAAATAATGACGGTTGAAGAATTGGGCCCAGCAGACTGTGCCAACCACAGGAATCTGAGAGACCAATACTCTCAACAGATCCCTTCGGGGGCAGCTTTCTCCCATAGCGACAACGCACATTTTCACGTCGGTGGGATTACGAACAAATAAATTTTTTTATACAGAGCTGAAAATGACCTCCGAATTATTCACGAAAAGCTGCAATGGTCCCCTAGGCTAACAGTTCCGTGTGCCGTATAACAATTCGGTGTGATAAGCCCTTGCTTCTTTGTGGAGGAATGTGTGACAATGACAGTAAGTTCTGGACATTATGCTACAGTGTTGCAAAACTTTCAGCAGCCCAGAATGGAAGAGATTGTTGAAGAAGAGGGATTTGGGGATGGAGCTACAGCTCAGATGCGAAAAATTCGTTAAATGTTTTGAGAAAAATGTTTGCGGGTCTCTTTGAGGAGTGATGTGGTGTTGCCTGTGTGGTCACCACATTTGAGCATTTGTGACTTATTTTTTTGGGGATGTCTAAAGGAAAAGGTGTTTAAATGTCACCCTCACACTCAACCAGAGATAAAGGAGTAGATTACTGAAGAAGTGGATGCCACGCTTTTGTGATATGTTTAAGAGAGCTTTAAAAAATCTTTAGAGATCATCTCCGAAAGTATATTGGTGCTAACGGCCATCATATTTCATTTTCTTCCGTGCCGCATTACTGATTACGTTTCCTATGGCACTGGACTGAGATGTGGATTGAGAGGCACAATATTTTACCTAGTTGAAGTACAGTGGCATCAGGATTGTTAGCTGCTACCGTTAGCTCGGTGTCTATTTGTCAGTCATAGAGGATGGCATTACATTACAACTGCTTCATGTTCACGTTCAGGTACTTCGTGGAGAGATTTGCGTATTTGCCACTGATGGTATGAGCACACCTCTGGAGGTAGGCAGCCTCACTATAACATTACAGGTCGGGACTGATCTATGAAGTCTTGAATATCTTATTTGTATCTGCCAGTTGGTATGGACAAATTGAGATTTCGGACATTTCTTTATATAGTTTTGCGTGATTAGTCCCGAGGCTCTGCAAAGCTGTCATTTAGTTACGCGCGATCTGCTATCTGTTATGTTTTATGTTTTATTTTCCGATAATAAATCATATTTTTCTGATTACCGTTGAAATATAATGACGATAAATGTTTGAGGTAATTGGGAATAATATTTTAGTAACTATACAGATGAAGTGACGTCATTCATTTACTCTTAGGAAAAAAAAAGTGTGTTAATTGTGCGTTTATGAACGGTCACTGTCGGGATCAGTGATTACGATTCGAGAAATAATTGATTTGACGAAGTTCAATTGCACACAATCGCGTGGGGCGAATTATGACCTTGTAATTGATTGTAGATGTATGCAGGTCGATTTCGTGACAGGCTAGTAAGCGTCGCGAGTGTGTCGCGGTATCAAGATTGTTTTTCGCGCTGCCGATGGTTTGCTTTAAACTCGCGAAAATACAATTTACACGAATTCTTAACTATCGCGAAAGGGTAGAATATTTGATGGTTATTCCACTTTTGATGGCCATTGTGGAGAACGTAAGTTTGGATAGAAAGATCAATTTCAAAATACAATATAAATCCTGTTGATCGAAGTAGCCTAGCAACCCAAAAGCACATACGTGGTTATCAGCAGAAACAGTGTACTATTTTTCATGCACAGATTTACACTCTACATCGAAGTGTGAATGATTTGTGGGTGCGAAATAAACATTTGATTGAATAAAAAGAAATATACCAAGAAGTTTATTCGTATATTTTGTTATTTCACGATCAGTGATATTTTCTTATAGTGGTGTATAGCCTTACGTATTATTAATATTGTGACAGACTGGTCGTAAGTGCTCTCGTTACGAGTAGAGTTTTGGGCCTGATTAAGAGTAGCTGGTTCTTAGAGTCTCAAAGATTAAGTGAAGAATAAAATCACAGTTAAATAACGCTGCATCGAAACCCACTATCTTTATACTATATTAAGCTAGCTGTTCTGGAATCAGGTGGTACCGTGGCCGTGTAGTTGTATGTTGTCAACAACAAACAGGTAAACACAAACATAAACATTTCTCATGCTCTGATATCGATGAGAGAAAGAAGAGACGACAGCGACGACGTACACGTATACATATACAAACGGTATACAACTCAGCGACGTCACGGTATATCACATCGTGCGGGGGACAGTCTCAGAGCACGTGCCACGAAATCGACATTTCTTGTCTCTATTAGTTTTCTTCAGTACTACTACTTAACATAGCAGGACACGGTGTTTTACCAAACGGGTTTCTCGAAACTGGTGCTGGAGAATGGATAATATTGAGCCCTGTTCTCATAAATAATTTTTGCACTCTGTTTTATTTAAATTACTTTGAACTGAACAAAGGTAACTTGTACACGATCGTCAAGTAAGGGCACTTTCCCACTACTCTTCTTACGGTCCTGTTTAGTGACACACTAATGACATGACGTTCCCTACCCACTTTGCAACTATATCTAGTTACTAGTATAAATTATAAACTTTATCATTATTTAATATCATCCAACCATTATTATTGCTTTGTCTTATTGGCACATTTACATTTTCTTAAAATTTTATATTCAAATATTGTATCCATCTTTTTTTTTTTTACCTGAATCACAAGTCGTCGAAGTGGCATCGAATATAAAAACTTGTACCCGGCGACTGGTCTACCTACCAGGAGGTCATACACACACATCATTTACTTTTACCTGAAGTCCAGGTTTCAGATTCCTAAATTAAATATGCTACAACTAATGGTCTCACAGGGTTACTAGCAAAATATTGCATATTACAAGAAATCATTTTTCACAATATTCTGGGAACATCTACAGAGCACAATCATTCACTTTATCCCCTTTTATCTCGAAGCAAGTGCACGCACTACGTAACATACTACCCGAGTTCATGTCGGACAATGGAATGTTGATATTTTTTGAACTGTCTTTAACTACATTACATTTGACTCTCCACTTCGCACTCTTTTTTAAGACACTAAATATTTTTTCTGTATTTAAAACTGTTCATGGATATCAGAAAAAATGTTGAAAAAATAACACTCTCTTCACACTGGAAATAAGTATATTTTTTTATACTTTGCATTTATGTACAAGTGACTGAAACTTATCATATTCACTCACACGTGATACTTTGCACTTACACAAAACCATGTGAAATTTTCATTATTAATAAACTTTTGTTAAGTATAAAAACATAGTTTTAAACACCAAATGAACAACAGTTATGGTAGAATTAATGGTACTATTGAAAATGGATGGATGGCACATGTCTTTAGATACTACGGAATGCAAGAAAGCAGTTTTTGTCCTAAAGTTTAGTTTGCACTTCTCACACCTGACAAAGGTAAAGCCTTTGCAGTTCGGGCATTTGCACATTGTTTTCTTCTCATTCCACACTGGCCTGTGATTAAAAGGGTTCTAATCTTATATCCTTTTGAGGTAACAATGATCCCTTATATTTGAGTGTCAGTATCTACTGGATCTGTGCTAGCTGGTCTATCTCGCTTTCTTGCTCCGAGACCAATTTAGTCAATATGGTGCATCAGCATGTCTGATGTTCTTTTTTTCTGTGAGTACCCTTCTGTAGAGAATCCATGAATACGCTGTAGTTATACTAGTCAGAGGAAAAACAAATGTAAATACCATTGTTTGGATCTAATCTATATATGACATCTGCCAACACTGATATCTAATAAATCTATATTTCCATATGTTAGTTGTAAACAGAAACAGCAGCAGGACAGGTACAACTCTGTCTTTTATCTTCTTTTTTACCTTTTCATTTCAGATTTTGGCACCTAGCTGACAAAGGTGGACAGGAAAGAGACAAAACTATTGTCTTTACACAAAATGGAGGAAATGTCCAACTTATCAATGGTAGTAATGTATTTCTAAAAATACCCACATACTTCTTTCTTCAGCTCCTTTTCATTTTGAAATTTATAGTTTGGTATTCTGTTTCTCTGGCATATTCTTACACATTGAATTTTGAATAGGTACACAACTACATTGATACAGGTATAATATCTATTAAAATGGATCTTGCAGTTCTGGTCCCCGGGAATTTCCCTGATGAGGTGAATAACAATGTTTTCATGTGCTCCAATATCTTCTTCATTACCTAACCTGAATTCTGGATTTTTTCTTGCCCACTGTAATTTCAATTTTGTGTGCAAAGCCCATTTCTCCGCACACAAAACAAGTTTATACCCACATTTGTGTGTTTTGTTTCATATACATCTTTATGTAGTAACGTGCCTCTAATGGACAAATTTGTTTATGAATTGACAAACACTGAACAGCATACTCTTCAAATGATATAGAAGCACTATATATTTTTTACGTTCACATGTTCTTGCTTACAGACACTACTAGTCACCATCGAAAGAGAGCAATGTATGCCAGGGTGAAAACTGTACACAGAGGAGCACACACTGTTGCATCACCAACTCGGTAGCATGTTCTAGTGCCAGATTATTTTAATTAGTTTCGTAAAGCAACACTGCAATGCAGTTTTCAGTGTTAACTTTGCTCTGCACATCTGCAAAGCAGCACAGTGGAGGGTTAAACCAGGGTCGGTAGGAGGCCAAAACGTATCAAAATCAACTGGCATCCAGTTTTGTACCAAACAGTTTGTGTGGGTCTCACTAAATGACTTATGGAGTTCAGACATTGCCCAAAATAACTTTCAAATAAACTTCTTCTGGAACAGTGTCTATTCTTTCAAAAACATCTAATGCAGACAGTTCTATTCTTTTAAAAAAACATCTGATGTGAAGACTGGCAGGATATTTCTTTCCAGCAACCACAGGAATGTTCTCTGGTTGATTAAGAGCCAGTAGTCATTCCTCTGGCTCACTTTTGTCAGAAAAGAATCTGATGTGCCCCACAGAATCATTTTTTGATCGATACAAAAGCAATTTGCAGTGACTCGCTCTCTTTGTGCTAGCAGTTTTACTTCTCTTACCTCTGATGTGTAGGATCTGTTCCAAAGACCTTCCTCAGAAATGTAAGCACTGTCAGTTTGCTTGCGCTGAGAATCTTCGCCAGTGATCGCGACTGTCACCTCAGATTCACCTAAACTGGCAACTGAGCTCTTTCGACAGGTTTGGGTGTCCTCACTGTGCTGTCTTTTCAGTGACAATTCGTTGCTGGTACACTGAAATATTTGTTTCACTGTTCTGAAGCCAAATATTTTGGCAGAACTAGCTCTGGGATAAACTATGGATTTTCGGTATTTAGAAAAGCAGATTACATCTGGTGCTAAGCACACGTACAAAAATTTATCAAAATATGCTGTTGTCCTATCATACTCTGCACTGTTTCAACATCTAAGCCACTCAAGGATTACTGCTGCTTACTAAGAACAACTGGCACCCAAGATTGCCAACAACAGCTGGAAGAAGAATAATGTAGTATGAAACTTAAGTTGTTTGAGTTTTAGTGATGCACCGTTTACATGTAATTTACATTTCCTCGAAAATAACTAACTTTTGAAAAATCCAAGATGGAATGTGACAATATTATGAAAAGGATATTTGCTACTAACCATATAGCGAAGATGCTGAGTTGCAGATAGACACAACAAAAAGACTGGGGCCTAAACCTGGATAAAAGATTGAACTGGAAGACACATGTAGACTGGCAAATAAATTTAATTCCCTAGTTTTTGCAATGTCTATTTTATCTGGTGCCACTCACATGGACACAAGAAAGACAGTCTACCACAGGTATTTTGAATCTGTTGTTCGGTATGGCATAATTTTCTGAGGAAACTCTAGAAGAAGTACAAAACTACTAATTCTTCAGAAGACAATCATTAGACATTTGTGTGCTGCCCACAAAAATGAGTCATGTCACCCATTGTTCAAGAAATTAAAAATACTAACAATTACTTCATTGTACATTTTTGAAATTTTGATTTTTGTATATAATAATGTTGAAAAGTTCCGTTTTAAGCATAGCTACAGTACTCGTCACAAGAAAAACTTCAAATTTCTTTCACATCACTTAAAGCTTTATGCTCAGACACCACTGTACATTGGGCTAAAATATATATAACAAATTAAAAGGAAGAAACATGTTCACAATGGACCTTGGTTCGCAGAAAAGTTTCCTCAAAAATATTTTAATACAGAAATGTTACTACACCATTGAAGAATTCATGGAAGACAGTCTGACACTTTGAGCAATAAAAATCTATGCCTAATATTGCAGTGTTGTCTGTGTACAACAAAGGAAATTGGTAAACTGATAATTTATAATAAATATTGCAGTGTAGTATTTTATTGGCATTATTCTTAAAACAGTGCAAAAAGAATTTCTGTAAATCATTATACATCATACTTTTGCTAAACTTGATGTGTCTTCTGTACAACAGATCATATGATCTGTACAATGTATGTAATGAGACTAATAAATCACATTTACTGTCACAAAATAAGCTTTCAGCCAACAAAGCCTTTGTCAAAAATAGACGAAACACACACACGACCACAGTCTCTGGCAGCAGAAGCTACAGTAGTCTGGCTTCAGCTGCCAGAGACTGTGGTCATGTGTCTGTGAGTTACATTTGCTTGTGTGTGTGTGTGTGTGTGTGTGTGTGGGGGGGGGGGGGGTGTATTTTTGTCAAAGGCCTTGTTGGCCAAAAGCTTATTTTGTGACAGTCTTTTTGTTGTGCCTGTCTGCAACCCTGCATCTCCTCTGTGTGGTAAGGTGTACATAACTATCCCTTTTATAATATTCACTTTTGAAAATTGTCATATTGCCACAAATTGTGTCTGATAGGCTTAGTCCTTCCATATGGTCACTGCACCTCTCTAGCCTCACCTCATTTACAGAGTAAATTAAAAGTACTGTTTCTCGCATCTTCGGTTTACTTTTGGACAACAGCCGCCCAGCAAATATAAAAAATTACACCAAGGGATATGTTTTTCTAGTTGTTGTTATTCAGACTGTCATTTGTATTTTCCTTACTCTTAACATGTAGTTAGTGTTGTCTGAAAAAAAGAAAGCTATTTTGGTGAAGATTTAAAATTTCATAGTATCATCTGCTCAAAAGAAATAAAACCCATTAATAAGCACTTTTAATTTACGTATAAAGGTGCATACGAACTATTTATTGTGACAATTGTGTTATCAGCAAATATCACACTAGCAGAAACCTAATGAAATAACCAATTTTCAGTAATTTTTGAGATGTTTATATAAATACACACCAACTTACAACTACTTACACAGAAGTGTCAACCAAAGCAGAATGGGAGTAGTTTTACATTACTGTTGTTGACAGCAAGCATTGTTCTCTGCGTAGTTTGCACGTAAAATTTTGGACTGTCAGTAGCACTTCTCAGACCATGTTCAAAACCTTTCATTTGCCCATTGCATCCCATAGTTGTGAGAGGTGTAGCATAACTGAATGAACACGCAAGTCAACTACAAACCTGTGAAACGAAATTCCTTAGGTGTATCCCACAAATCTTTCACTCTCACTATCAGAAACTTCAGATTCTGAAGAATTTTCATCTCTTTTAGAGACAGATGGAAGTGTCGCACCAACCGTCATTCTTGGCTCAGCTGTTACTTCGAGTTCCTGTCGCTTAGTCATCTCTGGCAAAGAGGTCATTCTCGCTGTTGCTTCTAGTTAGAATCTTCACAAATTCTTCATCTGTACAGTCACAATGGCATGCCATTTAGTCAGTCAAAAATGAAGATAGAAACAGTGGCACAAATCGGATTACAGCAGCAAACTCGCACACGGCAAATGTAGGAAAGCTGCCGAACACCAAACGTGTAAATACAGTTACTTGGCCCCTAAGTGTCTCAAATCTTAACACGCATACTCTCAAATGGCAGCGTGTCATAACCTGTTGAAAGCACAGAGGCATTGGCTTTTCGCCAAGCATAAACAGGTACAGAGCACCTGATGCCCTGACAGATGAACTAGTGCTACTCGTAAATGTGTCCAGAGCACCTGGGGACAGCAATAGCAGAAGTGTGTGTTAAAACGTCTGGAGCAGCCAAAAGTTTAAAAATTATACTTAAATATAACGACAATCCACATGACGGCTTAAAGGGGCTCGAGACGTGTGGAGTTGCGATCACTGGAGCCGCTGTATGTGACTGCTTCTTTGTGCAGTCCGACAGTGGCCTCTAGTACTGAAGGATGAGGTTTTTAGCAAAATTCGTCATTTGAAAAATATGTCATCTTACATTCACAGATTAAACTATTGCTGATGAAGTAGATGTTTTTATGTCATGTAATAGACTAATATAGGGGCTGTCGCATCTCTGTTGACCTGATGCTGTGACAGCATTCCTTAGCCTCTCACTTAGAAACGTCTGTCCTCTGTGCTGTCATTCAAAAAATATCACTCAATTCTAAACCAAATTCAATATTGCATTTGGTTATGAGATTACTGGATTGCAAACGAGAAATTCTATTGTTTTCATGTATTAGAATACCAGATAAAAACATTACTAGCTATTAAGCAGCTTCAGAACAAGATGGTGACATTCAAATGAAACAAGGAAAAAATTAGTGAAAAATTAAATGCCTAACAAACAAAATAAATCATATTAATCTGACATTATCAGTATTAACCTGGACATTACGAAAGACTGGACACAATTGCTAATATGGTGTGTGATCACCACGGATGGGAATGCTCACAACGGGCTCACACGCTGGCAGTTAGGAGTTCTCGCAGTAGGCACGTTCAAGTTGTCGATGGCACACGGGGACATGCTGCAGTATGTCCCCGAGATGCATCCCATGCATGCTCGACGTGAGCGAAGTCGGGGGGAACGGGTGAGCCAGTCCGTTCGCCGAATATCTTCTCGTTCTCCTTTCCCTGTCTTGTTTGATGTGGTTGTACATTTTTGTTCATAAAAATGAAGTCGTGTCGAGAAAGCACGCTTAAAAAATGCCCACGGCGAAGGAGTACAGTCTCACAACAATGTCAAATCATGAGTGGTACCGTGTTCAGTGATTTGTAAAAGTGCCAAGAGCATAGGGTCTGGACCAACGAGGAACCAATGAGGATTGGAGTCGTGTGCTCTTCTCAGATGAGGCAGATTCAATTTGCACAGTGATTCCAGATGTATCCTCATGTGGTGAGAGCTGGGACCATGTAATGCACACAGGAATGTTGTAAAACATAATGATTTTGGCTGTCCAGGTGTACGGTGTAAGGAACAGTATAGCCGCTCAGGCACACTGACCTCCAAATCTTCGAATGTGGTACACTCGTCAGTCAGTATCACTGTAACACTGTTTTTCTTCCCCACATGTGTTTTCAGGGATGAATCTGGCCCAGGCCCCATTGTGTGCAACGACATTGAACTGTGCAGGTGGAAGAACTATTGGTATGAGAGGGTATCAAGTACACGGACTGGTGTGCCCGTTCCACGACTTAAATCCTGTCGAGCACATCTGCACGTGTCACAAAGATGTAGCGTATTGCAGTACATTGAGATGCACCGACAAATGTAGTGTTGGTGGACGAATGGAACACTGTGCTACAAGAACTTCTTACCGACCTTGAGGCCAACATGAGAACATGGTACAGAGCATGTGTTGCCATCTATAAATTGCAATAATTTCAGTGTAATAACTGTCTTGTAATAAAAGTGCAATTCCTGTTTGCCTCATTGGATGTTCCCTTCAGTTACCTTCTGTACCATATTGCAACAGTTCATTCTACGTACAGAGCAAGTTTCACTGAGTTGCGTTACTCGGCAGCGACGTCGCACAAAAGTTACTTTTGTTCTTAATTTTTACACACCGGTGCATCTGGTGTTGTTACATGTAACTGACACTTTACAAGATATTGCAGTCTGTGTATTACAGTTCCTTTTATTATAAAAATCAATAGTGCTTTAATAATGTGAAAATGTGTTACAGAAATAGTACTGAGAGAAGTCGTCAGATCAAGCAGAACTCATGTGTTTTCGAGCTGTGACATAAACTGCTAGAGCCATTAAAGTTGTACTTGAGGACAGAAATTTGTGAATGGTTGGAGGGAGAACAGTGACAATGGCTCACCTGCGATCTAAGATGAATGTGGAGAGGGAAGTGGTGGCGAGCACGAAATTTTGCCCCACTGCTGACGGTGGGAATATGTACTCGGTACTTCAGATTTTTATGAATGTCAACCGCGTTCAAACTGCAGTTTGTCTGAAATTTGTAGTCAGAACTGAACTGACTTTGCTATTGGAGAATATTATAGATTTATGCAGGAGAGAGTAAAAGGTGATAGCTGTGACGTACAATGGGAACAAAATGGGTGTGTCCATTGCTAGTTCCAGGCAGCCAATGAGAGAGCAGAGAGCAGATGGTAGGTTTGGAACTGAGAGGCAAAGGAATAGTCACATTCTCACATTGTTATAGATTCAAAAGCAGCTATGTTCTCAGGTCTCACCAAAATCAGAAATTGCAAAATATTTGGAAGAAATAGCCAAATATTTGTGGGAACCAAGATTATAAATTTCACTCACCGCATTTTCAGTTGTGCTATTAAGATGATGGTGATTAAAATCAGTGATACCACATGAGTGGCTAGATAGTAAGCAAAAAGGGAGTGAACATAAAAATCAATGTAAACTTTTTTAAAACTTTATTTCCCCTTGTATTACTGAAATGTAGATAATCAATAAATGTAGAAGCTTAGAATAGGAATAATGTTAACTTTTTGGCAGATACTTTGGCAATAAAACAGTTTGTAATTCTGATTAGTCACAATATTAAAAATAATTTTTGTTCAAGGTGCCTGTTGCAAAAGGCGATGTTTCTTCTTATAGTCAGAGTTGTCTTAACTGTGCATGCCTAATTCTTAAAGATATATTATCCTATTAGGTCCTTGGAATCAGACGAGAGGATATGTGGTGGATATCAATAAGAAGCTGAGCTACAACTTCCAATATCAGAACTTTACAAACCCAATTATGTCAATTTGCAGACTGCAGGTTAAGAGGAAGTGCACACGGATAACTGTACAGAAATGCTCAAAGTCGAGCACGACTCAGTGCAATGGTTGTATCACACTACAGTACTTAACTGTGTGCCTAAGTGCACTGATTTATGTACGAGTGGAACTTTATTTCAATATACTCACGTGTCCTCTTTCAGCTTCATCCCCACTGTCTGGCTGCTCCTCCTTGATGGCGACTTCAAGTGGCATCTCGGGCTGGAGGCAAACGAGAGGTTACTCACTTACCACCTCCGTGAGACCCCACACTCTACAGCATCGCACACTACACAGATATGTTCTAAAATCAAAGTAAGTACAATTAATCAAGAGGCCAAAATGTGTCAGTATAACACAATACAACACTGGCACATCACAAAAAAAAAAAAAAAAAAAAAAAAAAAAAAAAAAAAAAAAAAAAAAAAAAAAAAAAAAAAAAAAAATAAGACAGTTTTCCGCGTCAGCCTCCGGGTTACTGTATCACTAACTGTTCAGACAATTTGTGTAACTGTCAGGTGGAAAATTAAGTCGTCGTACTGTCATTATTAGCACAGCGACGAGCGAAGTGAAAGACAAGTTATGTTTTATCTTTTGAGGTAATTTGGAACCAAATAACTTATTTATCTGGCCATAAGACTAATTTTTTGCTCAAATTCATCATTCATCACTACAGTCTGTTCCCAAGGTCTACATTCTTATGTTGTATAAAAGCTTAATATAAGGGTCATCTTACATTCTCAGCTGAAGCTACAGTAGTTGAGGTCACACGCAGACTTAATTTGACAATTTCAGAATGGTGGGATGGGGTGCAGTGGCACCTGGTCAGCCGAATGTAGGGAGGCTAGAGGTGGGTGAGCAGAAAATTACGTTGTACTGCCAATTTTTGGAATGTATTGCACACTCACATTTTATGGACATCTACCACATTTAAACTGCACCTTTCCCAAACTCGCGCTTTGCCGGGATTGAACTGACTTGACAAATGGACTATTATTTGGCAATAGTACACATTCACGACAACCGGGCCCAACATTTTCTGAGGTTGAAGTGGCACATGTCATTACTATGCTTTTGCTGACACGTGGCACCTGGAACAAGATAATGACTGCATTGTCAAGAATCTGGTTGCACATTATTATAATGAATACATAGACAATTTATAATGAAACATGTATTATTATGTGTTCAAATTCCACAATGTTATGTTCTCGGTGAGACTAGAGATAACAGATGTGTCCTGATATTGTGTACTGCTGTTACTGTTATCTAACGCAAATAAAATCATTAACAGTCATAAACATGTACTGAAAGTAATATTTCTCTTATCTGCAAACCACTGTTAAAGTACCATAGTGTAACATAACTTTAATGAAGTGGTATGTTGCGCAAGCATTTACTGAACCAACGGACGACAATCACCAATACAAAAAGTTTATTTTTGTACTGAATTAGTATAACTTAACATTTGGATCTGTAAGCCATGACGGCCACGTTACCTACTGGTTGGGCAGTTTATTCCGTGTCATCCTGCCTCAAAGGAAGGGTGGGTGGCTGTGACAAAGCCTGTGGCATCCCAGGGATAAGAGAAAACCTGTTGTTCAATTGGAATCCTAAAGCAGACCGTTTTTAGACGCAGTCCTTATCGACATATATGTTCCAAAACAATTATGCAGATCTACTCTGTACAGTTGTTGTAGATGAGACTACAGTATACAATACATTCCTTGTGAGAAGCATTGTGCTTATTTCGAGAACTGGATATTACATTGTACTCTTAACTTCCAGCAGTAACTGCAGCACTTTGACAAATGAAGGTCAATCAGAAGATATTGACGAGTGTGCACAAATAGTAAGGTGATTGAGATTGAATAATAGAAACTTGTAGATCCCAATCAGATTTTACAGTACCCAATATCACGAGAAAGAAGTAGCAATGTGGCGAATGATGAGCAGCCCAAAACAAATATGAAGGGAAGTAAATAAAAACTCACAAAGGACAAGAACAGTAACCAGAAATCTTTAATTTTGAGAAAGACTGGTGGCTTTTGGGTGCAAAGATTTGCTGCACTTGATAACTGTTGTCTGCTGCAAAGAAGGTCAACAGCCAAGATTACACTGCAGTGCAAAAGCAACTCGTAGCACTGTGAATTACAAATTTTGTACAACATCTGAGTAGTTGATGAATTATTATTAAAGCCTCCAACTGAAATTACAATAGAAAAGAAACTAGCTAGTCCACAAGCAAACGAGTTTCAACTACAACGAGAAGGCTTCAACTGAATTAATACCATGACAAGTCTACAGCAGCAGTCGCAGACAGCATCTGTGGTTTGTCAATCTGCAGTGGCAGCAATGTCAACAGCTCATTCACTTTTGGTGATGCAGCCCAACCTAGAAACTGATTCAGCTTCTCGTCAGCATCTAGTCACAATGAGATACTGGTGAGCTGTATAAAACCTGAGTTCATTAGTGTCCAAAATATTTTGGTGGCAGTGTTCGCGTTGTGGGGTAAACTGCAAGTGGTTTTACAACCAGACTTTGTGGATGTACTACAGCATCGTGGCTAGCCTCGTTACAGTACTGAGCCGAGTTTAATTGCATGTGTATTATTGTAGACACTGTACACCTGCAGTGCCAAGAACAATGTTGTGGATGTGCTGGTAATCCCAAAATGTGTCGTATGCAATTGAGTAATGACATGAAAGAGTTAACTCTCTGTTTAGAAAACACTAAATCAGAATTAAAGAAATGAAATAGAAACAACACATAACACACTAATAGCATATCAGTGATTCACATAAGATAAATCCAAAGTAACATATCACAGAATGAGATTTTCACTCTGCAGTGGAGTGTGCACTGATATGAAACTTCCTGGCAGATTAAAACTGTGTGCCGGATCGAGACTCAAACTCAGGACCTTTGCCTTTCGCGGGCAAGTGCTCTACTGACTGCTCTACCAAGCATGACTCACGACCTGTCCTCACAGCTTCAATTCTGCCAGTACCTCGCCTCCTACCTTCCAAACTTCACAGAAGATCTTCTGCAAACCTTGCAGAACTAGCACTCCTGGAAGAAAGGATAGTGTGGAGACATGGCTTTGCCACAACCTGGGCAATGTTTCCAGAATGAGATTTTCACTCTGCAGTGGAGAGTGTGCGCTGATATGAGGACAGGTCATGAGTCGTGCCTGGGTACCTCAGATGGTAGAGGACTTGCCCAAAGAAGGCAAAGGTCCCAAGTTTGAGTCTCGGTCCAGCACACAGTTTTAATCTTCCAGGAAGCTTAACATACCGCGCTTACAGACAACACTTTCCATCTTAAAAGATGACCTAAATTCTGAAATTTTGAAACAATGCAACTTAGTTTGTAATGAAGTGAATGAGCAACTTAGAGTGTGGAAAAGGACTTGATGCAATTAAAGGAATTAACTGAGTGGGAGTTTAATGCAATACACAATCAAATCTCATGCACACAAGTAAGGTTAAGGGTGTCGCAAGAAAGCAATGATTCAGGTGTTGAAGCTATTTCAGGGTCTACACTTGCTAGTTTTAAGGAGCATGTCATCTGCTTAGTCAATAATAATGTATGAGAAAATATTGAATCGTGTGTAGATACACCTGTTTCTAGTGCAGAAACAAGTACGTGGAGAGAAAACTAGAAAATTTGGAATGAATTGACAAAAACTAAGGAGGAATTAAATAAAAGAAAGTTTAGTGGGAACTGTGGGCTGGGGGAACTGATTTAGCCAAACAATTCCCTAAATTTAAGCCGGTAGGGAGGTTCGCCTATGTACATTTTAAGAATATTTATTGAATTTTTATCCAAGTGATGGGATGATTCAAAGAGGATTCATTTTGCACTAAATTATTTAGAGGTTGATGCAGCAGAGTGGGGAACTGCTAATGCTGGAGCACTCTTGCCGTGGACTGATTTTTGAGGAAAGTTTGAAAAGAAGTACAGGTTCCAGGTGCTCAAGAAAACTGACACTTGAGCTTTGTGACCCACAGTATTGCAATAATAATTGCGAACTTATAAAAAATATACTGAGTGGCACTGAACAAGATCTAAATACTTAGATGATCCGACAGAGGAGAGTCATTTAGTTAAGGGTTTCGGGGGCAGATTATCTTCTGATGCAAGGAAAGAGGTTTGGTATAGTGGGTGGTCAACAGTTGGCTTGTTGGCATTTGTCAAAAGTCTGGCTACATTACGCAAAGAAGACGGGAATTATACACCAGGAAATAATAGTCAATCATATAACAATGAAGGAAACGTTTATCCACTACAATTCCAATAAAGGAAATAAAGTATTTTAAAGTAAGGAAGTGCTGTATTTCTAGAGGAGGCCGAAATGCACGTGTTTATATACATGCAGACTGGCGTGAGGTCTGGAACAGGACAATGTCTTTAGAATTGCAATACAGTACGAAAATCTTGTAATACTTAACTTTAATCCACATTTGTAGAACATCGCTCTTGATGATACGTGCTTCACAATATTAATTATCAAAGGCTATGGCGCCTTGCTAGGTCGTAGGCAAATGACGTAGCTGAAGGCTATGCTAACTATCGTCTCGGCAAATGAGAGCGTATTTGTCAGTGATCCCCTTCTGGCAAAGTCGTCTGTACAACTGTGGCGAGTGCCAGGATGTCTCTCTAGACCTGCCGTGTGGTGGCGCTCGGTCTGCTATCACTGACAGTGGCGACACGCGGGTCCGACGTATACTAGCGGACCGCGGCCGATTTAAAGCTACCACCTAGCAAGTGTGGTGTCTGGCGGTGACACCACAGGAAGCATAATATCAAACACTGAAAAATCCAGGACGGAATATAACAATATTACAGAAGGAAAGTTGCTACTCACCACATAGCAGAGATGCTGAGTCGCAACAGGCACAACAAAAAGATTCACACAATCTACTGCGACTCAGCATCTCTGCTATATGGTGAGTAGCAACTTTCCTTCTCTAATATTTAAGCATAATATCAATAGACGAAACAATTAGGGAGTAACCAGTCAGCAATATTGTCCACAAGTAATGTAAGCACTACATGTGCTTATATATTGACCAACCATTTATAAACAATCAAAAGATGTATAAGAAATATGCCTGAGATGAGTTCACATTCTATGTGAATTTTGTAGATTGACACCTGCTAGGCATCGAGGTGTCTGCTATATTTCTTCAGCATTAGATTTCTGCACAGAAATCTCTCACTTCTTTGCCTATCTTCTTAAAAACCGCAAGTACTCTTTACGAGCAACATGATGAGATAGCAAATAAATACACAAGGAGATAATTATAGGTAACGAATGACATACTGTTGCATTAGAATGTCACAAATAAAAGAAATTAACTAATTTTAGTCAGCAAATTAATAGCTTTTCCCTCTTTTTTTCTTTTCCTTCTAAGTGGTGCTGAATCCATCACCTTTGACAGGGGAATTGAGTGGAATATACCCTTTGCTATAAACCGTACATATAATGGACCATGATTGTTGAAACATATAATAGGAGGGCATTCAGATTTACAGTAGTGAGTAACATAAATACAGTACAAATGACAGATTAGAAACCAGATATGAATACGTATCAAACAATGGAAAATCCAGGATGGAAAATGACAATATTATGGAAAGGAAAGTTGCTACTCACCATATAACGGAATGCTGAGTCGCAGATAGGCACAGTGAAAAGACTGTCGCAAATAAGCTTTCAGCCAGCAAGGCCTTCATCAAAAATAGGTCACACACACATACACACACACACACACACACACACACACACACACACGTGCACGCAAACGCAACTCCCGCTATATGGTGAGTAGCAACTTTCCTTTTCATGATATGAATATGGAATGTAGTAAAAGTAGGTTACCTCAATATGTATGTGTAGAAGGGTAAGATAGGGTTGTAATTGTACCCTAATTTGTATATATGTATGGTGTGTTGGAAAGGAGAGGTGCACCTAGAGGGGGAAAAAAAAAGGATACATAAATAGGAACACTATCACTGTAAAGAATCAAAAATTCTTGTGGAAAGAGATTTACTTTGACAGTTACTACATAAGTTTGTACTGTTAGTTTCGAGGTTTCTCAAAAGTAGCAAAGTAGATGAATTCACCTGAGCCAATCTGTTCCTCATGCTAATTTAAAGATGACATAGTAGAGGCAAATGTCTGAGTTTTGTATGCTATTCTCCAGGACTGGAAAGACAGGTAACAGACTACAGAATGCCCACCAACAAAGGCTTGTCAATTATTCAAAACGTGACTAGTCTGGTTCAGTGGCAGTTTATAATTGATGAAAGTGAATAACGATGAAATCTACTTCACAAGAATGGGTATTAAGCTCTCTATAATAACTGCACTGATCAATTTATAATTATAGTTTTATAACTCCTGTAGAGTCATAAACATGAATAAATATGTTTATTACAAATGAAATGTAATTACAGCTGTTGTTATACATCAAATATACACAAGTTATTGATATTTGTAATTAAGAACATTACAAATAGTTTTGAACCTTGAATGTTGACGCTTGTTGGTGTTTCACAGTAGTGATGACATCATTCCCCTAAGAGGAGGAATCTGTAGTGTATTATATGACTTTGGTGATGTCATGTGTAGCACAGGCATTTACTGAACTGACAAGTAATCCAGAGTGAGATTTGCACTCTGCAGCGGAGTGTGCGCTGATATGAAACTTCCTGGCAGATTGAAACTGTTTTAATCTGCCAGGAAGTTTCATATCAGCGCACAGATTAAAACAGTTTCAATCTGCCAGGAAGTTTCATATCAGTGCACATTCCGCTGCAGAGTGAAAACCTCATTCTGGAAACATCCCCTAGGCTGTGGCTAAGCCGTGTCTCCGCAGTATCCTTTCTTTCAGGAGTGCTAGTCCTGCAAGTTTCGCAGGAGAGCTTCTGTAAAGTTTGGAAGGTAGGAGACGAGATACTGGCAGAAGTAAAGCTGTGAGTACCGGGTTTGAGTCGTGCTTCGGTAGCTCAGATGGTAGAGCACTTGCCCGCGAAAGGCAAAGGTCCAGAGTTCGAGTCTCGGTCGGGCACACAGCTTTAATCTGCCAGGAAGTTTCTGACAAGTAATGATTGCCACAGTAAAAAAATTACATAGGTAATATAACCTACTGTTTGGATATACATTTCACTTATGCTCATGCATTCGGGAGTAGATGGATGCTGGGTATCTGCATGCCAGGGTGACAATTTTCCCACATTCGCTGCACTTGCTGGTCAGGTGGTTTATTCTGTGTCATTGGTTCCAGCCTTGGTAATCACATATTAGCTAGATGGATAGGGATTGTGTTTGTTGTGTGCGGATGCAGGAGGAGTTGGCCACAGTCCAAATGCTGCTGGAAGCTTTGTTGGCCACAGTCAAAAGGCTCCAGAGTGCCACCTTGAGGTGCGGTGGGGATGGGGTGCCTGGGGCAGTCTCTGCTGTACTAGATGTACAGGAGGGGATGTCACAGCTCTCTGTCACTGAGCCGACCTCAGGTGCAACTGAGCTGGTTGGCCCACTCTCAGCTCAGAGTGAGTGGCGGACTGTGTCAAGGTCTTGAGCCTCAAGGCAAAGGCTGCATGGGGGCTGCAGGCTCCTGCCATCTCCTATGCATTTTTTAAATAGATTTAGTGTGCTATCTGATGCTGGAGGGGAGACTGAGCCAGATCAGAATGCACCTACTGCCAGGATAGTGGCCGCTCCTTCAGCAAGGTCCAGACAGGCACGTAGGGATGGGTAGTTATTGGGAGCTCCAATGTTATTCGGGTCATGGAGCCCTTGAGGAACATAGCAGCTAGGGCGGGGAAGAAGTCCAATGTTCACTGGGTGTGGTCGCCGAGGGATCCTTGTCCGGGATGTGGAAGAGGCTCTTCTGGTGGCTATCGAGTGTGCAGGGCGCAGCCAGCTGCAGACTTTTGCACATCTTGGCACCAATAATGCCAGTCGTCGGGGTTCCGAAGAAATCTTTGGGTCCTTTCGATGGCTGACTAAATTGGCAAAGGCAGCCACCATCTCTCGAAGAGTGGAAGCCAAGCTGACGATTTGCAGCATCGGACCCAGGGTGAACCGGGGTTCTCTGGTTTGGAGGCAAGTGGAGAATCCAAACCGGAGGCTACATCGATTCTGTGATGAAAATAGTTGTAAATATCTTGACCTACGGTATGGGGTGGAAGGTTGCAGGACGCCCCTCGATAGATCAGGGGTGCACTACACACAGGAAACAGCTACATGGATAGCACAGTACTTGTGAGATGCACATTGTTTTCTTTCTTTCTTTTTTTTTTTTAGATTAGGTTTCTCCCCACGGGAAACAAACTGTTGGACTGAAAAATTAACATTTCATGACACTGATCTGGGTGTCCCAAACGTAAAAATTATTAGTTCGCCTAAACAGGTCGTTTCAAAGGATTTAAATATGCTAAATCTCATGTTAGTAAACTGTCGAAGTGTCTGAAGCAAGATCCCCGAGTTACTCTCCGAAATAAACAGTAGTAATGCCAATACTGAATTAGGCACTGAAAGCTGGTTGAAACCAAACATAAATAGCAGTGAAATTTTGAACTCTGATTGGCCAATGTTCAGGAAGGATAGGACTGGTGCTCTAGGAGGTGGTGTGTTCATTGTAGTTAAAAGCTGTTTAAAGGCAGTTGAGGTCGATACTGGGTCGGACTGTGAAATAGTCTGGATAAAGCTGTCAATCAGACAAGGGGTGACCATTGTATTAGGATGTTTTTATAGACCACCAGCATCCGCAACAATCTTCGCAGAACGTTTCAGGGAATGTCTTGAGTACATAAGAAATAAATTTCCAAATTGTCCATTAGTTATAGATGGAGACTTTAATCTGGCATCCATTGACTGGGCAAATTATACGTTTATTACAGGGCAGAAGCACAGTCTCATGTGAAGTTATTCTAGGAGCGCTCTCAACATACGACCTTGAGAAATTGGTTAGAAAACCAACTCGAAATGGGAACACATTAGATATCTTGGCGACAAACAGACCTGATTTTTTTGAGGAAGTTAATCTAGAAGAAGGTATTAGCGACGATAATGTCGCTGTGGCTTCTATGTCAGTGGAAGTTGCAAAAAAATGAAAAAAAAAAAAACGAAGAGTTTTCTTGTTTGGGAAAGCAAGTAAAACCGTCATCAATGAATATCTTCATAGTCAGCTTCAAGCATTCACTGCAGGACACAAAGATATTGAGCATCTTTGGTCGGAATTTAAAGGTATCGTCCATCACATGGTAGAGAAATATGTGCCTAGCAAAAATATAGGGGAGGGAAAGAGTCCACTTTGGTTCAACAAGCATATTAGGAAGTTGCTGAGAAAGCAGAGGATTTTGTACAGTCACCTTAAGCGTAGTCACTGCCCGCTGACAAAATGGTTCAAATGGCTCTGAGTACTATGGGACTGAGGTCATCAGTCGCCTAGAAGTTAGAACTACTTAAACCCAACTAACCTAAGGACATCACACACATCCATGCTCAAGGCAGGATTCGAACCTGCGACCGCAGCGGTTGTGCAGTTCCAGACTAAAGCGCCTAGAACCGCTCGGCCACAACGGCTGGTGCCCGCTGACAAAGAGAAATGAAAGCAGCTGTCAAAAGGTCAATGAAAGATTCTTTTAACGAATTTGAAAGTAATATAAATATCTTCAGATTCTAAAAATAAACCCAAAAATTTTGGTCGTATGTAAAATCTATGAACGCTATAAATAATTCAATACCTTCTCTTGCTGACAGTACACGTGATGTAATGGATGATGATAAACAGAAGGCCGAAATTCTAAACCTAGGTTTCAAAAACTCGTTTAAGGTACTGTCGAACAAACACAAGGATGGCTGACATAGTGTTCAGTGTACCTGGGATTGTAAAACAGTTAAGATCCTTAGACGCCAGGAAGGCATCTGGCCCAGACGATATCCCCGTAAGATTTTATGTTCACTATGCTACAAATATAGCACCATTCTTATCCATCATCTGTCAGAGATTATTGGAACAGCGGTAAGTTACACGGGACTCGAAGAAGGCCCAGGTCATAGCAATCTATAAAAAGGGTACAAAATCAGATGCACCTAATTACCTTCCAATTTCACTGACATCGATTTGTTATAGAATCGTGGAACATATTTTGTGTTCAGACATAACGACCTTTCTAGACTATGGGGAGCTCATCTGCAGAAACACGCACGGTTTTAGGAAACAGCGGTCATGGGAGAGACTACTGGCCCTCTTTGCGCATGATATACAACAGGCTCTAGATACCAGCTCCCAGGTTCATGCCGAATTCCTCGACTTTCAAAAGGCGTTTGACTCAATTCCGCACTGTCGTTTGCTCCAAAATGTGCGCATTTACGGTCTATCCGATGGCATATGCGGTAGGATAGAAAGCTTTCTAGCAGACAGAGAGCAGTATGTCGTCCTGAATGGGGAGACTTCAACATAAACAAGCGTAAGATCAGGTGTGCCCCAGGGCAGTGATTTACATAAACGATCTGGTTGATGGTATTGACAGTGGCATTAGTCTGTTTGCCGATGATGCTATAGTCTACAGTAAAGTAGTATCACATGGAAGTTGTGAACAAATCAATGAGGATTTGCAGAAAATAAATGCATGGTGTAGTGACTGGCAATTATCTCTCAGTATTAGTAAGTGTCGCCTACTGTGTATAACAAATCGAAAATCCCATCAATTTACGAGTACAGTCTCTGGAAGCAGTAACATCTGCCAAGCATCTGGGTTTGACTATTCGAAATGATCTCAAATGGAATGATCAGATTACATAAGTAACGGGTAAGGCAAACTCTAAATTGCGGTTTATTGGTAGAATCCTGAAGCGATGCAATCCTTCAACAAAGGAAATTGCTCACAATACTTTAGTTCATCCAGTCTTGGAGTACTTTTCATCTGTGTGGGACCCTTACCAGTTGGGTCTGATTCAAGAGGTTGAGAAGGCCCAAAGAAGAGCGGCAAGATTCCTGACTGGTACACTCAGCCATCACGAGAGCATTACAAATCTCATAGAAAGTTTGAAGTGGGACACACTCACTGATAGAGAGTGCGCTAAATGGAAGGGGCTGCTCGCAAAATTCCAAAATCTGGTCTTCGCCAAGGATGTAGAGCATATATTATTGCCATCAACTTTTAAATCACACAATAATCACCATTCAAAGATAAGGGAAATTAGAGCTCGTACTGAGGTGCTCAGACGGTCGTTTTTCCCTTGCGCGATCTGCGAGTGGAACTGAGAGGGGGGACGGGGGGGGGACTATGACTTTGGCACGAATAGCGCCCTCCGCCACACATCGCTTGGTGGCTGGTAGAGTATATATGTAGATGTAGGGGATAAGATGCAAACCGTAGAGGAAGAGCAATCATTACAATGCCTATGATGTGACAGGGATAAGATAAAATCTGTTACCTAGTTACTCAATTGGAATCTTAACTAGGGTAGACTGTTTTGGTCCTTATCAATGTAATTGTGATGTATCAATGGTAAATCAATTTTATAATTAATGGTCACTGTACACAAGAGTACAATATATGATATCTGATTATCAGAAGCAACTTATTTATTTTGAGAATTGGATGTCTGATTTGAACTCCGAAATTCAGCAGTAACTGCAGCACTTGGGGAAATCAGGTTCGATCGGAAGACATTGGTGAGTGTGCTGAAATAATAAAGCGAGCAAGATTGAATAATAGGAAGTCTTAACCCCTGAACAGACTTTACTTTACCAACCAGTATCATGGGAAAAAAAACTACCACAAACATTGCATGTTGTTGACAACAGCTCAGAACAAGTATGGTTGGGAGTACATAAAATTTATGAAGAACAAGAATAGTACCCAGAAATTTGAAATTTTAAAGAGAATTGATGGAGTTCTGGGTACACAGATTTGCGGAAGTATATATCTGTTGTCAATATCCACAAAGATTGACTGCCAAGATCACGCAACCATCCAAAATCAACTGCTAGCATGAATTAAGAATTTTGAACAGGTTTGCGTAGTTGAACAATTATCAGTCCTTCAGCTGCAATTACGAAAGAGAAGAAAATAACTAGTCCACAAATTGGAAGACTTCCACTAAGATTACAAAGGGCTTCGATTGTAATAATCCCATGACCAGTCTACATCATCAGCTGCGGATCATAGCTGCAGCTCATCAACCTGCAGTGGCGATAACATCAATGATGCACCTAATTTCAGTGATGCTGCACGACTACACATCAATGCAGTTTCCTGCCAGCATTTACACTTGGCGAGATTTTGGTGGAGAGGTGCAAGGTGTATAAAATCCAAGTTGTGTTTTTTTTTTTGTTTTTTTTTTTTTTTTTTTTTTTTTTGGTTTTTTTGGGAGGGGGGGGGGGGGTGGGCTGCATGTGGTTTTGCAACCAGATTTCGGGCCAGAATGTGACACCATGTGGGATACAAGCAGCAATCTGGAGGGGTGAGGAAGGGGAAGGGATAGTAATATACGGGTGGGGACAGAGACAGACACCGTCTGGTGGAGTATGCAGGGACTAGACTGTGAACAGGCAGCTTTTCTGAACTGGGCAGATGGGAGTTAACCTTAGAAGACATTCTTAGAATTATCCCAGCTTCAGCTTATGGTGACATACTGTCTCCACATCTTCCACCCAGTAGTTTCCACCCCCTCTGTGCTATGATCTCCTCCCCATTCTGGTCTCCCACCCTGATTCTTTGCAGCCCTCTGCCAATGCACCCTCCTGTCCTTTCCTGTTCCTCTCCTTTTTTTGTTCTTCCTCCCCCTCCCCCCCCCCACCTGCCCCACAACCTCACAATGCTGCGCCTGCTGATGGTCTAATCGCTGTACACTCCACCAGACAGCATCCGTCTCTCCCCCCATCCCTACACTACCGTACCACCCCCTCCAGATTGCTGCTTGCATCACACATGGTGTCGCATACCGGCCCAAGATGCTGGACTTGGTATTCGTGCGTGCTTGATGTGTGCTTGCTAGTGTCTGTGTGTGTGTGAATGTTGTGTGTGTGTCTCTCTTTACTCACAAAGTCTGTGAAGAAACATATATGTGAGTGTCTTTTAATCGTGCCTGTCTGCAACTTGATGTGTCTTCTTTGCAATAAGTAGCAATCTATCTTTTCCTACTCTGCTGAGATTCCTACCTGGAGTTTCCATTGTTTGATTTTTGACAAATGGCTTTGTTCCATCCTACAACCCCATAACATTTTCCTTTGTTACTCTTCGCTATAGCATTACTCTTCTCAGTGTCTATTCTTTCTCCTCTTTCTTGTGTTTATTCATCTCATTCCAAACCGCATCTACTTCCGAGCCATACTGTGTCAACGACGGTCCACGCACAACACACACTTTGTAACCACACAGATTGTTTTTGCAGCATCTAATGTCCCAGATTCTTTCCTTCAATAGTGAATCACATTTATTCCTATTGATCCCACTTCATTTCTCACCCTGACGTACTTTCAAACCTGCCCATGCCACATGAAACTTTGATCGTCTTCCTAACCCATTCCCCCTACTCTCCCTTCATTCATCGCAAGACACACACACACACACACACACACACACACACACACACACACACACACACGCCCGAGGGAGGACTCATCATTCCTTTTCACCCACATTTCTGTACTTTTTTAACATATTTGTGCCCGCTTTACATGATTTCACATGTTTTTACATATCTGTGAATATTTTATGCATCTTTTCACTTATCCAGCTCCTGTCACAACCATCAACACCTATTTCACCCATTTCTACTTCATTCCCATTTCCTTTGCACCATTCCTGCCACAATGGACCCATGATCCATCTTTCTGCATCAGTTTAGAAAAGTATCCCTTTCTCTGGCTAAAACCCAGTCCCACATCCTGTTTCTCAAATGATGCCTAAACCATGGAGCCCCCACAATGGCCAAACTGTAAAAATTACTTTCTCTGGATACCACCACTCCTTTCACAATGATCTACAACTTTTCAGATTCCGCCAATCCCTGGTCCTCAGAAACATGGCGCTGCAAAAACACATCTCCAAGGCACAGGCATCCCAGAATCACCATTACTCCCTCTGTAAGATACTACTGCTTTGCAGTCCCTACTCCGTAGACTATGTCTCTGAAATTGAATCCCTTGCTCTCCACCACCTGGAGGAGTATTCCAGACATCACCTCCATAAATTATTCAACCTGCCGACATTCTACTGCCACCTTGAGGGACCACTATTCACCCCCATCGTACCCACAGTGTTCCTCGTCATCCACCCCTTATAGCAGCTATACCCTGCCCAGCTGACCTTTTCTACTTGCCACATCCTCCAAACCTCCCTACCAACCCTCCAACAAATCCAGAGCCAAAACATTCCCATAACACTGTTGTTAACCTTTCCAACAAAACCCTCATCTCCACAAAAGTTTCAGTCCAACACCCAAATTTAACCAAGCTGGACTTGTTGAGCTCTACTCTCCTTCTCCTGATCCCTATAATGGAAGCATGTCTTTGCCGCCAATCCCTTCAACAAGCTAATTCCAACACTGAACCCTGCCTCTTCCAGTCCATACTACCAGCCAACCACGACCCCCCCCCCCCCCCCCACCACACACACACACACACAGCTAACCACCGTGCTGATCACTTTCCAGGAGTTCCTTACCACCAACTTAGCCTCTCCATCCTTCCCCAGATTCCTTCCTCAGAGCACCAATCTTTCAGTGGAAGAAAGAATGGCCATACATAACCTCAAAACAAATCCTGACCTAGTCATCCTACCTGCAGACAAGGGTTCCACAACGTTGTTTATGGATTGCAATGACTATCTGGCAGAAGGCCCCCACCAATTTTTTTGACTCCACCACCTATAAACTTTGCTAGAGTGATCCCATCCCAGAAGTCCAACACAAACTCGAGTCCCTGCTTAGAGCCTTAGGCCCTTCCCAGAATATCTCCCCTGAATCAAATTTCCCTCCTCGCCCCTATGACACCCAACACACCCACCTTCTAAATGCTCCCCAAAATCCACAAACCAAAAAATCCTGGATGCCGCATTGTGGCTGGTTATTGTGCCTCCACTGAAAGAATTTTGGCACTCATTGAGCGACACATCCAGCCGATTGCCTGTAATCTAGTCTCTCATGTCAAAGACGCCAACTGCTTCCTTCACCAACTGTCCATCTTAACTACCCCTTTACCTCCTGGACACCTACTCATCACTGCTGACGCTACTTCCCTATATATCAACATGCCTCTTGCCCATGGTCTTACCACTGTTGAACACTATCTTTCCCAACATCCTTTAGACTTCAAACCCACTACCTCATTCCCCATACTCCTTACTAATATTATCCTAACCCACAATTATCTCTTATGTCAAAGGAAGGTATATAAACAAATCCGTGGCACAGCCATGGGCACCCATATGGCACACTTCTATGCCATTCTTTTTATGGGCCATCTAGAGGAGACCTTCTTAGCCACCCAAAACACCAAACCTCTAGTCTGCTTGGGTTCATTGATCATAGCTTCATGATCTTCATGACAGCTTCATGATCTATCTTTCTTCCTTCACAACTTCAACACCTTCTCTTCCATCCACTTCATATGGTCCTCCTCAACCCAGCAAGCCACCTTCCTCGAGTTGATCTCTTCCTCTCTGAGGGCTCCATTTGCAGCTCTGTTCATATTAAACCCACCAATCACCAACAGTACCTACATTTTCACAGCTGTCACCCTTCTCGCACAAAAGAGTTCCTCCCATATAGCCTGGCTATCCAGGGAAGGCACATCTGCAGTAACAAAAACTCCCTGGCTCAGTATGGTGAGGGTCTCACCAAGGCCTTCACAGACAGGCACTAACTACCAGACCTAGTCTGCAAACAGATCTCCTGTGTCATTTCCCCTCACAACCCCCATCCTCCCACCACACCCAAAAACCAGCCACAAAGGAGTATCCCATTCATCACCCAGTACCATCCCGGACTGGAAAAACTGAAACACATCCTTTGCCAGGCCTTTGATTACCAATAATTGTGTCCTGAAATGAGGGACATCCTGCCCAATACACTTCCCACCCCTCCTAAAGTGGTATTCTGATGCCCAATAAACCTCCACAACATCCGACTCTATCCCTATGCCACTCCCTGTCCCAATACCTTGCCACAAGGATCATATTCCTGTGTGTGTTGGACCTGAAGTAAAAGTATGAACTATTGACCTATACCAGAGAAGAGAAGGGAAGATATGTAAATAAGGACACTATCACTATGGAATATTAAAAGATTGTTTAAAAGTAATCTTTCAGTGGAAAGAGGTGTGCTTTCTCAGTTACTACCCAAGTTAGTTTGTACACTTCACTTTGAGGTTCCTCCAAAGTAGCAAAGTACGTGGATTTACCATAGTTGTTAATGTGTTCTGTATGCTACTCTGAAAGTGATGTTATAAAGAGACAATGTCTGAGTTTTGTATGCTATTCTCTAGGTTTTGGGAGACAAGTAACAAATTACAGAATTTGAGACAACAAAGGTTTGTTACTTGTTCAAAACATATAACTCATATGGTTCAGATGCAGTTTATGAATGCTGAAGGCATTTGCAAGGAAACTGGCCTCACAACAATGATTCAGTGGGAGTTTATGAATGCTAAAGGAATTCGATGAGGAAACTGGCATCATAGCAGTGAATGTGGTGTTTCCTGCAACAACAGCACATGGCCAAATCCCAGTACAGCTATATGAGTTTTGTAGTTCAATACAGTTATACCTAGATGAACATCTATTTACACATTCATTCCTTTCCACGAGTGTTATGAGCACAGCTAGAACAGCCCTAGTTCTGGAAGCAACATATTTGACTGGATGAAATATGTATGATTAGACTAAATGGCTAATGGACTGAAGGTGCTGGTAATGAGTAGTTCACAACAGAAAACAAAGAAATATTATAAATCTGCTTACTGTTCCATATGGATAATAAATATTCATTACCTGAGTGCTCACATCTGTAGTAACATAATGATTACCTGGTAGAAATGTTTAGAAACTTAATTAAAGTGAAGATATTACATACCTAAGATTAATCGTTTATAATCTACTGTTAAACACTCCATAGTTAACACACATGGATAAGTACACTCCTGGAAACTGAAATAAGAACACCGTGAATTCATTGTCCCAGGAAGGGGAAACTTTATTGACACATTCCTGGGGTCAGATACATCACATGATCACACTGACAGAACCACAGGCACATAGACACAGGCAACAGAGCATGCACAATGTCGGCACTAGTACAGTGTATATCCACCTTTCGCAGCAATGCAGGCCGCTATCCTCCCATGGAGACGATCGTAGAGATGCTGGATGTAGTCCTGTGGAACGGCTTGCCATGCCATTTTCACCTGGCGCCTCAGTTGGACCAGCGTTCGTGCTGGACGTGCAGACCGCGTGAGACGACGCTTCATCCAGTCCCAAACACGCTCAATGGGGGACAGATCCGGAGATCTTGCTGGCCAGGGTAGTTGACTTACACCTTCTAGAGCACGTTGGGTGGCACGGGATACATGCGGACGTGCATTGTCCTGTTGGAACAGCAAGTTCCCTTGCCGGTCTAGGAATGGTAGAACGATGGGTTCGATGACGGTTTGGATGTACCGTGCACTATTCAGTGTCCCCTCGACGATCACCAGTGGTGTACGGCCAGTGTAGGAGATCGCTCCCCACACCATGATGCCGGGTGTTGGCCCTGTGTGCCTCGGTCGTATGCAGTCCTGATTGTGGCGCTCACCTGCACGGCGCCAAACACGCATACGACCATCATTGGCACCAAGGCAGAAGCGACTCTCATCGCTGAAGACGACACGTCTCCATTCGTCCCTCCATTCACGCCTGTCGCGACACCACTGGAGGTGGGCTGCACGATGTTGGGGCGTGAGCGGAAGACGGCCTAACAGTGTGCGGGACCGTAGCCCAGCTTCATGGAGACGGTTGCGAATGGTCCTCGCCGATACCCCAGGAGCAACAGTGTCCCTAATTTGCTGGGAAGTGGCGGTGCGGTCCCCTACGGCACTGCGTAGGATCCTACGGTCTTGGCGTGCATCCGTGCGTCGCTGCGGTCCGGTCCCAGGTCGACGGGCACGTGCACCTTCCGCCGACCACTGGCGACAACATCGATGTACTATGGAGACCTCACGCCCCACGTGTTGAGCAATTCGGTGGTACGTCCACCCGGCCTCCCGCATGCCCACTATACGCCCTCGCTCAAAGTCCGTCAACTGCACATACGGTTCACGTCCACGCTGTCGCGGCATGCTACCAGTGTTAAAGACTGCGATGGAGCTCCGTATGCCACGGCAAACTGGCTGACACTGACGGCGGCGGTGCACAAATGCTGCGCAGCTAGCACCATTCGATGGCCAACACCGCGGTTCCTGGTGTGTCCGCTGTGCCGTGCGTGTGATCATTGCTTGTACAGCCCTCTCGCAGTGTCCGGAGCAAGTATGGTGGGTCTGACACACCGGTGTCAATGTGTTCTTTTTTCCATTTCCAGGAGTGTACATTTACTGCTACTGGCTGTTACTGGGCAAAATTTATAACTGTGATTGTACATATAAGAGGCACTCGATATTAATGTTTGCAGTGAGAAGGTTAACACTAGTTTTAACTTTAAATACTTACTGTTCAATTAGCGTTTCACAGTGGTGACCTAAGGGTAGGAAGTGACGTGTTGCACAAGCATTGTTCTAACCGATGAATAACGGTTGTCATTAAGAATAATTATATTTTTGTAATGAATCAGATAATCTACTCTTTGGATGGACATTTTATTTACGCACACATATAATGAAATGGATGGTAGCAGCATATCTGCAATCGGGAATGACAACATCACCCCACAAACATGGTACCTGCCGGTCGGCAGCTTATCACGATTCGTCGGGAGCCACCTTCGAGCCGGGGCGTGAGCCGTAGCGGAAGAGCGGCTCTGACGATACTTGTGGCATCGAAGGGACAAGAGAGAACGTCTTATACATTCACTTAATTGGAATCTGTTAAATAAGACAGATAGTTTGTGGGCTTTGCTTTTTTCACTGTAATTGTGATGTTTTTACTGTTGAAGCAATTTTATAATTAACAGTGAACAAGAGTACAATATACATTGATTACTGGAAGCACCTTACGTTTTTTGAGAATCGGATGTCGGATCTGTACTCGTAACTTCTGGCAGTAAGTGCAGCATTCCGAGAAATGAAGTTCAACTGGAAGATGTCGGCGAGAGTGCCAAAATAGTAAGGCGAGCGAGATCAAGTAATAGGAAATCTTGGCTCCTGACCAGCCTCTATGTCATCACCAGATATCGCAGTAAAGGACTGGCGGAACATCAATCCATCTGATATCACAGTAAAGAAGTAGTGTAATATTGTGGTACATCAAAATATCTGAAGAATAAAATAATGTAAAAAGTACATCAAAATACCTTGAAGTACATATAAAAAGAATAATTTTATACAATATTTGGGATCAGTCCGCAGCTTGCGGTTTTGCAGTAGTGTTCTCACTTCCCGAGCACAGGGTCCTGGGTTCGATTCCCGGTGGGGTCAGGGATTTTCACTTGTCCCGAAATGACTGGGTGTTGTTGTGTCGACTTCATCATCATCATTCATCCCCATTACGGTCAGGGGAAGGCAGGAAAACCACCTCAATTACGACCTTGCCTAGCACGGCAGTGGGGGTCTCCTGCATCGTTCCCCTATGCTCTGTCAAGAAGCATGAGACTTCATTTCCATTTCCATTTGGGATCAACTTAACTCTGTTTCTGGAGGTCATGAATTCGACCGAGAACTTTGAGTCCAAGTTCGTGCGTCCCGGTCAGTTCTAGAATTTTTATCCGTTACTTTTTACTCCCTCCATTTCTAGCGACGTCTAGCAATGTGAAGAACTGAGAGACACACGGAGTTTCGGAGCCTTCACTAACCTTTAGGTCCCCATGTAACTGGCAGAGTAAGTGGGATCGCACCTAGAAGGCAGGCGAGCAGGAGGCAGTACAGGTGAAGGTGCGGACCGGAGTGGCTCACTGCCTGCCGTCCTGACTGCGGAATGCCGGCTCAGAGGCGGCTGACGTCAACTTTCGAACTCTTCCTATCTGTGTCCACAGAAAAAGCGACTATTAATTCTGAACGTCAGGTAGCATATCACAGATATCGACAGTAGGAAATGTTTCACCTCGTGTTGGCTGGCGATTCGGTCTCGCAATTTATCAGATTTCTCGACTGAATTTTGCTCCGATAACAGATTGCCAAATCATAAAGGGCAACTGTGTGGAAATCTTTTTGAGGATAAATTAAAAGCAGTAATCGATTAACAGATGTATGTAGTCATTTACACATTTCTGAAATTGTCAAATTCTTCTCTGTTATGTAATCATAAATATTTTGTCACAGACGTTAAAGTCGAGTTGGTAAATATTTATTTATTTATGGATATTCCACATTTGAAACAATTTCTGAGGCCCACTGTATGAGACAAGCTGGCTGACTCTCACATCACAATTTCAATTCTGGCTGCAGTGGCAAAAACAAATAGAAATTTGCTATTAATTACAGTGCTCCCTTTTACTGACACGAATGCACAAAAAATGGCAAATTGCACAAATGTGAAGTTATCCTGAACAAATAAAGATTATCACTGTCATTCTCATTATTAAAGCAGTATCGCGATGGTCTTGGGCGAACGCCTCATTGTCGACGTTACACTGGCCCCGACAGTGAGTTGGAGAGCGTCAGACGGGGCAGGCGAGTTCTGCAGTGTGGCGGGGCGGGGCACTCACCTGCCGTTCCTCTTCGGTGGACAGTGGATCGCAGGTGCCGTAAGAATCCTCGCTGAACCTCCACATCTGAAACCGGAAACAGAGTCAGCAAACAGAGTTCGAAACAGTACGCAGCAGTCGGACGAAATGAGCGGGACATCCTGGCATATGCCGTGATGTGTCCGGAGCTCGTCTGCCGAATTATATGTGGTGCAGTAAAGTCTTCTCGTACCTTCTCCGTACTCCCCATCACCTCTCATGGTGCTCTGTGCCAAATGTAATTCCATTCCAACAGACCTCGCAGATTTTCGGTCGGCGCATTCTCTTTAATTGTAAATGGTGAAGCACTGGAGAGGGATGTCAAATCAGTCGGGTTATACATTAACGGGCAGAAGTGACCTCTGCAGGCTACATTTGTAAAGTACACTAACCACAAATTATTACTAGCACTAATCTTCTCAGGCTGGTGACTGTGGGAATTATTTGTGGATTATTTGCCACATATATGACAAGATAAGTTTTTTCTTTAGAAAAAGCCACTGTTCTATTCTTTCTCTCCAATAGCCAGCTATTGTTTCAATCTACTGATTAACTATGCATTTATAAATAGTATCATCTGTCCACATGCTGGCAAAGATAACAATCTTTACAATACGAACCGAACAATAACTGAAATACCAAAAATTTTCTTAAATCACTAGAGTGGCTAGTAACTTACTTTACTACAATGAAAATTCACTTTATATACAGGTATGTTTCCCAAGAGAGGAAATAGTGTCACAAAGAAAAATAAAACATACTCTCCCTCAGACAACAGGTAGTATTTTGATCAATGCAAAAGACAAACAACCAGCTATCACAAAAAGTGGGGTTTATAAAATTACATGTCGTGAGTGTCAGTCTCGCTACATCGGACAGATGTGGAGATCAATCTGTACCGGTCTTAAAGAACACCACAGAACCTGGAGATTGAAGAAGCCCAATTCAGCCTTTGCAGAACATTGCCTGAACAATAACCACAAATACACAATAGATATACAAGTCTGACACACAGAGGAAAAGGGGGTCAAACTCAACCAATCAGAAATTTTAGAAATTAAAAACCAGATTTGTATATCCCAACACCTATTATTACATGAGCAAACCAATTCAATCATTTGCCCCTTTAAGATGAGATAACAACCCCAGGATAGATGCAAAACTTTGGGCCCTGGTCTATCTTAGTTAAAAATATCCTGGCTGATGCATAACTTTAGTCCAGTTATTGTAGTATAATTGGTGAATGTGTAATAATGTGTGTAATTTGTTAAAAAATTGTGATCGCTGCAAATGTACATTAAGCTAAGGATCGATACCTTAAGAAGTTGAGAAGATTATCTTTGCCTGGTAATCATGTTTATCTGTGCATTATCATCTTTGGGAATTGGTAATGTACTCGATAATGGGCTTATAACTCGAACTAACATTAATAATAAATTGAATATAATAGAGGGAAACATTCCACGTGGGAAAAATATGTCTAAAAACAAAGATGATGTGACTTACCAAACAAATGTGCTGGCAGGTCGATAGACACACAAACAAACACAAACACACACACAAAATTCAAGCTTTTGCAACCAACGGTTGCTTCATCAGGAAAGAGGGAAGGAGAGGGAAAGACGAAAGGATGTGGATTTTAAGGGAGAGGGTAAGGAGTCATTCCAATCCCGGGAGTGGAAAGACTTACCTTAGGGGGAAAAAAAGGACAGATATACACTTGCACACACACACATATCCATCAACACATACACAGACACAAGCAGACATTTGTAAAGGCAAATAGTTTGGGCAGAGATGTCAGTTGAGGCGGAAGTAAAGAGGCAAAGATGTTGTTGAAAGACAGGTGAGGTATGAGCGGCGGCAACTTGAAATTAGCGGAGGTTGAGGCCTGGCGGGTAACGAGAAGAGAGGATATACTGAAGGGCAAGTTCCCATCTCCGGAGTTCTGACAGGTTGGTGTTAGTGGAAAGTATCCAGATAACCCGGACAGTGTAACACTGTGCCAAGATGTGCTGGCCGTGCACCAAGGCATGTTTAGGCACAGGGTGATCCTCATTACCAACAAACACTGTCCGCCTGTGTCCATTCATGTGAATGGACAGTTTGTTGTTGGTCATTCCCACATAGAAAGCTTCACAGTGTAGGCAGGTCAGTTGGTAAATCATGTGGGTGCTTTCACACGAGGCTCTGCCTTTGATCCTAATCCTACTCCTAATGATCCAACTCCCCAAGACACTATCCAAATTGAACCCTGCCTGGAACAGTTCCCTCCTACGTCACAGCGGGACCCACCTCCTCTTCCTCAAAATCACCCTCTCCAAACCTACCAGGAATGTCTGACTTCCAGCCTTGCCTCTCAATCCTTCTTAAAAAACCTTAATCCTACTCCCAACATCACCACTGCTGAAGCCCAAGCTATCCGTGATCTGAAGGCTGACCATTCCATCAACATTCTTCCGGCGGACAAGGGTTCCACGACCGTGGTACTTGATCGTTGGGAGTATGTGACTGAGGGACTGTGTCAGTTTTCAGACAACACCACATACAAAGTTTGGCAAGGTAATGCCATTCCTGATGTCCAGGCGGAGCTTCAAGGAATCCTCAGAACCTTAGGCCCCCTACAAAACCTTTCACCCGACTCCATCAACCTCCTGACCCCACCGACACCCCACACCCCTACCTTCTACCATCTTCCTAAAATTCACAAACCCAATCATCCCGGCTGCCCCATTGTAGCTGGTTACCAAGCCCCCACAGAACGTATCTCTGCCTACGTAGATCAACACCTTCAACCCATTACATGCAGTCTCCCATCCTTCATCGAAGACACCAACCACTTTCTCGAACGCCTGGAATCCTTACCCAGTCTGTTACCCCCGGAAACCATCCTTGTAACCATTGATGCCACTTCCTTATAGACAAATATTCCGCACGTCCAGGGCCTCGCTGCGATGGAGCACTTCCTTTCACGCCGATCACCTGCCACCCTACCTAAAACCTCTTTCCTCATTACCTTAGCCAGCTTCATCCTGACCCAAAACGTCTTCACTTTCGAAGGCCACACATACCAACAATTAAAGGGAACAGCCATGGGTACACCCCAGGATGGCTCCCTCATACGCCAACCTATTCATGGGTCACTTAGAGGATGCCTTCTTGGTTACCTAGGCCTGCCAACCCAATGTTTGGTACAGATTTATTGATGACATCTTCTAGATTTGGACTCACAGTGAAGTAGAACTCCAGAATTTCCTCTCCAACCTCAACTCCTTTGGTTCCATCAGATTCACCTGGTCCTACTCCAAATCCCACGCCACTTTCCTTGACGTTTACCTCCATCTGTCCAATGGCCAGCTTCACACGTCCGTCCACATCAAACCCGCCAACAAGCAACAGTACCTCCATTATGACAGCTGCCACCCATTCCACATCAAACGGTCCCTTCCCTACAGCCTAGGTCTTCGTGGCAAACGAATCTGCTCCAGTCCGGAATCCCTGAACCATTACACCAACAACCTGAAAACAGCTTTCGCATCCCGCAACTACCCTCCCGACCTGGTACAGAAGCAAATAACCAGAGCCACCTCCTCATCCCCTCGAACCCAGAGTCCCCCACAGAAGAACCACAAAAGTGCCCCACTTGTGACAGGATACTTTCCGGGACTGGATCAGACTCTGAATGTGGCTCTCCAGCAGGGATACGACTTCCTCAAATCCTGCCCTGAAATGAGATCCATCCTTCATGAAATCCTCCCCACTCCACCAAGAGTGTCTTTCCACCATCCACCTAACCTTCGTAACCTCTTAGTTCATCCCTATGAAATCCCCAAACCACCTTCCCTACCCTCTGGCTCCTACCCTTGTAACCGCCCCCGGTGTAAAACCTGTCCCATGCACCCTCCCACCACCACCTACTCCAGTCCTGTAACCCGGAAGGTGTACACGATCAAAGGCAGGGCCACGTGTGAAAGCACCTACGTGATTTACCAACTGACCTGCCTACACTGTGAAGCTTTCTATGTGGGAATGACCAGCAACAAACTGTCCATTCGCATGAATGGACACAGGCAGACAGTGTTTGTTAGTAATGAGGATCACTCTGTGGCTAAACATGCCTTGGTGCACGGCCAGCACATCTTGGCACAGTGTTACACTGTCCAGGCTATCTGGATACTTCCCACTAACACCAACCTGTCAGAACTCCGAAGATGGGAACTTGCCCTTCAGTATATCCTCTCTTCTCGTTACCCGCCAGGCCTCAACCTCAGCTAATTTCAAGTTGCCGCCACTCATACCTCACCTGTCTTTCAACAACATCTTTGCCTCTTTACTTCCGCCTCAACTGACATCTCTGCCCAAACTCTTTGCCTTTACAAATGTCTGATTGTGTCTGTGTATGTGTGGATGGATATGTGTGTGTGTGTGTGTGTGTGTGTGTGTGTGTGTGTGTGTGTGCGCGTGCGAGTGTATATCTGTCCTTTTTTCCCTCTAAGGTAAGTCTTTCCGCTCCTGGGATTTGAATGACTCCATACCCTCTCCCTTAAAACCCACATCCTTTCGTCTTTCCCTCTCCTTCCCTCTTTCCTGATGAAGCAACCGTTGGTTGCGAAAGCTTGAATTGTGTGTGTGTGTGTGTGTGTGTGTGTGTGTGTGTGTGTGTGTGTGTCGACCTGCCAGCGCTTTTGTTTGGTAAGTCACATCATCTTTGTTTTAGATATATTAATAATAAATTGTGAGACAAAGCTAAAAACAGTGTTTGTTTAGTTAAAAAGAAGATACATACTTTGTTCCTTACACAGTTCGAAAATCAACAAGTAGTCATGATGAATGTGGAATAAGTAACAAAATCTTTTAATTTAAGCTGTAATATCAGTTATCAGTACACTGAGATGCTTGTGACAATTCCTTGACTATTGTAGGCACACATTATCATAGAGAAAAATCAATTTACTGCACTCAATAACATTCATCACATTATACTCCAGTTATAATTTATTTGTGACTGACATTGGCATTGACAGAGAGCAGACTTGCTGGCTTATACACAACGTGAAACGTGCTTGAACTATCGAAAGTTGTGCACGCACGGAAAAATAAACGTGTAATCTATTCACCTACTGTTGCTAAGATCTTTGTAGGTGCAGTGATGGGAGACACTGCCACTGCAGTGACAGTGATCTGTTAGGATATTGCAATAACTAGCAGCACGACGAGCGTTCGGTGGCAGAGATATTGCAAAATAACAAATAAACCAAATTAGCAGAGGAAATTGTGGAAGTGCTGGACACAACTGAATTTCTGGTGAACACTATAGCCCTAACAGATGCACACAACTTGTAACTTTCACAGTGATTTGCATTGTCACTACAACTGTTGTCAGAATTTGATGAAATAATAAATTGTTCAGTGCCATTTTTCACTATACATTGATTCTCCCACAGTTTCATTATTACTTCCTTCATGTGACTTACATCATTACACCAATCTGATGACAAAGTTCAGTTTACAGTGTCCTGTGTCAAACTTTCCACTTCACTAATGTACTGTTTTTGTTCCTTACAGCATAAGCTTTAGCTTGAGGCCATATTAGTTGAATGGGCCTGAAGTGGCAGTGGTATGGTGTCACTCTGGAGATCCTATGAGTGTATTTTTCTGGCAAACAGATGTATAACATATAAAGGAGGTTCGTTCTGAGCCACAAGTTTCAGTAATTCACCCTTTGTACAATCGTCTCGTGTGGGAATGTTTTTCTGTTGTATCCATTCAATAATTTCTCACTTTCTGGAAGCTACCTCAGACGCCTTATTGAGAACAGCCAAATGATACCAGCAATTGTCTGTAAGTATTACTTAATGCTTTTCCAAGTAGGACACAGGACGAGGAATTCCGCTCTATGCAAGACACCTCAGTTTCGTTTCACCCAGATATGTTTCAGCACTTTTTGTGCTATCTTCAGTGGATTATTTTATTTTGTTGCTTACATGAAGCTACTGCTATACAATCTACAACTTGTTGTGGCTTTGATTCTTTTGTGTTTCCTCATATGATTTGGCGAGGTAAATACACCGATTTCTGTGACTAATGGACAATTGACAATGCATTTTCTACAAATTTTCAAACATGGACCCACGCTTGAAAATTTGTAGAAAGTGCAGCGTCAAACGACCCAAAGTCACAGAAATTAGCATTTCACCTCGCCAAAATGTATGAGAAAACACAAAAGAAACAAATCTGTGACAAGTTATAGATTGTGTAGCAGACTAGCTACCAACACAAATACCCAACAGCTTCAAGTAAGTAAGAAAATAAAATGCCCCCCAGAGGTTGCACAAGAACCGAAGAAACATGTCTAGGCGAAATGAAACTGTAAAGGTGTCTTGTGTAAGGTGGAATTCCTCATCCTATTTTCATAGCAAGTACGGATACAAGAAAAACTGCAACTCCACACAATGCTTTCGCAAGTTTTTCAAATGTGAGTCCTTAATTCACAGCTGAAACTCTCCCTTCACTTATTACTAGTAATCAGCTGTTTTCTTCTATCCAAACAAAAACCTACAGTTTTTCACGATGGCTGCATTTCGTGTACAGTAACATACGACCTACAGTCCACCAAATGTAAAGTATCAAGCAACCACATTTTTCACTGAAAGTTCTCTGAATTAAAATCTGTTGGTTTCAGAGTTTCAGAACATTATAATATCCGCAACCACCACGATTTCAGACTTGCGAGGCAAAAGAATGAAAGTTTGTAACCAAATAGGTGATCCTAATGATAAAGATTGTGAATCCGACATTGTTCTTTTCAATATTTTTGCCCAGGAAGTAGAATGTTTACCATTGTACCAACTTTAGCTATATATAAAGCTTCACCTTCTTGCAATAACAATATTTTTGTCACGACATCACTGAGCACTCAAAAGTCACTGGGCACTTGGCACTCCTTCTCCTCTCCTCCCACAGCCGTTCCCTTTGGCCCCTGCTCGTGCCCATGCATCAGGTGACACGCCGAGCATGTGGAGCCCACAAAACAGCTGCGATTGGCCGGTGATGCCCTTACCATTCGACTTCGTGGAAACATCAATCGCGAAGTCATTTTAATCTTAGTATATTGCACTGGAGATTTTTGAAAGCCAGATTTTATGTAAAGTGTCACCAATAAATCCTTTCAGCTCCTTTTAAACTCAACTTGATTAGTAATTAAACTTTTTATGGCTGCTGGTAAGTTATTGAAATATGTGTGTTCACCAACAATGGACACCTTTCTGGACCAAAGTACATGACTAAATGACAGCAAACATTATTCGTATTTTTAGTATCGATTGCACAGACTGACACATTGGTTTGGAAAATAGATACTAATTACAACAAAATACATTATGGAATACATGTATTTAGAAGCAGCAGTTCGTATGCTCTGCTGCTGCCGCCTCTCTGGTACCTTCTCGAGTTCACACCACAAATAACTTATACCGTTCACTACTCGTCAAACTTTAGCTCAGTTTGATGAGTTACCATAAAAATTGATCCTGTGCAACACTGTGGAATAAAAGTAAATGAAGACGGCTAGCTTTTTTATTTTGTAGCGTTTATGTGTGACAACATTTGCACTGCAAATGAAGATTAATTTATGTGCCTCAACAGTTCAGTGGTATGCTCCTACAAAACTGAATGTATTATCAAGTTGTAATCACAAGCATTTAATGTTGTCAACTGCTTCTATCACAGGGCTTCCCAACCTTTTCAGCTGGCGGACACCTTCTTCAGTCGAAAATCCATGGTGTGCCCCTAGTCAGTCAAGAGCACAGTAACTTTAAATTCCAGAATGAAACCCATGGGAACTGAAAGCTTCTTAATGCAAGTGCCATGTACCCAACGACCCCCCCCCCCCCTCCCCCAACCCCCCAAAGTATCAATAGTCTTGGGTTTAGAGATGAATGAAAACAACTTGAAATTACAATCCAATTTGAATTCCCACTGTATCCAGACACTTACTAGTGGATTTACTTCCTTTGTTCAACACACCATAGCCTGATTAAACTTACTTGGTAACTGACATTTCACACATTGGAGCAACTGTTCACTGTTGACAAGCTGCCACTTGTGGTCTGTTCACTTCCACTGTTTGGCTACTGTTGTGTAAGGAGCACGCATATTTCGTAACAGTCGTGTGTGTGTGTGTGTTTGTGTGTGTGTGTGTGTGTGGTTTCAACCCTAGTCTTACACACTATTATTGTGGTTGTTGTTGTTGTTGTTGTTGTCTTCAGTCCTGAGACTGGTTTGATGCACCTCTCCATGCTACTCTATCCTGTGCAAGTTTCTTCATCTCCCAGTACCTACTGCAACCGACATCCTTCTGAATCTGCTTAGTGTATTCATCTTTTGGTCTCCCCCTACGATTTTTACCCTCCACGCTGCCCTCCAATACTAAATTGGTGATCCCCTTGATGCCTCAGAACATGTCCTATCAACCGATCCCTTCTTCTGGTTAAGTTGTGCCACAAACTTCTCTTCTCCCCAATTCTATTCAATACATCCTCATTAGTTATGTGATCTACCCATCTAATCTTCAACATTCTTCTGTAGCACCACATTTCAAAAGCTTCTATTCTCTTCTTGTCCAAACTATTTATTGTCCCTGTTTCACTTCCATACATGGCTACACTCCATACAAATACTTTCAGAAACGATTTCCTGAAACTTAAATCTATACTTGATGTTAACAAATTTCTCTTCTTCTGAAACGATTTCCTTGCAATTGCCAGTCTACATTTTATATCCTCTCTACTTCGACCATCATCAGTTATTTTGCTCCCCAAATAGCAAAACTCCTTTACTACTTTAAGTGTCTCATTTCCTAATCTAATACCCTCAACATCACCCGACTTAATTCGACTACATTCCATTATCCTCATTTTGCTTTTGTTGATGTTCATCTTATACCCTCCTTTCAAGACACTGTCCATTCCGTTCAACTGCTCTTCCAAGTCCTTAGCTGTCTCTGATAGAATTACAATGTCATCGGCGAACCTCAACGTTTTTATTTCTTCTCCATGGATTTTAATACCTACTCCAAATTTTTCTTTTGTTTCCTTTACTGCTTGCTCAATATACAGATTGAATAACATCGAGGAGAGGCTACAACCCTGTCTTACTCCCTTCCCAACCACTCTTCCCTTTCATGTCCCTCGACTCTTATAACTGCCATCTGGTTTCTGTACAAATTGTAAATAGCCTTTCGCTCCCTGTATTTTACCCCTGCCACCTTCAGAATTTGAAAGAGCGTATTCCAGTCAACATTGTCAAAAGCTTTCTCTAAGTCTACAAATGCTAGAAACGTAGGTTTGCCTTTCCTTAATCTTTATTCTAAGATAAGTCCTAAGGTCAGTATTGCCTCACGTGTTCCAGTATTTCTACGGAATCCAAACTGATCTTCCCCGAGGTCGGCTTCTACTAGTTTTTCCATTTGTCTGTAAAGAATTTGTGTTAGTATTTTGCAGCTGTGGCTTATTAAACTGATTGTTCGGTAATTTTCACATCTGTCAACACCTGCTTTCTTTGGGATTGGAATTATTATATTCTTCTTGAAGTCTGAGGGTATTTCGCCTGTTTCATAAATCTTGCTCACCAGATGGTAGAGTTTTGTCAGGACTGGCTCTCCCAAGGCCATCAGTAGTTCCAATGGAATGTTGTCTACTCCGGGGGCCTTGTTTCGACTCAGGTCTTTCAGTGCTCTGTCAAACTCTTCACGCAGTATCGTATCTCCCATTTCATCTTCATCTACATCCTCTTCCATTTCCATAAGATTGTCCTCAAGTGCATCGCCCTTGTATAGACCCTCTATATACTCCTTCCACCTTTCTGGTTTCCCTTCCTTACTTAGAACTGGGTTTCCATCTGAGCTCTTGATGTTCATACAAGTGGTTCTCTTATCTCCAAAGGTCTCTTTAATTTTCCTGTACGCAGTATCTATCTTACCCCTAGTGAGATAAGCCTCTACATCCTTACATTTTTCCTCTAGCCATCCCTGCTTAGCCATTTTTCACTTCCTGTCGAACTGATTTTTGAGACGTTTGTATTCCTTTTTGTCTGCTTCATTTACTGCATTTTTATATTTTCTCCTTTCATCAATTAAATTCAATATATCTCCTGTTACCCAAGAATTTCTACTAGCCCTCGTCTTTTTACCTACTTGATCCTCTGCTGCCTTCACTACTTCATCCCTCAAAGCTACCCATTCTTCTTCTACTGTATTTCTTTCCCCCATTCCTGTCAATTGTTCCCTTATGCTCTCCCTGAAACTCTGTACAACCTCTGATTCTTTCAGTTTATCCAGGTCCCATCTCCTTAAATTCCCACCTTTTTGCATTTTCTTCAGTTTTAATCTACAAGTCATAACCAATAGATTGTGGTCAGAGTCCACATCTGCACCTGGAAATGTCTTACAATTTAAAACCTGGTTCCTAAATCTCTGTCTTACCATTATATAATCTATCTGATACCTTTTAGTATCTCCAGGGTTCTTCCATGTATACAACCTTCTATCATGATTCTTAAACCAAGTGTTAACTATGATTAAGTTGTGCTCTGTGCAAAATTCTACCAGGCGGCTTCCTCTTTCATTTCTTAGCCCCAATCCATATTCACCTGCTACGTTTCCTTCTCTCCCTTTTCCTACACTCGAATTCCAGTCACCCATAACTATTAAATTTTCGTCTCCCTTCACTATCTGAATAATTTCTTTTATTTCATCATACATTTCTTCAATTTCTTCATCATCTGCAGAGCTAGTTGGCATATAAACTTTTACTACTGTAGTAGGTGTGGGCTTCGTATCTATCTTGGCCACAATAATGCGTTCACTATGCTGTTTGTAGTAGCTTACCCGCATTCCTATTTTCCTATTCATTATTAAACCTACTCCTGCATTACCCCTATTTGACTTTGTGTTTATAACCCTGTAGTCACCTGACCAGAAGTCTTGTTCCTCCTGCCACCGAACTTCACTAATTCCCACTATATCTAACTTTAACCTATCCATTTCCCTTTTTAAATTTTCTAACCTACCTGCCCGATTAAGGGATCTGACATTCCACGCTCCGATCCATAGAACGCCAGTTTTCTTTCTCCTGATAACGACATCCTCTTGAGTAGTCCCCGCTCGGAGATCCTAATGGGGGACTATTTTACCTCCGGAATATTTTACCCAAGAGGACGCCATCATCATTTAATCATACAGTAAAGCTGCATGCCCTCGGGAAAAATTACGCCATAGTTTCCCCTTGCTTTCAGCCATTTGCAGTACCAGCACAGCAAGGCCGTTTTGGTTATTGTTACAAGGCCAGATCAGTCAATCATCCAGAATGTTGCCCTTGCAACTACTGAAAAGGCTGCTGCCCCTCTTCAGGAACCACACATTTGTCTGGCCCCTCAACAGATACCCCTCCGTTGTGGTTGTACCTACAGTACAGCTATCTGTATCGCTGAGGCACGCAAGCCTCCCCACCAACGGCAAGGTCCATGGTTTATTAACCTAAGTTTAACTTCTGCTTAGGACAACACACACACACACACACACACACACACACACACACACACACACACACACGAGGGAGGACTCAGACCTCCGGCGGGAGTGGCCGCGCAATCCACGAGTTCATGGCGCCCCTTAGACTGTGCGGCCATTCCGCACAGCTGTGAAGGAAAGAGGCAGACCCATGATTTGGGATACAAACACATCACGAAAGAAAAGAGGCTAAGGAATTGCCTTTAAAGGACTATTGTGACATCTGTTGTGCAATGTGAGGGAATACATCACCCAGTTTACATGCGTTTCCAAAATAGGATTTCTTAAGCCGATGTCCCAGTTCCGCTTTTGGTTGGTCAGGTAAACACTTCAAAATCAATTCTGGAAATCTGCTTTTAGAAAGCCGTTTTCCAGTTTTCGTGCCCATGTAAACAGCTAGGAAAGCCTAGTTATTTTTACGTCTTTGCGTATCTACTGAATGGTAGCTGTTAGTCTATAGCCGGCAGCTAGTAGGCGGTGTTGCAACAGTGTACTGTCAGTTGGTTGCTGGCAACTGGCAGGCAGCGTGGCTGCAGTTTAGCCACAACTGACAACTTCAACTACTACTTGGACACTATATCATGGCAGTCAGCCTCGAATGTAAACAATTAGAAAAACAAACAAACAGATTCTCTTATTTCTATATAAGAAGACAAAGCAATTCACAGAACGTAAGACTTTTTTCTCAAATTCTGGTGGAGTTGGTTTACCTTCTACAAGGTGGCACGTGAAAAGTCCTCATTTGTTTATGCTCGCAGCCAGTTGCCACAATATAGTGTCAGAGTAATAGCAAGTAATTGTAATTGAAGTATAGGCAGGCCATATTTTTAACTGAGAGGATGGAATATATTATAAAGAAAAGAAATTAGCTTTAGAATCAATTTTCATAACAAAAATATCGATGCCAACAGAAACAAAATTCCTACAGAGTTATAGTTCAGGTACGTTCACTGAGCATCTACGAAGGAAAATGCTTTCTTCTTTACTATAGATGAGTCTGTAGGAATAATAATGGAATCCTAATGTGATGGTTGAGGGTGCTTCTGCTGATACAATTTTGAAAAGTTGGGTTCAATTCTTTGCAACTGGAGACGGATGTCTGGTTCCGCATCTAGACAGCTTCGGTACTTAGTTTTGTGGTCAGCATACATTGAGAATCCAGACTCACACGTGTATGTTGTGGCAAATGGAAGAAGTACATGTTTTGCCTTTTCAATAAGGTGGTAGTATTTCTTGTTATCCAAACGGATCCAAAAGTGTGAGTAACCGTCAATGTCAAAACTTGATTTCAAGGTAGGGTCTGTGGCAATTTTCGCCAACAACTCATATTCATTTGATGACAGAATGTTCGGCTTTTTGGATACAGTGAATGGGTTGACCACCCATTCGTATTTCTGCAGCTTCTCATCTTCAGCTGTTGGGAAATAATGCTCCAATAATGACATCAAGCTTCAGAGATGTTCCAGGATTTGATGAAACAAATTCTTCCTAAGCACAAATGTTTTGTTTTTCAAAAACTCCTTGAGAAGAGGAAAACACTCGACCTCCCCCTCCTCGACACTCTGTCCAAAAATTGATTTTCCTCTTTCATGCTCGAACTTTGTCGATAGCAGTGACCTTTGTTTCACTTTATCCTTGGAGTGAAATATTCATTTCATTCATTTTGGAGAAAATATCTGACAAATAGGCTAGTATACACTACCAATTTTCGTCATTAATAAGGTCTGCTAATTTGGTGTTATGCTCCAAAAGGAAAGCTACGACTTCCAATCTTAATTTGTATAACCGAGAGAGTGCATTCCCACGTGAGAGCCACCTCACTTCTGTGTGGAGAAGTAGGGAACGATGAAGGCTTCCCGTATCTTCACACAGTATTGTGAAAAGTCTTGACTTCAACGGCCTTGATTTTATGTAGTTGATGTTTTGAATGGATTCGTCTAAAACTTTCTTGAACAAAACAGGCATTTGTTTCATAGCTAAAGTGTATCTGTGGAGAGCACAATGTCTACTGCTGCAATTCTTGGTGTTTTCTTTTATTTTCGTTATTGCTCCGACTGTAGGACCCGTCATAGCTTTTGCACCATCTGTGCACACGTCTATGCAATTAGACCATGAAACTTCGTTAGTCCTTAAAAAAATCATCTAATAGACGGAATATTTCACCACCTGTTGTGTTGGCAGGTAGTGATCTGCACAATAAGAGGTCCTCCTCAAAACATCCAGAATATTCATAACCGACAAAAGCCAATAAAGTCGCTAATTCTGCAACATCAGTGGATTCATCACAATGCGTGTCTTGACAGTATTGTTTGATAATGGCACCGAAGATACAAGCTTTACTTCCTTTTCATCTAGCATGCAAGAAACAATATCATTAACACATGGCTTCTTGAGACTTTCTGCAATGGTATGCGCTTTGCCTGTTTTTGCCACTCGATAACTAACCAAGAAAGAAGCTTTTAATGAATTTTCATTAATTGTTTTTGCACGGGTTTTCATGCAATGCTGAGAAGAAGATAGTTCAGCACTCTTCCTTTTGAAAAAATCAATGTCTTTAGCCTGGAAATCCGGGTGAGTACCTTCAAAATGATGGCACAATTTAACTCGTACCATTGAACTGTTCGGAAGGACTCGTGCACAAATTACACACTGAGCTTTACCCTCCTTTGTCTCCATAAAGCCCATTTCTAAATAGCTTTCATTGTACTTATGCTTCTTGGTTATTCCACTTCCACAGGACATTGCAACCGATGGAGTACTTGCAGCGTTTTCACATAATAAATCCGGCTGTGGAGCTTCTTGTGATTGTTGTTCCTTTGGTTGTCCTCCCTCCTCATTCATTTCAACTGAAAACTTCCCGTTGAGAAGGCGATGGAGAAACTGCACCCTTCTTCAATGATCCTGACTTCAGCCACCGATCCATGATAAAAGTAATAAACTGGTCAAAAATCGACTTATGAAATAGGTAGTGCACTGACAAAGTAAGTTTAACATTTAATGATGCCTGGGGCACATATGTGCCAGCGAGCCTGTTGATTGGCTGACAAAGCTTGTTCCGTGCATGCGTAAAAGGTTTCAGAGCATCTAGCGCCGTGAGCCGTATTGTTGAGAAACAGTCGTCAGAGAAGCCGCATTCTCTGGCACTCACACACACACACACACACACACACAAAAAATGATGAATTTGATTTTCACATTTTTATTCAATAATTTTACTCATTATTTTACACGATTTGGTGAAAGGTGGCCGCGGACCCCCTAGAAAGAGCCGGTGGACCCCTAAGGGGTCCGCGGGCCACACGTTGTGAATCCTTGTTCAATCAGCTTGTCATCACATTTTAGGCATATACTGGGTGAGGGGGGGATCTTACAAGTTTTGAAATAGATAGTGTGTTTTCTTCAAAGAATATTTTTCAAAGAATGTTTTTCAAAGATTAGTGACAATGAATTGGCTAGCAACCATTTATCAATGTCAACAGAAAGTGTAACACTGCAAGGAGACAATGTGTGGCCAGTACTGCAAGTACAGCTAGATGCCAAATACTGATGCCAGATGCCAATACTCAGATGCCAAATACTGATGCCAGATGCCAATACTCAGATGCCAAATACTAGCTATTGTCCTAGCTTTTGCATCTGCTAGTTCCTTTACGAAACAGGAAAGAAGGTAGGGAAGGAACACCCTCACCCTCACCCTCACCCACACAAATGGCTCCAACGTTTGTTTGGCCTCCCTGCACTTCCCAACTTATTCCTCTAACTAACTGTTCTGAAAGCCAGGATAGTTTTTTGTATTTCTACATGTCTGCCGGATTACTGGCCAACCATTCTGGCACCCAATTTTATAATAAGGTACTGTTTTAGTTAGGCCTGTAATATTTAGAGGTTTACAACTAGTAAGTTGGAAGCCTATCAGCTCCTGTTAAAGACTTGTGCATTGGCACGAGAAACTATAAGGTCATAATAGAGGGAAACATTCCACGTAGGAAAAATATATCTAAAACAAAGATGATGTGACTTACCAAATGAAAGTGCTGGCAGGTCGACAGAAACACAAACAAACACAAACATACACACAAAATTCAAGCTTTCGCAACAAACTGTTGCCTCATCAGGAAAGAGGGAAGGAGAGGGAAAGACGAAAGGATGTGGGTTTTAAGGGAGAGGGTAAGGAGTCATTCCAATCCCGGGAGCGGAAAGACTTACCTTAGGGGGAAAAAAGGACGGGTATACACTCGCGCGCACACACACACACACACACACACACACACACACATCCATCCACACATATACAGACATCCCCCTAAGGTAAGACTTTCCGCTCCCGAGATTGGAATGACTCCTTACCCTCTCCCTTAAAACCCACATCCTTTCGTCTTTCCCTCTCCTTCTCTCTTTCCTGATGAGGCAACAGTTTGTTGCGAAAGCTTGAATTTTGTGTGTATGTATGTGTTTGTTTGTGTGTCTGTCGACCTGCCAGCACTTTCATTTGGTAAGAAACTATAAGGTCAGTCACATGAAAATGAGATAAGATGGGAAAAGAGTAAGTGGGCCTTATTGTAGGGTGTGTAAGGACTTCCTAGGGTGCAGATATGAACAGCCCACATGGAAATTATTTTTACTTTGAGTGCCTCAGTTTTAAATTTGACAGTTCTTGTGATAAGCCAAAAATAGCATTATAGAGTAAAAATACTGGCAAAAGAGTCTTCGTAAGCTGTTCTGTTATCAACACTACGCAATACTCTTGCTATATGCCTCTGTAAAATAGCTATGTTTTCACATTAGCTGTATGTCAGTTTTATATTTAATGTGAGCTCATGAATACTGGCTTCATTAATTTGTTTCCGTATTCGTCCGACACCGGACTCTCGATCTCCGTGACACTGGCAAGTGGGTCATTCCACGTCAAATCATCCAGAAATTTTAGGACATGACATCCATCATCACGCAAATCCTGAAGCAGTATGGAAAGACAAGTAGGCAGTGTTTTCTTGAACAGTATCTGCAAGATATATGTGATTATGCCCTGACTCGTGTGAATGAACTGACCAGTGATGAACAAGAACTTTTATTGTGGCAAAGCAACAATCATTCACATTGTGATTTAAGTGTTTCATGTGTGTGTGTTACACACAAAGAAAGGTATCTGCGCACATTCTCTCTACATAAGAAAATTTGCTGCGATCCTTTCAAGTGCCATAAATGATCTGTTTCATCTGGATTGCATGAAATTAGTTTAGAAAGGCAAAAGGATGTTCAAAATGAGAGGCTTTAGCATTATTCCTCGGGAGAAAATGTGCCCAAGTTGTATCAAACTTATTAATGAAAAACAAGCAAGTGACTACTCATCACCAGACTATATAAACGACAGTAATGTGAAGGTGCAGACTCCTGAAAAATCTGTGCTCAATACTAGTTTAACTAGCTTAGGAGTATTTCCTGCAAAGCTGCGTTTTCGGTATGCAGTAACCAATAAAATTTCACATACATATCAAGTTGAGCTGGCTGCTGATGAAAGCACTATCCCTGACAGTGATTTATCAGAACTGGAAGAAAAGGCAAAACATCACGAACTCATGGACAAAATCAAACAGAAAATTAATATGCAAATAACCGTGAAAAAATCCTGTTACTTACTCTTGTGCTGCCAACTTGGTCTTGACAGAAAGTCAGTTCTGAATTTCAGGTTTCTGAATATCTGCTACGACAAGCAAGAGCTCTTTTAATGGAGAAGGATATATTATTGATGGCTGAGCAGAAAAGACAAAGTGAGCACCAGCAAAAATAGCTACAAACAATAGCGTCTTGTTTCAAGTAATTTAACTGAACTGTATTCTCTCTACAAAAAAAATTCCTGAAGACACAATAGGATTCTCAAAATTTGCTTCTCTTCAACCAAAACTGTGTATACTTGCAGGATCATCAGGAACACATACCGTATGTGTGCGCAATTACCATCAAAACATTAAATTTCTTCTAAATTCCATTTCTATTGAAGAGACGTACCAAGATCTAATTATAATAACATCATGTGATATAAATGACCGAGCCTGTACGCTTCGTCTATGCGAAAAATGCTCCACCAGTTCAGTCCACTGCTTCAAACCCACTTAGAAAATGAAACAGGAAACTATGATCCTGATGAGGTTGTTCAGTACAGTGGATGGGTATCAACTGATAGAATGACTAAGTGTTCAAATCACTTTTCTGTCAGAATTCTGACGCACTAATTTAGAAAACTAAAAAACTTACTTTACACACTTTTATTTCTCAATCACAATCTGATTACCTGAAAATGAAGAAGGAAACATGTGATGAAGGATCAGTGTTAACTTTAATGGATTTCAGTGAAAATTTCTATTTTGTTGTTCAAGATGAAGTACAGGGGCACCATTGGAACAATGGTAACTGCACTCTTCACACCATCATATAGATTACATAAAGGACAAACAGTTGCATGCAAAAAAGTATTTGTATTGTTTCTGATGATCTAAAATGTGATGTTGATTTGGTGTACCAGACTCTGAAGACTGTTTAATTTTTTAAAGTGTGAATTTCCAGAAATTCATCTTGCCTATGTTGAATATTTCACTGATACTTGTCCAGCACAATATAAAAATTGTAAGAATATTCTGCTACCATGAACACAAGTTCAACATAAAGTGCAGGTGGTTATTTTTTGCTACCAGCCATGGTAACTCTTCCTGTGATGGTATTGGTGGCACTGTTAAAAGACTTGTCACAAAAACAAGTTTGCAAAGAGTTTATAAAGATCAAATACTTACAGCTTCACAGGGATTTGAATTTTGCAGCAAGAACCTGCAAGACATTTCATTTCTCTGTGTTTCAAAAGATGAAATGGTACAAGTCAGACACTCTCTTTCTCAGCACTTCACAAGTACAAAAACAATTCTTGTACCAATATAACCAACCAAGACTGGAGCAAAAATGCTGAGCTGTGATATGGATTTTACTATCATGCACGATTTCTCAGATGCACTTCCACCACTAATGCCAGAATACACTGTGCAGCCCAACTGCTATGTTGCATGTGCATATGATTCTTCTTGGTATTTGGGAATTGTTGTATAACCCACAGAAAGAACGAACGTCTGTATCTTTCCATATAAGCTCTGATTTCCCTTATTTTATGGTGATGGTCATTTTTCCCTACGTAGGTTGGTGTCAACAAGTTATTTTCACATTCAGGAGAAAGTTGGTGATTTGAATTTCGTGAGAAGATTCTGTCACTACGAAAAACGCCTTTGTTTCAATTATGTACACCCCGAATCCTGTATCATTTCAGTGACACACTCTCCCACATTTTCACGATAACATAAAACATGCTGCCCTTCTTTGAACTTTTTACATGTACTCTTTCAGTCCTGTCTGGTAAGGATCCCACACTGTGCAGCAGTATACTAAAAAGAGGATGGACAGGCATAGTGTAGGCAGTCTCCGTAGTAGGTCTGTCACATTTTGCAAGTGTCCTGCCAATAAAACGCAGTCTTTGGTTAGCCTTCCCCCACAATATTTTCTACTTGTTCCCTCCAATTTAAGTTGTTTGTTATTTTAATTCAGAAGTATTTAGTTGAATTTATGGCCTTTATATTTGACTGATTTATCATGTAACCGAAGTTTAACAAATTCCTTTTAGCAATCATGTGGATGACCTCATACTTTTCGTTATTTAGGGTCAACTGCCAACTTTCGCACCATTCTAATATCTCTTCTAAATCATTTTGCAATTTGTTTTGATCTTCTGCTGCAAACAACCTCGGATGGCTGCCCAAATTGTCTCCCAAATCGTATATATAGATAAGAAAGAGCACAGGGCCTATATAACACTACTTTGGGTAATGCCAGAAATCACTTGTGTTTTACTCGATGACATTCAATCAATTACTATGAACTGTGACCTCTCTGACAGGAAGTAACACATCCAGTCACATAACTGAGACGCTATTCCATAAGCATGCAAATTCACTACAAGCCGCTTTTGTAGTACTGTGTCAAAAGCATTCCGGAAATACAGAATCGATCTAAAATCCCTTGTCAATAACACTTAACACTTCATGCAAATAAATAGCTAGTTGTGTTTCACAAGAATGATGTTTTCTAAACCCACGTTGACTATGTGTCAACAGACTGATTCCTTCGAGGTAATTCTGTGTCTCAGAAAGGCATCAAGTGAATTTTTATCTGCTCACAATATTCGTGCCCCCCCCCCCCCCCCCAAGAACCATGGACTTTGACATCAGTGCGGAGGCTTGCACGCCTCAGCGATACAGATAGCCATACCGTAGGTGCAACCACAATGGAGGGAAGTCTGTTGAGAGGCCAGACAAGCGTGTGGTTCCTGAAGAGGGGCAGCTGCCTTTTCGGTAGTTGCAGGGGCAACAGTCTGGATGATTGACTGATCTGGCCTTGTAACACTAACCAAAACAGCCTTGCTGTACTGGTACTGCGAATGGCTGAAAGCAAGGGGAAACTACAGCCGTAATTTTTCCCGAGGGCATGCAGCTTTACTGTATGGTTAAATGATGATGGTGTTCTCTTGGGTAAAATATTCCGGAGGTAAAATAGTTCCCCATTCGGATCTCCGGGTGGGGACTACTCAGGAGGATGTCATTATCAGGAGAAAGAAAACTGGCATTCTACGGATCGGAGCGTGGAATGTCAGATCCCTTAATCGAGTAGATAGGTTACAAAATTTAAAAACGGAAATGGATAGGTTAAAGTTAGATATAGTAGGAATTAGTGGAGTTCGCTGGCAGGAGGAACAAGACTTTTGGTCAGGCGAATACAGTGTTATAAATACGAAATCAAATACGGGTAATGCAGGAGTAGGTTTAATAAAGAATAAAAAAATAGGAGTGCGGGTAAGCTACTACAAATAGCATAGTGAACGCATTGTTGTGACGAAGATAGATACGAAGCCAATGCCTACCACAGTAGTAGAATTTTATATGCCAACTAGCTCCGCAGGTGATAAACAGATTGATGAAGTGTATGATGGGATAAAAGAAATTATTCAGATAGTGAAGGGAGACGAAAATTTAATAGTTATGGGTGACTGGAATTCGATAGTAGGAGAAGGAAGAGAAGGAAATGTAGTAGGTGAATATGGATTGGGGCTAACAAATGAAAAAGGAAGCCACCTGGTAGAATTTTGCACAGACATCAACTTAATCATAGCTAACACTTGGTTCAAGAATCATAAAAGAAGGTTGTATACATGGAAGAAGCCTGGAGATACTGACAGGTTTCAGATAGATTACATAATGGTAAGAGAGAGATTTAGGACCCAGGTTTTAAATTGTAAGACATTTCCAGGGGCAGATGTGGACTCTGACCACAATCTATTGGTTATGACTTTTAGATTAAAACTGAAGAAAATGCAAAAAGGTGGGAATTTAAGGAGATGGGACCTGGACAAACTGAAAAAACCAGAGGTTGTACAGAGTTTCAGGGAGAGCATAAGGGAACAATTGACAGGAATGGGGGAAAGAAATACAGTAGCAGAAGAATGGGTAGCTTTGAGGGATGAAGTAGTGAAGGCAGCAGAGGATCAATTAGGTAAAAAGACGAGGGCTAGTAGATATCCTTGGGTAACAGAAGAAATATTGAATTTAATAGATGAAAGGAGAAAATATAAAAATGCAGTAAATGAAACAGGCAAAAAGGAATACAAACGTCTCAAAAATGAGATTGACAGGAAGTGCAAAATGGCTAAGCAGGGATGGCTAGAGGACAAATGTAACGATGTAGAGGCTTGTCTCGCTAGGCGTAAGATAGATACTGCCTACAGGAAAATTAAAGAGACCTTTGGAGATAAGAGAACCACTTGTATGAACATCAAGAGCTCAGATGGAAACCCAGTTCTAAGTAAGGAAGGGAAACCAGAAAGGTGGAAGGAGTATATAGAGGGTCTATACAAGGGCGATGTACTTGAGGACAATATTATGGAAATGGAAGAGGTAGAAGAAGATGAAATGGAAGATACGATACTGCCTGAAGAGTTTGACAGAGCACTGAAAGACCTGAGTCGAAACAAGGCCCCGGGAGTAGACAACATTTCATTATAACTACTGACGGCCTTGGGAGAGCCAGTCCTGACAAAACTCTACCATTTGGTAAGCAAGATGTATGAGACAGGCAAAATACCCTCAGACTTCAAGAAGAATATAATAGTTCCAATCCTAAAGAAAGCAGGTGCTGACAGATGTGAAAATTACCGAACAATCAGTTTAATAAGTCATGGATGCAAAATAAGGCGAATTCTTTTCAGACAAATGGAAAAACTGATAGAAGCCGAACTCGGGGAAGATCAGTTTGAATTCCGTAGAAATGTTGGAACACGTGAGGCAATACTGACCCTTCGACTATCTTAGAGAATAGATTAAGGAAAGGCAAACCTATGTTTCTAGCATTTGTAGACTTAGAAAAAGCTTTTGACACTGTTGACTGGAATACTCTCTTTCAAATTCTAAAGGTGGCAGGGGTAAAATACAGGGAGCGAAAGGCTATTTACAATTTGTACAGAAACCAGATGGCAGAGTCGAGGGGCATGAAAAGGAAGCAGTGGTTGGGAAGGGAGTGAGACAGGGTTGTAGCCTATCCCCGATGTTATTCAATCTGTATATTGAGCAAGCAGTAAAGGAAACAAAAGAAAAATTTGGAGTAGGTATTAAAATCCAAGGAGAAGAAATAAAAACTTTGAGGTTTGCCGATGACATTGTAATTCTGTCAGAGACAGCAAAGGATGTAGAAGAGCAGTTGAACGGAATGGACAGTGTCTTGAAAGAAGGGTATAAGATGAACATCAACAAAAGCAAAACGAGGATAATGGAATGTAGTCGAATTAAGTCGGGTGATGCTGAGGGAATTAGATTAGGAAATGAGACACTTAAAGTAGTAAAGGAGTTTTCCTATTTGGGGAGCAAAATAACTGATGGTCAAAGTAGAGAGGATATAAAATGTAGCCTGGCATTGGCAAGGAAAGCGTTTCTGAAGAAGAGAAATTTGTTAACATCGAGTATAGATTTAAGTGTCAGGAAGTCGTATCTGAAAGTATTTGTATGGAGTGTAGCGATGTAAGGAAGTGAAACAGGGACAATAAATAGTTTGGACAAGAAGAGAATAGAAGCTTTCGAAATGTGGTGCTACAGAAGAATGTTGAAGATTAGGTGGGTAGATCACGTAACTAATGAGGAGGTATTGAATAGGATTGGGGAGAAGAGAAGTTTGTGCCACAACTTGACTAGAAGAAGGGATCAGTTGATATGACTTGTCCTGAGGCATCAAGGGATCACAAATTTGGCATTGGAGGGCAGTGTAGAGGGTAAAAATCGTAGAGGGAGACCAAGAGATGAATTCACTAAGCAGATTCAGAAGGATGTAGGTTGCAGTAGGTACTGCGAGATGAAGGAGCTAGCACAGGATAGATTAGCATGGGAGCTGCATCAAACCAGTCTCGGGACTGAAGATCACAACAACAACAACATAAAAAGACTGAGGGCCGTTCTAAAATGTCTCGAACAACAAGGCGGACTGAGACTTAATCCAAGAAAGTGTCTCTCTGGAGCAAAAGAAATCAAAATACTTGGACACCTTGTGTCAAACAAAGGTGTGCGGCCACACTCAGAAAAGGTGTGAGCTATAACGGAACTTCCTATTCCGAAAAGTATTAGAGATGGGAGAAGCTCCCTTGGATTATGTTATTATTACAGTCGTTTTAACAAAGACTTTTGTATCAAAGCCAGGCCACTCCAAGAGTTGTTCACAGCTGACGCTAAATTTATCTGGGGTGGTGCTCAACAAGATTCTTTCGATGTGCTGTGAGAAGCACTGACGACTGACCCTGTACTTGGTCTGTATGATTAGAGAGCACCTACAGAACTACACACAGATGCCGGCGGGTATGGGATCGGTGCTGTTCTGGTGCCAATTTCGGATGGAAAAGAGGAGGTTATAGCCTTCTAGGACAGTTATAAAAGCCGAGAGAAACTACTCAACTACAGAAAGAGAATGTCTTGGTGTGATCTGGGCGATGTGCAAATTTAGACAGTATCTCTATGGAACGCCATGCACAGTTGTTACAGACCATCATTAACTTTGCTGGTTGACACATCTTAAGGATCCAACAGGACAATTCTGCCAGATGGGCACTACGTCTTCAAGAGTATGACATTACCAGAGTGTACAGAGTGGAAGAAAACACTAAGATGCCGACTGTCTCTCAAGAAACCCTGTGCAAGACCATCAAGACCTTGATGAAGATAGTGACTGTCTCGCTGCACTCCAGGATCTCTCTGCTGAGCAGAAGGACGACACCAAGATATCTCAAATTATGCTTTTATTTATTTATTTATTTATTTATTCATTTATTTGTCATTAGCCAACGTAAGTTGAAATAGAAAATTACATACTTAAAGGTTGATCACATTTGATAGTTTACATGTTTAGCTTTACTATATTCATTCACATTCCTTAATACTATACTATACTATACTATACTACATACATTCGAATTCCTTAATACTATACACACACTCATCAACTAACAATTTGTGAATGTGCTTACGGAAGATATCACATGGTAAGTGTCTCACTGGTGGTGGTAGCTTGGTATATAACTTTATCCCTATTTGTTTAAAGCTACTTTGGACCTTACACAGTCTTGTAAAATATACATCTACGTCATTTCTGTATCTAGTTTCATGCAAATGGATGTCTGTTCTGCAAAGTAGTTTTTTTTTTTTTTTTTTTTTTTTTTGTTTGTTTGATTTTAGGGCGCAAAACTGCTATGGTCATTAGCGCCTGGTCCGTGACTTAAGAAACAGTAAAAAACCGAAATTGAAAACCAGCAGCAATGGGAACGAAAGTCATGAAATTGGAGAAACTAAAAGCAGAAAGAATGCTTAAAAATTCACTACAGAAAGGGGTTGGTTGTCCCCAAAAAAAGCTTCAAATGACTGACGTCATTTCACTGGCACTAATAAACTTGAGAACGCTGTCGGCTGAGCGCGTGTCATCTGCTAAAAATGACAATATATCAGGCGATAGCTGTAGACGGGAGCGTAACGCATTAAAATAGGGGCACTCAATTAAAAGGTGTCTTACCGTCCACAGCTGAGAGTGGTGGGGACAGAGTGGGGGAGGATTGCCGCTTAAAAGATGTCGATGGCTAAAAAGACAGTGTCCTACCCGGAGTCTAGTTAAAATTACCTAGTCCCGACGACGCGTTCGGGAGGAAGAGGTCCAAGCACAAGGAAGAGCTTTCACGTCCCGCAATCTATTTTGGGGAAGTGCCGACCAATGCACGTGCCATAAATGAACAACACGACGACATAAAACGCTCCGTAGATCAGCGAAGGGAATCGATTGAATAGCTGGCCGAAGAAGTGAGACTGCAGCCTTGGCTGCAATATCGGCCGCCTCATTTCCACAGATACCTACGTGTCCCGGGAGCCAGAGGAACGCCACCGAGACGCCCCCCAGGTGGAGCAAGCGCAGACAGTCCTGAATCCGGTGGACCAGAGGGTGCACAGGATAAAGAGCTTGGAGACTGAGGAGAGAGCTGAGAGAATCTGAGCAGATAACGTACTCTATCTGCTGATGGCGACGGATGTAGTGGACAGCCTGGAGAACAGCGTAAAGCTCCGCAGTATACACCGAACACTGGTCGGGAAGCCAAAAGTGATTTGGGGTGTCGCCAACAATATAGGCACTCCCTACACCTAACGATGTTTTCGAGCCGTCGGTGTAAATAAATGTGGCGTCCGTCATTTGTGCACATAGAGCAGCAAATGCCTGATGATAAACAAGTGAAGGGGTACCATCCTTGGGAAATCGACGAAGGTCACGGAGCAGGCAAATCCGGGGACGGAGCCAAGGCGGTGCTGTACCCCAAGTTGTCCAGAAAGTTTTAGGAAAGCGGAAGGAAAGAGAATGGAGCAGTTGACGGAAGCGGACTCCCGGTGGTAGTAGGGAGGAGGGGCGGCCTGCATACCCTACATCAAGGGAGGCGTCGAATAAAAGGTCATGGGCTGGATTAGCAGGCATGGAAGACAGATGGCTAGCATAACGACTCAGAAGGACTGCTCGCCGATTGGACAGCGGAGGCTCAGCAGTCTCAGCATAAAGGCTTTCCACAGGGCTGGTGTAAAAAGCTCCAGACACTAAACGTAATCCACGGTGGTGGAAATAGTCGAGACGCCGAAGAATAGACGGCCGAGCAGAGGAGTAGACTATGCTTCCATAGCCCAATTTCGAGCGCACTAAGGCGCGATAGAGGCGGAGAAGGACCACTCGGTCCGCTCCCCAGGAGGTACCATTCAGGACACGGAGGGTGTTACGGGATCGCAGACAGCGAGCCGAAAGGTAGGAAACATGGGAGGACCAGCACAGTTTCCTGTCAAACATAAGACCCAAGAATTTAGCGACGTCCGAAAACGGAAGGTTGACAGGACCTACATGTAAGGAGGGCGGAAGAAACTCCTTATGTCGCCAAAAATTAACACAAACGGTCTTACTGGGAGAAAAACAGAAGCCGGTTTCGATGCTCCAAGAGTGGAGGCGATCGAGAGAGCCTTGAAGACGTCGTTCAAGAAGGCTGGTCCGTTGAGAGCTGTAGTAGATCGCAAAATCGTCCACAAAGAGGGAGCCCGAGACATCAGGAAGGAGACAATCCATAATTGGATTTATGGCAATGGCAAACAGTACAACACTAGGCCGGAGCCCTGGGGTACCCCGTTTTCTTGGGAGAAAGTACGGGAGAGAGTAGTGTTCACCCCCACTCTAAATGTGCGCTCTGCCATAAATTCGCGAAGAAAAAGGGGCAGCCGGCCTCGAAAACCCCTAGAGAACAGTGTGCGGAGGATGCCTGTCCTCCAACAGGTATCGTATGCTCTCTCCAGATCAAAAAATATTGCTACCGTTTGGCGTTTGCGGAGAAAATTGTTCATGATATAAGTGGAGAGAGCAACAAGATGGTCAACTGCAGAACGATGCTTTCGGAATCCGCATTGGGCAGGTGTTAAAAGACTGCGGGATTCCAGCCACCAAGCTAAACGGTAATTCACCATGCGCTCCAAAACCTTACAGACACTACTTGTGAGAGAAATGGGGCGATAGCTAAAGGGGAGATGTTTGTTCTTTCCAGGTTTCGGAACGGGAACGACGATAGCTTCCCGCCATCATCTGGGAAAAGTACTGTCGGTCCAAATTCGATTATAAAGGTGAAGGAGGTAACGACGCAGACTATGGGTTGATAAATGCAGCAACATTTGAATGTGGATACCATCCGGTCCTGGGGCGGAGGAGCGAGAAGAAGAGAGTGCATGTTGGAGTTCCCGCATGGAGAAAACAGTATTGTAGCTTTCGCGATTTTGAGAGGAGAAAGCAAGACGTCGCACTTCCGCTGCACGTTTCTTCGGGAGAAATGCTGGCGGGTAATTTGAAGAGCTTGAAATCTCAGCAAAGTGCTGACCCAACGAGTTGCGATGGGGTCCACTAATGTGTCATGCGCGACAGTGAGCCCAGAGACCGGGGAGAAACTAGGGCCGCCTGAGAACCGTCGAAGCTGACTCCAAACTTCCGAAGAGGGAGTGAAGGTGTTAAATGAGCTAATAAAGAATTTCCAGCTTGCCTTCTTGCTATCGCGGATGACACGACGGCATCACGCTCGGATTTGCTTATAGCGGATACAGTTGGCCAAAGCAGGATGGTGGCGGAAAATGCGGAGAGCACGTCGCCGCTCAAGTATTGCATCACGGCATGCCTCGTTCCACCAAGGAACTGAGGGGCGCTGGCGCAATTCGGAGGTGCGTGGTATTGAATGTTCCGCAGCTGTAAGAATAACGTCGGTAATATGTGTGACCTCATCGTCGATGCTGGGAAAGTGACGGTCATCGAATGTCACTAGAGACGAAAAAAGTGTCCAATCAGCTTGGGCAAACGTCCAGCGTCGCGGGCGCATGTATGGCAGGTGAGGCTGCAGTCTAAGGAAAGTGGTCACTCAAGTGTGTATCATCAAGGGCGAACCATTCGAAGCGTCGAGCTAGCGGAACAGTACCGAGCGCAAGGTCCAAATGAGATAAATTTGTCGAGGAGGCAGACAAAAATGTAGGGACCCCAGTGTTGAGGCAAACTAGATCCGCTTGGTGGATGACGTCTAGCAATAGTGAGCCACGTGGACAAGGATGTGGAGATCCCCAAAGCGGGTGGTGGGCATTGAAGTCCCCAACCAGCAAATAGGGGGGTGGAAGCTGACCAAGAAGATGAAGGAGATCAGCTCGTGCCATTGGTGTGGACGACGGAATGTATACATTATAAAGAGAGAACGTGTATCCGGAAAGGGAAAGACGGACGGCGACAGCTTGGAAGGAAGTGTTTAAGTGGATTGGGTGATAATGGAGAGTTTCATGGAGAAGAATCATGAGTCCTCCATGTGCAGGAGTGCCTTCAACAGAGGGGAGATCATATCGGATGGACTGAAAATGAGGGAGAACAAAGCAGTCATGGGGACGCAGCTTTGTTTCCTGAAGACAGAAGATGACCGGTGAGTAGGATCGCAAGAGGATCGACAATTCATCCCGATTGGCTCGAATACCGCGGATATTCCAGTGGATAATGGACATAGGGTGAACAGAAAATGGAGGAATGTGACCAAGGTCGCTGTCAACTCAACGACTGCTCAGAGCTTGCGACCGACAGCATGGAATGGCATGCAGCCGAAGGCAGAAGATCCTGATCCATAGGTTGGTCAGGAGCAGCTCCTGCCACCAGCGATCGGCTGGTTGATCGGCCGCCAGCAGTGCGTCTCGGCGACACAGAAGACGGCCGAGGGCGATTCCCGCCAGGTGGTGCTGTAGATGGGACACGCCTTGGCGGAGAAGGAAAGGAACTGGGTTTCTTTGTAGCCTTCTTGGAAGTATGATGTTTAGATGAAGGAGGAACCGATGGTTGGGAAGTTGCGGTACGTAAAAACTCTTCACGAGTATGCTCTTTTTTCGAAGTCTTGGTGTCTGACTTTTGGGCTCGAGAGTTAGCAGAACCCGACGAAGGGTGAGCCAGAGAGTGGGCAGGCGAAAGTGGTGAGGTTGAACGGGCGATCTTTGCGCTGGCCGATCTGACGACCGTGGTACTAAAGGTGAGGTCGCAAGTCTGTGTGGCCGCCTCCTTTGTTGGCCGAGGAGAAGCAAGGACAGTGCTGTATTTTCCTGTCTGAGGCACGGTGGGCTGTCGACTAGCGAATAATTTTCGAGCAGGAAAGGTCAACACCTTTTCCTTCACTCTGATTTCCTGGATGAGCTTTTCGTCCTTAAAAACGGGGCAATCTCGAGAGGAAGGAGTGTGGTCACCCATACAGTTGATGCAGCGAGGGGATGGAGGTGGACAAGCACCCTCATGGGCATCCTTGCCACACGTAACGCATTTGGCCGGATTGGAATAGGACTGGCTGGTGTGATTGAACCGCTGACACCGATAGCAACGCGTAGGGTTTGGGACGTAAGGGCGAACGGAAATTATCTTATAGCCTGCTTTGATTTTCGATGGGAGTTTAACTTTTTCAAATGTCAAGAAGACAGTGCAGGTTGGAATGAGGTTCGTGTCAACCCTTTTCATAACCCTATGAACAGCCGTTACGCCCTGGTCAGACAGGTAGTGCTGAATTTCTTCGTCAGACAATCCATCGAGGGAGCGTGTATAAATGACTCCACGCGAGGAATTTAAAGTACGGTGCGGTTCAACCCAGACAGGGAAGGTGTGGAGCAGTGAAGTATGCAGCAATTTTGTTTCTAACAACAAGTTCCCATTCCGTAATCTGGAACAAGACTTTACAGGACCTGCAATTGCGTCGCCACCTTTCTGAATAATGAAATGGTTGACCGTGGAGAAGTCGTGACCTTCGTCAGACCGAGAAACAACAAGGAACTGTGGCAAAGATGGAAGAACTGACTGTGGCTTTCGCAACAAAGTGTTGCCTCATCAGGAAAGAGGGAAGGAGAGGGAAAGACGAAAGGAAATGGGTTTTAAGGGAGAGGGTAAGGAGTCATTCCAATCCCGGGAGCGGAAAGACTTACCTTAGAGGGAAAAAAAGGACAGATATACACTCGCACACACACACATATCCATCCACACATATGCAGACACAAGCAGACATATTTGAAGACAAAGAGTTTGGGCAGAGATGTCAGTCGAGGCAGAAGTGCAGAGGCAAAGATGATGTTGAAGGACAGGTGAGGTATGAGTGGCGGCAACTTGAAATTAGCGGAGATTGAGGCCTGGATAACGGGAAGAGAGGATCTATTGAAGAGAAAGTTCCCATCTCCGGAGTTCGGATAGGTTGGTGTTAGTGGGAAGTATCCAGATAACCCGGACGGTGTAACACTGTGCCAAGATGTACTGGCCGTGCACCAAGGCATGTTTAGCCACAGGGTGATCCTCATTACCAACAAACACTGTCTGCCTGTGTCCATTCATGCGAATGGACAGTTTGTTACTGGTCATTCCCACATAGAATGCGTCACTGTGTAGGCAGGTCAGTTGGTAGATCATGTGGGTGCTCTCACATGTGGCTCTGCCTTTGATCGTGTACACCTTCCGGGTTACAGGACTGAAGTAGGCGGTGGTGGGAGGGTGCATGGGACAGGTTTTACACCGGGGGCGGTTACAAGGATAGGAGCCAGGGGGTAGGGAAGGTGGTTTGGGGATTTCATATGGATGAACTAACAGGTTACGAAGGTTAGGTGGACGGCGGAAAGACACTCTTGGTGGAGTGGGGAGGATTTCATGAAGGATGGATCTCATTTCAGGGCAGGATTTGAGGAAGTCGTATCCCTGCTGGAGAGCCACATTCAGAGTCTGGTCCAGTCCCGGAAAGTATCCTGTCACAAGTGGGGCACTTTTGTGGTTCTTCTGTGGGGGATTCTGGGTTCGAGGGGATTAGGAAGTGGCTCTGGTTATTTGCTTCTGTACCAGGTCGGGAGGGTAGTTGCGAGATGCGAAAGCTGTTGTCAGGTTGTTGGTGTAATGGTTCAGGGATTCCGGACTGGAGCAGATTCGTTTGCCACGAAGACCTAGGCTGTAGGGAAGGGACCGTTTGATGTGGAATGGGTGGCAGCTGTCATAATGGAGGTACTGTTGCTTGTTGGCGGGTTTGATGTGGACGGACGTGTGAAGCTGGCCATTGGACAGATGGAGGTAAACGTCAAGGAAAGTGGCATGGGATTTGGAGTAGGACCAGGTGAATCTGATGGAACCAAAGGAGTTGAGGTTGGAGAGGAAATTCTGAAGTTCTTCTTCACTGTGGGTCCAGATCATGAAGATGTCATCAATAAATCTGTACCAAACTTTGGGTTGGCAGGCCTGGGTAACCAAGAAGGCTTCCTCTAAGCGATCCATGAATAGGTTGGCGTACGAGGGGGCCATTCTGGTACCCATGGCTGTTCCCTTTAATTGTTGGTATGTCTGGCCTTCAAAAGTGAAGAAGATGTGGGTCAGGATGAAGCTGGCTAAGGTGATGAGGAAAGAGGTTTTAGGTAGGGTGGCAGGTGATCGGCGTGAAAGGAAGTGCTCCATCGCAGCGAGGCCCTGGACGTGTGGAATATTTGTGTATAAGGAAGTGGCATCAATGGTTACAAGGATGGTTTCCGGGGGTAACAGATTGGGTAAGGATTCCAGGCGTTCGAGAAAGTGGTTGGTGTCTTTGATGAAGGATGGGAGACTGCATGTAATGGGTTGAAGGTGTTGATCTACGTAGGCAGAGATACGTTCTGTGAGGGCTTGGTAACCAGCTACAATGGGGCGGCCGGGATGATTGGGTTTGTGGATTTTAGGTAGAAGGTACAGGTGCGGGGTGTCGGTGGGGTCAGGAGGTTGATGGAGTCAGGTAAAAGGTTTTGAAGGGGGCCTAAGGTTCTGAGGATTTCTTGAAGCTCCGCCTGGACATCGGGAATGGGGTTACCTTTGCAAACTTTGTATGTGGTGTTGTCTGAAAGCTAACGCAGTCCCTCAGCCACATACTCCCGACGATCAAGTACCACGGTCGTGGAACCCTTGTCCGCCGGAAGAATGACGATGGGTCGGTCAGCCTTCAGATCACGGATAGCCTGGGCTTCAGCAGTGGTGATGTTGGGAGTAGGATTAAGGTTTTTTAAGAAGGATTGAGATGCAAGGCTGGAAGTCAGAAATTCCTGGAAGGTTTGGAGAGGGTGATTTTGAGGAAGAGGAGGTGGGTCCCGCTGTGACGCAGGACGGAACTGTTCCAGGCAGGGTTCAATTTGGATGGTGTCTTGGGGAGTTGGATCATTAGGAGTAGGATTAGGATCATTTTTCTTCGTGGCAAAGTGATATTTCCAGCAGAGAGTACGGGTGTAGGACAGTAAATCTTTGACGAGGGCTGTTTGGTTGAATCTGGGAGTGGGGCTGAAGGTGAGGCCTTTGGATAGGACAGAGGTTTCGGATTGGGAGAGAGGTTTGGAGGAAAGGTTAACTACTGAATTAGGGTGTTGTGGTTCCAGGTTGTGTTGATTGGTATTTTGAGGTTTTGGAGGAAGTGGAGCTGGAAGTGGGAGATTGAGTAAATGGGAGAGACTGGGTTCGTGTGCAATGAGAGGAGGTTGAGGTTTGCTGGAAAGGTTGTGAAGGGTGAGCGAGTTGCCTTTCCGGAGGTGGGAAACCAGGAGATTGGATAGTTTTTTGAGGTGGAGGGTGGCATGCTGTTCTAATTTACGGTTGGCCTGTAGGAGGATGCTCTGAACAGCCGGTGTGGACGTGGGAGAGGAAAGATTAAGGACTTTTATTAAGGATAGGAGTTGACGGGTGTGTTCTCATTGGCTGAGTTGATGTGTAGGTGAAGGATTAGGAGGGTGAGGGCAATGGATTGTTCAGTTTGGAACTGGTATAGGGACTGATGGAAAGAAGGGTTGCAGCCAGAGATGGGAACTTTAAGTGTGAGGCCTTTGGGGGTAATGTCAAATGTCAGACAGGCCTGAGAAAATAGAATATGGGAGTGTAATCTGGCTAGGGCGAAGGCATGTTTGCGGAGGGAATGTAAATAAAACTTAATGGGGTCGTTGTGGGGGTGTTGTGAGGGTGACATGGTATTAGAAGGTGGAAAGTGTAACATGAGGCTGAAATGAAAATGAAAATAAAAATATATGGGGAGAGATAAAGGTGAACTGGAAAGCAACTGGAGACCTGGTATGAAAAAAGGCGAAAAAGTGTTGGTTAAGTTGATCCTGTGGTGAACTTGGGAGATCTACCAACTGACCTGCCTACACTGTGACGCATTCTATGTGGGAATGACCAGTAACAAACTGTCCATTCGCATGAATGGACACAGGCAGACAGTGTTTGTTGGTAATGAGGATCACCCTGTGGCTAAACATGCCTTTGTGCACGGCCAGCACATCTTGGCACAGTGTTACATCGTCCGGGTTATCTGGATACTTCCCACTAACACCAACCTATCCGAACTCCGGAGATGGGAACTTGCTCTTCAATATATCCTCTCTTCCCGTTATCCACCAGGCCTCAATCTCCGCTAATTTCAAGTTGCCACCACTCATACCTCACCTGTCATTCAACATCATCTTTGCCTCTGCACTTTTGCCTCGACTGACATCTCTGCCCAAACTCTTTGTCTTCAAATATGTCTGCTTGTGTCTGTATGTGTGTGGATGGATGTGTGTGTGTGTGTGTGCGCGAGTGTATACCCGTCCTTTTTTCCCCCTAGGGTAAGTCTTTCCGCTCCCAGGATTGGAATGACTCCTTACCCTCTCCCTTAAAACCCATTTCCTTTCGTCTTTCCCTCTCCTTCCCTCTTTCCTGATGAGGCAACAGTTTGTTGCGAAAGCTTGAATTTTGTGTGTATGTTTGTGTTTGTTTGTTTGTGTGTCTGTTGACCTGCCAGCACTTTCATTTGGTAAGTCACATCATCTTTGTTTTTAGATATAAGTTATTGTCAGGTATGTTATGGAAAAAGCTTCCAGAAGTTGCATCATTTGGTGCAGAGGTAGGAGCAGCTTCATACTTAGTGCTGTTTACAATGAATTCATTCAATTTATCTAGCAATAGTGGAATTGCTCGTCTGTTTTTATGTTTTCCTGCTATTGTGTTGATTACCCTCCGAACTGCTTTGCATTCGTTGCTGGAATTTTCTATGAAACCGTCATTGGCTCTTTGCTCTCTGTATTTCTGTCCTGTACCTCTTCCTGGCTTCTTTGTACCTCTGTTTCCATTATAGATTACCAGTTTTAGACATTTTATTTAGGGCAATAAGACTTTTTCTCTGGTCATGCAGGTTAGGAGTGAACCAGTTGTTCCACTTTTTCTTGTTTGATATCCATGCAGCTTTGAACTAAGCTCATTAGTATGTTAATAAATATGTTAAAAGGATTGTCACTGCTATCACAGCATCCCCATCGACACGCAAGTCGCCGAAGTGGCGTCCAATCTAAAGACTTGCACCAGGCGGGCGGTCTACCCGATGGGAGGCCCTTGTCACATGCCATTATTATTATTATTATTGCTATCATCGTTATATACTCTATCCCACTCAAGATCTGATAATTTTTGTCTTAGCTGTGTGATGTTGGACGGATATAACAGTCTGATCCTCTTAATGTGTTTAGGTTGCTGAAAAGGGTATGTTTCATGGTTGACCATCAGCCATAGGCCATGGTGATCAGATAATACTGGATCTATCACTCCATACTGATATTCATATTTTGTTAAATTGGAAATTACATCATCCAGGCATGCCACCAATCATGTTGGCTGGTCATTCACACAGTACAAGTTGTTGGATCTTAGCAGGTTTTGAAAATGTGACAGTGTTTTTTGTAGAATATCAATATCAATGTCACCAATGTATACTATCTTGTGGTGCTTTATTTTACCAACAGGTACTTCTTTAGAGTCTCCATTTGATCAATAAAATGATTGGTATCAGAGTTTGGGGTGCGATAAAGAGAGATGAGCACTCACTTTTGTTTTGGAAGTAGCACTACAACAATTTCAAAAAGTTGGTCTTTGCAAAACTGATCATCTTTCTGTGCTACATATTCAATGTTAGAGTTTTTGTTTACAAAAACTGCAACTCCTCCATGTCTGCTTTTGTTTCTACAGTATGAACTTGCTAACTCAAATCCTTCAGGGATATACAGAGCAATCTCATGAGGTGTGAGCCAGTGCTCATTTACACAAAAAATGTGGCATAGCTTTGAAATTAGGAAAACATCTATTCCATCTATTTTGTTTCTGATTGACTGTACATTTAGATGCAAAATTAAAATTCTGTTGTCAGCAAGGATAGGCAAAGAATTTTATACTTCTGTATTCACAGTTTTTGTGGCACTGACTGGGGTATAATAGTTCATAAAAAATCTTCACTACAGCTAGTCACTTTCCTGCATCTGGTAGATGAGCAAGTGGCAGCATTATCCTTCCTCTTGGGTGTTGATGTGGCTGTATCTGCAGTTCTGGCTGGTACACTTCTGTTGCAGTCTGGTGAGCTGGCCGCTGCTGTTGGTTCAGTAGTGGGTTCATGCCACACTAGTTCTCTGATGGTCTTTTGGGACTTACATTTAATAGCTACATTTATCATCTTTCCTAATGTATACTTTCCTTCATTGTTCAAGTGAAGTCCACCATATATGGTGAAGCATGTTCTGTCAGGTGAGCTGACATCTATTAGTCTGACATTACTGAATGTGTTGCAAGTGCTTTTAAGTTTAACATTTATTCTACTAATTTCTTTGTTTATTGGTGAGCTTTCAGGCAGGTCATATCTGAGGCTAAAGTTCATGAGTACAATGTTTGTATTTGTTAAGAATAATATAAGTCTCATGAGCTGTTTAATCATGTTCATGGCACTGTTTTTGTAGACGTCATTTGCTCCAACACAAATCACTACATTGTCTTTTCTGGTATAGTTATTTTTTGCAATATTTTCGTCGCTTGCTTTAAATCGGTCAGAGGATGTGAAAGGACAATTTAATGTATTACTTTGATCAGTTTGGAAAGAGGTGGCTACCAGTGATTCCTAAATACATGCACTTAAGAAATTCTACAGGAATTCCATGACACACCTGAGGCCGGACATTCAGTTTTTATTAAGGCATACGATAGAATCTGCAAGACATTTTTCTGACCAGGTTTATTTAGGAGTGTCTGTCACTACGTGTTGCACTGTCGAGAGCGCCAGAGGAGAAAGTCAGTTCCTCGGAAACCACCTGGCCGACTCATACCAATTCCGCCAGCCGAAACGCCTTTCCAGCATGTTGGGATTGACCTCCTCAGACGATTTCCAATGTCTGCTAGTGGCAATACATGGAGTATTGTTTGCAGTGATTACCTGAATGCTATGGTGTTACAAAAAGCCGTGAAAACAGTCAAAGCATCTGAGGTAGCCAAATTCATCGTGGAAGACATTTTATTAAAACACGGTGCCCCAAGGTCATTAATTACGGGTTGAGGGAAATATTTTTAATCGAATCTTGTGACAGAGATAAACCTTCAGTGCGACATTACTCATCACATGATGACTGCCTACCATTCAGAAACTAACGAGCTTACTGAATGCCTTAATAAGACCTTGGACGACATGCTATCAATGTTCGTCAATGTTGAGAAGATTAACTAGGATGAGGTGCTACCTTTCGTGACATTTGCCTACAACACCGCCAAACAAGACACCACAGGATTTATGCCTGTTTTCCTGATGCATGGGCTTGAGGTGACTACGGCGATGGACACTGTGTTTCCATTACATCCTGATGATGTGGACGACGACTAAATCAGCCAGGTGTTAACCAGAGATGAGAAAGTTTGGCAGTTAGCTCGACTTCGCACACTGCAGGCTCAAGAAAACGATCGCCGAGGGTATGACGCGAGCCACCGTCCTGTTGTCTACCAGCCTGGAGACCTTGTCTGGATCTTCAATTCTGTTCGGAAGGCTGATCTCTCTGAGAAGCTCCTCAGGCACTACTGTGGACCCTATAAGGTTGTAAGACAGTTGTCTGATGTTACTTATGAAGTTGAAGATTTTGAACCCAACACAAGAAGACAAAAGATCAGAGATACGGTCCATGTCCTTCGAATGAAGCCCTAAAAGGATCCTGCATCCCAGGGTAAATTCGGAGCTCCAGAGACAGGCAACAAGCAAAAATGTGACGAAGAGCGTAGTGGCAAAAGAAGTTCTAAGATCATCGCCAGGGTGAGCGTAAGTCATTGGGAGTAGAAGTATGCAGGACCGATGACTTGTTCCCGGACTAGGAAGACGTAACATTGAGACGCTGTTCTCTTAAGGAGGGAGCACTGTTGCAGGAGAAGCTGAGTAGCACAATCAGCGTGGTATAGTGGTTACAATAACAGACTGTTGCATGGAGGGTTGAGAGTTCAAAACTTGCCTCAACTGTAAAACTTGAATTTCTATATGTGGTTTGAGTACGTTCCAGAAGTATCCACAAACGTCAAGAATGATTGTACTCTAATATTCTGTAGCTGTATAGCTCTTCTAGCTGGAGGCATTTCACTCTGCGCTCTTGTATGTGCAAGTGCTGAATAAACCTTTGTTAAGTGAAGTTAGTGTTCGTCATTCATCTAATTAGACCTTCTTCTACAAGACAATATAGCTAAACAAATTAAAAGAATTGTAAAAGGAAAGTGAACGACACCAACTGAATGAACATGTACAGGTTATCAACATGCCAAAGGGTGCAGCTAATCTCTTTTTCTCCTTTTTAAATTTAGCCAAAACCTTAGAGAGTGAAATATCACTTGTAAAAACTGTATCGAAACAATGTGAAACACAGAGCAGGTACAAATGGTAGCCAAACTTTTAAATATCACATCAAGACTACGTAATAGTTTTTCTTTTCTCCACCCAGCTACACCTCTGCAGCAATGGTACACATTTAAGTTCCTACAGCACAGCGCTCACCACTGTAACATGTTACCAGAAGAGCAGCCCAACAGTAAAGTGGACATGTACTGCTCCTTTCTGTTTCGCGTCTTCTAGAGGTGTGTTACAGTGCTGTGTGTTGTGGGAATGGAGACTGCAGACATGTACCTGTGGAAATTTCAGTGTGTACCAGAACTGGAGACATGTACTTGCAATTGTTTTGTACTGATAATTAAAACTTTGGTCAGTACTTGCATAGTGCGACAATAGTAATTAGTGACTTTTGATGTTTAGTTCAAAGCCCGTCATATGGCAGGACGTCTGGCAGATACGGTGCAAACTGCCGGCCCCTCTGTCATCCAGCAGTAGCGTGCCTGGCCCGTACGGTACTGCAGGCACCTGCTCGGAACGTGCTCGTGGCGACACTACCATCCGCTGCCTCCGTATGGAAGTGACAAACTACTTTAACCACATTTCAACTACACAACTGCCAGTATGTGAACATTTTGGCTGTCAAATCTTTGACAAGAATTTATTCTACTAGCTGTGTGACATCTGATACTTACAATTTCCTCCTCAAGGAATGTCTCATGGGGGCTATGAACGTGACCCGGTAGGGTGCTGGCCTGAAAACATAAGATAATTCTTATCAGTTAAAAATGATGTAAAAAAGGTTTGTGAAGTTATCTACTGAGATAAGCGACAAATAATTAAAACTTGTGACACACCAAGGAGTCGAAAATTTACTTCGTGCTTTTCGAGAGCAGCCACCTCGACTGTTACATTATAAATTTCCACCGTCACCAGTTCTGCTGTTTTTCCTTCTGAATTCGTTTGTTTGTCCGTGCCACCTAGGAGCAAAACTTTACAGGACTTTTTTTTTTTTTTTTTTTTTTTTTTTTTTTTTTTTTTTTTTTTTTTTTTTTTTTTTTAGACTGCAAAACTGCTATGGTCATTAGCGCCCGGTCCGTGACTTAGGAAACGGTAAAAAACCGAAAATGGAAACCAGCAGCAATGGGAACGAAAGTCATAAAATTGGAGAAACTAAAAGCAGAAGGAAGGCTTAAAAATCCACTACAGAAAGGGGTTGGTTGTCCCCAAAAACAGCTTCAAATGACTGACGTCATGTCACTGGCACTAATAAACTCGAGAACGCGATCGGCTGAGCGCGTGTCATCTGCTAAAATCGACGATATATCAGGCGATACCTGTAGACGGGAGCGTAACGCATTAAAATAGGGGCACTCAATTAAAAGGTGTCTTACCGTCCACAGCTGAGAGCAGTGGGTACAGAGTGGGGGAGGATTGCCGCTTAAAAGATGTCGATGGCTAAAAAGACAGTGCCCTATCCGGAGTCTAGTTAAAATTACCTCCTCCAGAAGACGCGTTCGGGAGGAAGAGGTCCAAGCACAAGGAAGAGCTTTCACGTCCCGCAATTTATTATGGGGAAGTGTCCACCAATGCGCGTGCCATAAATGAACAACACGACGACATAAAACGCTCCGTAGATCGGCGAAGGGAATCGATTGAATAGCTGTGAATAGCTGGCCGAAGAAGAGAGACTGCAGCCTTGGCTGCAATATCGGCCGCCTCATTTCCACAGATATCAACAAGTCCCGGGAGCCAGAGGAACGCCACCGAGATGCCCCCAGGTGGAGCAAGCGCAGACAGTCCTGAATCCAGTGGACCAGAGGGTGCACAGGGTAAAGAGCTTGGAGACTGAGGAGAGAGCTGAGAGAATCTGAGAAGATTACGTACTGTATCCGCTGATGGCGGCGGATGTAGTGGACAGCCTGGAGAACAGCATAAAGCTCCGCAGTATAAACCGAACACTGGTCGGGAAGCCGAAAGTGATTTGGGGTGTCGCCAACAATATAGGCACTCCCTACACCTAACGATGTTTTCGAGCCGTCGGTGTAAATAAATGTGGCGTCCGTCATTTGTGCACATAGAGCAGCACATGCCCGACGATAAACAAGTGAAGGGGTACCATCCTTGGGAAATTGACAAAGGTCACGGAGCAGGCAGATCCGGGGACGGAGCCAAGGCGGTGCTGTACCCCAAGTTGTCCAGAAAGTTTTAGGAAAGCGGAAGGAAAGAGAATGGAGCAGTTGACGGAAGTGGACTCCCGGTGGTAGTAGGGAGGAGGGGTGGCCTGCATACCCTACATCAAAGGAGGCGTTGAAAAAAATGTCATGGGCTGGATTAGCAGGCATGAAAGACAGATGGCTAGCATAACGACTCGGAAGGACTGCTCGCCGATTAGACAGCGGAGGCTCAGCAGTCTCAGCATAAAGGCTTTCCACAGGGCTGGTGTAAAAAGCTCCAGACACTAAACGTAATCCACGGTGGTGGAAATAGTCGAGACGCCGAAGAATAGACGGCCGAGCAGAGGAGTAGACTATGCTTCCATAGTCCAATTTCGAGCGCACTAAGGCGTGATAGAGGCGGAGAAGGACCACTCGGTCCGCTCCCCAGGAGGTACCATTCAGGACACGGAGGGTGTTGAGGGATCGCAGACAGCGAGCCGAAAGATAGGAAACGTGGGAACACCAGCACAATTTTCTGTCAAACATAAGACCCAAGAATTTAGCGACGTCTGAAAACGTAAGGTTGACAGGACCTAGATGTAAGGAGGGTGGAAGAAACTCCTTACGTCGCCAAAAATTAACACAAACGGTCTTACTGGGAGAAAAACAGAAGCCGGTTTCAATGCTCCAAGAGTGGAGGCGATCGAGAGAGCCTTGAAGACGTCGTTCAAGAAGGCTGGTCCGTTGAGAGCTGTAGTAGATCGCAAAATTGTCCACAAAGAGGGAGCCCAAGACATCAGGAAGGAGACAATCCATAATTGGATTTATGGCAATAGCAAACAGTACCACACTCAGCACGGAGCCCTGGGGTACCCCGGCCTCGAAAACCCCAAGAGAACAGTGTGCGGAGGATGCCTGTCCTCCAACAGGTATCGTATGCTCTCTCCAGATCAAAAAATATTGCTACCGTTTGGCGTTTGCGGAGAAAATTGTTCATGATATAAGTGGAGAGAGCAACAAGATGGTCAACTGCAGAATGATGCTTTCGGAATCCCCATTGGGCAGGTGTCAAAAGACTGCGGGATTCCAGCCACCAAGCTAAACGGTAATTCACCATGCGCTCCAAAACCTTACAGACACTACTCGTGAGAGAAATGGGGCGATAGCTAAAGGGGAGATGTTTGTCCTTTCCAGGTTTCGGAACGGGAACGATGATAGCTTCCCGCCATCATCTGGGAAAAGTACTGTCGGTCCAAATTCGATTATAAAAGCGAAGGAGGTAACGCAGACTATGGGGTGATAAATGCAGCAACATTTGGACGTGGATACCATCCGGTCCTGGGGCGGAGGAGTGAGAAGAAGAGAGTGCATGTTGAACATCCCGCATGGAGAAAACAGTATTGTAGCTTTTGCGATGTTGAGAGGAGAAAGCAAGATGTCGCACTTCCGCTGCACGTTTCTTCGGGAGAAATGCTGGCGGGTAATTTGAAGAGCTCGAAATCTCAGCGAAGTGCTGACCCAATGAGTTAGAAATTGCGATGGGGTCCACTAACGTATCACGCGCGACAGTGAGCCCAGAGACCGGGGAGAAACTAGGCGCGCCTGAGAACCGTCGAAGCCGACTCCAAACTTCCGAGGAGGGAGTGAAGCTGTTAAATGAGCTAGTGAAGAAGTCCCAGCTTGCCTTCTTGCTATTGCGGATGACGCGACGGCATCGCGCACGGAACTGCTTATAGCGGATACAGTTGGCCAAAGTAGGATGGTGGCGGAAAATGTGAAGAGCACGTCGCCGCTCATGTATTGCATCACGGCATGCCTCGTTCCACCAAGGAACTGGGGACCGCCGGGACAATTCGGAGGTGCGTGGTATTGAACATTCCGCAGCTGTAAGAATAACGTCGGTAATATGTGTGACCTCATCGTCGACGCTGGGAAAGTGACGGTCATCGAATGTCGCTAGAGACGAAAAAAGTGTCCAATCGGCTTGGGCAAACTTCCAGCGTCGCGGGCGCATATATGGTAGTTGAGGCTGCAGTCTAAGGATACATGGAAAGTGGTCACTCAAGTGTGTATCATCAAGGGCGAACCATTCGAAGCACCGAGCCAGCGGAACAGTACCGACCGCAACGTCTAAATGAGATAAATTTGTTGTGGAGGCAAACAAAAATGTGGGGACCCCAGTGTTGAGGCAAATTAGATCCGCTTGGTGGAAGACGTCTAGCAATAGTGAGCCACGTGGACAAGGATGTGGAGATCCCCAAAGCGGGTGGTGGGCATTGAAGTCCCCAACCAGCAAATAGGGGGGTGGAAGCTGACCAAGAAGATGAAGGAGATCAGCTCGTGCCATTGGTGTGGACGATAGATTGTATACAGTACAAAGAGAAAAGGTATATCCAGAAAGGGAAAGACGGACGGCGACAGCTTGGAAGGAACTGTTTAAGGGGATTGGGTGATAATGGAGAGTATCATGGAGCAGAATCATGAGTCCTCCATGGGCTGGAGTGCCTTCAACAGAGGGGAGGTCATATCGGACGGACTGAAAATGAGGGAGAACAAAGCGGTCATGTGGACGCAGCTTTGTTTCCTGAAGACAGAAGATGACCGGCGAGTAGGATCGTAAGAGGATCGACAATTCATCCCGATTGGCGCGAATGCCGCGGATATTCCAGTGGATAATGGACATAGGGTGAACAGAAAATGGAGGAACGTGACCAAGGGTGCTGTCAACTCAACGACTGCTCAGAGCTTGCGACCGGCAGCATGGAATGGCATTCAGTCGAAGGCAGAAGATCCTGATCCATAGGTTGTTCAGGAGCAGCTCCTGCCACCAGCAATCGGCCAGTTGATCGGCCGCCAGCAGTGCACCTCGGCGACACAGAAGACGGCCGAGGGCGATTTCCGCCAGGTGGTGCTGTAGATGGGACACGCCTTGGGGGAGAAGGAAAGGAACTGGGTTTCTTTGTAGCCTTCTTGGAATTATGATGTTTAGATGAAGGAGGAACCAATGGTTGTGAAGTTGGGGTACGTAAAAAATCTTCACGAATATGCTCTTTTTTCGAAGTCTTGGTGTCTGACTTTTGGGCACGAGATTTAGCAGAACCTGATGAAGGGTGAGCCAGAGAGTGGGCAGGCGAAAGTGGTGAGGTTGAACGGGCAATCTTTGCGCTGGCCGATCTGACGACCGTGGTACTAAAGGTGAGGTCGCAAGTCTGCGTGGCCACCTCCTTTGTTGGCCAAGGAGAAGCAAGGACAGTGCTGTATTTTCCTGTCTGAGGCACGGTGGGCTGTCGACTGGCGAATAATTTTCGAGCAGCAAAGGTCGACACCTTTTCCTTCACTCTGATTTCCTGGATGAGCTTTTTGTCCTTAAAAACGGGGCAATCACGAGTGGAAGCAGCGTGGTCACCCATACAGTTGATGCAGCGAGGGGATGGAGGTGGACAAGCACCCTCATGGGCATCCTTGCCACACGTAACGCATTTGGCCGGATTGGAACAGGACTGGCTGGTGTGATTGAACCGCTGACACCGATAGCAACACATACGGTTTGGGACATAAGGGCGAACGGAAATTATCTCATAGCCTGCTTTGATTTTGGATGGGAGTCGAACTTTGTCAAATGTCACGAAGACAGTGCGGGTTGGAATGATTTTCGTGTCAACCCTTTTCATAACTCTATGAACAGCCGTTACGCCCTGGTCAGACAGGTAGTGCTGAATTTCTTCGTCAGACAATCCATCGAGGGACCGTGTATAAACGACTCCACGCGAGGAATTTAAAGTGCGGTGCGGTTCAACCCGGACAGGGAAGGTGTGGAGCAGTGAAGAACGCAGCAATTTTTGTGCCTGGAGGGCACTGACTGTTTCTAACAAGGTGCCATTGCGTAATCTGGTACAAGACTTTACAGCACCTGCAATTGCGTCGACACCTTTCTGAATAATGAAAGGGTTGACCGTGGAGAAGTCGTGACCTGCGTCAGACCGAGAAACAACAAGGAACTGTGGCAAGGATGGAAGAACTGACTGTGGCTGAGACTCAGTGAACTTACGTTTGTGAGCAGACATAGTGGAAGATGAGGAAACCATTGCGGAAGAATCCCCCATGATTACCGCCGTCTCCGATGGTGCGCTCCTCCCTTGTGGGGGCCCTCTCTGAGGGCACTCCCGTCTTAGGTGATTGTCCACACCTCAGGTCACACGTCCTGACAAACGGACGGAGGGACCAATCGGCACTTTCGGAAGGTATCAGCTTGGGTAATCACCCCTCCCTGGGCCTGGCCGTTACCAGGGGGTATGTACATGTCCTACCTGTCTACCCGGGGCGGGGAATTACGCGTTACCCCGTCACCGGCTACGCACAAAAATGCGTGGGTCGGTCTTCAGACACACACAGGGAGGAAGAAAGAGAAAGGGAAAGGAAAGAAGAGAGGTCTCAAACGCCGCAGCGGAGAAAAGGGTAAAAAGAAGAGGTAAGGAAAAGAGAAGGACAAAGGAAGGACGAAGACATACAAGCAAGGAAGGCGAAGAATGCGGTACATTTACGAGCGTCCGTCTCCGGACGTAGGCACAAACCATACTCCCAGAGGGGTAGAAAGGGAAGGAAAGAGCCAGAGGGGAGAGGGGGGGGGGCGAAGATGGGGGATGGGGAAGGATGCGGAAAGGGAAGGTATGCAGCCCGGAAAGGAAGGAAGGCCACATTAGCTCGGCGTCCCGTGCTCGCTACACACGTATCCACAAAAGAGTTGTGGACCCCCTGGTGGGACATTACAGGATGTGGAACGAGTTTAGAAATACATGAAGAGAAGCAGTGGAAATTTTAGAAACTAAAGGTGAGCTGCTGTCCTCCGGCGACTCTGTTCTCCCGGTGGAAATACTTGTATTCGGCACTCGAGCCAGGCCCAGAAGTGTGCTCGGACAGCTCGAAAGTCAAGCTGGGTGCTCGTGATTGGCACAGAATCTGAGCTTGTGTCTCTGATGTTATTTGATCTGTACACTGACCCAGCAGTTATGATATTTAACTAACATCACTGTAAATGTTTCTGAAATTTACACATTTTTGTTAACCCAAATGACCTGCAGTCTCATCTAGTTTGGAGGAATGAGGATCTACTGTACTACTGGTATTACGCATTAGTCAGTCCTATTCATCCAAATTGCATTAGGTACATTCAAATCTTGTTCCACATCACTTTTAATGGTATTACTATCAACTGACTGCTATATGTGAAACTGAAATTATCATCATCCATTCAGTATCTGTGGTGCAAAAATTACTGTAAGAGATGATCCGAAGGCCCTAATCTGGTCAGGTAAACCAAGTAAACAAAATATCACAAATAATAGCAGAATGGAGGTTAGTCTCAAGGTTGCCAGAAGTTTCCGAAAGCAAAATTCACTAATTTCCAGATGCAGTTTTACCGTCCACCCTGACATCTGAATGATGAATTAACAGATATGTTGACAAAAAGAGGTAAGGAACATGTTAACTCTAATTCAGAATGAACAGGAAGTCACTGTCTTCTTTATGGGATTTACAATCTGAAGGGTGATGTAGCACAATGACCACATTCAGTCAGAAATGTGCAAAGTAGGAAGTAGATTACAGCAGAGTGAGCCGCAAGCGAGCACAGACCTCAGGCCAGGTGATGTGCAAGTGTTTATTATATACACCGCAATGCACAAATTGCCCGAGTGAGCACAGCCCATTAGCGTGTAAATACCTAGCCACTTTACCTCTGAAATTAACTCGAGTTAGTATTGCAGCAGTACCACCTGGGGACCATAGCTTTTTGGTCTTCAGTTCATTAGCTCGCACGTAACCGGACCTCGTCCATCTAGCTATCTGGCTTATTCAACTTCTTCACATTGCTTTCATTTGAAAGCCTGATCATATCGATCTCGATCATTACAATAGTCCACAATTGTTCTATTGTTAACTTTGATCTTGAAGGTACCGTCACCTGATTTCAGGCCATCATATAGCTGACAAGTAGTTACCGATGACTTCATTTCTCGGGTAACTGTCATATACTCTTTATTAATGGAAAACCTTCCTCTACAAAGATTCAACTGTGGCTCCGAATGAGAACCTTTTGAAGAAGCTATATAAATGCTGACAGATGGTATCACCATCCAGCAAGTCTCTCCAAAAGTGATTGATTCTCTCATTTTTCTTGTCGCTTGCACAGAAATTCAAAAATTCTTGGCAGTCACTTTCATCTTTCTCGGATCAAACAGTACAGAATGGTGTAAGTAAACTTCTTTGGCAGGAATAAGACTAGTTCCATCATCAAGTTTTATATCACATACCGATTTTGCAGCACATAAGTCATCAAGATTAAGTACTTTTAGACACTGTATCAGCAAGTATAGAAGACAAAGCACTGTACAGGAAAGGAGCCATAAGAGCCGCACATCGGAAGTATCTCAAAAAGGGTCTGACATACCTGAGGGCCTGACCCACCCCGAAGCAAAACCAAAAAAAGGTTTTTAACTGGCAGCTGTAAGTACCTATTTTAATCTAATGCTCCATTACTTTGTCTGTGTAAGTGTTTAGAAAGAGAATGGCTTTACACCCCAATCGACGACATCCTCGTTTGCCAGCCTGCGCACGGAGCAAAACTTTTTAAGAAATGGCAGATTTTCAAGTTTATTAAATCTCTTACAGTGACCATTCAGACATAACGACATATGTTCAGACATAATGACCTTTCTAAACTCTGAGAAGCTAATCTGCAGAAACCAGCACGGTTTTAGGAAACAGCAGTCATGTGAGACACAGCTGGCCCTCTTTGTGCACGATATAGAACAAGCTCTAGATACTGGCTCCCAGGTTGATGCCACATTCCTCGACTTTAGAAATGTGTTAGACTCAGTTCCGCACTGTCGCTTGCTCCAAGAAGTGCACGCTTACAGTCTATCCTATGGCATATGGAGTTGGATAGAAAGTTTTCTAACAGACAGTGAGTAGTATGTCGTCCTTCAACAGAATCAAGCGTATCATCAGGTGTGCCCCAGGGCAGTGATTTACATGAACGGTAACATTGGACTGTTTGCCGATAATGCTGTAGTCTACAGGAAAGAAGTATTACATGAAAGTTGTGAACAAATCAATGAGGATTTGCAGAAAATAAATGTGTGGTGTAATGACTGGCAGTGTAACCTAATGCGTATAACAAGACAAAAATCCCCATTAACGTACAAAATAAATGCCCAGTCTTTGGAAGCGGTGACATCCGTCAAGTATCTGGGTGTGACTATACTAAATGATCTCAAATGGAATGATCAGATTACACAAATAACGGGCAAGGCGATATCTAGGTTGCAGTTTATTGGTAGAATCCTGAAGCGATGCAGTCCTTCAGCAAAGGAAATTGTTCATAATACTTTAGTTCGTCCAGTATTAGAGTATTGTTCGTCTGCATGGGACCCTTACCAGTTGGGTCTGATTCAAGAGATTGATAAGGTCCAAAAAAGAGCAGCAAGATTCATGACTGGTACATTTAGCCATCACGAGAGTGTTACAAATCTCATTGAAAGTTTGAAGTGGGACACATTTGCAGGTAGATGATGTGCTAATCAGAAGGGGCTGCTCACTAAAAATCGGATCTTTGCTGAGGATGTACAGCATATATTATTACCACCAAATTTCAAACCACGCAATCACCACCATTCAAAAATAAGGGAAATTAGAGCTTGTACTGAGGCATTCAGACAATCATTTTTCCCTCGCGTGATCTGCCAGTGGAACAGAAGGGGGGGGGGGGGGGGGGGGAGGGGGGATATGCCTTTTGCGCAAATTGTGTCCTCTGCCACACATCGCTTGGTGGCTAGTGGAGTATATATGTAGATAACCAGCTCTTCTTGCATTTACCTTCTTCAACACATTACAAATCTACCTCAGAAAAGGGACAATGCCCCAGTTAGTCTTTAACGTTGCATTCTTGTATGGAGACCACAAGATCTCATATCAATAAAATCTGATGCACTGTCCCATGAATACTCTTCAGATGAAGATGCAAGTCCTTCAAGAATGCCTAGTTGACGTCTGGACAAACCATTGACATTTTTCTTAAAACTGTTCAAAATATGAGCAGCAGTGGTATGGCCCAAAAATGCAATGAAAAGTAGTGCATTTCAACCTATTTGTTTATTCTGTAACAATAGCTGAGAGCAAATTCCATTTGCTGCAACTGAGCCACCTTCTTGTGGGTCTCATCAAATGAGATTACAAGAATAATTTCCCCTTCGAGACCTGTGAGAACATTTTTTTAAAGTATGGATCTAACCTATAAACAATATAACATGTGTTGGTGCACTGGAGTTGCACTGACTAGTTAAATTATCGTTAAGGAACACGACCTGAAACAAAGCAGTCTGCTTGCCTGTTGAGGAAAAGAACACACATTTTTCAACGGCCAGGAGTGTCCATAATATTTCCACCCTCATAACATCTTCCAGGACCAGGTACTTTGTGATACAACTGTTAGCCAATGCAACATTAGTGGCAGTGGTGGAGGTGGTACAGGGCTGCAGATTGGAGGTGCAGGGTGGAAGATGAAAACCCAATGGTAAACTGCGAGATCCCCAATTCACCAGTCGCTGCCATCTTACTGAGAGTGAAGGGATCGTCTTTGTCATGTGCAGTTATCCCACCAGATGACAGGGAGCATGATCCAGAAGTACCAGCAGCCTGAAGACAATCGAACATCCTAATAAGACAATACCATCATCTGTGTGATACTATCGATCAAAGAACAGTGGTTGCCAATAGGTGGTATGCACGTGACCAAGGAGAGATTAATGAAATGGATCCCTTTGTCGAATGAAACCGACCTCATCCTCTAAAAAGGAAGTGAGAAGAACAAAAACACTGGGATATGGGGGCAACAGGGGGTACCTCACCACTCCGCCCTCGCTGCAAAACCAGTGACAAATTTCCATAATGAGTGCCAAAACTTGACATTCGAAAAGGAAAAGGTAGGTTACATCAAACTGCTCAAGAGTAGGATGAGAGTGCGAAAGTACGGTGCTCACTATGCAGTGCCACCTCATTGGCAAGGATTTCCAGCTCACCCAACATTCCTGTCCTCCTCTCTTACTTCTTAAAGCACACGGCATCATCAAAATGGCAGGTAAAAACAACACAATTGTCCAGAAAATAAAATCCCATTAGGGTCAGTGAGGGTATACAAAGCACTAGATAAGAATAAAAACCCACTCTCAAATGGTTTAAGAAACTCTTAAGACTGCGAGAGGCCGAGCAAATACAGGGTAATGTGAGGTGACAACCTCACTCAAAACACATCGCCAAAAGATCATCTAGGTGACACGTTACACAGCCAGCCTCTAACAGTTTACGCATCACTTAACAATCACAGCACTCCATTTCCCAAAGTTTGGCAAAAAATATAAATTTTGCTGTCTTTTTGACTGCTACAACTGCCTCAGAGTGCTGAAGAGAGCCATCTTCCCCATGCTGGTGAGAGTGACAGACCTGCTGTACAGTGTGCAATACACCTGGAACTCTGTCATCTCATTGACCTCGATACCATCAAACCTCCAATCATTTGGCACTGGATTTCACTTTGTCCACTTTCAATGCAATCTACAACCTCAACACCGCAAGATTTGCCAAAAGACAGGATGGAAAGTTTTCTGTTGATAAAACCCCCACAGCAAGCAAAAGCAGGTGCACCTCGGAAGGCGAATCGGAACACGAGTGAGTGAATAAATGCTGATCATTTTGAATGGGCGTTGCAAAAAGCCTCACAAGGGGCAAGGGCTCAAGGGCTCTGCTTCAAGTTTTGGCCTATCTCCAAATTAGCTGGCCACACGCGAGCGGATTTTCCTGATGGGTCATGAGTTTCCAATGGATTCTCGGATACCTGCAGTCTCTGCCTGTGTGTTTGTGGAGCCCCAACACTCGTACTGTACCGGCAGTTCTCGGGACTGGCCATCTGGCATGACAGCTGGGTGCAAAACGTGTGAACACTGCAGCAGGCCACTGTCAGTCAGGAAGCCCACCAAACCGACCTCTGCTCAGCACACCAGTTTCCAGCTATCTCACATCAGAGTGCTCACATCGGCTACTGTGCAAGTTTTCTCACACTATTTTAAAGAAACAATTTGGTTAAAAAACTGGTTCTTCATTAGTTATACCTTTACACGTCCAGCTTCATGATGAAGTGCCTATAATTTCGTTAATCATCATAGTGCCTGTCATATTTCACACATGCACGAAATTTGGATTTGTTACGGTGAAAAATAGGGATCGCTATAAATTTGTGTCTGTGCATTTTAGACCTTATATTACTGCATATGAAATTTAGCTAATGTACTGAATTTTTATTTGAACTTGGGAGGATATCAATATCTAACTCCAGTCTTGAGAAAACGAATTGTATATAATAGTTCACTTCTGCTCGTGTGCGTGAGAATGAAATATTTACAACCAGGGTGGCTATTCAAACCTGAAACAAATTTCCCTTGAGATTTCTAGGGACTGGACACAAGGAGCAAGACAGCATCATAACAAGTCCCTAATAAATTAACACTGAGCGTGTGTTTCGGTGAGGAGCGTGGCAAAGCAGGGTAGGGAACTCGGGGAAGGGGGTGGTGGGTGGGGTAACATGGCCAATTATTACAAGTTGTCATCTTGCATTGAAAGCATAGCTTGCCGTGGACGCGGGAGAAGAGCAGACGTCAGTTCTTACACCGACACAGCTGACACTGGCTTCTGGGCCGAGGGACCCGTGTACTTTCCTAACGCTGTCTGCAATACCTTACACATGCCCTCCACAAATCTGAGGAAGTACAATAAATTATTAATCGATCTGTTGCATATTTAGCAAACCAAATTCTACGAACAACACAACCACACTTTTAAAATTTCAAAACAAAAACATAAATACTTTCAAAGATATATATTTTTATCTGAGACACTGCTGGAAATGAAAAACTGACTTAGGGATTGTAATATGTACCTACTGAAACTAAAACCAAGAGGATAGATTCATATAATCAAATTTTCTGGAATTTTTTTTTTAGTTTCATTGGCACAGATAACTGACATTAGGAAAATTACGAGGGCAATCCCAAAAGTAAGGTCTCCTATTTTTTTATAAGTACAGAACTCTGTATGGCAGTTGGTCACGCTGTTATGAAGAGTGCTTCACGTGCTGTCGCGCTGAGGCACTCAGTCTTGGCGTGGCAGCCGTTGGGAATGGAGCTCCCGTTGGATGTTACTGACAAGTGCGAATTGCATGCAGTTATTCGGTTTTTGAACGCGAAGGGCGCTGCGCCATTTGAAATCCATCGCCAATTGACGGAAGTGTATGGTGAGTCATGTATGGATGTCAAAAATGTTCGTAAGTGGTGTAGAGCTTTTTCAGCTGGTTGGACCAAAATTCACGATGAAGAAGGGAGCGGGAGACCGTCAATTTCGGAAGAGACAGTGTTGAAGGTTGAGCAAAGTATGCTTAACGATCTGCGGATCACCCTGGGTGATCTCTGCACTGCGAGTCCCGAGGTTTACCGAAGCACCGCTCACAGAATTTTAACGCAAACACTAAACTACTGGAAGGTGTGCGCAAGATGGGTGCCACACATGCTGAGGACCACATGCGGCAACGAGTTGATGCTTCCCGCGCATTTCTTCACCGCCTTGTAGCCCAACAGGACAACTTTCTGGACTAAATTGTCATGGGTGACAAAACCTGGGCATACCACTTTACACCTGAGACCAAGCAACAATCACGCCAGTGGCGGCATCCTTCTTCGCAACACAGCGGGAAGCTGGTATGACATGGGGATACAAAAACTGCCACAGTGTCTACAAAAGTGCATCGACAGAAATGGTGATTATGTCAAAAAATAGCTAAATGTTCAAGCTGTAAACTGATGTAAACCATTGTAGAAATAAACAGGTCTATGTAATTATAAAAAATTAGGAGACCTTACTTTTGGGATTACGCTCGTACTATTTCACTCTGTTTTGGTTGTGTGAGAGTGTTTGAGGAACAGAGAGAGTGAATGCAGGACATATGTAAAGTGAGGATACGATATTATATGAAAACTACGTAAATGTATGTGTGAGAAGTTGTAGTGCAATAGGGGAATTTATGATGAATGTCCGTGTGAGCTCGATTTTGTAAAAGGTAGCCACAAGGGGCATTGAGAGTTAAATTTATTAGTAATTTATTTTGTCGAAAGGAATTGTACTTTGTTTTCATCACATTTTATTTAGTTTCGGAACTATGAGAGTTCTAGTCTAAATTACTTGTGGTAATCTGATTGGCTGACATTAGAAATATCTCTAGTATAGAAGTGCTCAATATGATCTGACTGGCTGCTTAACACACTAGACAATAGGAATCCAGCATTTCCCACGCGATTGAGTAGGGCTTTGTGCCTCAGCGCTACGAGTCAATATAATAGCTCGGTAGTGCACGAAGAGAATTCACATGTTCAATCGGTTCTCGTGTTGTTGACGAAATGCGACTACAGTGCTGAGTATTTTGGAAAGTTTCAGCTTTGTGAGTGGTTAATTTCACATACCAAAACTTTGTGTCATACATAAACTCTGCGTGCCGTGTTTCATGCAGATTACAAGACGACATGGCGAGCATATCTTTATAAGAAGTCTACTGAACAACTGAATGTATTACTCACAAGTAGTTGTGGGTCAGTGACTTTGGGATGTTCAAAATATTGGATCGGACTAAATATGTTCCGGATCCTTTCGGGTGTGAACTTTTAAGTGACAGTCAGCAACATCGCGTAATTGATGGCGGGATATTAAATACGAACTACACAGACATTTTCTGTGTTTTAAAGATAATAAACCAACTTAAAGGAAGTTTCAGATATTTTTTTAAACAAGTCGTGCAAGAATCCCGAATGCTCGATAGTTTAACGAACTTTCAGCTACTGCCCACAGCTGGTGGTAGGTACTTGGTCAAATTTTTGTCAACACTGCTTTTGTCAGCTAAACTGGTACTAGCATCATAGAGTGAAGGGGCAGATAATGATGCTATAGAAGCTGGACTTACACCCAGTACAGATACTGTGAACAGTATTAGTGGAGAGTCAGGGTACAGCAGGGAGAGAAGTCGGTGGACTACAGGAATGACGATGGAAGCATCTCAGGGGAGTGAGCTGTAGCAGATGGGCAGTAAGAGCAGTTAGCAGCCGTGGACGGTGCTGTGCGATCCCAGAAACTGCACCGCAGCTGGCAGCCTCTGGCAGACGCACTCGCAGTAACATCTCACTGTGCTGACAATGTGGAGGGAAAGCGAAGCAGTGTTTTGCTTCTTTTTTTTTTTTTGGTGTGTGTGCGTGATGTGTGTGTGGAAAGAAAATTGTCAACATGGAGAAAAGCGATAAGCCTGTAATAAGTGAAAGGAAGGAGATTGTAGATTTTGATGATCCAGTATTTGCAGATGATTGTATGAGAGGAAATTTTAGGTTTGATGTGTGTCAAATTAATGACAAGAGGTTAGCCACATTAAGTATCTGATACTTATGGCTAATTAATGAGCTGCTGTTAAGTTGGCATCAGGTCTTGTAAAGGAAACAAAAAGGGTAGGATGAGAAAAATATAAGTACTCCTATTCAGGACATAAGTAGGGAACAGACATCTAGTTCAAATGTTAAATTAGAACCATTTACTGTTACTGAAGTGAAAACGGAGCAAGCATTGGAGGCTGGTGAGCAGAACGTTAGCATAGCAACCATGCTCCAAAACATTATGAAACAGGTGGGCGGTATTAGCAGCAGTACAGTAGAGTCCCATTAATCCGAACTAATTGGGACCGAACCTTGTTCGGATTACCGATTTGTTCGGATTAGCCAGAATTACAGCAACACAATTCTAGAATGAAGTATACCAAGCAGATAAGCAGATACACCATGGTAACAAATGGGAACAAGTGTGGGAACAATGGCTCACTCTCACTTCCTGCCCTTGTTGTTGTGCATGGTTGAGACATTTGTACTGTCTGAGGTTAGTGCACTGCCAGTTGGCTCATAAAGCGCTTGGTTATGTTAGTTATCGATTGTTGGCACGGTAACAGTTGTATTGTATTTGTTCAGGTGTAAGTGGAAGCATACAACGTTCACTCTCAAAGAAAAACTGAATGCTTTGAAGCGGATAGGCAATGGTGAGAATGTATCTAAACTGGCAATGGAACTGGGTGTTGGTAAAGCTACCACTTGTGATTGGAAGAATAACAGAGTGAAGCTTGAACAGTCCTGTGCAATGTCTTCGGGAAAAACACTCAAAATTTGGCAGACTTTGAAACAGTCACAGTACGATAAAATTGATGAAGTTCATTTCCTTTGGTTTATGCAGGAAAGAGAAAGGGGAACTCCTATGAGTGGAGCACTGGTTCAGGACAAGGCTGTTTACTTGAAGAAGTTAATGAATGGTGATGAGTCTTTTAGTGCGATTATGGGTTGGTTGAACAAATTCAAAAAACATTATGGAATTCGTCAGCTAACAATTACTGGAGAGAAGCTTTCTTCAGACCATGATGCAACAAAGGAATACTTGGGTGAGTTTGAAAAAATGATAAGAGAGGGAAAGTATTCTACCCAACAAATATATATCGCTGACGAGACTGGCCTTAATTTTAGGGCATTGCCAACAAAAAGCCTAGCATCAAAAGCAGAAGATCATGCTCCTGGTTTTAAAATGTCCGAAGATCATGTGACCTTATTAGCATGCAGCAACACTGCTGGTAATGACAAGCTGCCTGTAACACTGGTCAGCAAATCTGCTAGGCCTACAGCTTTTAAAAACTGCAACATGGAGTCCCTGCTCGTATATTATTGCAACCAGAAAAAAACACAGATGGATGGTAAGCTGTTCAAAGAATGGTTTCACGGCCAGTTTGTTCAATCTGTTTGATGGTTTTCTAAAGGAAAATCATTTATCTCTCCACGCAATCCTTTTTATTGATAATGCGCCATCTGATGCCAGCACTGAAGAAATATGTGACACAGAAACTATGGCAAAGTTTTTGCCGCCAAATGTTACACCACTTCTACAGCTGATGGACCAGGGTGTACAGCAGACATTAAAACTGATTTACAGAAAACAATTTTTAAGAATGCAGATCCAAGATGATAGCATTCCTTTAGTGGACAAAATACAAAAGACCAATGTGAAGGATGTTGTTTATTGCACCACTGAGGCATGGCAGAATATTTCAAAAAATACTCCGAGAAAATTGTGGAGAAAACTGCGGAAATCTCTTTAATTTCAGGACAACCTAGTTGAAAATGGAGAGGAAAATCTACTACAAATGATACAGACAATCCCTGGATGTGAAGAAGCTAGTGAAGGAGAGACAGATGGGTGGACGGCAGCGGATGGGGCATGTGTGGAGAACCTTACTGACGCTGATTTAATTGCTGCTGTGACTCGAGACCAGGAAGAAGTGGACTGCTGTGACCGAAGTGCCAATGAGCCAGAAAGCGACGAAGGATAGCTGGTGCCACACAGTGACGCAGCAGAAGCCCCTGACCTCGCGCTACGTTATTTGGAGCAACATCCCACTGCTAATTTGAAGTCTATGAGATGATGGCGCAACTATGGATCATATAACAGAATGTCTTCATTATGCCAAAAAACAATGGCCGAGTTTTTGTCATCTAAAAAGTAGGGATAAAATTTCCGCTGCATTTTAGTATGTTCGACAGTTTTTCTTTCATTCTTATGCATTGTTTAAACCTAATGTTTTCTTACGAATTTTTCTAATACATGTTTACTGTACTGTGTAAATTAAAATAATGTGTGTACAGCAGCTTACTGCACTGTTATCCATACTTAGATTAATATTTTTCATTATCGGATTAACCAAATGTTTGGATTACTGGGGTTCAGATTAGCGGGACTCTGCTGTATTACGAACAGAGTAGATCTGAAATAAATGGACTAGGTAATGAAATTAATAGTAAAATAAGTGGACCAGGTAATGAAATTAATAGTAAAATAAGTGGACCAGGTAATGAAATAAATAGTAAGAATACAAAAATAAATGAACTTGGGTCTGATGTGGATAGTAAAATAAGTGGATTAGTTTCTGAAATTAATCAAGGGTTTATACAGCAGTCAAAACAGTTGGATAATAAACTGAAAAAATTTAAAGAGGACATTCAAGAGGAATTGGATTACAGATCTTCAGGCTTAAATGAGTTTGTAACTTAACACAAACATAAGAGGACAAATTTGCCAAGTGAAAAACAAGACTGTAAGAATAGTATTGTAACAGTAAAAGGTGAACTAACTACCCATAGAAAGCAAGTTGCTGAAGGCAGTAAACAGCTTGGTGAACAGATAAGTGCTGACTTGAATACAGTACAGGCCCAAGTAGATCATGTAGAAAAACTGTGTACTGAGAATCATAAAATTTTGGCTGAAAAAATTAAGGAGGAAAGTGACAAATGTAAACTGTTTGGAGGGCAAGTGTGTGCAATAATAACTGATTTAGAAACTAACTTGTCAGAACTTATTAGAGCATTAAGTGGTAACCTACAAGAGCATGACACTAGATTAACAAATGCAGAACAGAGAATTACTAACAGTAGTGGTCATGTAATAACACGATGTGTTGCAGAATCATCTGAAATTGCCTATGTTAACCACAGATAGTGTCTGAGATCCCAATCAGAGTGTGCATCCCAAAGAGTTCTGGAGCGATTTTGAGGATGTGTTGCCTAGGTCGTGGAATGACAAACTGAAAATAGGCTTTGTGATATCTAATCGAGTATGACTGCACGGAAAGTTTTAAATAGGCTTTCTTTGAGGAATAATGGGGAAAAAGAAAACAGATGGAAGTATTAAATAGCTTTTGGACAGGTGAAAAGTTTACCATAAAGAAAGACACTATTATGAAGTTTGTGCAGAAACAGGTAACTACTTTGTCTTACATGACTTCCAACTTAGAAACAGGGAAAATTATAATGGATTAGAATCCAAGTTGCCTCTGTACTGGTGAAATTCTGCACCCAGAGAGGACATTAACAAGTTCAATGGTTACTCAGAATGGGTAGAGAACCTTTTGAGAGAAGAGGGAAATAATAAGAGATTATAGAGATTCTACTAAGCAAAATGTAGAGCAAGTAAACAGAATAGTTGCAGAGAGAGGAATGTCCGGAGGATGAGGGAGTTTTACTGGAAATAGAAATTACGACAGGAACAGGAATGACAGTTATCAAAATCAGCAATCAGCTTAGAGAGCAGAACAGCATTTCAGACAGACGAATGAACGGAACACTATGGCTAATGGCAGAGTAGGCGATGAGGAAAACTAAAAGCAGTCCGCAAGGTTACTAGCATTTGCACATTGCCAAAAGAGAGGTTAAATCCACAGTAGTTGTACAGGTACTATAAACATAACAGAGGAAAGGGAGGAAGTGAGAATATTTACTTTTCAGGGAAATGTAGAATTTTGTGAAAGATCAGATGAAAATCACGAATCTAGGTACCAGTTTGGCAACAGGAGTTATCTGATAAGATTCTGGAGCAGGATCTTAGTCCAACTGAGCACTGCAATACTAAAGAGCATCCTACAGGGAATGTGGAAGAAAGCACTGTACATCAGGAAAGTGTAGCAGGGGAGGAAAGTAAACTGGCAGATGAAGTTACAGGCAGAACAGATGAGATTCAATTAAATAGTGATGAAGTAGTTTCAGATCTTGAAGAAGGTGAAGTACAGTGGAAGAAAGCTCATCAGATAGTGACGCAGCTACAGAAGTATATGAAGCTGGGGTTATTTTGAAAATTCTGACAATGTATATGGAAGTGCTGCGGAATCTGAAAGCATTAGAGAAGGTGGATTTTTGGAGAAATGTTTTGACTTGTCACTGATAGACAGGTTAATTAAAACTGCCACAATTAAAGAGGAAGAAAACCCCATAAATGGGTTTTCTTTTTTGGGGGGGAATTATGGTTTTAGGACGCAAAGCTACTACAGTCAAAAGCGCCCATTCGGTGGCTTTGTAAAGAGCAAAACATTGAAATTTAAATCACCAGCAATGGGAGCTAAACCCAAGGAGGAGGAAACTAAAAACGGAAGTAAATCTTAGAACATTGCTAGTGAAGGAGATATGCTTTCCCCAAAGAGAGCTTCAAATGACCAATGTCATCTCACTGACACTGATACACTTAAGGACACGATTTGCTGAACGCGTGTCATCTGCTAAAAGGAAGATTTATCAGGCGACAGCTGTAAATGGGGGCGTAGCGGATTAAAATAGGGGCGCTGAAGTAAAAGATGTCTCACCATTCATGACAGAGCAGTGAGGACAAAGTGGGGGAGGATCACCGCTTAAAAGATGTCGATGGCCAAGAAGACAGTGCCCAATCCTGAGTCTAGTTAAAATTACTTCCTCCCAACAACGAGGCTGGGGGGAGGAGGAGGAGGAGGAGGAGGAGGAGGAGGAGGAGGAGGAGGGACAGGGAAGAGGTTTTATTTCTCGTAATTTATTATCGGGAAGTGCAGACCAATGTGTGTGCCATACAAGGGCAACACAACGACATAAAACACTCTGTACATCCGGAAAGGGAACAATATGAACAGTGGGCTGAGGAAGGGAGACAGCAGCCTTTTGCACTATATCGGCTGCCTCGTTTTCACGTAAACCAACATGCCCTGTGATCCAGAGGAATGCCACAGAGATGCCCCCCAAGTAGAGCATGTGGAGGCAGTCCTGAATCCAATGGACCAGAGGGTGGACGGGATAAAGAGCTTGGAGGTTGAGAAGAGGGCTGAGTAAATTCAAGCATATAATATACTGTATCCGCTTATGCGACGGATGTATTGGACAGCCTGGAGAACAGTGTAAAGCTCCACAGTAAAAACTGAAAACTGGTAGGGAAGCCGAAATCTAATAGGGATGCCATCAATAATATAGGCACTCACAACACCAAAGGGGGTCTTGGAGCCATCAGCGTAATTAAATGTGGCATCCTCCATTTGTGGGCATAGAGCAGCAAATGCCCGACGATAAACTTCAGGGGTGATATTATCATTGGGAAGCTGACAAAAGACATGGGGAAGGCAGGTCTGGGATAAAGCCAAGACGGTGCCATACCCCCATTTGTCAAGAAACTTTCAGGAAAGTGGAAGGAAAGGGAATGTAGCAGTTGACGGAAGCAGACTCCTGGTGGTAGTAGAGAGGAAAGGCGGCCTGCATATCCTAAATCGGAGGCGTCTAAAAAAAGGGCATGCGTTGGATGAGCAGGCATGGAAGACAGATGACTAGCGTAATGACTCAGGACACCTTGCCGATTGGACAGTGGAGGTTCAGCAGTTTCAGCACAAAAGGCTGGGGCTGATGTAAAAAAATCCAGATGCTAAATGCAATCCATGAAGGTGGACAGAGTCTATACGCCGAAAAATAGACGGCTGTGCAGAGGAGTAAACTATGCTTCCATAGTTCAATTTCGAGCACACTAAAGCACGGTATAGGTGGAAGAGGACCACTCCATCTGCTCTCCAGGAGGTACCACTCAGGAAACTGAGGGTACTGAGGGATCGCAGACAGCGAGTAAAAAGATATGAAACATGGGAAGACCAGTTTAAGTCCCAAGAATTTGGCAACATCCATGAACGGAAGGTCAACAGGGCCTAGATTTAAGGAAGGTGGATAAAAGTCTGTATGAGGCCAAAAATTTACACAGACAGTCTTACTGAGAGAAAATCGGGAGCTGGGTTCGATGCTCCATCAGTGGAGGCAATCAAGACGTCATTGAAGACATCGTTCAAGAAAGCTGGTCTGTTGAGAGCTGCAGTAGATTCTAAAATCGTCGACAAAGAGGGAGCCTGATGCTTGGATTCATGCCGATGGCAAACATGACAATACTCAGCATGGAGTCCCGGGGCATCCTGTTTTCTTTGGAGAGAGTACAAGGGATGGTTGGTTGGTTTGGGGTATAAAGTCACTAAACTACATGGTCGTCAGTCCCTTTTTCCTGATGCAAGCAAGGATCAAGGTACAAAAACACCCAACATCCCACCTAAAAACGAAATGGATGGAACAAACAAAAAATGGGGAAAACATGCACCACAAGGAAAAGTGAAAGAAGACAAAATCATAGAGCCTATGGTCTGGGCTGGCTGATCACAATGATAAAAAGGAGTCAGCCACTCTGCAACACATTAAAATGTCGACCCCAAAAAGACAAGACGAGATGAACACATGTAGGGAAAAGACGACAACCAAGACAAACAAATGCAAAGAAAGTGCGACAGAGTTAAAATGGAAGGAGGGTGGCAGCCTCTGAGAGAAGGCTAAATGCCCACCCTTAGATGGTATGATTAAAATCCCAATCATGAATAAAACGTAAAACTTAAAACTAAATCTGCTGTTGAAGCACTGTTGCTCAACACCGAAGGTAGGTTGCTGGGAAGGTTAAAAGTCCACCGCAGAGTGGCTAAAAGTGTGCAGTCCAGCAAGATGCGGACGACAGTCATATGTGAACCATAGTGACACCGAGGTGGATCCTCGTAACAGAGGAGGTAGCCATGTGTTAGCCACACATGGCCAATGCGGAGCCGGTAGAGAACCATAGAATCCCTGGGAGACGCTCGCATGGAGGTCTTCCACACACTCGTAATCTCCTTATGGGCATGCAGTTTGTTGTGCGCACTGGGATTACGCCATTCCTTTTCCCAAAGCTGAAAAACTTTGTGGTGCAATAATGATCGCAGGTCAGGTACAGGGATGCCAATCTCCAAAAGCAGTTTCCGTGTAGCCTGTTTGGCCAGCCTGTCAGCAAGTTCATTTCCTGGGATTCTGACATGGCCTGGGGTCCAGACAAACACCACATTCCAGGACATGGATGGACTCCTGGATGGTCACTACCAAAGGATGGCAGGGGTAGCATTGGTTGATAGCGTGTAGGTTGCTCAAGGAGTTAGTAAAGAGACGAAACGACTCACCACAGCATGAACAGATGTGCTCAAGAGCATGAGATATAGCCACCAGCACGGTAGTGAAAACACTGTAGCCATTGGGCAATGAATGCTGTTCAATATGTCCTCCATGGACATATGCGAAGCTGATGTGATTATTAGTCATCAAGCCGTTGGTGTAAACCACTTCATGGAATCGGTACATGTCATTAATCGAGAGAAAGTGGCAGTGGAGAGCCGCGGGATTAACTGAGTCCTTAGGACCATGTGAAAGGTCCAGGCGAAGCTGCGGCCTAAGTGTACACCATGGAGGTGTACGTGAATGGACCTGTAGCATAGGGGGTAAAGGCAAGAACTCCAGTTTGGAAAGAAGGGATCGGACATGAACTGCAGTTGGAAGCCCTGACCTGGGCCACCAATGCGGGAGAACCGCTGTGAGTGGGAAAAGGACACAGTAATTCGGATGTGCAGGAGAACTACAAATGTGTACAACATAACTGGCGAGCAGTTGTGCATGCCTAACCTTCAATGGAGGGACTCCGGCTTCCACAAGGACGCTGGCCACCGGCCTCATCCTAAAAGCTCCTGTTACTAGGAGAATGCCACAGTGGTGCACTGGGTCAAATAAACGCAACGCTGAGGGTGCTGTAAACCACACTCCCATAGTCAAGGTGGGATTGAATAAGTGCTCTGTAGAGCTGCACCAACGTAGAGCATCTGCACCCCAGTTGGTGTTGCTCAGGCAGCGGAGGGCATTGAGGTGCTGCCAGCACTTCCACTTAAGCTGACAAAGGTGAGGAAGCCAACTCAATCAGGCATCAAAAACCAGTCCTAAGAATCTATATGTCTCCACTACAGTGAGTAGGTCATTATTAAGGTAAAATTTTGGTTCGGGATGAATGATAAAATGCTGACAGTAGTGGATAACACACGACTTTGTGGCCTAAAACTGGAAACTGTGGGCTACAGCCCATGACTGCACCTTGTGGATGGCTACCTGTAGGCACCGCTCAGCAACACCAGTACTGGTGGAGAAGTATGAAATGCAGAAGTCTTCTGCATACAGAGAAGGTGAGATGGACAGCCCTACAGCTGCTGCTAGACCATTAATGGCCACTAAAGAGAGATATACACTCAGCCCTGCTGGACCCCATTCTCCTGGATATGGGGGCAACCATGGGAGGCACCAACTTGGACACGGAAAGTACGAAGCAACAGAAAACTCTGGATAAAAATCGGGAGCAGGCCTTGGAGGTCCCACTCGTATAATGTGGCAAGGATATAACGTCACCAGGTCGTGTCCTACACTTTTCATAAATGTAAAAAGATGGCAACCAGGTGTTGATGTCTGGAAAGGGCTGTTTGGATGGCACACTTGAGGGACACAAGATTATCGTCAGTGATAGAACGACACTGGGGGAAGCCGCCCTGACGTGGAGCCAGTAGGCCACGTGGCTCCAGGACCCAACCCAACTGCCAACACACCATATGTTCTAGCACATTACAAAGAACATTGGTGAGGCTGATGGGCTGATAGCTATCCACATCAAGCAGGTTTTTCCAGGTTTGAGCACCGGAATGATGGTGCTCTCCCGCCATTGCGATGGAAAGATGCCATAGCACCAGATCCAGTTGAAGATGATGAGGAGATGTAGTCAGATGAGAGATGTTGAACCATCTGATTGTGGATCCGATCTGGCCCAGGAGCTGTGTTGGGGCAGTGTGCAAGGGCACTGAGGAGCTCCCACTCTGTAAACGGGGCGTTATAGGATTCACTGTGGTGGGTAGTGAACGAGAGGACTTTTCCTTCCAGCTGCCATTTGAGAGTGTGAAAGGCTGGGGGCTAATTCTCCGACCCAGAGGATCGAGCATATTGTTCAGCAAAGTGCTCAGCAATTGTGACTGCGTTGGTAGATAACACGGTATTTATGTTAACACCGGGAACAGCTGTTGGGGTCTGGACCTGATTTCAACATTACCGCAGGATGATTCCGTCACATACATATTGATCTGATCGGATTTCTTCCTCCTTCGGAGGGCCATAGATATATCTTATCAACTATCGATCGTTTGTCTCACTGGGTCAAGGCTGTCCCTCTCCCTGTTCGAATCCTCCATTTTCACCATCATCTGCAATATCTGCAGTATTAAAAAAATACACACCACCGCCTATCACCCACAAAGGAATGGGTTGGTGGAGAGATGGCACTGCACCCTCAAGACAGCCCTTTGACGCCATGATTGTCTCTGGTCCGATGCTCTCCCGTGGGTGCTACTTGGTCTATGCTCGACCTATAAACCTGACCTACAGAGGACTATATCCGAATTTGTTCTAGGCGAGAATCCGGTCCTACCGGGGAACTTATTCTTCCCCAGGTTAGCCGGGATTTCATTAGCCGGATGTGCATGCATTTTAAACAAATGTGTTTGCACCCACCCATCAGTCATTCACCGACCGAGACTTATGTTCCCACCGCACTCTCTGACTGCTCCCACGTCACGCTGCGTGATGATGCGGTCAGTCAGCCTCTTCAGCCTCCTTATCTTGGCCCCTACAAGGTCCTGTGGTGGGGGGACATAACTTTTGATATCATAATTACAGACCGCACACAAACAGTTTCTCTGTATTGCCTGAAACCGGCTTTCGTCGACCCTGCCGACGATCCATCCTTGATCGTGAATGAAGACGTGCTCCCATCAACCTCACCACATACCTCTTCCACTGAAGACTGTTCGCCACCATTCGCTAATTTCCCGACCTCGCCCCGTTTCACCCTGCACAGGTTTCACACCTTCACCTCCAACATCAGAGACACACACACCCATTATCAGTTGTCCTGTGGGGTGCTGCCGCATCGAGTGAACGACATTTCTATAGTGATGTTCAACGACTGAGTGCTCATTCTTTTGACACATACAGAGGTCCCACCATTGCACGGTCTCTTACACATCAACATTGCACACCACCTCACACTCCCGCGCGAGTGTGACCAAGCATTTCTGTGTGCTTCCATTTCCACGGATGGCTCGATCCACTTAAGGGCCACACACGCCTCCACCACGCTGTTGATCGCACGGCCTGCTTACTCCCGGGCCGGCTGCTGTCTCATCCGGCCACGGTGGATGACTGACCACAAAGAGGACCTGCCTCTCGCTGCTCCGCCTGCACAACCTACCTCGTTCGAGATGGAAGTACCTGTTGTGCGCCTACGTGCACAATTTCCACCGACGTCGATGCCCGTACACCTCCACCGTTGGACATCTGTAGTACTTTGTACTGAGGGAGGGAGAGAGGGGAGGGGGGAGGCTGTGTGGCGTCGATAGTTTGTATTGAACACGAAACTTAATATCTGTGGTCTCTAATTGCTCTGTCGAGCCTCCATCTTAACTTTACTGTAGTCAGTTCTTTGTTATACTTCATTCTGTATGGATGTAGTGTCAAGTGTAAATATATACGAGTTACTACATATATGGGAATTAAGTTTTCCATATCCCGATTACCAATCATGTTCCCATACAGTTAATCTAATGAGTTAAGTTTTAATAGTAATTTCTGTAAATTTAACTTCGAACAATGTGTAGTTTCAGCACCTATTATTGTGAGGATATATAAAGGCCCGATTTTTGGTCCCGAAACAGTCAGTCCATGGCCAAATTTCAGACAAGGAACCTGTGTTGCTTAGAATGGTAACAATGTATCAACTTAACAGTGAAGTAAGTGTTACACCAATACGCCATGTGTTAAAGCAATGACAGTGACTGTTAAATTTATTTGATGGACTGTGAAGTATGTGGTTATGTTATTACTGCTCATAGATGTTTAACAGTACACTACTGTAGCAGTATGAGGTGGTTCACCTGCAAACTATTAACGAGACTTATGGAAAGGTTAAACAATAGTGCACTTGACATATATATATATATATATATATATATATATATATATATATATATATATATATATATATATATATATATATATAGAGATGTATATTATTGAGGGTTGTGCAAAGTGAAAGTAAAAGGCAGTGAAATGTAATTGTGCATCTGTCAGCTACATTATTTACTGTAGTCAGTGTCCAAATTACAATCACAGTTTTTCAGCCAGTGTAGCAAGGCAGTACGTCGACACCGAGAGCAACAAACAAAATAAACAAAGCAGGTGGAACTGCTACAGAGGGTTACAGGAATGTAGGATGTATTGCAGGGAGAGTTCCCACCTGCACAATTCAGAAAAGTTGGTGTTGGTGAGAAGGATTCACATGACACAGGCTGTGAAGCAGTCATTGAAATGAAGGACGTTATGTTTGGCAGTGTGCTCAGCAACGACGTGGTCCACTTGTTTCTCAGCCTCAGTTTGTCAGTGGCCATTCATGCGGACAGACAGCTTGTTGGTTGTAGCTTAGCTTGTACAGCACATACTGGTTTCACAGGTAGCCCTGCCTTTGGTGGGATAGGTGATGTTCATGACCAGACTGGAGTAGGTGGTGGTGGGAGATGTATGGGACAGGTCTTGCATCTAGGTCTGTTACAGGTTTATGAGCCATGAGGTAAGGGGTTGGAAGCAGGGATTGTGTAAAGATGGGCGAGGTATATTGTGTAGGTTCTGTGGACAGCAGAATATCATTGTGGGAGGGATGGGAAGGATAGTGGGCAAGACATGTCACTGTCCTCACCCATCCAGCCCCTTACCTGTTCCTTCCACTACTCCCCCCAGCCACCAACCCCTGCCCTCTGTCTAACCTGCTGTACTTCACTGTCCGATACGTCCACCACACTATCCATCCCTCTCCCCACCCCAGCCTCCTCCTTACCTCCACCCAGTTGCCACCCCCATCATGCACTGGTCTGCTGCTTGAAGTGTGGTTTCAGTTGCCTGACACTGAAGTCGTGTGTGTGTGTGTGTGTGTGTGTGTGTGTGTGTGTGTGTGTGTGTGTGTGTGTGTGTGTGTACGCACACACCTATGTCTGTTGTCGACAAAGGCCTTAAAGGCCGAAAGCTTTATTTGTGACAGTGTTTTTGTTGTACCTATCTGCGACTCAGCATCTCCGCTATACGGTGAGTAGCAGCTACCCTTCTCATAATACTGTCAAAGATTATAAATGTTATCTAATGGTAACAGATGATGCACACTTGTGATTGTGGAAGTGCATAAAGAAGTGGTAAAGGAAATGATTCAGGAAATGCTTAAAAAGAACATAATCAAAAAGGGCAATAGTGTACATAATAATCTCTTAGTTGTGGTCCCAAAGAAAGACGGATAGATTAGGTTCATGCTTTGAGCAAAATAATATTGCCAGAAAGTGACAGGCCTGAAGATATAGAGGGGCTATTACAGATATTTAAAGGCACAAAATTTTTGAAATTTTTTATCTCTATGGGTATAAATTGTGGCTACTGGAATCTTCCCTTAATAAAAGAATCATGACAGTACACAACTTTCCCATTTGAGAGACGGTGTTACCCATATAAAGGAGTTCCCTTTGAAACTTCCTGGCAGATTAAAACTGTGTGCCCGACCGAGACTCGAACTCGGGACCTTTGCCTTTCACGGGCAGGTGCTCTACCATCTGAGCTACCGAAGCACGACTCACGCCCGGTACTCACAGCTTTACTTCTGCCAGTATCTCGTCTCCTACCTTCCAAACTTTACAGAAGCTCGGTCGGGCACACAGTTTTAATCTGCCAGGAAGTTTCATATCAGCGCACACTCCGCTGCAGAGTGAAAATCTCATTCTGGAAACATCCCCCAGGCTGTGGCTAAGCCATGTCTCCGCTATATCCTTTCTTTCAGGAGTGCTAGTTCTGCAAGGTTCGCAGGAGAGCTTCTGTAAAGTTTGGAAGGTAGGAGACGAGATACTGGCAGAAGTAAAGCTGTGAGTACCGGGCGTGAGTCGTGCTTCGGTAGCTCAGATGGTAGAGCACCTGCCCGCGAAAGGCAAAGGTCCCGAGTTCGAGTCTTGGTCGGGCACACAGTTTTAATCTGCCAGGAAGTTTCATATCAGCGCACACTCCGCTGCAGAGTGAAAATCTCATTCTGGAAACATCCCCCAGGCTGTGGCTAAGCCATGTCTCCGCTATATCCTTTCTTTCAGGAGTGCTAGTTCTGCAAGGTTCGCAGGAGAGCTTCTGTAAAGTTTGGAAGGTAGGAGACGAGATACTGGCAGAAGTAAAGCTGTGAGTACCGGGCGTGAGTCGTGCTTCGGTAGCTCAGATGGTAGAGCACCTGCCCGCAAAAGGCAAAGGTCCCGAGTTCGAGTCTCGGTCGGGCACACAGTTTTAATCTGCCAGGAAGTTTCATATCAGCGCACACTCCGCTGCAGAGTGAAAATCTCATTCTGGAAACATCCCCCAGGCTGTGGCTAAGCCATGTCTCCGCTATATCCTTTCTTTCAGGAGTGCTAGTTCTGCAAGGTTCGCAGGAGAGCTTCTGTAAAGTTTGGAAGGTAGGAGACGAGATACTGGCAGAAGTAAAGCTGTGAGTACCGGGCGTGAGTCGTGCTTCGGTAGCTCAGATGGTAGAGCACCTGCCCGCGAAAGGCAAAGGTCCCGAGTTCGAGTCTCGGTCGGGCACACAGTTTTAATCTGCCAGGAAGTTTCATATCAGCGCACACTCCGCTGCAGAGTGAAAATCTCATTCTAGTTCCCTTTGATTTGAGTATCAGTGTTTGTGGTTTTGTCAGGGCAATGTTCCAAGTATTAGGTGACAAACTGTTGAAGCGAATAACTGTGTATGTGGACGTGCATTAATTTCAACTCTCACTTGGGAAGAACATTGCATGTTACTGGACAGAGTTTTGGAAGCCATGGAAAGGGATGGAATGAAACTAAAAATAGACAAGACCAAGTTTATGAAGAAAGAAATAAAATTCTTGGGGCATATTGTCAGTGAAGAGGGGATAGTGCTAGATCCTGACAAGATAAAAGCTATCAGAGAACAGACAAATTCTGAATCATCCTTATTTCTCCAAGCCTTTCTCCCTAGCATCAGATGCCTGTAAGTACACTCTTGGGGTGGAACTGTTTCAAACTGAGAATGAATGAGAAGAGCAAGTCCACAAAACAATAAGGTTTGCCAGTAAATCTTTGCAACAGGCTGAGAAGAACTATGGCATATCCAAATTAGAAGTGCCCATCATTACATTTTGGTTACAGAAATTTCATTACCAATTATGTCGTAAAGTAATCACATACAGTGACCACCGTGCTTTGACCTTTTTGCAAATTTGTAAGTTAAAGTACCCAAGACTAACAAGGTGGGCATAGTACTTGCAGCAGTCTTATATAGAAATTAAATGTATGAAGGGCTCTGAGAATGTGCTAGCTGACGCATTGCTGCACAGTATAGAGGAAAACCAAGAGAAAATAGAACCAAGATAAGATCCAGGAGAGGTACAAATTTTTAAAATAACAATCCACACTGAAGAGAAGGGACAACTGAAGAGAATTTGTAATGACATTAGGAGAGAACAAAACAAAGATAAGCTGAAATTAGTTAACAGCAGATTAGGTAATCCAAATTTTCCAAAATTATAGAACACTATAAATTGCATCATGATACCATGTTTAGACAAAAAAAGAAGAATAGGGAGGACTAGTGACTGTTTTCCAGAGCAACACGTCAATTTATTAGTTAACTACATGCATCGACAATATGGGCATTATGGGGCAGAAAATGCATTCAAAAGTCGAGTGAAAGTATAATTTTCAACAACATGTGGAGAAGAGTACAAAAGCATTTAGAGCCCTGTGATAGATGTCAAAAGGTGAGAGCTACCAACAGAATAGTACAGGAGTGGATATACTCGATAGAACCTCAAAGTAAACTGGATTCAGTTTCAGTTGATCTATTTGGTGCATCGCCTTCTTCAATGGAGGGGGGGGGGGGGGGCAGTTGTAAGTATGTATTTGTATAGTTGATGGATTCACTAACTATGTTAGATTTTACCCCATTAAGAAGGCAAATTCCAGAGGAATGGTTAGTAAACAGGAAGATGGCTTTTTTATGACCATTGGTATACCAAAGCCAAGATTGTCAGATGATGGGCTACAATCTGTATCTAAGAGATTTGAAGAGTGTCTGAGAAATAGAAATCTTTAACACACAAAGATTTCTACGTATTACCGCCTATGCAGAACAGAGTCATACGGAACACTCGGCTTACGCCAACTATCTTGGGTATTTTGGAGAAGTGATTAATCATGAAGCCACTGGATTCTACATCTACATCTACATCTACATCCATACTCCGCAAGCCACCTGACAGTGTGTGACGGAGGGTACTTTGAGTACCTCAATCGGTTCTCCCTTCTATTCCAGTCTCTTATTGTTCGTGGAAAGAAAGATTGTTGGTATGCCTCTGTGTGGGCTCTAATCTCTCTGATTTCATCCTCATGGAGTCATCATGAGATATACGTAGGAGGGAGCAATATACTGCTTGACTCCTCGGTGAAGGTATGTTCTCGAAACTTCAACAAAAGCCCGTACATAGCTACTGAGCGTCTCTTTTGCAGAGTCTTCCACTGGAATTTATCTATCACCTCCGTAACGCTTTTGTGATTACTAAATGATCCTGTAACGAACTGCGCTGCTCTCCATTGGATCTTATTTATCTCGTCTACCAATCCTATCTGGTACGGATCCCACACCGGTGAGCAGTATTCAAGCAGTGGGCGAACAAGTGTATTGTAACTGACTTCCTTTGTTTTCGGGCTGCATTTTCTTAGGATTCTTCCAATGAATCTCAGTCTGGCATCTGCTTTAATGATGACTAATTTTATATGGTCATTCCATTTTAAATCACTCCTAATACCTACTCCCAGATAATTTATGGAATTAATTGCTTCCAGTTGCTGACCTGCTATATTGTAGCATAATGATAAAGGATCTTTCTTTCTTTTTCTGTGCTCACAGCAGCACATTACACTTGTCTACATTGAGATTCAATTGCCATTCCCTGCACCATGCGTCAATTCATTGCAGACCCTCCTGAATTTAAGTACAATTTTCCATTGTTACAACCTCTCGATATACTACAGCATCATCTGCAAAAAGCCTCAGTGAACTTCCTATGTTATCCACAAGGTCATTTATAAATATTGTGAATAGCAACTGTCCTATGACACACCCCAGTGGCACACCTGAAATCACTCTTACTTCGGAAGACTACTCTCCATTGAGAATGACATGCTGTGTTCTGTTATCTAGTAAATTTTCAATCCAATCACACAATTGATCTGATAGTCCATATGCTCTTACTTTGTTCATTAAACGACTGTGGGGAACTGTATTAAACACCTTGTGGAAGTCAAGAAACATGGCAGCTACCTGGGAACCAGTGTCTATGGCCCTCTGAGTATTATTGACAAATTGCACGAGCTGGGTTTCACATTATCCTCTTTTTCGAAACCCGAGCTGATTCCTACACAGTAGATTTCTAGTCTCCAGAAAAGTCATTATACTTGAATATAATACGTGTTCCAGAATTCTACAACTGATTGACGTTAGAGATACAGGTTTATAGTTCTGCACACCTATTCGATGTCCCTTCTTGGAAATGGGGATGACCTGTGCCCTTTTCCAATCTTTTGGAACGCTACGCTCTTCTAGAGACCTACGGTACACCGATGCAAGAAGGGGGGCCAAGTTCCTTCGCGTACTCTGTGTAAAATCGAACTGGTATCCCATCAGGTCCAGCAGACTTTCCTCTTTTGAGCGATTTTAATTGTTTTTCTATCCCTCTATCATTTATTTCGATTCTACTATTTTGTCATCTGTGCAACAATCTAGAGAAGGAACTACAGTGCAGTCCTCCTCTGTGAAACAGCTTTGGAAAAGACATTTAGTATTTCAGCCTTTAGTCTGTCACCCTCTGTTTCAGAACCATTTTGAGTGTCTGGACATTTTATTTTGATCCACCTACCACTTTGACATAAGACCAAAATTTCTTAGGATTTGCTGCCAACTCAGTACACAGAATTTTACTTTCGAATTCGTTGAATGCCTCTCGCATAGCCCTCCTCCCTCCTCACACTACATTTCGCTTCATGTAATTTTTGTTTGTCTGCAAGGCTTTGGCTATGTTTATGTTTGCTGTGAAGTTCCCTTTGCTTCCCTAGAAGTTTTCTAACTCGGTTGTTGTACCACAGTGGTTCTTTTCCATCTCTTACGATCCGGCTTGGCGCATACTCATCTAATGCATATTGTACGATGGTTTCGAAATTTTTCCACTGATCCTCAACACTATCTGTACTTGAGATAAAACTTTTGTGTTGACACGTCAAGTACTCTGAAATCTGCTTTTTGTCACTTTTGCTAAACAGAAAAATCTTCCTACCTTTTTTGATATTTCTATATGTGGCTGAAATCACCGATGCTGTAACCGCTTTATGATCACTGATCCCCTGTTCTGCGTTAACTGTTTCAAATAGTTCGGGTCTGTTTGTCACCAGTAGGTCTAATATGTTATCGCCACGAGTCGGTTCCCTGTTCAACTGCTCAAGGTGGTTTTCAGATAATGCACTAGAAACAATTTCACTGGATTCTTTGTCCCTGCCACTCATTACAAACGTTTGAGTCTCCCAGTCTATATCTGGTAAACTAAAATCTCCACCCAAAACTATAACATGGTCGGAAAACTTACTCGAAATATTTTCCAAATTTTCCTTCAGGTGTTCTGCCACAACAGCTGCTAAGCCAGGGGGCCTATAGAGACATCCAGTTACCATGTCTGAGCCTGCTTTAACTGTGACCGTCACCCAAATTATTTCACATTTTCGATCTCTGTCAATTTCCTTCAATACTGTTGCACTTTTTATAGCTATAAACACGCCTCCTCCTTCACTGTCCAGCCTGTCCTGTCTCTGTGGTACACATTCCAATCTGAGTTTAGAAATTCATTACTGTTGAGATCTGATTTCAGCCAACTTTCCGGCCCTAGTACTATGTGGGCATTGTGACCGTTTATTAATGAGAGTGGTTGTGGGACCTTTCTATAGACACTCCTGCAGTTAACTATTACCACATTAATATTCTCATTCCCTGTAGCGTTTTGCCTACTGCTACCTTGTCGCGTCTCAGGAGACGTCTTGTCGGGCCTAGGGAGGGAATTCTCTAACCTAAAAAACCCACATGTGCACTCCACACGTACTCCCCTACCCTTGTAGCCGCTTCCTGCGTGTAGTGTACGCCTGACCTATTCAGGGGGACCCTACATTTCTCCACCCGATAGCAGAGGTCGAGAAATTTGCACCCCAGATCTCTGCAGAATTGTCTGAGCCTTCCACTCGGCTCCATACCAGAGGACCGCGATCGGTTCTGGGAACGATACTACAAATAGTTAGCTCAGATCCACCCTGCGAGCAAGGCTTTCCACCTTCACCAACTCCGCCAACCACCTGTATGAACTGAGGATGACCTCTGAAGCCAGACGGCAGGAGTCATTGGTGCTAACATGAGCAACAATTTGCAGTCGGGTGCACCCAGTGCTCTATTGCCACTGGCAGGGCCTCCTCCACATCTCGGATGTGCCCCCTGGCAAGCAGACAGAGTGAACACTGGCCTTTTTCCCTGACCTTTCCGCTATTTCCCAAAGGGGCTTCATCACCTGCCTAACATTGGATCTCCCAATCACTAATAAACCCCTCCCCCGGTGTGCCTGCTCAGACCTTGCTGAAGGAGCCTACCCATGTCCACTCACAGGCAGAGCGGGCGATGCCACATGACCAGCCTCCAAAATTCATCCTCCACCTCATGTGATGTGAATGCTGTTGAACCCGCCACCCCCCCCTGGGGAGAGGGTGGCCCAACCACGCCTGGTATCCGCGAAGATGTCTCGACAGCAGAGACCATGGGTGAAGCATGTAACACCTGGGGTGTACCATGGGACACACCAGATTCCCCATTACCGCTAGACTCTGAGGCAGCAGCCTGAAGATGGCTGAACGCAGCCATCAGCATGTTCAGCTGTTCGCAAACTGTGGCCAGTTCCTCCTGCGTCTGTACACAGCAGTCACACATTCTATCCATCCTAAGAAATCAACAATTTACTGCAGAGACTAAGTAATCAACTTTTAACTAGGCTGCTAATTCACTAAAGGCGGCTGATAGCTGACTAAACTATGGTTACTAGACACTTCTTGTTGGAAACAATGAAAATAAATACTAACTGTCTATGGACCGTATTCAAAACAAACACGAAATCTATGGAACACTATTACTAGTACTCGAAAATTAAAGCTTCCTAAAAACAAAAAACACACGGAAAAAGAAGTGACAAGTAAGAAAAACACAGTTAATACTTAAATTTATATAGCTTGCTGCACAGCAGATGTGAAGCAGACGGCAGTTACGACGACACGCTACAGAATTGATGTGTGGGATTAGACCCAATAATTTATTGTTAAGGCTAGTGGAATCCCCTAAACTAACAGAAGTGGGAAGTGGTTATGGAGGAGAAAAAGAAAACAGCAAGGACAAATATTAGGAAGAAGGCCTTGGAAAGAAAGAGAAGACATGATGCTAGGGCCCCTCCCACAAATTTTCAGTTGGTACTCGTTAAAACTAAGGAAAGGTCAGAAAAGCTGTCTAGAAACCAAGAAATTCACAGAGCAGTAAGTGGGTCCTTTTAGAATAGTGGACAAGCCTCATGTGAATCAATGCCTACAGGATAGATTATTGTAAGACACACAGACCTTAGAGGTGATTATCAATAAATCTGTGAAAATAAGATTGTCTGACAATGAGATTCCCATCAATCGAGATAACGGTTATCAGCTGAACTCTGCTTGTAATACTGTTATAGAGAAACTTCGTAGTCGACGTAGTTATCTGCATGAAGATGGAAGTTGTCCTGACACCGATGCGCCAGGCTTTCACAGCGAAGGGCATAAGGTGCAGCGCACGGAGCCGTTATGAACGCGCATGCTGAGCAGCGCATGCGCAATGTCACCTCAGAAGGCTTTAAATAGCGGAGCTCAATGCGTACTCGCCAGTACTACTACAGTGGCATTCACCTGAAGATGGCCAGAAGACTGCGCTGAAATATCGTGGCAGGACGTTACTGATATCCGGCAGTTCTCCCGTATTTTTATGGAACAATCTGTAGGTAATTAGTTTTGGTTTGTCTGATACAAATTATGTCACAGTAATAATTTTGCAGTTATATGACCCCAAATGTACTTGACGGTAATTTTCAGCTCATAGGGGGTATGTAATGTAGCTAATTATTACAAATTGTCATCAAGCATTGCGAGCATAGCTTGCTGCTGAGGTGGGAGAAGAGCAGATTTTTGGTTCTCACACTGGCACAGCTGACACTGGCAACTGGGCCGAGCAAGCCGTATACTTGCCTAACGCTGTGTGAAATACATTACACATACTCCCAACAAATCTGAAGAAGTACTATTAAATATTAATCAAACTTTTCCATATTTAGAATACCAAATTGTATGAACAACACAACCATACTTTTAAAATTTCATAAAAATAACATTAATACTTCCAGAGACATAAATTTTTACCTAAAATACTTAACAACAGTGCTGGAAATGTAAAACTGAATTAGAGACTGTAATATATTCATCTATAGTATTTACTGAAACTAAAACGCAGATGATAGGTACATATAACCAAATTTTCTGGAATTTTTTTTAGTTTCATTGCCACAAATTACTGACATTAGGAAAATTATTATTTCATCGTATTTTCGTTGTGTGAGAGTCTTTGAGGGACAGAGAGAGTGAATGCGGGACATATGTAAAGTGAGAATGTTATGATGTTGTTGTTGTGGTCTTCAGTCCAGAGACTGGTTTGTTGCAGCTCTCAATGCTACTCTATCCTGTGCAAGCTGCTTCATCTCCCAGTATCTACTGCAACCTACATCCTTCTGAATGTGTTTAGTTTATTCATCTCTTGGTCTCCCTCTACGATTTTTACCCTCCAATACTAAATTGATGATCACTCGATGCCTCAGAACATCCCCTACCAACCGATCCCTACTTCTAGTCAAGTTGTGCCACAAATTTCTCGTCTCCCCAATTCTGTTCAATACGTCCTCATTAGTTATGTGACCTACCCATCTAATCTTCAGCATTCTTCTGTAGTACAACATTTCGAAAGCATCTATTCTCTTCTTGTCTAAACTATGTATCATCCATGTTTCACTTCCATACATGGCTACACTACATACAAATACTTTCAGAAACGACTTCCTGACAAATCTATACTCGATGTTAAGAAATTTCTCTTCTTCAGATACGCTTTCCTCGCCATTGCCAGGCTACATTTTGTATCCTCTCTACTTCGACCATCATCAGATATTTTGCTGCCCAAATAGCAAAATTCATTTACTACTTTTAGCGTCTTATTTCCTAATCTAATTCCCACAGCCTCACCCGATTTAATTCGACTACATTCCATTATTCTCATTTTGCTTTTGTTGCTGTTCATCTTATATCCTCCTTTCAAGACACGGTCCATTCTGTTCAGCTGCTCTTCCAAGTCCTTTGCTATCTCTGACAGAATTACAATATCATCGGTGAATCTCAGAATTTTTATTTCTTCTCCATGGATTTTAATACCTACTCCAAATTTTTCTTTTGTTTCCTGTACTGCTTGCTCAGTATACAGACTTAATAACATCGGGGATAGGTTACAAACCTGTCTCACTCCCTTCACAACTGGTGCTTCCCTTTCATGCCCCTTGACTCTTATAACTGCCACCTGGTTTCTGTACAATTTGTAAATAGTCTTTCACTCCCTGTATTTTACCCCTGCCACCTTCAGAATATGAAAGAGAGTATTCCAATCAACATTGTCAAAAGCTTTCTCTAAGTCTACAAATGCTAGAAACGTAGCCTTGCCTTTCCTTAATCTATTCTCTAAGATAAGTCGTAGGGTCAGTAGTGCCTCACATGTTCCAACATCTCTACGGAATCCAAACTGATATTCCGCGAGGTCGGCTTCTACCAGTTTTTCCATTCGTCTGTAAAGAATTCGTGTCAGTATTTTGCAGCCGTGGCTTATTAAACTGATAGTTCGGTAATTATCACATCTGTCAGCACCTGCTTTCTTTGGGATTGGAATTATTATATTCTTCTTGAAGTCTGAGGGTATTTTGCCTGTCTCATACATCTTGCTCACCAGATGGCAGAGTTTTGTCAGGGCTGGCTCTCCCAAGGCTATCAGTAGTTCTAATGGAATGTTGTCTACTGCCGGGGCCTTTTTTGACTTAGGTCTTTCAGTGCTCTGTCAAACTCTTCACACAGTATCATAAACCCCATTTCATCTTCTTCTACCTCCTCTTCCATTTCCATACTATTGTCCTCAAAAACATCACCCTTGTATAGATCTTCTATATACTCCTTCCACCTTTCTGCCTTCCCTTCTTTGCTTAGAACTGGGTTTCCATCTGAGATCTTGATATTCACGCAAGTGGTTCTTTTTTTCTCCAAAGGTCTCCTTAATTTTCCTGTAAGCAGTATCTATCTTACCCCTAGTGAAACATGCTTCTATATCCTTACATTTGTCCTCTAGCCAAACTTGCTTAGCCATTTTGCACTTCCTGTCAATCTCATTTTTGAGACATTTGTATTCCTTTTTTCCTTATTAAACCTACTCCTGCATTACCCCTATTTGACTTTGTATTTATAACTCTGTATTCACCTGACCAGAAGTCTTGTTCATCCTACCACCAGACTTCACTAATTCCCACTGTATCTAACTTTAACCTATCCATTTCCCTTTTTAAATTTTCTAACCTACCTGCCCGATTAAGGGATCTGACATTCCACACTCCGACCCATAGGACGCCAGTTTTCTTTCTCCTGATAATGATGTCCTCCTGAGTACTCCCTGCCCGAAGATCTGAATGGGGGACTATTTTAGTTCCGGAATATTTTACCCACGAGGACGCCATCATCATTTAACCATACAGTAAAGCTGCATCCCCTCGGGAAAAATTATGGCTGTAGTTTCCCCTTAGTTTCAGCCGTTCACAGTACCAGCACAGCAAGGCCACTTTGGTTAGTGTTACAAGGCCACATCAGTCAATCATCCTGACTGTTGCCCCTGCAACTACCGAAAAGGCAGCTGTCCCTCTTCAGGAACCACATACTTGTCTGGCCTCTCAACAGATACCCCTCCATTGTGGTTGCACCTACGGTATTGCTATCTGTATCGCTGAGGCACGCAATCCTCCCCACCAATGGCAAGGTCCATGGTTTATGTGATATTATATCAAAACTATGTAATGTATGTGTGAGTATTTGTTGTGCAATAAGGTAATTTATGGTGAATGTCCGTGTGAGCTCGATTTTGTAAAAGGTAGCCAGAAGGGGCATTGAGTGTTAAATTTATTAGTAATTTATTTTGTGGAAAGGAATTTTACTTTGTTTTCATTAAATTTTATTTAGTTTAGGACCTATGGAAGTTCTAGTCAAATTACTTGTGGTAATCTGATTTGCTGACATTAGAAATACTGTGAGTATAGAAGTGCTCAATATGATCTGACTGGCACACACACTAGACAATAGGAATACAGCATTTCCCATGCAATAGAGTAGGGCTTCACGCCTCGGCTCTAGAAGTCGATACAGTAGCTTGGTAGCACACGAAGAAATTCACGTGTTTGTTTGGTTCTCGTATCGTTGACAAAAAGAGACTACAATGCTGAGTATTTTGTGAAAGTTAGAGCTTTGCGAGTGTTTTCTTTTAGGAGATATTCACGTGTCAACATTTCATGTCGTACATAAACTCCGTGTGGTATCTTTCATGCAGATTACGAGACATTATGGCGAACATTTCTTTATAAGAAGTCTACTGAACAACTGAATGTGTTACTCATAAGCAGTCATGGGTCAGTGATTGTTTAGGATGTTCAAAATATCAGGTTAGACTAAGTATCTTCCGGCTGCTTTTGGGTGTGAAATTTTAACAGAGAAGTCAGTAACTTTGCATAATTAAACACAATCTTGATAGCCATTTTGTGTGGTTTAAAGGCAATAAACCAACTTAAAAGAAATTTTACACATTTTCGTAAAGAAGTCATGCAAGAATATTGGACGCTCAATAATTTAACTAACTTTCAGCTACTGCCCGTGTAGTGGAGTTATGCAGCCTTTATGTATTAGATATTTAGTTGAATTTTTGTCAACACTGCTTTTGTCGGCTAAACAAGTACCTAGCATAACAGAGTGAACGGGCAGACAAACTGAAACCTATCCAGGTAGGTGGACTGATTATTTAAAGGAGAGACAAACCCACCCCACCACAAGGTGTAGGTGGGGATTGGAGTGGGGTGGGAGGTGGCTGTTGCTGCACCGTGTGTGGGGGGAGGGGGGGGGGGGGGAGTGAGGGGGTTTGGGGAGATTGGCTCGGGTATTTCATAGTGCCAATTTTTGTTTCCTCTCAGGTAAGATATATTAGCCCAAAGCAGTAATTTGACTGCAGTTCCTCAACATCGGTACCTTGTATGGAATAATATTCATCTCTTTAACACACTGTGAAATATCAAATACTTTAAAAATTAATGTTTTATAAAATTCAGTGAAACAAAATACCAATGCGAAATTTAAAAACACAATTCCATGAGATCACCTGCAATTCCTGCTTTTTTCAATTCCCTTACAATTCCAGGTTTTCCAGGTATTACAGAAGAATCACCATCCTGACACTATCTCATGTCATATAAACTGTTTGAGATATCAAAACAAGATCTACTCATACTGCAGTAAATGAGTAACTGTAGACTTTTGAATGGGATGCTGTAATTTTGTTAAGAGCATTTGAAAGCTGGTGAAATGAGAATTAGTGTGGCTTTGCAGCAAAACATTTGAAGAAATCACACATTTACTTTTATAACGAGAATGTCATTTTTCATAAGCATTTCACTCTAATTGTACACAGTTCCTCCTCCTCCTGTTTCAGTATTCTGCTGCAGCTGCAACAGCACTACAACATTAGTGAGGTGACATAGTGAAAACTCTAACAATGGATAATCCACATTGGAATGTAACAATATTCTGAGAAGGAAAGTTGCTACTCACCATATAGTAGAGATGCTAAGTCACAGATACGCACAACAAAAAGATTTTCACACTTAAAGCTTTCGGCCAATGGCCTTTGTCAACACGCGCGCACACACACAGATGCGCGCGCGCCCACACACACACACACACACACACACACACACACACACACACACACACACACACACCCGCGCGCGCGACTGCAGTTTCATGCAACTGAAACCACTGAGACTGCAGTTTCATGCAACTGAAACCACTGAGACTGCAGTCGTGTGTGTGTGTGTGTGTGTGTGTGTGTTTTGACAAAGGCCAAAAGCTTTAATTGTCAAAATCTTTTTGTTGTGCTTATCTGCGACTGAGCATCTCCTCTACATGGTGAGTAGCAACTTTCCTTCTCAGAATAATGTGAAAACTCTGCTTCTTTTGCGAAAATATGCAAATTTTAACAAAGCAATAAGAGAAATGTGGGTGTTACTTGAAATTCACCATTGATGAGTGACAGCCTTTCAAGTAAGAAGTTTTAGTTGCTACAAGTATAATGAAACCACTGGACCAATGACTACATTGAAAAACTTATACAACTCTACTGTGAAACACATTGATTGTGAAAATTGACACACGAACATTATGCAAACAAAAGCGTAAAAAATAGGGCATACAAAGAAATGGTTGAAAGATTTCTAGACAGTTGTCCAATTATGGACCCAAGTATTATAAAAAACTAAGTTGTAAAATTTGAAATGAACTTTCAGAAAAACATTCTTTATTTGTGTGACTGTATTACCAGCAGCTGCTTTGTAACAACTGAAGGTATTTTAAATCTGTCTTCGCAACAACGGTACAAGAAACAACAGCATCAAACAAGGGAATACCTAAAAAACATGCAAGCAGAAAGCATTTCCTAAGGTAACTGAAACTTGGATGTAACATATCATAAGTAACATCAACACCTTTTTTAATGAACTGTTTCAGATGTAAAAAGCAAGCCAGATTGTAAATATATTTCATTACAGACCCCTGATGACACTTTATTTCAATACAATAACGCACATTTGATGACAAAAATAAGCATGTTGTTGTAGTGGCAAAGACAGATTTAAAGTACCTGCAGTAAATTCAGAATAAGCTCAGAAAGATTTAGGCTTCTCGAATGAAGCATAAAATGAGCGGGGGACGGTATTGTCTAAATCGACACTATTGTGGACATCAATAAACTGTTGGTTGCATTACGTTCTTTATTGTGGGCTGTTATCCACTATGTTATGTACATTATTTTACAGGTATTGCTCAATTTTTCTTTAGAGAAATATACAAGTACCAACAGCAACTGCTACAATTTTCTTGCAAGCATTGTCCATACTTTCTTTTGAATATATTAATTACTTTCAGATTGCAAAACAGGCTACAGTACATAAAATGTTTATAACATGCCAGACTGTGCAACATATTTGTGGTGAGAGACCGTCACAGCTCTCTAAATCTGTCGTCCACAGTCTTCAGACTGATGAACATGCATCGCAGTTAAGGGGACGGTGGAAAAATATTGAAAATCTGCAAATTTATGCCACAAGCAATCGGACTCTGCCTCCAGACAGATCAGAGAGACTAGATCAGACGTGTGGGAGACGTACATCAGCTGTAAACCACGGCTCCCGTGTTAACTGACACGACCCATCAGAGATACCCGCGGAACAGGCCCATTGTAGAAGTACATACGTGTGGGGCGGGCTATTTGCACCTGCAGTCACGAGACACTGATGACACGTCAACGAACCAAGATGACAGTGACTGGTCCACATGTACTCCCAGATCTGAAACTACTCCTCATGTCACCCTGCCGCTCTCGTCAGCAACAGCTCGTCTAATGGCGAACGATGGTGACAGTGCCAACTGCGAGCCGGGGGTGTGCCCGGGAGGGTAAGTGCTGCAGGTAGGAGGTGGGTGTCACTTGGCAGCCGGTGATGGCCCGAGGTGTCTCTGTAGAACGACCATTTCGTTGCTGAAATCAGATTTTCCCTGACAATTTCCTATTGCATTTGAAACGCCCTGATGTTCTCTGACTCTTCTTTGGGCCAAATGAATGAGAGAAGGCTAACAAAACAAATACTTGTGTATCTGTGGAAAAAGAGACCGACAATACTAGGAATTACACAAATAAGAAAATGTTGTTGTTGTTGTTGTTGTTGTTGTTGTTGTTTTTGTTTTCAGTCCTGAGACTGGTTTGATGCAGCTCTCCATGCTACTCTATCCTGTGCAAGCTTCTTCATCTCCCAGTACTTACTGCAACCTACATCCTTCTGAATCTGCTTAGTGTATTCATCTCTTGGTCTCCCTCTACGATTTTTACCCTCCATGGTGCCCTCCAATGCTAAATGCCTCAGAACATGTCCTACCAACCGGTCCCTTCTTCTTGTCAAGTTGTGCCACAAACTCCTCTTCTCCCCAATTCTATTCAATACCTCCTCATTAGTTATGTGATCTACCTATCTAATCTTCAGCATTCTTCTGTAGCACCACATTTCAAAAGCTTCTATTCTCTTCTTGTCCAAACTATTTATCGTCCATGTTTCACTTCCATACATGGCTACACTCCATACAAATATTTTCAGAAACAACTTCCTGACACTTATATCTACACTCAATGTTAACAAATTCCTCTTCTTCAAAAACGCTTTCCTTGCCATTGCCAGTCTACATTTTATATCCTCTCTACTTCGACCATCATCAGTTATTTTGCCCCCAAACTAGCAAAACTCCTTTACTACTTTAAGTGTCGCATTTCCTTATCGAATTCCCTCAGCATCAACTGACTCAATTCGACTACATTCCGTTATTCTCATTTTGCTTTTGTTGATGTTCATCTTATATCCTCCTTTCAAGACACTGTCCATTCTGTTCAGCTGCTCTTCCAAGTCCTTTGCTGCCTCGGACAGAATTACGATGTCATCGGCGAATCTCAGAGTTTTTATTTCTACTCCATGGATTTTAATACCTACTCCGAATTTTTCTTTTGTTTCCTTTACTGCTTCCTCAATATAAAGATTGAATAACATCGGGGACAGGCTACAACCCTGTCTCATTCCCTTCCCAACTGCTGCTTCCCTTTCATGACCCTCTACTCTTAGAACTGCCATCTGGTTTCTGTACAAATTCTAAATAGCCTTTCGCTCCCTGTATTTTACCACTGCCACCTTTAGAATTTGAAAGAGAGTATTCCAGTCAACAGTGTCAAAAGCTTTCTCCAAGTCCACAAATGCTAGAAATGTAGCCTTGCCTTTCCTTAATCTATTTTCTAAGATAAGTCGTAGGGTCAGTATTGCCTCACGTGTTCCAACATTACTGCGGAATCCAAACTGATCTTCGCTGAGGTCGGCTTCTACCAGTTTTTCCATTCGTCTGTTAAGACTTCACGTTAGTATTTTGCAGCTGTGACTTATTAAACTGATAGTTCGGTAGTTTTCACATCTGTCAACACCTGCTTTCTTTGGGATTGCAGTTATTATATTCTTCTTGAAGTCTGAGGGTATTACGCCTGTCTCGTACATCTTGCTCACCAGATGGTAGAGTTTTGTCAGGACTGGCTCTCCCAAGGGCGTAAGTAGTTCCAACGAAATGTTGTCTACTCCCGGGGCCTTGTTTCGACTCGGGTCTTTCAGTGCTCTGTCAAACTCTTCACGCAGTATTGTATCTCCCATTTCATCTTCTTCTACCTCCTCTTCCATTTACATAATATTGTCCTCAAGTACATCGCCCTCGTATGGACCCTCTATATACTCCTTCCACCTTTCTGCTTTCCCTTCTTTGCTTAGAACTGGGTTTTCATCTGAGCTCTTGATATTCATACAAGTGGTTCTCTTTTCCCTGAAGGTCTCTTTAATTTTCCTGTATACAGTATTTATCTTACCCCTAGCGAGATAAGCCTCTACATCGTTACATTTGTCCTCTAGCCATCCCTGCTTAGCCATTTTGCACTTCCTGTCAATCTCATTTTTTAGACGTTTGTATTCCTTTTTGCCTGCTTCATTTACTGCATTTTTATATTTTCTCCTTTCATCAATTAAATTCAATATTTCTTCTGTTACCCACGGATGTCTACTAGCCCTTGTCTATTTACCTACTTGATCCTCTGCTGCCTTCACTGCTTCATCCCTCAGAGCTACCCATTCTTCTTCTACTGTATTCTTTCCCCCATTCCTGTCAATTGTTCCCTTACGCTCTCCCTGAAACACTGTACAACCTCTGGTTCTTTCAGTTTATCCAGGTCCCATCTCCTTAAATTCCCACCTGTTTGCAGTTTCTTCAGTTTTAATCTACAGTTCATAACCAATAGGTTGTGGTCAGAGTCTTACAATTTAAAACCTGGTTCCTAAATCTCTGTCTTACCATTATATAATCTATCTGATACCTTCTAGTATCTCCAGGATTCTTCCATGTATACAACCTTCTTTTATGAATCTTCAACCAAATGTTAGATATGATTAAGTTATGCTCTGTGCAAAATTCTACCAGACGGCTTCCTCTTTCATTTCTCTCCCCCAATCCATATTCACCCACTATGTTTCCTTCTCTCCCTTTTCCTACTCTCGAATTCCAGTCAGTCATGACTATTAAATTTTCATCTCCCTTCACTACCTGAATAATTTCTTTTATCTCATCATACATTTTATCAACTTCTTCATCATCTGCAGAGCTAGTTGGCATATAAACTTGTACTACTGTAGTAGGCATGGGCTTCGTGTCTATCTTGACCACAATAATGCGTTCACTATGCTGTTTATAGTAGCTTACCCGCACTCCTATTTTTTTATTCATTATTCAATCTACTTCTGCATTACCCCTATTTGATTTTGTATTTATAACCCTGTATTCACCCGACCAGAAGTCTTGTTCCTCCCGCCACCGAACTTCACTAATTCCCACTATATCTAACTTCAACCTATCCATTTCCGTTTTTAAATTTTCTAACCTACCTGCCCGATTAAGGGATGTGACATTCCACGCTCCGATCTGTAGAACGCCAGTTTTCTTTCTCCTGATAACGACATCCTCTTGAGTAGTCCCCGCCCGGAGATTCGAATGGGGGACTATTTTACCTCCGGAATATTTTGCCCAAGAGGACGCCATCATCATTTAACCATACAGTAAAGCTGCATACCCTGGGGAAAAATTACGGCGGTAGTTCCCCTTGCTTTCAGCCGTTCGCAGTACCAGCACAGCAAGGTCGTTTTGGTTATTGTTACAAGGCCAGATCAGTCACTCATCCAGACTGTTGCCCCTGCAACTGCTGAAAAGGCTGCTGCCCCTCTTCAGCATCCACACGTTTGTCTGGCCCCTCAACAGATACCCCTCCGTTGTGGTTGCACCTACGGTACGGCCATCTATATCGCTGAAGCACGCAAGCCTCCCCACGAACGGCAAGGTCCATGGTTCATGGGGGTAGGAATAAGAAAATACCTACAAAGAATAGTATTTTATTCTTAAAATAATTTCTTTTTGTGTCTTTAACATTTCTTTAATAAGACAATACCTACAAAGAAATATTAAACACACAGAAAGAAATTATTTTAAGAATAAAATACTAAATTAAGTAGCCTGCCGAAGCAAAAACAAAATAAAAAAATAAGAAATGACAAACAACATAAACAGATGAAGTGGCAAGAGAGTATGGGGAAGAAGAAAAACAAGAACTGCCAAAAACAGGAAACAATGATTATGGCAGAGAGATTCATGTTGTTGCATTTTTTTTTTTCTTTTTTTTTTTGGTGTGGTTTGAGGGCGCACAACTTCAACGGTCATTAGCGCCCAGACTACGTTAGGAATGCACCGCGAGTCACAAGTTTAAAACAGCAACGAAATGGAAAACACGATAAAAGACAGACTGACAGGCATAGGATTAAAAAAAGAAAACAGCATAATCAAATGTCCTTTGAGAGGGTTGTCAAATTGATAAAATGAAGAACGCGAGCAGCTGCTCGTGGGTCATCCGCTAAAATGGCTTCTACAGTACATGGCAGGCCAAGGTCAAGACGCAGGGTGTTAAAATCCGGACAGGACGTTAAAATGTGGCGGACCATCAGCAATTGCCCACATGGGCAGAACGGCGCCGGCGCAGCCGTCAGCAGATGGCGATGGCTGTACCGGCAGTGTCCAATTCGTAACCGGGCCAAAACTACCTCCTCCCGCTGAGAAGGGCGTGAGGAGGACGTCCAAGCCACGGTAAGAGGTTTCAAGGCCCGAAGCTTGTTGTCTGTAAGTGCAGCCCAATCGGCATGCCACAGCGATAAAATGCGCCGACAAAAGACCCTGCTACAATCTGACGAAGGGACACAACAAGAAGCTGTCCGAGGCTGGAGGACCGCAGCCTTGGCCACGGCATCTGCAGCTTCGTTCCCAGGGATACCGACATGGCCAGGAACCCACATAAAGCTAACCGGAGAACCGACGTCCACCAGCTGCTGAAGAGAGCGTTGGATCCGGTGCACGAAAGGGTGAACTGGGTACGGATCACTGAGGCTCTGGATAGCGCTCAGGGAATCGGAGCAGATGACATATGCAGAATGTCGGTGGCGGCAGATGTAAAGAACAGCCTGGTAGAGGGCAAAGAGCTCAGCTGTGAAGACCGAACAATGGCCATGGAGCCGGTATTTGAAACTTTGTGCCCCGACAATAAAAGAACACCCGACCCTGTCATTGGTCTTAGAGCCATCTGTATAAATGAAGGTCATATTAATGAACTTCGAACGAAGTTCGACAAAACGGGAGTGGTAGACTGAACTGGGGGTAACCTCCTTCGGGAGCGAGCAGAGGTCAAGGTGGACGCGAACCTGAGCCTGGAGCCAAGGTGGCGTGTGGCTCTCGCCCACTCGAAAGGTTGCAGGGAGTGAAAAATTAAGGTGTTGAAGGAGGCGACAAAAGCGAACTCCAGGGGGTAGCAGGGCAGAGACATACAACCCGTATTGACTGTCGAGAGAGTCATCAAAAAAGGAACGATAAGACAGGTGGTCGGGCATTGCCAGTAGCCGACAGGCATACCGACAAAGCAGTATATCGCGCCGGTAGGTGAGTGGCAACTCACCAGCATCAGCATGAAGACTCTCGACGGGACTAGTATAAAACACTCCGATCGCAAGTCGTAAACCCCGATGTTGTATGGAGTTGAGGCGGCGTAAGATGGATGGCCGTGCAAAGGAGTATACGAAGCTCCCATAATCCAGCTTGGAGCGGACGATCGACCGATATAGGCGAAGTAGGACGGTTCGATCCGCTCCCCATGACATACCACTGAGAACACGGAGGACATTTAGAGAACGGGTACAACGGGCAGCCAAATATGGCATGTGGAGACCAACTAAGTTTCCTGTCAAATGTAAGACCTAAAAATTTTGTTGTCTCCACGAATGGGAGAGCAACGGGACCGAGTCGTAAGGACGGTAGGAGAAACTCTTTGTAGCGCCAGAAGTTAATACAGACCGTCTTCTCGGCAGAAAAACGGAAGCCATTGGCGACACTCCAGGAGTAAAGACGGTCAAGAGAACGCTGAAGACAGCGCTCCAGGGAACACGTACGCTGCGCGCTGCAATAGATGGTAAAATCATCCACGAAAAGGGAGCCTGATACATCAGCTGGGAGGCAATCCATTATTGGATTGATCGCTATGGCGAAGAGAGCGACGCTCAAAACTGAGCCCTGTGGCACCCCATTCTCCTGGCGAAAGGTGTCTGACAGGACAGAACCCACACGTACCCTGAACTGTCGATCCATTAAAGAGGAACGAATAAAAAGAGGGAGGCGACCGCGAAGGCCCCATGTATGCATGGTGCGGAGAATGCCCGCCCTCCAACAGGTGTCGTAAGCCTTCTCCAAATCAAAGAACACAGCCGCGGTCGGGCACTTCCTCAAGAAGTTATTCATAATGAAGGTCGACAAGGTAACCAGACGGTCAACAGCAGAGCGGCGCCTACAAAATCCACATTGTACATTGGTAAGTAGGCGGCGAGACTCGAGCAGCCAAACCAATCGAGAGTTAACCATTCGCTCCATCACTTTACAGACACAGCTGGTAAGCGAGATGGGTCGATAACTGGAAGGCAAGTACCTGTCCTTCCCCGGCTTCGGAATCGGGACAACAATAGACTCGCGCCAGCATGCGGGAACATGTCCCTCAATCCAGATGCGATTGTAAGTACGAAGAAGAAAACCTTTACCCGCAGGAGAAAAGTTCTTCAGCATCTGAATATGAATAGAATCAGGCCCTGGAGCAGAGGACCGTGATCGGCCAAGTGCGTTTTCGAGTTCCCGCATGGTGAATGGGGCATTATAACTTTCACGATTCGAGGAGCGGAAGTTAGGTGGCCTAGCTTCCTCTGCCTGTTTGCGGGGGTGGAAGGCAGGGTGGTAATGAGCGGAGCTTGAAACCTCTGCGAAAAAGCGGCCGAAGGCATTGAAGACAGCCTCAGGGGCCACAAGGACGTCATTCGCGACCGTCAAGCCAGAAACTGGTGAGTGGACCTTAGTGCCAGATAGCCGCCGCAGGCTACCCCAGACAACAGAAGAAGGAGTAAAACTGTTGAAGGTGCTTGTGAAGGCAGCCCAGCTGGCTTTCTTGCTTTCTTTAATAATACGACGACACTGTGCACATAATCGTTTATAATTGATACAATTCGCCACTGTAGGGTGGCGTTTAAAGGTGCGTAAAGCACGTCAACGAGCACGTAAAGCATCTCTACATGCTGCGGCCCACCAGGGGACCGGTACGCGACGTGGAGAAGAAGTAGGGTGAGGGATGGAATATTCAGCAGCAGTGTGAACGACTTCCGTGAGGTGTGCGACCTGACTATCGCAGCTTGTGAAGGTTTGATCCCGAAAGGTCACCCTGGAAGAGAAGAGCCCCCAGTCTGCTTTGGAGATGGTCCAACTAGATGAGCACAGAGAGGAGGTATGCTGCAGGAGATGGATAACACACGGGAAGTGGTCGCTCGAATATGTATCAGAAAGTGCATACCACTCAAACCGGCGTGCAAGTTGGGGAGTACATATAGAGAGGTCTAAATGGGAATAGGTGTGAGATGTGTCCGAAAGAAAAGTATTGAGGCAGACAAGATTGAGCTGGTTGAAAAGGTCTGCTAACAGGGGGCCCCTCGGGCAGGATGCTGGAGAGCCCCAAAGGGGATGGTGGGCATTGAAGTCTCCAGTTAACAAAAATGGTGCAGGTAGCTGAGCAATAAGTTGCATCATGTCTGCCCTGGTAACGGCAGATGACGATGGAGTGTAAACGGTACAAATGGAAAATGTAAAAGTGGGGAGAGTAATGCGGATGGCAACTGGATGCAGGCCGGTGTGCAACGTGATGGGATCGTAGTAAATATCATCCCGGACCAGCAACATAACCCCTCCATGAGCTGGGATACCTACCACAGGGGGTAGGTCAAAATGCACAGAGGTGTAGTGTGCCAAGGCAATTTGATCGCATGGGCGTAGCTTCGTTTCCTGGAGGGCTACGACGAGCGGACGGTGCAAGCGGAGCAGCAACTTCAAGTCCTCTCGGTTGGAGCGAATGCTGCGAATATTCCAGTGAATAAGTGCCATCGTAAGGAAAAAAAGGAAGATGAAAGAAGGGGTCACCTCGAAGTCCGCTGAGGGCCTGGCTTCGAGCGAGCACTGCCGCCGCTATCAGTAGGCGGACAGTCATCGTCCATTGGGTCTATAGGTTCATCTGCCATCTTGGGAAGATGGCCGGCAGGGGGAGCTTCCTCCGCCGGTGAACGGCCAGATGTTCGGCTACCAGCGGTGCGGCCAGGCGAAACGGATGACGGCCTGGGGCGGCAACCGCTGGGTGGCGCAGGAAAAGAAATGCGCCGTGGCGGAGGAGAACTGTGCTTCCTATGAGCCTTCTTGGAAGGTCGTTTGGTGCAAGTACCGGTCGAAGGCTGGGAGGTCGAGGTACGTAGGAAGTCTGCACGGGACGGTTCCTTCTTGAAGGCCCATGCATCTGATTTCTGGGTCTTCGTCTTAGCAGAAGCTGATGAAGGGGCTGGTGTCTGTGGGGTGATGGGAGGAGGAGGAGACGTCGACCGCGCGATCTTAGCACTGGCCGAACGGACGACTGTGGTGCTGAAGGTCAGATCGCATGTCTGGGTTGCCACCTCCCTGGTAGTCCGAGGAGAGGCGAGGACAGTACCGTATTTCCCCGCTGGGAGCAGCGTGGGCTTCCTACTAGCCAATAGCTTGCGAGCAGCCGAGGTGGATACTTTCTCTTTGACCCGAATTTCTTGGATACAGCGTTCTTCCTTATAGACAGGACAGTCGCGGGAGGATGCGGCATGGTCACCCTGACAGTTCACACAACGAGGAGACGGAGGTGGACAGTCACCCTCATGGGAATCCCTGCCACAAGTGACACATTTAGCCGCATTGGAACAAGACTGTCGAGTGTGATTGAAACGCTGACACTGGTAGCAGCGTGTAGGTGTCGGGACATAGGGGCGAACAGAAATAACCTCGTAGCCCGCCTTGATGCGCGATGGCAGCTTAACACTATCAAAGGTCAAGAAAAGTGTCTGGGTCGGTACAAGGTCATTGTTGACCTTTTTCATGACCCTATGGACAGCCATCACGCCCTGCTCAGCGAGGAAAGATTGAATCTCCTCGTCAGTCAAGCTGTCGAGGGATCTAGTATAGACCACACCACGAGACGAATTCAAAGTTCGGTGAGCCTCCACCCGGACAGGGAACGTGCACAGGAGTGTGGCCCGAAGCAGTTTTTGTGCCTGAAAGGCGCTCTCAGTTTCGAGTAACAAGGTACCATTACGCAACCTGGTACACGAGTTGACAGATCCGGCTATGGCATCTAAGCCCTTCTGGATAACGAAAGGGTTGACAGAGGAAAAATCCTTGCCGTCCTCAGATCGAGAAACTACGAGGAACTGTGGGGCAGGCGGTAGTACTTTTGTTACTGGTAGCTGGTCAAGTTTCCGTTTATGGGCAGAAGTTGAGAGAGAAGAAGAACAGAAATCCATTGAGGAGGAATCCCCCATGACTGCCAGCGTCTCTGATGGCGCGCTCCTTCCTTGTGGGGACCCTCTCAGAGGGCACTCCCGCCTTAGGTGAATGTTTACACCTCAGGTCACACCTCCCGAGAAACAGACGGAGGGACCAATCGGCATGGTCAGAAGGTATCAGCTCAGGCAATCACCCCTCCCCGGGCCTGGCCTTTACCAGGGGGTACGCGCGTGCCTTACATGTCTACCCAGGGCGGGGAATTACGCGTTACCCCGTCACCGGCTACGCGTGCGAACGCGTGGGTCGGCCTTCAGGCGCGCACAGGGAGGAAGGAAGAAGAGGAAAAAGGAGAGGGAGAGGGAGAGGGAGAGGGAGAGGGAGAGGGAGAGGGAGAGGGAGAGGGAGAGGGAGAGGGAGAGGGAGAGGGAGAGGGAGAGGGAGGGGGGGACAGACTGTCTCAAACGCCGAGGCGGAGACCAGAGAAGGCAAGGAGAAGAAGGCAATGAGAAGGCAAGGAGAAGAAGGCACGGAGAAGGCAAGGAGAAGAAGGCAATGAGAAGGCAAGGAGATTTTGCAGGGGAAAGAGTAAGGAAGACAGTGAGGTGGAGAAGAGCAAAGAAAGGAACCAACCAAAGGAAGGAAGAAACGAGAAGTGAAAAAGCAAAATGACCACAAATAGAGGTCGTGGAACCGTCCGTCTCCGGACGCAGGTGCTAACTACCCCCTTGAGGGGGAGGGACTCCTTTTAGTCGCCTCTTACGACAGGCAGGAATACCTCGGGCCTATTCTAATCCCCAGACCCGCAGGGGGGATGTTGTTGCATGTCCTTGTTGGTCAATGCAAAGCTATTATTATTATTATTATTATTATTAGTATTAATAATAATAAAAGATGAAGAAAGCTGCAGTTGTGTCACTCATACAAATTCCCACTAAAACAAAACCCTTACAAAACTTTAGGACAGACAAAATAATATAAATCTCAACGAAGTTGGTTCCTCTTCAACAGTCATTATTTATTTTGCAGTAATTCGGCACAGTACTCAGCTGTTCCTATTACTCTCCAGTACACACATGCCAAAACACCCTGCCCCTCTCCCCCAACAACAGGGAACTGAAATAATGAAGTGACTAATTAGTGTTCAATTATGTGCACAACATTTTTTTTGAAAAGAACCTGTAATATACAGTACTTTACCTGTGCTGCACACTCATCTGAAATGCCGCTGTCTGACTCCAACTCCGACTCTTCCTCTTTCAGAAGTTTGCTCGAAATGAACTGCAAACAGAAGAAAAGTCCCAAATGAGCCAACATTGTCATATCACAAACACGGTATCCTACTGTTAACGTTCCCTGGCAGCACACACACTACTAATAAAATGAAATGACATTTAATTGTGCTATGTACGCCACTATGAAGCAATTCGTATGAACTGTAATTGTTTAACAAAAAAATATTATTTAATTTTGTATGAAGGACATTAGTTATTATTGTAATATTTTCTGTAATAATATTCTCGATGTATTTATGATTGTAATATTTCTATACACATAATGTAATTACGAAATATGTTAATATCTGCGATAAAAAATGTAAAATACAGCCACAGAGGAAAATAATGTTGTATGATCACATAGAGACATTATCAGCAAGAGTATAAATAGGAATACATAATGTGCATTCTTTGTCGTCTTCCTCGAGAGCTGAGAGAGAGAGGAACCTGCGACGTAGCATTTTATGAATGAGTAGACTTCTTTTGTCTGTATCTATCTTTAGCCGCCATTAGAGGAGAAATCACAAAGTTGTGGTCTAAATACATTATAATTTATCAAAATTGTGTATTACTAATTTAAATTAGCTTACCCATGTCATCTATAATATTTCTTTAAAGAATTTTCAGCATTTTTAGCGATTATCGTTGCTGTTGCTGGGCTGTGCCGCGACCGAACGATTTGCAGCGGCGGCAGATTTAAAAAATTGTTCCGCAAAAAAAAAACTAAACCCGTAAATCGGGAGCAGATAAAATTAGCAGTGAATTACGAAATATTTTTCTTTTACAGCGATCCTGAGGCTGACGAAATTTGTTACTGGTTTTACATTTGTGCATTCATAGGCGGATGATTAACGTTGAAGTTGTTAATCTGTTAGTGCTTTCAATTTCTGAAACAAATAACTTAAACGTATAGTGAAGTGTGTTTTGTCAATGATAATTAAACGTTCAGGTCGGCTTGGCAATATTTAACCATTTTATGCTAACAGAGACAGTCTTGTGTTCCATAGCTAATGCCGGGAAAGAATTCAGTAAATATTTAAAAAACCACTGCATTTAGAAAATGTGTGCCAAGGCCGAAATACGTAAAAAATAACAAAACTATTTGAAGCAACGTTTCTTCTCCCCATTTTCAAATCCATTTCATTTTTCTACATAATAAATATATAAACAAACATTTTCTTTTTCATTTCATCGAATTGGTGCCCACTAACGCGGGGCTCGAATAAGCAGTAGCCACAAAATACCCATGAGATAATTAGGGAATTATTGTAGTCGAACTTTGTTGGAGAACAATAAATAATTTTTTCATGTATTGTATGTATTGCCTAACCAATATTGTGTGGTAATACCTGTATATGATTTTTTTGCATGAGAACACTATACACCCAGAGGCAAGCTGAAGAAGAGAGCTCATTATATCAAAAAATTAATTACCTACCACAATACCAGGGGGCAGCTGCACCTAAGATAGATCACCAAAAGGTAAAGCTACAGTGTAGTTGTCCTGTGGGTAGTAAAGTAGCCTCAGTGCAGTGTTCTCGGATCATTCGTGGTGTGCTTGTTGTTAGTGTTCCTTTTTTAAAATAACAGGACATTTGAGTAGTTAGTCATCGTAGTATATAATAAGTGTGTTTCAACAAATGACCATTTCTTGTGTGATTATGTCAGTGAAACCTGAATGTTAGGAGATTTAGTTAAGATTTTGTTTCTTTTGTTGACTATGGTTAGATTGCGTAGTCAGAAAAATATAAACATGGATAATGAACAACAGTTACCAAGCAGTGATACTGAGTTAGAAAGTGGGGCACAAAGTAATGTTAGTGGCGTAGTTCAGGAAGTACAATGTGAGAATCTGGGGGCAGAAGGGCAAGAAATGTTGCCACTGCCAGCCAGCGATTCAGTTGAAAGTAGAAATACTGTGCCACCCACAAGCACTAGACACGGAACAGAGAGTGGTGTGGTGTCAGAAGTGCAATCATTAAGAGTTATGTTCGAGTGCATGCTCAATTTCCAAGCTACGTTTATGCATGAACAAGCAGAGCGTGATCTATGCCAGCATGAGAGAGATTTGCAGTTAATGCAATCTTTGGAAGCTATGCAAAGTGAGATTGTTAGTTTGAGACAAAACTATGAAACCATAGCCAAAGCGGTGCAAGAACTGAGCGAAAGAGTAGATAATATCCAGGTGGCTAACGCCAGTATCGTGGGTGAAATCAGTGTACTGGCTACAGGATGGAAAAATTAGAAATTGACAAGTCAAGCAATAGAGCAGAAAATGTCCGAACAGGCGAACAAAATTGAAAAGGAATTTACAAAAAAAAAAAAAAAAAAAAAAAAAAAAAAAAAATAGACGAGAAGGTGCACGCCGCGATTGAGGCCAAAGACTTGGGCTCTAGTGCGGAAGTGCAGGACCTAAAAAGGGCGGTGCACACAGACATTCCGCTGTGGCAGCGGAATGTCAACCGTCGTCTTGCGGAGCTGGAAACCAGCTTGTTGCATGGCGACGCACAGGCGTGTGTCACGCCAGCCAGGTCCAACAATGATGGCATATAAATACAGCAGTGAAAAATTGCGACTGAGACAGAACAGGCAACCAATGTTAGCGAAACAAACAAATGTCACTCCAAAATAGTAACTGAAGAAAGCCTGATTAAAAACCGACAGTTTCAAATCTTTACAACGGAGAAGAAATCTGTTCACCCTGCAGTATTTATCAAGAGATTTAGAAACATTTTGCTTAGCGTTTGGAGTCATACACAGAAAATACAGTTCGTTATGTCTTACATACAAGGAGATGCTGCATTATGGGCAACCGAAGCAGCTGACAGTTGCGACACATATGAGCAATCTGAAAAGGCATTCTTGGCCAAATATTGGTCAACATGTATTCAGGAGAGATTACGGAAAGAGGTATATAATCCAGAGCCGTATTCTCTACGATTAGGCAATTTGCGAAAATATTTTGAGAAATACATTAATAAGACCCGTTACTGGGACGAGCAGATTTCATCCCGGGATTTGATCAGACTTTTGAAATCACACTTGCCGATACACGTAAAGGAAAAACTTATACACGTACCGGAGAACGACATGGAACATTTGTCTGTTCTGGACTCAGTTGACCTGATTCAGGAGGATGTTAAGGCAGCCTCTGAACAGGCTAGAAGTAATGGAAACGGTTACAGAAATGGTCGAAATAACACGCCTCCATCAAATAATGGAAACGGCGGAGGTAACAATAGGAGACAAGATTATGTACAAAACGGGAATAGAGGTAGAGACCGGAACGGCAATAGTCCGCCGGTGAACAATGACCGGAAAAGGAGGTTCGATGACCGAAATGAAACAGGCCCATCAAGCAATAGTAGATGGAAAAATGCCAGGGGGCTGTGGAACACCAATACCTATAACGATGCAAACCGAACTTGGCCACAGAACCAGAGGCCCAGTCCAGACCGGCAAAACAGTGAAATATATGACAATAACCGACCGCCACCACAAAATGCGCCAATTGCGCAACCGTGGCGGCCGACGCAACACAATTTACACATAGTGGAGGTCAGCGACACAGAGCAGCCACACCCATCCACCAGTAATAATCCAACAAACTAGATTCAGCCGAGATACGCTCTCCATCATCGGCTGAGGTTCGGAGTGACAGCAGCCTGACACAGAATAAAACATCGGAAATCTGTGTCCTGAGGTATAATGACGGGGTACAGATGGGACATGAATTAATAACTGAACCACCCACGTGCATAAAGGAGCACAAAGACAAAGTACAAGCGATAATAGAGATCAAAATTAACAATATTGATGTGCAAGCAATCGTAGATACAGGTGCTACTGTCAGTGTCATGAGTATGGACTTATTCAGAGTACTGGGGAAAGAAAAGCGTATGCTGATTTTTCCTGTGAACAATTGCAAAGTCACTGGAGCCATCAGTGCACAGCCACAAATAATTAAACTCCAAGTGCGAGTAGAGATGTATATAAGGGGAGAAGCCATAGCGTGCTCGTTCCTGGTAGTATAGGGTTTAAAGGTAGCCTGCACTTTGGGGGTAGATTTTTTGAGAGAAAGGGACGCAGTAATCGACCTTTCTCGGGGAAAATTAAGTTTGATGAACACGGGTAGGAGGATAGAATTGTCCATGCTCAGATCTGAAGAGGTACCTGTGCCTAATTGTAATGTTATTAACACAAAATGTAGGAATCAATGGATACTACATTTAGACAATTATTCTCTAGGACAAAATCTCTCTTATCCAGACGTACAAAGTGATCAATTAAAAGCAAATGTGGACGCACTTGTGAACAAAGTATCACAGTCCGAAAATTTGAACTCATGCAACAGCAGGATTTGGTACAGTTATTATCTAACTATGCAGATGTATTTTCAGAACCACCAGGAATTATTAAGGGATATCAATACCATATCGAAGTGAACCCTCACAAAACCTACTGTCGAGCCTCATACTCCATTCCTTGGTCCAAGAAGGAAATAGTAGCTATCTCTTAGCAGATCCCCACTCAGGGAGAGTACGGGGACTGTATGCGCGTAAGGATGTGAAAATATTCCCACAGTAAATGACTAATAGTCCTGTGTGTTATGTGTAAAAAGGTACACCATTCTTTTGGAAATGAATGAACATTAATGATGTGTGATCTGTAGAGATAATGTACTAGTGTAGAAGTATTTAGTTATAAGAATATGATTGACTTTCTCTTTTGTTTATGATTATTTATGTTATGTCTTCTTTTTAATTAGTGTTAGCTTAAACATGCTCTAAATGTCTGCACGGATAACCTGATTAGTGCAATTATTTGTAGTGTTATTGTGACAGAAATCAGTCAGGAGGAACATTTTAGTAGTGATTAGTTTGTGTACTGCATAATATTCTATGTGTGTGTCAAACTTGAAATATTTCTTGGTACAGTCTTTTCTATTATATATATATATATATATATATATATATATATATATATATATGTGTGTGTGTGTGTGTGTGTGTGTGTGTGTGTGTGTGTGTGTGTGTGTGTATGTAGCTGTCAGATTGACAGGTTCGAACCCAAAATAATAATAATAATAATAATAATAATAATAATAATAATAATATGAGACCCTGAGAACTTTATTTTCAAACTAGTATTATCAAAGAGAGTAATGCACCCAGTAGTGACCCGAGGGCACCATGGGAGGCAAACTTACTGCAAATTTAAGTAACGCAAAGTTACGCACAAAGAAGCTTCAATTGAAGCACGTGCAGATCGAATCAGTAAAAAGAGCTAGCCTGATACAATCCAAATTTTAGCCTACAGAGACTACACTGTAGTTACGTAGGACCTTGCAAGTAAAGTGAGACAATTTCAAAGGCGTTATTGAACAATATGCCTGAATCCGGCTGGAATGCACAAATAAAATCTACTCGAACATAAATATAGATGATTTTTAGGCAAACTAATACGAAATTTTAATATTTGTTACCATGTACGCAATTATCACACACTTTGGTAAAGAGCGAACAAAGAAGTTACGAATGTGCTGTTACAAAACATTGCACAACGGACATTGTAACTGAAGAAAAAACTTACACAAAAGTGCAGTATTGTGTGGCAGAGACAGACAGGGACTGTTAAAACTGCAGCAATACGTCACGAGGTTGTTTTGAACAAGCAATAAGAATCTGTATCATCGCCGTGTGTGCAAGTGGACAAGGAACTAACACGACACGAACAGTGAGCTGATAACAGACGGTGGACCAAGCTAGTGTCAAACTATAACTCTGTGTCAAGGGACGCCAGGAAAGTGCATTGACTACAGAGATACATTTTGTTCTAAGGTGAAAACTTGCGTGTGATTAATGCCAAGTCATGAAATGGTGAAAAAATATTGTGCCCATAAAACGTGTTACTGTGACAACGAAACATTGTGCAAACCAGACTAGTGAACGCCTACTGAATAATAACTGCCAATAACTGTGTGCGTTCTTTCCCACAGCAGGAAAAATGCCGATAAGGATAGTACACTGTTTGTGAACTTGTTGCATATTTGCTGGAGCACTGCAAGAAGATGTCACACGGGTGAGCTGATATACAACGCGCATCCGGCTACTTCAGCCATGCAGCGGCCGCAGCAGCCCGTAGCAGACCGGACAGCCACACGCCTCTCCGCGCCGTAGCTGTCAACACCGGGGGCGGTGACCTACACGGAGCCGACGCGCCGCGCCGCTAACCAACTACAGCATTATTGACATATTCCAAAATATTTACACAAACTGCATAACATGTCAATGAACTCGATTTTTGACAAACATTGAACACTTATGTATACCCGTAAATTGACGAGGGACAATGAACACTAACAAGTGTAGGAGATGGATTTGTAACACGTAGGTAGTGAGAACATTACGAAAAGTGACGTACTAAATGATTTCAAAAAACTCAGTGATATATCCTTGGACAAGTGACCTTGCAGTATACCGCAAAAATGATAACTACGAGTTGTTAAACACACACAACAAACTTTCGTTGAACTGTATGTGACTGTGATATGTAACCGTTGATGACAAACAGCTAAATCATTTCAAAACAATGACTGTTAAAGAGACAAGATTAATCATGAACCAACTGTGATGGCTGGGCTCCGGCACAGTTTTGCCCAGGTTTCCTGTCTGCCTTCGCCCAAATGGGGGAGCCATGAACATATATAACCCTGGAACTAATTAAAAGAGCCATTCCATAAAAAAAAAACAATTGTAAAGAACGTTACTAGCACCATTGTGTCAAAGTATAGAAACTCTTTGCCAAATGCTACCAGGGGCAATGTAACGTTCCCTGGCAGCACACACACTATTAATAAAATGAAATGACATTTAATTGTACTATGTACGCCACTATGAAGCAATTCGTATGTACTGCAATTGTTTAACAAAAAAACATTTAATTTTGTATAAAGGACATTCGTTATTATTGTAATACTTTCTGTAATAATATTCTCGATGTATTTATGATTGTAATATTTCTATACACATAATGTAATTACGAAATATGTTAATATCTGCGATAAAAAATGTAAAATACAGCCACAGAGGAAAATAATGTTGTATGATCAGATAGAGACATTATCAGCAACAGTATAAATAGGAATACATAATGTGCATTCTTTGTCGTCTTCCTCGAGAGCTGAGAGAGAGAGGAACCTGCGACGTAGCATTTTATGAATGAGTAGACTTCTTTTGTCTGTATCTATCTTTAGCCGCCATTAGAGGAGAAATCACAAAGTTGTGGTCTAAATACATTATAATTTATCAAAATTGTGTATTACTAATTTAAATTAGCTTACCCATGTCATCTATAATATTTCTTTAAAGAATTTTCAGCATTTTTAGCGATTATCGTTGCTGTTGCTGGGCTGTGCCGCGACCGAACGATTTGCAGCGGCGGCAGATTTAAAAAATTGTTCCGCAAAAAAAAAAAATTAAACCCGTAAATCGGGAGCAGATAAAATTAGCAGTGAATTACGAAATATTTTTCTTTTACAGCGATCCTGAGGCTGACGAAATTTGTTACTGGTTTTACATTTGTGCATTCATAGGCGGATGATTAACGTTGAAGTTGTTAATCTGTTAGTGCTTTCAATTTCTGAAACAAATAACTTAAACGTATAGTGAAGTGTGTTTTGTCAATGATAATTAAACGTTCAGGTCGGCTTGGCAATATTTAACCATTTTATGCTAACAGAGACAGTCTTGTGTTCCATAGCTAATGACGGGAAAGAATTCAGTAAATATTTAAAAAACCACTGCATTTAAAAATGTGTGCCAAGGCCGAAATACGTAAAAAATTTAATTTATATAATTTTCAACTAAATGTTCTTAATCAGTTAGTATGAATTTATCAGCGTGAGATGGTTGCTAAGGTTCACGTAATTTTAAATGTGCTTAATTGTGTCTAAATTAATTTTTATTACCACACGCAAATAAGGGGTTCTACAATAAAGTTCATACTGAAAGAGCAAATAACAAAACTATTTAAAGCAACGTTTCTTCTCCCCATTTTCAAATCCATTCATTTCATTTTTTTACATAATAAATATATAAATAAATATTTTCTTTTTCATTATTTCATCAAACTACTAACAGACGTTTTCTAAACTGATGAATGCAATAGCACAAAGAAATGCATGTGAATGTCAATGACTGTGCTGTTCAGGTACAGAATCATGGGCTGTTCAGGTACAGAATCATGGGAACAGAATGATGGACCTTTTGTGTCCAAACCTACATTTCAGCATCCACATCTGCAGTTGCTATGCTCAAAGTAGTAGCAAAAAGTAAATCTACATCGATACTCTGCAAATCACATTTAAGTGCCTGGCAGAGGGTTAATCGAACCACCTTCACAATTCTCCATTATTCCAATCTCTTATACTGCGCGGAAATAATGAACACCTGTATCTTTCTATACGAAATCTGATTTCCTTTATATCATGGTGATCATTCCGCCCTAAGTAGGTTGGTGCCAACAAAATATTTTCGCTTTTGGAGGAGAAAGTTGGTGATTGGAATTTCGTGAGAAGATTCAGACAACGAAAAATGCCTTTCTTTTAATGATGTCCAGCCCAAGTCCTGTATCATTTCTGTGACACATATTTCGCGATAATACAAAGCATGCTGCCTTTCTTGAACTTTTTCGATGTACTCCGTCAGTCCTCTCTGGTAAGGACCCCACACCGTGCAGTAGTATTCTTAAAGAGGATGGACAAGTGCAGTGTAGGCAGTCTCCTTAGTAGGTCTGTTACATTTTCTAAGTGTCCGCAGTCTTTGGTTAGCCTTCCCCAACATTTTCTGTGTGTTCCTTCCAATTTAAATTGTTCGTAATCGTAATACCTAGGTATTTAGTTGAATTTATGGCTTTTAGATTAGACTGATTTATCGTGCAACCGAAGTTTAACGAGTTCCTTTTAGCACTCATGTGAATGACCTCATATTTTTCGTTATTTAGGGTCAACTACCAATTTTCACACCATTCAGATATCTTTTCTAAATCATTTTGCAGTTTGTTTTGATCTTCTGATGACTTTATTGGTCGATAAACGACAGCGTCATCTGCAAACAACCAAAGATGGCTGCTCAGATTGTCTCCCAAACCGTTTATATAGATAAGGAACAGCAAAGGGCCTATAACACTACCTTGGGGAACGCTAGAAATCACTTCTGTTTTCCTTGACTTTTTCCATCAGTTACTACGAATTGTGATCTTTCTGACAGTAAATCACAAATCCAGCCACATAACTGAGACGATATTCCATAATCATGCAATTTCACTACGAGCAGCTTGTGTGGTAGTGTCAAAAGTCTTCCGGAAATCCAGAAATACTGAATCAATCTGTACTCCCTTGTCAATAGCAGTCAACACTTCATGTGAATACAGAGCCAGTTGTGTTTCACAGAAACGATGTTTTCTAAATCCATGCTGACAGTGTGTCAATAGACCGTTTTCTTGAAGGTAATTCATAATGTTTGTACACAATATATGTTCCAAAATCCTGCTGCATATCGACGGTAACGATATTTGCCTGTAGTTTAGTGGATTACTCTTACTACCTTTCTTGAATATTGATGCTACCTGTGCAACTTACCAGTCTTTGGGTACAGATCTTACGTTGAGTGAATGGTTGTATATGATTGTTAAGTATGGAGCTAATGCATCAGCATACTCTGAAAGGAACCTAATTGGTATACAGTCTGGACTAGAAGTCTTGCTTTAATTAAGTGATTTAAGTTGCTTCACTATTCCGAGGTTATTTACTTCTACGTTACTCATGTTGGCAGCTGTTCTCGATTCTAATTCTGGAATATTTCCTTCGTCTTCTTTTGTGAAGGCATTCGGAAGGCTGTGTTTAGTAACTCTGCTTTGGCAGCACTGTCTTCGATAGTATCTCCATTGCTATAGCGCAGAGAAGGCACTGATCGTTTCTTGCCGCTAACATACTTTACACACGACCATAATCTCTTTGAATTTTCTGCCAGGTTTCGAGACGAAGTTTCGTTGTGGAAACTGTTATAAGCATATCGCATTGAAGTCCGCGCTAAATTTAGGGCTTCTGTAAAAGATCGCTAATCTTCGTGATTTTGTGTCTTTAAATTTGGCACGTTTGTTTCGTTGTTTTTGCAGCAGTGTTCTAACCCGTTTTGTGTACCAATGAGGATCAGCTCCACCGTTTGTTAATTTGGTATAAATCTCTCAACTGCTGCAGATACTATTTAAGCCACATATGGTCTACACTTATATTATTAATTTGGAATGAGTGGAGATTGTCTCAGGTAGGTGTCAAGTGAATTTTTATCTGCTTTTTTGAATACATATATTTTCGCTTATTTTTCGAAGATTTGGGGATTACAATATTCAATCTCGCTACGACGACCCTGTGTTCACTAATCCCTGAATCGGTTTTGATGCTCGTTATTAACTCAGGATTATCAAAAATGAGATCGACAGGAAGTGCAAAATGGCTAAGCAGGGATGGCTAGAGGACAAATGTAAGGATGTAGAGGCTTATCTCACTAGGGGTAAATAGATACTGCCTACAGGAAGATTAATTTTTTTTGTTTTGTTTGGGGTCATTAGCGCCCAGTCACAATTGTTAGAGCACATACAATCTAGTACAACTCAAGGGGGGGGGGGGGGGGGGGACACCAGAAAGTTCTTACAAAGATGCAGATAAAATAAGTGAAAGAGTTAGATGTCTTTGGACAATCCAGTCAAAGTAATGAAATGAAGAACACGAGCAGCTGCTCGAGCGTCATCCGCTAAAATATCCTATAAAGTAGATGGCAGAGACAGGACAACACGAGATTGACTAAAACGGGGACACGACACTAAAACATGGCGCACTGTTAATGCATGACCACAAGGGCACTGCGGGGCTGGGTCACCTGAGAGCAGGTAGCGGTGGCTAAACCGGCAATGCCCAATCCGCAACCTGGTCAGAAGGACCTCTTCTCGCCGAGATGGTCGGGAGGAGGTTGTCCAAGCAGTTGGGAAAGGTTTTACTGCCCGGAGCTTGTTTCCTTGAAGTGAGGACCAAGTATCCCACCACAAGGACACAAGCCTCTTACAAACAACCCCACTAACGTCAGATGACGGGACACAATGGGAGGCTGGCCGAGGCAGGAGGACTGCAGCCTTGGCTGCAGCATCAGCAGCCTCATCCCCAGGCACTCCTACATGGCCGAGAACCCACAGAAAGCTGACAGGAGAGCCACCCTCAGCGAAAGAAAGTAGGGACTGCTGGATCCGTTGCACCAAGGGATGGACCGGATATGGAGCTCCAAGGCTCTGAAGAGCACTGAGTGAATCAGAGCAGAGTACATACGACGAATGGCGGTGGCGGCAGGCATACTGAACGGCCTGATAGAGAGCAAAAAGCTCGGCCGTAAAGCTGGAACACTGGTCGAGGAGCCGGTATTTAAAGGTGACGGCCCCGACGACAAAGGCACAGCCGATACCATCGTCAGTTTTGGAGCCATCAGTGTAAATAAAGGTGTGACTGGCAAGTCGCGCACGAAGTTCGACAAACCATGAGCAATACACTGCAGCCGGAGTACCCTCCTTCGGGAGCGAGCTGAGGTCGAGATAAACATGAACCGGAGCCTGGAGCCAAGGTGGTGTCGGGCTCTCACCCTCTCTGAAGGTGGTAGGGAGGGCAAAATCCAATTGTCGAAGCAGGCGACGAAAGCGGACTCCAGGGGGCAGCAGGGCAGACACATCCAACCCATACTGACGGTCGAGAGAATCGGCGAAGAAGGACTGATAAGAGGGGTGGTCGGGCATTGACAACAGCCGGCAGGCATATCGACAAAGCAGTACGTCGCGCCGGTAGGTCAATGGTAATTCGGCAGCTTCAGCATAAAGACTCGACGGGACTAGTGTAGAAAGCTCCGGTCACAAGACATAACCCCCTCAGCCATGAGACGGCGTAAGAGGGATGGCCGAGCAGACGAGGTTCCCATAATCCAGCTTTCATCGGACTATGGACCGATACAAGCGAAGCAGGACAGTGCGATCCGCTCCCAAGATGAACCACTGAGGACATTAAGGGACCGTGTACAACGGGCAGCCAAATAAGAGACGTGCGGAGACCAACAAAGTTTCCTGTCCAGTGTGAGCCCTAGAAACTTAGTTGTTTCCACGAATGGGAGAACAACGGGACCGAGATGTAAGGATGGCGGAAGTAACGCTTTATATCGCCAAAAGTTGATGCAAACAGTCTTCTCTTCAGAGAACCAGAAGCCATTTGCCACACTCCATGAGTATAGGCTGTCTAGACAACGCTGAAGGCAGCGCTCCAGGAGGCATGTTCGCTGGGCACTGCAGTAGATCGCGAAGTCATCGACAAAAAGAGAGGCTGAGACATTAGGTGGAATGCAATCCATAATTGGATTGATCGCTATGGCAAAAAGGGCTACGCTCAAGACGGAGCCCTGAGGCACTCCGTTCTCCTGGAGGAAGATATCGGACAATACGGAACCCACACGGACCCTAAACTGTCTATCTGTTCAAAAGGAATCAATAAAAAGAGGCAGGCAACCGCGTAGACCCCACCCATGCATAGTGCGGAGGATACCTCCTCTCCAACAGGTATCATAAGCCTTCTCCAAACCGAAGAACACGGCGACCGTTTGGGGCTTTCGCAAAAAGTTGTTTATGATGAATGTCGACAAGGTCACAAGGTGGTCAACAGAGGAGCGGCGGCGACGAAAGCTGCATTGAACATTGGTAAGCAGCCGTCGAGATTCAAGAATCCAAATTAACCGAGCATTAACCATGCGCTCCATCACTTTACAGACACAGCTTGTAAGAGAAATGGGGCGGTAACTAGAAGGAAGGTGTCTATCCTTCCCAGGTTTGGGTATAGGAACAACGACGGCGTCACGCCAACGCATGGGGACTTGACCTTCGGTACAGACGCGATTGTAGGTATGAAGAAGGAAGCTTTTGCCTGCCGGAGAAAGGTGTGTCAGCATCTGAACGTGAATGGCATCTGGCCCCGGAGCAGAGGACCGGGACAGTGCAAGTGCACGTTCGAGTTCCCGCATAGTAAAGGGGGCATTATAAGTTTCCAGATTCAGTGAGTGGAAGGAAGGTCGCCGAGCCTCTTCTGCCTCTTTCCTGGGAAGGAAGTCAGGTTGGTAATGGGCGGAGCTTGAAACCTCCGCGAAAAAGCGGCCGAAGGCGTTGGAGATATCCACAGGATCAACAAGGACCTCATCACCTGAAGTCAGGCCAGGTACCGAGGAGTGGGCCTTAATGTCCGACAGCCGGCGCAGGCCACCCCAGACGACAGAAGAGGGAGTAAAACTGTTAAAGGAGCTGGTGAAAGAGGCCCAACAAGCTTTTTGCTGTCTTTGATGACTCTACGGCATTGCGCTCGGAGTCGTTTGTATCCAATACAATTCGCCAACGTAGGATGGCGGCGAAAGGTGTGTAAAGCACGTCGTCGAGCACGGATAGCGTCTCGACAAGCCTCATTCCACCAGCGGACAGAAACGCGACGTGAAGATGAGGCAGTACGAGGAATGGAATGTACGGCAGCATTGATGATAACAGCTGTGAGGTATTTGACCTGACTGTCACAACTGAGAAAATCGTGGTCCGGAAAGGTCGCCAGGGAGGAGTAAAGTCCCCCAGTCAGCTTTCGGCATGTTCCAGCTCGAAGGACGTGGGGATGTAATGTGGTGCAGGAGACGAACGACACAGGGGAAGTGGTCGCTCGAATAGGTGTCAGAAAGGACATACCGCTCGAACCAACGGGCAAGAGCGGTAGAACAGTTCGAGAGGTCCAAGTCGGAGTAGGTATGAGTAGAGTCCGAGAGGAAAGTCGGGGCGCCAGTATTGAGGCAGACAAGATTGAGATGGTTGAAGACATCCGCCAAGAGGGAGCCTCTCTGACAGGGTGCAGGAGAGCCCCAAAGGGGATGATGGGCATTGAAGTCGCCAAACAATAAAAACGGCAGAGGAAGCTGAACAATCAGGTGCAGCATGTCAGCCCGACTAACTGCAGATGACGATGGAGTGTAGATGGTACAAACAGAAAAAGTAAAGGGAGAAAGAGTAATACGGACAGCTATTGCTTGGAGTGGGGTGGTCAATGGGAGGGGACAGTAATAGACATCGTCCCAAACGAGCAACATGACCCCACCATGAGCTGGAATACCGTCCACAGGGGTGAGGTCAGACCGCTCCGAGGTATAGTGGGTAAAAGCAATATGGTCAGTTGGGCGCAACTTGGTTTCCTGGAGACCAAGGATGAGTGGACAGTGCAGGCGGACGAGCAGTTTTAATTCCTCCCGATTAGATCGAATACCTCTTATGTTCCAATGTAACAAAGCCATCACTAGTCAGAAAAGAGGGGGAACGAAACGGGTGAAGAGCTGGTCACCTCGACAGCCGCGGAGGGCCAGGTGTCGAGGGAACAACGCTACAACCGGCGGGAGGCGGATCCTGTTCCATCGAGTCGTCGCCAGCTGCAGCCGCTGTCCCTGGTTGTGTAGGAGGGGCAGCATCATGCGCTGACGAGAGGCCAGCCGAGCGCCTGGCAGCAGAGCGTCCCGGTGAAACTGAGGACGGCCGGCAGCAGCGACTCACGGATGGAGCGTCAGACGAAACACGCCGGGGTGGAGAGGGGGATAAAGATTTCTTCTTGGAGGCCTTCTTGGAAGTCCGATGAGGCACGGGGATGGTGGGCTGGACCCGAAGGAGGTCCTCACGCGCGGGGTCCGTGTTGGAACGCCGGACCTCGGAAGCCGGGGTCCAGAACGTTTCCCCGATGGACGCCTGAGAAGAGAATCGCTTCTCAGGCGGCAGAGGGGGAAGAGGGGGAAGAGGAGGAAGGGTGGGCCCCGGGGCAGAGGGGGCAGGGGCCGCAAGGGAGGAGGATTTGGAAGGGAGGGATTTGGGAGGCAGAAGCATAGACCCCGGATGGGTGAGGAGGTGGAGGGGGAACAGGAGAGGGGTGAGGATACTGTGGAAGGAGTGGACACGACTGAGGCAAACGAAGTTGTCAACGTCACGGGATGGAGACGGTCATACTTCTTCCTGGCCTCAGAATAAGAGAGACGACCCAAAGTTTTTAATTCTTGAATCTTCTTCTTCTGATACGCAGGCCAGTCTAAAGATCTAGGCGAGTGGATGCCAGGACAATTGACGCTCCGAGGTGGTGGGGTGCATGTATGTTCCTCACGAAGAGGACGTCCGCAATCGCTACAAAGGGGCTCAGCCTCACACCGTGACGACACGTGCCCAAAGTGCAAACACCGAAAGCAGCGCATAGGAGGCGGGACGTAAGGTGGCACGTCGCACCGGTAGCACATCAGCTTTACCTTCTCCGGGAGAATGTCCCCCTCGAAGGCGAGGATAAAGGCTCCGGTGTCGACGCGACGGTCTTTGGGGCCGCGCTGAACTCGCCGGACGAAATGCACGCCTCGGTGCTCCAGGTTGGCCCTGAGCTCATCAGATTGCAGCAGGAGGTCCCGATGAAAAATAACCCCCTGCGTCCTATTCAGCGCCAGATGCGGGACAATAGACACTGGGATGTCCCCTAGTCGGTCGCACGCCTGGAGCGCCGCCGACTGTGTGGCGGAGGCGGTCTTTATAAGAACGGACCCCGAACGCATTTTACTGAGAGCCTCGATTTCCCCGAAGATGTCCTCGATGTGCTGGACAAAGAACATGGGCTTAGAGGTGGCAAACTTCCCCCATCGGTCCGAGAACAGAATAAATAGCGGGGGAAGTACTTCGCCCCAAGCCGGCGGGCCTGTCCTTCCTCCCAGGGAGTGGCCAAGGGGGAAAGGGCAGGAGAACCAGAACCAGAGACAGTACCTTTCTTTTTAAAAGACTCGGCCGCAGAGCGACCTGATACATGTTGACGTTTCATCTGCGAAACGTTCGCCCCGATACCACCCACTCCGACCAGGGGCTCTCCCCACGCGCGCATCCAAGCCTCAACAAGGGCCACCTGGCAGGACGACCGTTGCCGGGAGTCCCGATGCCCCAAGGAGACGGGCATCTACTCCTTGGCCGACGTGGGGAGGGTGCAGCTCAGGTATCGGCAGTACGATCCCTGTGTTGTCAGGGGGCTACAACCTAGAGGGTACATGACGACCCCACAACAACGGGCTGGCTACCGTGCTGGATTTCGGGTGCCATGGAAGGTCCATCATGATCGTAGGTGGAGATGGGGACGCACTACTTGTGCAACCCATCAGGCATTTAGGCCCAACTTGAGGAACAGTGGGTGCGGTTACAACGCCGTTACAATGCTGAATGCCAAGGTCGTAGTGCACTGAGGACCAGTGATACACCACGTAAGGCGTCCTTCGCCAAAAGTCTCGTACTTCTGTAGAATTTTGAAAAACGGAGGTCAAACCCCAAGGGGGACCTACTACTAGGAGGCCGAAACAGTCGAAAGTCCTTTAGTCGCCTCTTACGACAGGCAGGAATACCTCGGGTCTATTCTTACCCCGGATCCGCAGGGGGGACAGAAAGATTAAAGAGACCTTTGGAGATAAGAGAATCACTTGCATGAACATCAAGAGCTCAGATGGAAACCCAGTTCTACGCAAAGAAGGGAAAGCAGAGAGATGGAAGGAGTATATAGAAGGTCTATACAAGGGCGATGTACTTGAGGACAATATTATGGAAATGGAAGAGGATGTAGATGAAGATGAAATTGGAGATACGATACTGCCTGAAGAGTTTGACAGAGCACTGAAAGACCTGAGTCGAAACAAGGCCCCCGGAGTAGACAACATTCCATTGGAACTACTGACAGCCTTGGGAGAGCCAGTCCTAACAAAACTCTACCATCTGGTGAGCAAGATGTATGGGACAGGCGAAATACCCTCAGACTTCAAGAAGAATATAATAATTCCAATCCCAAAGAAAGCAGGCGTTGACAGATGTGAAAAATACCGAACCATAAGTTTAATAAGTCACAGCTGCAAAATACTAACACGAATTCTTTCCAGACGAATGGAAAAACTGGTAGAAGCCGACCTCAGGGAAGATCAGTTTGGATTCCGCAGAAATGTTGGAACACGTGAGGCAATACTGACCCTACGACTTATCTTAGAAAATAGATTAAGGAAAGGCTGTTGACTGGAATACTCTCTTTCAAATTCTGAAGGTGGCAGGGGTAAAATACAGGGAGCGAAAGGCTATTTACAATTTGTATAGAAACCAGATGGCAGTTATAAGAGTCGAGGGGCATGAAAGGGAAGCAGTGGTTGGTAAGGGAATGAGACAGGGTTGTAGCCTATCCCCGATGGAGAAGAAATAAAAACTTTGAGGTTCGCTGATGACATTGTAATTCTGTCAGAGACAGCAAAGGACTTAGAAGAGCAGTTGAACGGAATGGACAGGGTCATGAAAGGAGGGTATAAGATGAACACCAACAAAAGCAAAACGAGGATAATGGAATGTAGTCGAATTGAGTCAGGTGAAGCTGAGGGAATTAGATTAAGAAATGAGACACTTGAAGTAGTAAAGGAGTTTTGCTATTTAGGGAGTAAAATAACCGATGATGGTCGAAGTAGAGAGGATATAAAATTTAGACTGGCAATGGCAAGGAAAGCGTTTCTCAAGAAGAGAAATTTGTTAACATCGAGTATAGATTTAGGTGTCAGGAAGTCGTTTCTGAAAATATTTGTATGGAGTGTAGCCATGTATGGAAGTGAGACATGGACAATAACTACTTTGGACAAGAAGAGAATAGAAGCTTTCGAAATGTGGTGCTACAGAAGAATGCTGAAGATAAGGTGGGTAGATCACGTAACTAATGAGAAGGTATTGAATAAGATTGGGGAGTAGAGAAGTTTGTGGCACAACTTGACCAGAAGAAGGGATCGGTTGGTAGGACATGTTCTGAGGCATCAAGGGATCACCAATTTAGTATTGGAGGGCAGCGTGGAGGGTAAAAATCGTAGAGGGAGACCAAGAGATGAATACACTAAGCATATTCAGAAGGATGTAGGTTGTAGTAGGTACTGGGAGATGAAGAAGCTTGCACAGGATAGAGTGGCTTGGAGAGCTGCATCAAACCAGTCTCAGGACTTAAGACCACAACAACATAAAATCAGTCCTGAAATCTGGTATTTTGTGCCAGCGAGGTGAACGCTGAATATGCAGAACCCAAGCAAGTTGCTTTCAGTACTACTTTCACCATGAATAGTGTTCTATTAGTCATCACTTTCAATTACATTTCAGTGATTTTCTTCAGTAGTTTCTTGGAAGGATGATGTGGAAAAGAAATGTTCCTGGCCATAAGGAGAGAAATAAACCACTAAATGTCACATATGCTGTAACCTCGTGTAAGTCTGGAGTAATTTGTGCTTGTACACTGCTGGAAACACCCGCTCATGCAAATGCTCGAACCTGCTGCAATTTCTTTGTGCTATGCTGTCAGATGATTGTCCTCTTTCGAAACTCACTGCTGCTGCAGCTTGTGAGGACGGCTTTGTACAAATGGTATCCAAAAGTTAGACCATTAGAAATAATATTGTTTTAATTATAAGATAATATTAACGAGATACACGTATACATAGAGATGGCAAAGTAGTTGTCGTCCCTTTAGGGTGCAAAACAGCTGAGGTCGTAGGCACCTGTGTGTCAACTTAGAGCAACCATGTCACAGCTTCAAACGGTCAATTACCAGACGAAGTTGTAGTCGACGATACTCAGAACCTATTCCGACTGGAGTACAGGGATAGGTAAGAATGCTCACTTCCCCTTTGAGGAGGGTGCTCAAAGGGTTGAAAATTAAATTTCCTTCTTCATATCATGACGATGAATAAAAAGTAAACAGTATACAGTTCGTGCTGTGGGTGCTAAAATATATGTGACAATTCAGACCACAAACGTACATTTGAATGAAAGTGGTTATAAAATCAGCATCTGGCCAGAAAATGGTAGACTGCAGTAAGCACAGAGTGTGGTGCAGGGTCTCCACTTGACGATCGCAGTGATTTAAATGATAGTGTCCGACACGCAGCTGAGCTGAAAGTATCTCCTCGCAAGGAGAGGGGCGAAAGGAGTTGTCCGAGCCATCTGTTCCTGTGAAGAGAAGACCAGAGTTCGTGCGAGAGTGACTCAATGTTCCTATGTGCAGCAACACAGAGCTCTTCTGAAGGGGTAAAATAGCTAGATGGCCTAGGTAGCCTGCCTGCAGCCTCGGCAGCAGCTTCGTTCCCCGGCACTCCGATGTGACAGGGGACCTACACAAATGTCATGTCTGTTCCACAATTGGTGAGCGAGTGGAGGAGTTTGTGGATTCGTTCTACTGAGGAGTGGTACCGGTACAGCACACAGAGGCTCTGGAGGGCACTAAGTGAATCGCAGCGTAATACACAATTGAGAAGCCCGCGTCGTTAGATGTACTGGGTGGTCCGATAGAGGGCGGAAAGCTCTGCACGAAAAATCCATCACTGCTCTAAAAGGCAGTATCTAAAATGTTTGTCGCCAATGACAAATGCACATCCGTCACTGCAGTCAGAGTTAGACCCATCAGTGTAGACAAAGGTGCTGCTTCCGAGTTGCATGTAAAGTTCAAAAAACTTACAGCTGTAGGTAGAATCTAGAGTAGTGTCTGGTGAAGTGAAGTAAGTCCGAGATAAACATGGATTCTGTGCAGAGCCAAGGTGGTGAATGGCTCTCGCACGTCGGGAACGTGGCAGTACCATAAGGTTAAGCATCCAAAGCAGTATACGAAAGGGAATTCTGAGACAACAAAGAAGTTGTGCTTATCCCATATTTGTGGTTGACGGAGTCATACAAATGGACGCATGTCAGGCAGCAGCAGCCGCGTGAGACATGAATACTGACAGGGAAGTAACTAATTTTGTGACATTTTACAGGTTCCTAACCAGGAGCAAATTGTATAGTTTCATCTGAGTGCTTTGATAGTTTAGTTTCTTGAATTTCTGCATGTTAATTTAATATTTAATAGACAGTTCTTGCATTTTTGTTTGTATCGAGCAGTAAACAAATTTTGTGACTTATTACAAGTTCCTAATTGGGAGTGAATTATTTAGTCTCACCTGAGTGCTTTGGTAGTTACGTTTTCGAATCTCTGTATGTTAATCTAATTTAAGAGACACAGTTCTTACGTTTTCATCAGCGTCTACGGTAGAGTTGCGCAGCACGTATCTGTAGTCCTTTGTCTGTGTAATGTAGTTTTCCGTGCTCTTTAGTATGGATAGGGATTCCGATTGCTGTCTGCGGATGCGAGCCGAATTGGTGATGCTTTGCTCTCAGCTCCAGCCAGTGATGGCTTCAGTTACCCAGCTGGAATTTGCAGTGGATGGGCATCACTGTTGTGGGGCGGCCGTGGCGATCCGACGAATGTCCAGCACGTCTGAGACCGCTGAACCGTCTTCACTGGTGGCCGGCCCTGTTACTACTCACACTGAGATTGACCCCTCATCGGTCATGATCGACTGGAAAGTCACCTACCGGCGTGGCAGGTGGCCAAAGACTTCCCGAGGGGCCAAACATAAGGTTGCCCCTGTTAATCTGACAAACACGTTCCACGTGCTGTCCGTGGTTGACACTGTCCCTCAGCCAGATGTAGTCGTTTGTCCTGTTTCAGAGGAAACCTCTCAGCTTGCAAGATCCGGGCAATCGCAGACGGTGGAATTATCTGTAGTTGCGAACTCCAATGTTAGGCCCATTATGCGGCCCCCTTGGGGAGATGGCTGTCAAAGACTGGAAGAAAGCGAATGTGCACTCCTAGTGCATACTGGGCAGAGTAATTCCAGACATGGAACGGGTCCTTCCGTATGCCACGAAGAGCACAGGCTGCAGCCAAGTGCAACAGGTGGCAGCTCACACCAGTATCATTGGTGTGTGTCACTTTGGACTGGAAGTGATTCTCTTTGGTTTTGAGGGGCTATCAGAAGTGGTAAAGGCTGTCAGTCTTTCTTGTGAGATAAAAGAAGAGCTTACCATTTGCAACACAGTCGACAGGACCGATTGCGATCCTCTTGTACAGACCCGAGTGGAGAGTCTGAATCAGAGGCTCAGACAGTTCTCCGACCATGTAGGCTGCAGATTCCTCTACTTGCGCCATATGGTGATTGGGCTTCGGGTTCCGCTAAATAGGTCAGGAGTCCATTACATACAGGAGCTGGCTACATCGGTAACAGGGGCTGTGTTCCGAAGACTGGGCAGTTTTTTGGGTTGGGGTCTTGGAGAAACACAAAAAGGGCTTCACTCTCAAAGGGTCAAACATAGGAAGAACATAGATCCGGGAACCATCAGTATAAAAACTGTGAATTGTCGTAGCTGTGTTAGCAAAGTACCAGAGCTCCAAGTGCTAATAGAAAGCACCGATGCTCAAATTGTTATAGGCACTGAAAGCTGGCTAAGGCCGGAGATAAGTTCAATCCAAATTTTAGTGTAGGACCTAACAGTGTTCAGAAAGGGTAGGCTAAAGACAGCCAGCTGTGGCATGTTTGTTGCTGTTAGAAGTAGTTTATCTTATAGTGATATTGAAGCAGATAGTTCATCTGAGTTAGTAATGGTAGAAGTCATAAATAATAATTGGATCCTTTTACCAACATACCAACTCAAATGATACAATTACTGAAAGGTTCAAAGAAAACTTTACTATAATTTCAAACAATTTTATACAATTATAGTTGGCGGTGACTTCAGCTTACCCTCAATGTGTTGCCAAAATACTTGTTTAAATCCGGAGGTTCGCATACAACATCATCTAAAATTGTGTTAAATGCGTTCTCTGAAACTCATTTTAACCAGTTAGTTCACGAGCCCACTCGAACAGTAAACGGTTGGCAAAATACACTTCATCTCTTAGCAACAAATAATACTGAGCTAATAACCAGCATCAAAATGGATACAGGAATTAGTGAGAACAAGCTGTCGCAGCAAGACTGGTTATTGTTAACTCCCAAATCCTCCAATAAATGGAAAATATGCCTATACAGAAAGGCAGATAAAAATTCACTTGATGTCTTCCTGAGACACAGTCTTCACTTCTAAATTAACAATGTAAGTTTAGACTGGACGTGGCTTGAATTCAAAGAAATAGTATTGGCAGCAATTGCGAGATTTACATCAAATAAATTAACAAATGATGGAGCTGACACCTCATGGTACACAAATGGGTCAGAACACAGTTGCAGAAACAACGAATAAGCATGCCAAATTTGAACGAACACAAAATCTCCAAGATTGGCGATCTTTTACAGAAGCTCGAAATTTAGTGCAGACTGCAATGCGATATGTTTATAACATATTCACTTCAAAACTGTCTTGAAACCTGGCAGACAATCCAAAAAGATTCTGGTCGTATGTGAAGTATGCTAATGGCAAGATAGAATCAATACCCTCTCTGCCCAGTAGCAATGGAAACACTATCAGTGACAGTTCTGCTAAAGCAGAGTTACTAAACACAGCCTTCTGATATTCCTTTGCCAAAACAAAGCAAAAATTCCAGAATTTGAATCAAGCACAGCTGCCAACATGAGTAACTTAGAAGTACGTGTCCTCAAAGTAATGAAGCAAGTTAAATCACTTAATAAAAGCAAGTCTTCTGGCCCAGACTGTATCCCATTTAGGTTCCTTTCACAGTATGCTGATGCAATAGCTCCATACTTAACAATAATGTACAACTGCTCGCTTGACAAAAGATCCGTATCCCAAGACTGGAGAGTTGCACAGGTCACACCAATATTCAAGAAATGCAGTAGGAGAAATCCACTAAATTCCAGGCCCATATAATTAGCGTTGATATGCAATAGGATTTTGGAACATATGTTTTGTTGTTGTGGTCTTCAGTCCTGAGACTGGTTTGCTGCAGCTCTCCATGCTACTCTATCCTGTGCAAGCTGCTTCATCTCCCAGTACCTACTGCAACCTACAGCCTTCTGAATCTGCCTAGTGTATTCATCTGTCTCCCTCTGTGATTTTTACCCTCCACGCTGCCCTCCAATACTAAATTGGTGATCCCTTGATGCCTCAGAACATGTCCTACCAACCGCTCCCTTCTTCTGGTCAAGTTGTGCCACAAACTTACATGTTCAAATGTTATGAATTACCTCAAAGAGAATTGTCTATTGACACACAGTCAACACAGATTTCTGAAACATCTTCCTGTGAAACACAACTAGCTCATTATTCACACAATGTGTTGAGTGCTGTTGAGAAGGGATTTCAAATTGATTCTGTATTTCTAGATTTCCTCAGATTTTCTCTAGATTACCTCACAAGCAGCTTGTAGTGAAATTGCGTGTGTTATGTGACCAGATTCATGATTTCCTGTCACAGATGTCACAGTTCGTTGTAACTGATGGAAAGTCGTCGAGTAAAAGGGAAGTGATGTCTGGCATTCCCCAAAGAAGTGTTATAGACCCTCTGCTGTTGCTAACCTATATAAATGAGTTAGGAGAATCTGAGCAGCCATCTTAGGTTTTTTGCAGATGATGCTGTCATTTATGGACTAGCAAAGCCATCAGAAGATCAAAAGAAATGGCAAAGCAATCAAGGAAAGATATCTGTATGGCGCAAAAATTGGCAACTGACTCTAAATAATGAGAAGTGTGAGGTCATCCTCACGATTACTAAAAGGAATCCATTAAAATTCGGTTGTATGATAAATGAGTCAAATCTAAGGGCTATAAATTTAAATAAATACCCACAAATTACAATTACAAACAACTTAAATTCGAAAGAACACTTAAAAAATGTTGTGAGGATGGCAAACCAATGACTGCATTTTATTGGCAAAACAGGTGCAACAGATCTATGAAAGAGGCTGCCTACACTACGCTTGTCTGTCCTCTTTCTGAGTACGGCTGCATAGTATGTGATCCTTGCAAGATACGATTGATGGAGTATATTGAGAAAGTTAAAAGGAGAGCAGTACATTTTGTGTTATAGCAAAATAGGGGAGGGAGTGTCACTGCCATGATACGTGATTTATGGTGCACGTCACTGAAATAAAGGTGTTTATCGTTGTGGTAGAATCTTCTCACAAAATTTCGATCATCAACTTTCTCCACCGAATGTGAAAATATTTTGTTGATGTTGTCCTACATAGGGAGAGACGATTATCATAATAAATACGGGAAATCAGAGCTCGCACAGAAAGATATAGGTAATCTTTCTCCACATGATGTTTGAGAATGGAATAATAGAGAATTATTGTGAAAGTGGTTCGATGAAGCATCTGCCAGGCACTTAAGTATGATTTGCAGAAATTCACATAAATGTAGATCGTTGGGCACAGAGGATGCACGGCACGCGTATCTGCTGAGAAGAACATCCCACCAGTATGACAGCGGTAGTTTGGCAGCATCTGCATAGACTCTTAACTGGGCTAGTGAAGCAAGCTCCAGTCACAAAATGTATGCCTCAACAGAGGAATGGGTTGAGACGGCATAAAATAGACGGTCATGCAGATTGGCAGATCAGACAAATATGGTCTACTTTTGATCAGACAATGGGTCAGTATAAGCAGAGGACGACTTCCCAATTTGCTCCTCGTGAGGTACCACTTAAAACACATTGAATATTTAGAGATCGGGTACAGTGTGCTGCCAGATAAGATACGTGGAAGGACCGACAAAGTTTCCTATTGAGAGTGAGCTACAAGAATTTCATGGATTCGACAAATGGACAAGTAGCAGGACTTTGATGTAAGGAAGGTGGAAGAAAGAAGTTGAGACAGACAGTTTTTTCGGTGGAAAAGTGGAAGCTGTTAATGCTCCACAAGTAAACACAGTCGTGACATCAGCGAAGTCATCGCTTGAGTAAATAGGTCCATCGAGAGCAGCAGTAGATTGCATCAATGAAAAGAGCTCGAGATGCGTGGTGGAAGACAGTCCACCCACGACAGGTAAACCGCTGTGGCAAATAGGGCTATGCTCAGCAAGGAGCCCAGAGGCACACTGTTCTCCTAAATAGAAGTGTTCAGCAAAGCCAAAGCCACATGTATGTTGCGCAGGCAGCCGCAAAAACCCCACTTGCACTCTGTAGAGAGGATGCCCGTCCTCCAGCATGCATTGTAAGCCTTCTCCAAATCATGAAGCACAACTTCTATCTGGAATTTTCACAAGAAATAGTTCATGTCAGCTGACAGAGTGACAAGATGATCAACTGGAGAGCAATGTTGATGAAATCCACATTGTGCATTTGTTAGCAAATTGTGAGACCCGAGCCACCATATCGACCAACCACTGATCACGTGTTCAGTCACATTGCAGACACTGCTGGTGAGGGAAATTGAGTGGTAGCTGGACAGAAAATGTTTGTCCTTACCGGGCTTGTGTATGAGGATTACAGTGGCTTCGTGACAATGTCCGGGAAATGCACCATTCGTCCAGACAATTCTACACATGGACAGAGGGCTCCTGGTCCTGGCGTGGAGGATCGTGACGAGGAGAGAGCACGTTCGAGTTCCTCTGTAGTAAAAATGATACTGCAGCAGTCACAGTTCTGCAAGAGGAAAGGTACCTCCCGAGCCTCCTATGTTCGCGAGGTAGGACGGCGGTAATGGGAGGAACTCGACATCTTTTCAAAGTATTGGCCCGAGTGTTGGAAATATTGACAGGATCTACAATGACATCATTCAGTACAGTCAGGCCACAAATCCAGAGATCTATCTCGTTTCCAGGAATCTGACAGATTATCCCGAAGAAGAGAAGAGGAAGTAAAACTGTTATAACCTTTAATCACTAATAAATTGCGTGGATATACAAACTTAGAAACAATATCGGGTTACATGCTACCAACTCCGTAATATCTGTCACTCGACTGCCGTGCCGTGACATGCGGCCGGCGCCGTTCATAGCCAGGTGGCGCTCCCGGCTCAGCAGAGCTGCGGAGTGCCTCTATTGCCGTGTTTGCGTACTGACGTAGCGGCACTTTTAAATCTCGTGGCACTGTCACAACAAAAACGTTTAAAAGAGTTAGTACAAGAGATTGAACTAGCATTTTTGCACTCTCTGATAATGCGACGACACTTTGCACGCAACTGTTTATAACGAATACAGTTCTTCTTTGTGGGATGATGCTAAAAGACACGGACAGGATATATCTGCAAGCAGACTACATCTTGGCGTTTGTCAGTCTACCAGGGGACTGGGATATGTAGTAGAGAAGAGGTGCAGGGGATGGATCATTCTGCAGTAGCAAGGATAACATTGCAAAGTACTCTTCCTGATCGTCACTGCTGTGGAAATGTCGTTCGTCGACGGTGAACATTACTGGGGCGACGTGTCACTGTCACCAGGTGGCCGGCCCGGCCCGGCCCACCAGTTATTGTTTCTTCTGATTACTGGTCAGTCTGTGTCATAGACCTGCTGACTATACACATTGTTTTGATTTTGAGTGCATTTTGTTGTTCACCATGGTTATTGTTAGCATATAAAGTAAAAATTGTAGAACAATCCAATAAAGGAGGTATGGGTAAACAGCTGACTGAGATGTAAATTGTTGGACAAACAAGGACATGAAAAGGAGCAAACCTACACTTTTAAACTTTGTGTCAATGCTTGAAAATGAACATGGTAGTTCTTCAAAAAAACCAATGAAGGTGGCATCAAACAAAAATTCAGAAGGTGCTCTTTTCAGGTGGTTTTTGCAGCAATGTTCTATGGAAAACGAAATTTCGGGTCGGATTCTTTGTGAAAAAGTTAGGTCAAAAGATTGGTTGTTCATTCTTTAAAGCAAGTAACGTCTGGCTAAAAAATTTTAAGTGCACGCACTGTGTCCTTGAATTATATTTAAGTGTCGAGAAGTTATCAGCAGACTCCAAAGCTGCAGCAGATTTAACTGAAAAATTTAAGGTTGTAGCAGACTCCTATGATACTAAGCTTTTGTACAATGCTGATGAAACCAGTCTTGTTTGGAAGGCTCTGCCTAAAACCACTTTAGCATCTAAAAGAGAGTGTAGTGTTCCGCGACAATGTTAGTAAAGACCGTGTTATGGTGCTTACCTGTGCAAACACTACGGGAAGCCAAAAGACACCTGTTTTGATGATAGGGAAGTCAAAAAGCCCGAGAGAATTTTTTTTTTTTTATAAAAACCAACACAAGGCTTGGATGACTGCAATATTGTTTACTGAGTGGTACAATGAAATTTTTACCCCTGATGTGAAAAAGCAACAAAAACCTCTTCGAAGGTAAGGCAATAAACTGCTTTTGATTGATGGTAATGCACCAACTCATCCCACCAGAGAATTGAAGGAAAGAGGGAATGGACAGTTTATAACAATCTGTTTACTACCAAATGTGACAAGCTTGTTGCAACCACTAGACCAGTCTGTTATCGAAACTATGAAACGATATTAAAGAGAGCAACTTTTGTTAGAGAGGAAAGATCAAGATTTGCTCGGTAACCACCAAAAAATAAATAAGAAATATTTAGCTTACATGGTGGTGGAAGTACTGAGCTCATTATTAAAATGTGCATGGAACAAGTTGAAAGGCATATCAACTGAAGGAAAAATAAAAGAAAAAGGAAAAAGAAGCCCCAGAAAAGCAAATGGAAGAGAAGGAGAAGATGAGGATGGCATGTCATTTGAGGAATTAAAAAACATTCTTTTAAACATTCCTTGACGTTCAGTGTTAGTGCTGAAAATACAGGAGAATGGATGGCATGTGATTTGTCAGATCCTGGGTTTCAAATTCTAAATGATGATGATGAACTTACTGAAAGTGAGAGAGAAGCAAGTGTTGAGCAAGATGATGACCTTAATGACTAAGTTGAAGCAGACATGGGACCATCAACTAATGAAATGTTTGCCAGCCTCAAAACTGCGTCGAAATTGATGGAGCATCAGACTGACTGTGGCCACAAGCAATTTCTGACTGTCAAGCAGATGCTTGACTTGGCTGCCCGAGAACAGATGAAGACAGTCAAGAGGTTTACTTTGATCGAACAAACAATGACTTTCAGCACCGGTACTGTACAGTTTGTTATATAACATCTACGTAAAAGTGTTGCATTTTCATTTTAATTCATTAAAACCTCTTTTTTTAAACTATTTTTTCTCCAATTTTCAACAAAGTATTAAATTATTGTAATCAAAATACGTAGACTTTTTTTTTTAAAAAAATCAATTATCTGAATTTATTATTATCTAAACTGATCCAGTCCCGATTAATTCGGATAACTGGAGTTGTCCTGTGTATCAGAAATAGTGATTCATCAATGAAAAAAACATAGATATCAACGTTATCTTCTCATTTACAGTCCAGAGAATGGTTTGCTGCAGCTCTCCTCCAAGTATGTTGTGTGCAAGCCTCTTCATTTATGTTCTGGATCACAATTGCTGCCTACCAGGTAACAGTAGTCAAGCCTCAGTCTCCCCTGCAGCTTTACCTCCCCCCCCCCCCCCCCCTTCTCCCACCACTTCCCTTCAATACTGAACTGGTGATTCTTTGATTCCTCGGAATGTGTCTTATCATCTACACCCTTCTTTTAGTCCATTTGTATCACGAATTTCTTTTTTGCCCAACTCAATTCGGGACATTCTCATTTGATACACACACCCAGTCTCAGGCATCCTTGTTTAGCACCACATTTCAAAAGCTTCTGTTCTCTACTTGTCTCGACTGTTTATCATCCACATTCCATTTCAGTATGAGGCTACAGTCCAGAAAAATACTTCCTAAATTCAGTATTAACAAACTTCTTTTCTAGAAATAATTTTGCTTCTATAGCCAGCCTGAAGTTTATAATCTCTTCACTTCATCCACCATCAGTTATTTTGCTGCCCCAATAACAAAACTCATCAATTACTTTTAGGGTCTCATTAACTACTCCATTTCCCTGATCACCACCCAAACTGATTACATTCAATTACCGTCATTTCACTTTTATCGGTGTTCCTTTTATAATCTCATTTCGAGGCACTTTCCATTCCATTACACTTTCTCCCTAGTCTTTTGCCATTTTGGACAGAATTACAATGCTGTCAGCAGTCTATAAAGTTCTATCCCTCCTCTCTAAATTTCAATACCTTTCCAAAACTCCTCCTTAGTTTCCTTAACAAGTTGCTCAATGCAAACACTGAATAACTTTGTGGATAAGACTACAACCCTGTCTCATTCTATTTTCAACCACTGCTTTCCTTTCATGTCCTTCAACCATACAACTGCAGACCTGTTTCTGTACAACTCGTATATAACCTTTCAGTACCCGTACGGAACTACGATGTCAACTTGCCCCACTCGGTGCAGCCTGGGTGATGATAAAGAGCTGACGAAACTGGTTGCCAGACAACATTCGGATCGCCTGACTAAAGCACATGGCACCCGACACTACAGAAAATTTAATTGGTCCATCTCTCTTGTTCAAAGGCACATATCACAAAATGTATGGAGTTGCTAATACATTTGCTTCTCCGTAGAATGTGTTGTTGTTGTTGTTGTCTTCAGTCCTGAGACTGGTTTGATGCAGCTCTCCATGCTACTCTATCCTGTGCAAGCTTTTTCATCTCCCAGTACCTACTGCAACCTACATCCTTCTGAATCTGCTTAGTGTATTCATCTCTTGGTCTCCCTCTACGATTTTTACCCTCCACGCTGCCCTCCAATACTAAATTGGTGATCCCTTGATGCCTCAGAACATGTCCTACCAACCGATCCCTTCTTCTGGTCAAGTTGTGCCACAAACTTCTCTTCTCCCCAGTCCTATTCAATACTTCCTCATTAGTTATGTGATCTACCCATCTAATCTTCAGCATTCTTCTGTAGCACCACATTTCGAAAGCTTCTATTCTCTTCTTGTCCAAACTATTTACCGTCCATGTTTCACTTCCATACATGGCTACACTCCATACAAATACTTTCAGAAATAACTTCCTGACACTTAAATCTATACTCGATGTTAACAAATCTCTCTTCTTCAGAAACGCTTTCCTTGCCATTGCCAGTCTACATTTTATATCCTCTCTACTTCGTCCATCATCAGTTATTTTGCTCCCCAAATAGCAAAACTCCTTTACTACTTTAAGTGTCTCATTTCCTAATCTAATACCCCCAGCATCACCCGACTTAATTAGACTACATTCCATTATCCTCGTTTTGCTTTTGTTGATGTTCATCTTATATCCTCCCTTCAAGACACCATCCATTCCGTTCAACTGCTCTTCCAAGTCCTTTGCTGTCTCTGACAGAATTACAATGTCATCGGCGAACCTCAAAGTTTTTATTTCTTCTCCATGGATTTTAATACCTACTCCAAATTTTTCTTTTGTTTCCTTTACTGCTTGCTCAATATGGAGATTGAATAACATCGGGGAGAGGCTACAACCCTGTCTTACTCCCTTCCCAACCACTGCTTCCCTTTCATGTCCCTCAACTCTTATAACTGCCATCTGGTTTCTGTACAAGTTGTAAATAGCCTTTCGCTCCCTGTATTTTACCCCTGCCAACTTTAGAATTTGAAAAAGAGTATTCCAGTCAACATTGTCAAAAGCTTTCTCTAAGTCTACAAATGCTAGAAACGTAGGTTTGCCTTTCCTTAATCTTTCTTCTAAGATAAGTCGTAAGGTCAGTATTGCCTCACGTGTTCCAGTATTTCTACGGAATCCAAACTGATCTTCCCCGAGGTCGGCTTCTACTAGTTTTTCCATTCGTCTGTAAAGAATTCGTGTTAGTACTTTGCAACTGTGGCTTATTAAACTGATTGTTCGGTAATTTTCACATCTGTCAACACCTGCTTTCTTTGGGATTGGAATTATTATATTCTTCTTGAAGTCTGATGGTATTTCGCCTGATTCATACATCTTGCTCACCAGATGGTAGAGTTTTGTCAGGACTGGCTCTCCCAAGGCCGTCAGTAGTTCCAATGGAATGTTGTCTACTCCGGGGGCCTTGTTTCGACTCAGGTCCTTCAGTGCTCTGTCAAACTCTTCACACAGTATCGTATCTCCCATTTCATCTTCATCTACATCTACATCCTCTTCCATTTCCATAATATTGTCCTCAAGTACATCGCCCTTGTATAAATCCTCTATATACTCCTTCCACCTTTCTGCCTTCCCTTCTTTGCTTAGAACTGGGTTGCCATCTGAGCTCTTGATATTCATACAAGTCGTTCTCTTATCTCCAAAGGTCTCTTTAATTTTCCTGTAGGCAGTATCTATCTTACCCCTAGTGAGATAAGCCTCTACATCCTTACATTTGTCCTCTAGCCATCCCTGCTTAGCCATTTTGCACTTCCTGTCGATCTCATTTTTGAGACGTTTGTATTCCTTTTTGCCTGTTTCATTTACTGCATTTTTATATTTTCTCCTTTCATCAATTAAATTCAATATTTCTTCTGTTACCCAAGGATTTCTACTAACCCACTTCTTTTTACCTACTTGATCATCTGCTGCCTTCACTACTTCATCCCTCAGAGCTACCCATTCTTCTTCTACTGTATTTCTTTCCCCCATTCCTTTCAATTGTACCCTTATGCTCTCCCTGAAACTCTGTACAACCTCTGGTTCTTTCAGTTTATCCAGGTCCCATCTCCTTAACTTCCCACCTTTTTGCAGTTTCTTCAGTTTTAATCTACAGGTCATAACCAATAGATTGTGGTCAGAGTCCACATCTGCCCCTGGAAATGTCTTACAATTTAAAACCTGGTTCCTAAATCTCTGTCTTACCATTATATAATCTATCTGATACCTTTTAGTATCTCTAGGGTTCTTCCATGTATACAACCTTCTATCATGATTCTTAAACCAAGTGTTAGCTATGATTAAGTTGTGCTCTGTGCAAAATTCTATCAGGCGGCTTCCTCTTTCATTTCTTAGCCCCAATCCATATTCACCTACTACGTTTCCTTCTCTCCCTTTTCCTACACTCGAATTCCAGTCACCCATGACTATTAAATTTTCGTCTCCCTTCACTATCTGAATAATTTCTTTTATTTCATCATACATTTCTTCAATTTCTTCGTCATCTGCAGAGCTAGTTGGCATATAAACTTGTACTACTGTAGTAGGTGTGGGCTTCGTATCTATCTTGGCCACAATAATGCGTTCACTATGCTGTTTGTAGTAGCTTACCCGCATTCCTATTTTCCTATTCATTATTAAACCTACTCCTGCATTACCCCTATTTGACTTTGTGTTTATAACCCTGTAGTCACCTGACCAAAAGTCTTGTTCCTCCTGCCACCGAACTTCACCAATTCCCACAATATTTAACTTTAACCTATCCATTTCCCTTTTTAAATTTTCTATACCCAATTGGTTAAGACAGCCATGACCAACAACACTCATGAATTTATCATCAAACAGGGAGAAATAACTATCAGATATATATATATAAACCCCACCCCGAACTGGACACCTGAAACCTGCCTCTACTGCCCCACTTAACAATCTATGTAGGGAAGCTTCAACAGTCATTACACACAATGGAAAGATAGGCCCAACAATATCAACAGCAAAACACTAACTAACAGGCCCTAATGTTATAACTTCAAGTTAAACAAATATATTTCAAGGAAGACGCCAGACATGAAAGTCACAGATCAAGTAAACAGAGTAAGACGTGTGTACACTTTAACAGTCAAATCATAACTCAGTCCAAGTCTAGCGGCCGCTGGCTGGCTGGCCGCTTAAGTGGCGCTGCTGCTGCTGCATGGCTGGCAGACAGTGCCGCATGTAGAGGACGCTTGTAACTGCGCGGCGGCACTTTGAAAGATCAGCGAGTCACAACACTTTTCCCCCTTTGAATTTTTTGCACAGGTCTTGATGGGGGTGTTGTTTGACTGGCTGTAAAGTCTCAAGGAGGAGGCTTCCCGTACGGACAGAAGTGTCTCCGATGATGACGGGTGAAGATGACAGGAGATGTGGGGGTCGAATCTGCTGTGGCCCCGTGCACCAACTTGCCCATTGTGGCAAGTCCGGTTGTTATAACAGGAGACATGGGCGATGTGTCCACGTCCATAGGAGAAGGAAGCGAGTAGAGTTGCTCCGACAGATGATGGTCATCTGGTTCATGCATGGGCACGTCTCCTGATGGTGTCAGTTCTTGTGCTGGCACCGATATGATGGTGAGAGGAGTGCGTTATGAGCAATGAGAGACTCCAGTATCCCGAGAGACAGGTAGGGCCGAAGGTGGTGAAGTGGCATCCAGAACAGGCGTTGCCGGCACACGAGGCCGAAGTTGGTCCGAATGATGCACTGCTACACCCGTGTCCGTCTGGATTTCATACAGGCGTCGGCCACGGTGTTGTCAGATGTGGTCAGGACTCCATTTTGGCCGCCTGCCATATCCCCGTACCCATACAAGGTAGTCGGCGGTGAACCGGCCAAGGGAGGGCACCTGCGGCCGTGAGGTGGAAGGCCGCAGAAGATGAAGTAGCGTGCGGGGTTGTCAGCCATGTAAGAACTCAGCCGGGCTGCGGTCGCCCATGGGGGTGAAACGGTAAGAAGCCAGAAATTGGAAAAGCGCATCATCAGCAGCAGAAGAAGTCAGGAGTTCCCTCATCTGAGCCTTAAATGTGAGGACAAGTCGTCCAGCCTCATCGTTTGACTGTGGATGGAATGGAGGGGCCGTGACATGCATGACGCCGTGATAGGCACAAAAATCCGCAAAATCGGAAGAGGCAAATTGCGGACCATTATCAGTAACAAGAGTAGAGGGAAGGCATTCCAAAGAGAAAATGTGAGCTAGAGCATTGGTGGTTGCCACGGTGGTAGGCGATGTGCAACGGACAATGAAAGGAGAGTTAGAGTAGGCGTCAATAACGAGAAGCCAGTAAGTACCTAAAAAAAGTCTCGCGAAGTCAGCATGAATACACTCCCAGGGCTTCTCAGGCGAAGGCCACGGTGATACAGATGACTTTGGGGCGGCGGCCGGTGACACACAAGGGCCGCCGACCATGAGTGCGATTTCAGAGTCGATGCTGGGCCAGTACACGTGACAGCGCGCCAGAGATTTTGTGCGAGAGACACCCCAGTGCCCTTGGTGAAGAAGGCGCAAGAGCGAAGCACGCAAAGACGCAGGTACCACAACACGCGGCGAAGCATTTTCAGTGGAAAGGAGGATAACACCATCACTAGCCGTGAGGCGGTAACGCAAAGCGTAGTAGTTCCGCAATGGATCTTAGCGGAAGGACGATCTGGCCAACCTTTCTGAATACAGCGTAAAACCCGGGAGAGGGTAGGGTCAGAACCCGTAGCAGCCGCCAGCCGGTCCCCAGTGATGGGGAACCCATCCACAACCCACTGCTCAGCAACATCCACGTGGAAACACAAAAGTTCGTCCCTATCGAATGCCAGATCAGGACCCATGGGAAGGCAAGACAGGGCATCAGCATTCGCATGTTGAGCTGTGGGCTGGAAATGAATCTCATAATTGAAACGAGACAAGTAAAGAGCCCACCACTGGAGGCGGTGTGCAGCCTTGTCGGGAAGTGACGTTGATGGATGAAACAAGGAAACAAGCGGTTTGTGATCCATAACAAGATGAAATTTGGATCCACAGAGAAAAACACCAAACTTATGAAGAGCATAAATAATGGCCAAAGCTTCTTTTTCAATTTGAGAATACTTTTGTTGGGCATCCTTGAGCGTTTTGGAGGCATAAGCAATGGGTTGTTCAGAACTGTCAGAAAAACTGTGCACAAGGACTGCATCGACCACGTATTGAGAGGCATCCGTGGCAAGAACAAGATGTTGGCCAGGTCGATAAGTAGCCAGGCACGGGGCCTGTTTCAGCATAGTCTTCAATTTCTGGAAAACCGCATCGCATGACGCGGACCAGTGAAAAGGGACGTTTTTATGCAACAGGCGATGCAACGGCTGAGCCGCTGAAGCAGGTGATGGTAAAAACTTGTGGTAGTATGCTATTTTCCCCATGAAGACCCGCAGTTCCTTAACAGATGTAGGGTGAGGAAGGGCATTGATCGCAGCGACAGTTTGCTGAAGCGGACGAATACCATCCGGAGAGAGTCGAAACCCCAAGTACATGATAGATGTCTGAAAAAATTTTGATTTCTGAAGATTACACTTAAGACGGGCAGTCTGTAAGACATGAAAAACTGTGTGGAGATTTTGAAGATGGTCGTCAGTGGTGGAGCCAGTGACAAAATGTCGTCCTGGTAATTTATACACCCAGGGACAGTGAGCAGTAATTGCTCCAAGAATCACTGAAGGAGAGCAGGGGCGCTGGCAACCCCGAATGGCAATCGTTGGTATTGATAGAGGCCAAAAGGCGTGTTAAGGACCAGAAACTGCCGGGAAGCAGCGTTGAGAGGAAGTTGATGATAAGCTTCTGACAGGTAAAGTTTAGAAAAATACTGGCCTCCAGCAAGTTTAGTGAACAGTTCTTCAGGTAGAGGCATAGGGTAAGTGTCAATAAGGCATTGAGCATTTACAGTGGCTTTGAAATCACCACAGAGACGAATATCACAATTTGGCTTAGCAACGACGACGACAGGAGAGGACCACTTACTGGAAGTGACAGGAAGCAAGACCCCTGAAGCAGTGAGACGATCAAGCTCCCATTTGACCTGATCACAAAGGGCCACAGGAATGGGCCGAGCCCGAAAAAACTTAGGCCAAGCAGTGGGTTTGAGTGTGATATGAGCTTCAAAGTCCTTCGCACGGCCTAACCCAGGAGAAAAAAGGGACGAAAATGTCGTCGACAAGCAATCCAACTGAGCATAAGGAATAGCATCAGAGACGATATTGACAGAGTCATCCATGGAGAACCCAAAAACGCGAAAGGCATCATAACCAAAAAGATTCTCTGCGTTACTATGACCGACCACAAATATGGGAACAGTGCGAACGACAGATTTGTAAGATACCTCAGCATCAAATTGTCCCAAGAGAGAAATCTTCTGTTTGTTGTAAGTCCGTAATTGCCTAGTGACAGGATTGGAGAACCCAACTGAAGATACATCTGAGAATTGATGATAGTGGCAGCAGAACCAGTATCCACCTGCATGCGAACATCTCGGCCAAGTATATGGACAGTGAGGAATAACTTCCCTGAAAGGGAAGAAGTACAATTGACAGACAACACAGAATCAGAATCAGCGTCATGTTCATGATCATCATGTATGCGGTCAGATTTGCAAACGGATGACACATGACACTTCTTTTTTTTGCATTTGTGACCCACGGCCCAACGTTGTGGACAATCTACTCGTGAATGTTCCATAAAACACCGCGGACATGAAGGAAGTTGCCGTGGGTTTTGCTGCAGTTTCTTAGAGGTTAGTTTACGGTTAGGCTGAGGCTGCGCTTGGGAGCGTACTGCGGCCACGTCGGCCGGCGGGGATACGCCACACGCTTCGTCAACATCACACAGAGGTTGTATTTCCCTGACGTCACCCCATGCCTCTATTTGTGCTCCAGTGGCACGAGAAATTTCAAAAGACTGAGCAATGGATAGGACTTCATCTAGAGTCAGATTTGCCAACTGAAGGGAACATTGCCTAACTTCTTTGTCGGGAGCCGATCGGATAATAGCATCCCGTACCATGGAATCGGCATAGGATTCTTTGTGAACTTCAGTAACAAATTGACACTTTCTACTGAGTCCGTGAAGTTCAGGAGCCCAAGCGCGATAGGATTGATTCGGTTGTTTTTGACAACGATAAAAGGAAACACGAGAGGCTACCACATGCGTTTGCTTTCGAAAATAGACGGACAGAAGTGAGCACATTTCAGCAAAGGACAAAGACGCAGGATCTTTCAAAGGAGCCAATTGCGACAACAACCGATACATTTGAGGTGAAATCCATGAAAGGAACAGAGACTTACATGTTTGTTCGTCTGCGACATGAAATGCCAAGAAGTGCTGTCGAAGAAGTTTCTCGTAATCAGACCAGTCTTCCGCCGTCTCATTGTAAGAAGGAAAAGTAGGTAGAGACAACGACGAGAGACGCCCCGCATTTGATGCCGCGACGAAATTACGAATCGCATTTGTGAGAAGCGTTTGCTGTTCTATGAGACATTGCAATAGTTGCTCTAAAGTAGCCATGGAAACATGTGGGTCAACGATGGAAAAGAAAAATCCCATCCTTGTCGCCAATTGTTATAACTTCAAGTTGAACAAATATATTTCAAGGAAGACGCCAGACATGAAAGTCACAGATCAAGTAAACAGAGTAAGACGTGTGTACACTTTAACAGTCAAATCATAACTGAGTCCAAGTCTAGTGGCCACTGGCTGGCTAGCCGCTTAGGTGGTGCTGCTGCTGCATGGCTGGCAGACAGCGCCGAATGTAGAGGACGCGCGTAACTGCGCGGCGGCACTTTGAAAGATCGGCGAGTCACAACATCTAAGGTAACTATTTCTACGATTTGATGCAAAAGAGAAAGACTCTTCTATACCAGCAGCTAGGAGCCGAAAATACAATCCAGATTTATGCTTCGTAAGCAAAACAATGAGAACATACCACTGCAGAATACTCTGAGACTTCCCACACAGCCAAACCTGCCTAGCTGTAATTGAAAAAACAATAAGCATCCCCCTTATCTGGTCCTATTCCCATCTGTGATGGAATTTTAATATGGCAGACTGGAACAATCTCTTCAACCATCTTGACAAATGCCAAGGGTGAATACCAGTTGCTGTTGAAAACTACCAACACTCACAAGAGCAATGACTGAAACAGCGATGGAGACCATCCCTATCCACAACGCATACATACCAGGATCGAATGCTGAGTGTGAAAACTTATGCATACTGGACGATGCTCAACACAAGAAACAGATAGAATCAGTCACCAACCTGGATTTTGAGAGATATAGCAGACAAGCCTGGTCACCTTTAAAGGAATCAGACAGACATCTAAAGGATTCAAAAGATAACTTACCCTGCTCCCAGATGAGACTGCAAAACAAGTCATGATTTCTTCCAGAACCCCACAGGACAAAGCACACACCACACATATCAAACACGAACATACAGTTCTGAAGACATATACTCCAGACTAGATTGTATTTTCCCAGTCATTCAGTATAAGAAAAGGACACTGGCACTCAAAGACATGAAAGTGGAAGAGGTACCGGGGCCTGATGGAATTCATCCTGAATTACGGTAGTAGTAGTAGTATTAGTATTAGCGGTAGTATGGTATTCTGCCTTATGGCAGGTCTTGTCATGGGTTAAGCTTCTTCCACTTTTGTCTGTCCATAACCAGTCTTTTCATTTCTGAATATTTGTCTCCTTTGATATTGTCCAGCGTTTGATATCTTCTTTTTCCTTTTCCCCTTTTTCCCTCCGTCATTTCTTCTACTCCTTCCTTCAATAAACAATCCCTCCTCAAACTATGTCCAGTGCACTTCTGTTCTCTCTTTCTGATGACTTTCAGCATGTTTCTTTCTTCTCCAACTCTTCTTAATTCCTACTCGGTTTTCCCATTTCACTTTTTCCGTTCTTCTCCATATCCACATTTCTAGTGCCTCCAATCTTCTTTCATCTTCCTTCCTCAACGTCCAGGTCACCGCACCATGTAGTGCAACGCTCCAGATGTAACATTTGGCAAGTCTTTTCCTCAGATCTTTGTTCAGCGAACCACAAAGTAATTTCTGTTTCCTCTTGAATCCTTCTTTTGCCATTGCAATTATTTTCCTAATTTCTGTTGAGCAATACATATCATCCATTATTACACTTCCCAAGTAATTGAAGTTATTCACTTGCTCTATTTCCTCTCCCCCTATTTTCATGCGGCATTTTCTCCCCTTTCCTCCAATTACCATGCTTTTCGTTTTCTTCTTGTTAATCTTCATTCCATATTCTTCTAATTTTTTGTTTAGATCATCTAACATTTGTTCCCTCTCTCTCTTGCACTCTCTGCCATCACAACCATGTCGTCTGCAAATCTTATACACTCCACTCTCCGACCTCCTATACAAACTCCTCTCCTTCCATCAAAACTTTCACTTACGGTATATGTACCAAAAAATGGATGACAGAGTTCTGTAACAATACTGTCGCAGAAGAAACTGTGTAGCACCATGGTGTAGGGGATATGATACTAACTGTTGCATAGAGGGTCATGAGTTCAAAACTCACCTGGATTGTACAATTTTAGTTTCTATATACGGTTCAAGTACATTCTAGAAGTATCCACAAATGTCAAGAGTCATCGTACTGGAATGTTCTGTAGCTGTATATATACAATATGTGTTCTGGCCGGAGGAAGTTTGCTCCACACTCTTGTATGTGCAAGTGCTGAATAAACCTTAATTAAGTGAATTTAGTGTTCGACATTCATCTCATTACACCTTCTCCTATGTGACATTACTCTTGTGGAGACACTGGGAACTGGAACTTGTGATAGTGCACATTATCGACGACACAGTGGCTCCCATCAGGACACGACAGAGCCCCCGTTTACATGGCGAGAAACCGAGTTCGAGCCATATTCAACAGATCACAATCTATCGGAGACAGAAGAAGAAGAGGACGTTTCGATGATAGCAACTGTGTGCCACCACATGAGACATCCTTCCGGGTTCTCTGGTGACAATGACCAAGATCCAAACAAGTGGCTGAAGGTATATAAGCATATAGCCAAATTTAAGAAATGAGATGACACCGTCTGTTTGGCTAACGTATTTTTCTACTCAGAGTGTGCTGCCAAGCAATGGTATGAGATCAACAAGGAGAAGTTCACAAGCTGGGAGGTATTCCAGGCAGAACTGTGCAAGTATTTCGGCGACACACAATGACAGAAGTGCAGGACTGAAGATAAATCAAAGTTCAGGGCACAGCGCCCAGGAGAAACTACAGCATCCTACATTCAAGACGTCTTAGAGCTGTGTAAAATAGTGGATCCTAGAATGGAGGAGGAAGATAAGGTTGTACATCTCATGCAGGGTGTTGCTGAGGACATGTATCAAGCCCTAGTCCTGAAGGAGGTTTCGACAGCAGACTATTTCATAAAATGGTTCCAGTATATTGAGACAATGCATCAAAAAAGAATTACACGCAAAAAGTTTGAATGGCTTCCAAAAGTCATATCGATGTACGTGATGGAGGCAGCAACTGATTTCACAAGTGTTCTTCATCAGACAGAGAGAGAGGGAGTTCAGAAGGCACTTGGATAGCATAGCGAGCTAAAAACCGAGATGCTTCAAGAGGTCATACGAGAGAAATTGGAACAGACGTTGAACCCAATCTCCCGTCCTTCATTTCCCTTTAAAATGGTGAAAACGTCGAGACCCAGGCAGAGTTACGTTCCTACAATGCCGCATAAGGGACCTGTTTGGGCACTAAGGAAGATTGACGTCTGGAGGACCCAGGATAACCAACCAGTAGACCTCCACTGCAGACGACTGGGACGTGTGGTGCGATATTGTTGACAAAGGCGGTGGTTATCTGATGACACCCGCACCAGAAGATAGCAGACCGATCTTAGCCAACGCCAACTCCAGGAGGACGAAGATGAACAAGATGATGGGGGTGTAGCACGACGTGGGTCACAATCACTGCAAGCTAGCCGCTGGAGAGGACGCTCCCCAACACGCTGATAAGGTCTTCATAATCGTTTAGAAGCTCCAGCCAATCACCTAGCCACCGCAACCTGGAAAACTAAAGGGTACGACCTTCCTTGGAGGTGAGGCCGCTGAAGAGAAAAATCCTCCGCCATCGATCACTACAAATATGATAGGAAACTACGTTCATATCCTAATGGATGGCTGACTAGCCCAAGCTCTTGTGGACTCTGGAGCATCATCTTCAGTCATTTCGGAGACGTACCGCAGCCAGTTGCAGGAAAACCGTATTCGTCGACAGCAAAACATCTCTTTTGAAGGTGGCTAATGGGAAATACGTAAAACCTACAGGAAGATTATGCTAGACGTAATGAGATTCTCTGTACAGGAAGATGCACAGCCAAGTGTGTGAAGACTATGTATGCTAGATGAAGAAATCATTCCTGCAGTCAGCACTAGAAAGGTAACTGTTACGTATCATGCCATGCAGCAACCCATGGATCTTGTAGTGGATTGTAAGAGAAGCATACTACTGGAGAATAACTTCGTGATCCCAGGCTCTGTCGTCTTGATTAAGAACGGAGTCGGTGGATTGTGGATAGTTAACTGTCCCTGAGAATCGCAGATCCTTCCAAGACGCATGTGCATTGCAAACGCTGAGCTGTTAATTGAAGAATAGCTGAACGTCATAGAAACCTCCCGTGCTGAGTTTGTGGGTGAAATTAGTGCTACCACTAGGAGACAAGATCTTCTAGCTCGACTATCACCAGATTTCAACAGAAGAAGCTACTTGCCATTCTTCAAGAGTTCACTGAATGCTTCAATCCACAGGTGAAGAGCAAATTAGACAAATCGATGGTGAAGCAGCACACTAGCATGAAGACTATCAACCAATAAACCAGAGATCATACCGTGTGTCAGCAATGGAACGTAGAATAATTCGTGACGAGGTAGAGAAAATGATGAAGAATGACATCATTCAGCCTTCGCAGAGCCCATGGTTGTCACCAGTGGTCCTCGTCAGGAAGAAGGATGACAGTTGGCGCTTTTGTGTTGATTACAGGAAGCTTAATAAGATAACTAATAAGGATGTTTACCCTCTTCCACCAATTGATGATACACTAGATTGTCTGAAGGAGGCTAAGTTTTTCTCTACCATGGACATGTACTCAGGATACTAGGAAATTGAAGTAGATGAGGCTGATCGTGAGAAAACTGCATTCATCACCCCTGAGGGACTGAATGAGTTTAAAGTAATGCCGTTTGGTTTGTGTAATGCACCAATAACTTTTGAATGGATGATGGAGAATCTTCTAAGTCACCTGAAGAGGATGATGTGTCTTTGTTATTTAGATGACATTATAGTGTTCTCAGAGACATTTGATGAGTGTATAAAAAGACGAGGATATAAAATGTAGACTGGCAATGGCAAGGAAAGCATTTCTGAAGAAGAGAAATTTGTTAACATCGAGTATAGATTTAAGTTTCAGGAAATCGTTTCTGAAAGTATTTGTATGGAGTGTAGCCATGTATGGAAGTGAAACAGGGACAATAAATAGTTTGGATAAGAAGAGAATAGAAGCTTTTGAAATGTGGTGCTACAGAAGAATGTTGAAGATTAGGTGGGTAGATCACGTAACTAATGAGGAGGTATTGAATAGGATTGGGGAGAAGAGAAGTTTGTGCCACAACTTGACCAGAAGAAGGGATCAGTTGGTATGACATGTCCTGAGGCATCAAGGGATCACAAATTTGGCATTGGAGGGCAGTGTAGAGGGTAAAAATCGTAGAGAGAGACCAAAAGATGAATACACTAAGCAGATTCAGAAGGATGTAGGTTGCAGTAGGTACTGCGAGATGAAGGAGCTTGCACAGGATAGATTAGCATGGAGAGCTGCATCAAACCAGTCTCGGGACTGAAGACCACAACAACAACAACAACAACAACAACAACAACATAAAAAGAGTGAGGGCCGTTCTGAAGTGTCTCGAACAAGGCAGACTGAGACTTAATCCAAGAAAGTGTCTCTCTGGAGCAAAAGAAATCAAAATACTTGGACACCTTGTGTCAAACGAAGGTGTGTGGCCACACTCAGAAAAGGTGAGAGCTATAACGGAACTTCCTATTCCGAAAAGTATTAGAGATGGGAGAAGCTCCCCTGGATTATGTTATTATTACAGTCGTTTTATCAAAGAATTTTGTATCAAAGCCAGGCCAATCCAAGAGTTGTTCAAAGCTGATGCTAAATTTATCTGGGGTGGTGCTTAACAAGATTCTTTCAATGTGTTGCGAAAAGCTCTTGACGACTGACCCTGAACTTGGTCTCAATGATGAGAGAGCACCTACAGAACTACACACAGATGCCAGCGAGTATGGGGTCGGTGTCGTTCTGGTGCAAAATTCGGATGGAAAAGAGAAGGTTATACCCTTCTAGGACAATTATAAAAGCCGAGAGAAACTACTCAACTGCAGAAAGAGAATGTCTTGCTGTGATTTGGGCCATGTGCAAATTTCGAAAGTATCTCTATGGAAGAGCATTCACAGCTGTTACAGACCATCATTCACTTTGTTGGTTGACAGGTCTTAAGTATCCATCCAACAGAACAACTCGCCAGGTGGGCACTATGTCTTCAAGAGTATGACATTACCACAGTGTACAAAAGTGGAAGAAAACACTAAGATGCCGACTGTCTCTCAAGAAACCCTGTGCAAGACCATCAAGACCTTGATGAAGATAGTGACTGTCTCGCTGCACTCCAGCATCTCTCTGCTGAGCAGAAGGACGCCAACATATCTCAAATAATGCTTGCCTTAAATCAGTCAGAGGATGTGAAAGGAAAATTTAAGGTAGTTAATAGATTACTTTGCAAGAAAAACTTCGGTCCGTTTGGAAAGAGGTGGATACCAGTGATTCCTAAACACATGCGCTTAGGTATTCTACAGAAATTCCATGGCACACCTGAGGCCAGACATTTAGGATTTATTAAGACCTACAATAGAATCCGCAATGAGACTTCATTTTTCAACTGCATGGTTCAAGAGCTACCTGAGCGTGAGAGGACAGATGTTAGTAAAAGGGGGCAGACAACATATAGACTTGTAGAGGCTTCTCTGTGAGTCTGCACCAACTTGCAGATGCTGTCTGCAAACCTGCTGAAACTTTTAACATAGGACTGTCTCAACAAATAATTGTTAATTATTTTAATGTGATGTGTTTAAATTATATAACTGATATACTTTATTCCATCATCCTACGTACCACAGATGTTAAAAAACATTTTTTACTCATATTTGTAATTTTTTTCATAACTTTAACTGAAGCTCAAAGTTGAAATTTATACTGATGTTTCACATCATAACGTCCTATTAAGTATGTAATTTTCTGATTTTTATTTAGTTTCCTATCAAAGATATTGCAGGCCACAAAATGAAAAAAAAAAATTTAAAAATCTTCTATATGTCCATCTTTTCAGAGATGGCTGGTGAGTCGGCTGTTCACTACAGACTGAAAGGTGTTTGATTTGACATACTCAAAAAAATCAATTTTCAAAATAGTGTATTTTCTTCAGAGTAATACTCCCAACATTGATATTTCATGAACAGTGACTACACTATATAGTATAACTGCACAAAAATATTAAGACTGAGAAATTACTCCTTCTTTGAGAAACTGATGAAAAATTGATTTTTTGAATTTGTGCTTTTCATTCGATAGATACATGGTGAATAATTAAGGAACTGCTTGGGGAAAAAAGGTCTTTGTAGCCTGTAATAAATTGGCCACTATTTCTGAACAGTTTTGAGTCTACTGATAATTAGGTAATTCAGCCAGGAAATATCCAATTTTTCTGAGATAGCAAAGTAATTAGTTACTTTTGGAGATAAATGTAGCTCCCTTGTTGGTGTACATGAGACTATACATCAATGTTGCTGATTTCCTAATACTTTTTGCAATTCATAAGACTAGTTCATTTCAGAATCTAAATTACTTACATTGAGTGGCATTAATCAGTTCTATAAACTTACTTTATTTAAAAAGGAATGAAAAATTTTAATTACATTAATTTTAAATAAATCAGACAGTAAAAGTCGGAGAGGAGTTTCAATTTGGGGATGCAAAATAGTTGACAGTGGCCAAGGCAGATACTGTGTAACGTTTACACACGCAAAAAAATTAGTTAATTAATTATTTAAGGTGTCTTGACAGACAGACGGACAACAACATGATCCTATAAGGGTTCTGTTTTTACTGACTGAGGTATGGAATCCTAAAAATGACAAAAGTGAGAGCAGCCAATAGGCTTCTCTCCTGCTGAACAACTTGCTGTTACGTTATGCTTCTTAGTTACTGGAGATTCGTACAGCTTCTTAATGTACATGCATAGAATTTCCAAATCCAAAATCAGTGAAATAATACCAAAAGGGTGTCAGGCTATTATAAAGGCACTTCAAAGAGAAATTGAAGTGCCGAAAGAACTTATTTTTATTGATTGCTTACAACAAAATACCACTGAAGTTATCACACAGATGTAGACATTTAACTGTTTTCTCTTAAAATAAAAATGTTTTCTGTTTCCATTTGCTGCCCCTAGTGAACGTCTATTGGCATTAACTTTATTTCCGTAATTTCACTCTGTTCAAATTATTCTAGTTTTTCGAGTTTTGCCTCATAAATTAAGTTCTGGATTTTCTACTGCAGAATGCTAACCCTTTTTTATTATGAAATTCTTGTAGTCCACAATCAATATATTTTGAAAATGAAGTCAATTGATCTTTCGTGGAGGTCCTCTTTAATACTTCAAGTGCATGATCGGCAGACAAATTATTTTGAATCATTTTCGCATTCTTCTGCGGTGGAATTTGGGGTTGCTCCAAATGTGTACTAGAAGTACTACAAGTACTCGCAGTACTCATGCTTTGCATTTCTTCCAGTTGTGAGTCATCATCTTCTCTTACTTCTTCTGACGTACCCTAAAAAAATGGAAAAAATGTTCAGAATCTTTGTTTACTTTCTTCAGGTACCACAAACTGGAGCACAATGGGAGAAAATGGCATGACAATTTGAGTTTTGCTTTAATTTCTCGCACTGCATAGGGGCTTTAGATGGAAAAAATGTTTGAATTGTTAACCCTGCTAAAGCTAGAAGCACTTATTACAACTATAAATACACTTCCAGCATTGTGTTAATGGCATTAGTGGATGCCGATTACCAATTTCTTTATGCAGATGTGGGAGTGAAACGACGTATTTAAGATGGAGGTGTAGACAGCTGATTATGTGTACCCAAGATGCAACACCACGCGTCTGCCTGTCTGCGTATGTGGTAGAAAATACATCTACAGCACTGAAAACTAAAATTGCTGGGAATTTATGTTGTGTATTAGGTTTGTATCAATCACCAAATGGTGTAATTAAAACCTTCTTTGAACAGCTGGAAGATATAATCCAACACCTCTCAAAAACATATGCTCATTTGATCATTATAGGACATCTGAACATGGACACAAGTAAAAATACAGTCAATACTAAGACCCTACTGGACTTATTGAGCATATACAATTTAAAAATAAAAACAGATAAACCAACCAGAGTAACAAAGCATAGTGAAACTATAATTGATCATGTAATAACAAATATTCCTTCATGCTGTTGTGACACACAGGTAATAAACTCATCAGCAGACCATTTTGCAATCATGATAGACATAAACATAAAGACTAGTGATTCAGCGCAGAAGATATGGGAGATGAGAAGACAGAACTACCCACATTACATAAGTCTGCTAAAAAAGATGTTAGAGGCAGAAAACTGGGAAACAATATATGCAGCTAAAGATGCAAACACCAAATGGAACCAGTTTTTTTCTTTATTCAATTATTACTATGATGTTACATGTCCTGTTAATAAAAGGCTTGTCAAAAAGCAACAACAACAACAACAAAAAACTGGGTGGCTGGAGAAGTAAACCATGCCAGAAATAATCTGAGAGTTATTATGGACCTCTCAAAAAAAAAAAAAAAAAAAAAAGACTGAGGCCTACAACACTCTGTATAAAATAAAAAAGAAAGAGTACTGTAGTTTTATCAGAGAAACTAAAGCATCATTCATCAGGATGTCTATAGATAAGGGAAAGAACTACTCAAAAGGTTTATGGTCTTTCATTAATGAAGAGAGAGGAAAAGTAACAAATCGGGCAGAGGACATCTGCCCACTGATAAGTGGGAAAAGCGACGCAAACCCTCTAGAAATAGCCAATACTTTTAACAGATATTATATTACTGTAGCAGACAAATTAATAAGACAAAATAAAACAAATGCAGTAAGTAAATTGTTAAACCCCCTCACATACAAATCATACTATGGTTTTCATACCTACAACAGATACAGAAGTGTCAAACCTAATAAAACAACTTAAAATTAAACAATCATCTGGCTTGGATGGTGTCATGTCACATCTCATAAAGGAATGCAGAGAATGTATATTAAAACCACTGACACACATGCTGAATGCTGCGATAGAAGAAGGTATATTTACAGATTCACTGAAAGGAAGTAAAGTGAAGCCAATATTTAAGAAAGGGAACAGGGATGAATCAGGAAATTACTGGCCAATATCATTGAACTCAACATTTGCTAAAATCTATGAAATGATAATAAAGAATAGAATTGTAAGTTTTATAACAAAGTACAGTATAGTGCATTCATCACAACATGGTTTCAGAAAAGGGAAGTCAACAAAAACAGCATCGACAGATATAATTGAGCACATTCTTAATTTACTTGACACGCAAAAAAAGACTTGGGATTTTTATGGACTTATCTAAGGCATTTGATTGTGTGAACAACTCAAAATTAATGATGAAATTATATCAGTATGGAATTAGAGGAAAATGCTATGACATACATTACAAATAGGAAACAATGCACACAAATCAGACATACTAGTGGGGGAAATATAGCAAACTACACATCAGAAACTATTTTTTCTCTACATAAATTACTTCCCTAGCTATGTTGTTGTTGTGGTCGTCAGTCCTGAGACTGGTTTGATGCAGCTCTCCATGCTATTCTATCCTGTGCAAGCTTCTTCATCTCCCAGTACCTACTGCAACCTACATCCTTCTGAATATGCTTAGTGTATTCATCTCTTGGTCTCCCTCTACGATTTTTACCCTCCACGCTGCCCTCCAATGCTAAATTTGTGATCCCTTGATGCCTCAAAACATGTCCTACCAACCGATCCCTTCTTCTAGTCAAGTTGTGCCACAAACTTCTCTTCTCCCCAATCCTATTCAATACCTCCTCATTAGTTACGTGATCTACCCACCTTATCTTCAGCATTCTTCTGTAGCACCACATTTCGAAAGCTTCTATTCTCTTCTTGTCCAAACTGGTTATCGTCCATGTTTCACTTCCATACATGGCTACACTCCATACAAATATTTTCAGAAACGACTTCCTGACACCTAAATCTATACTCGATGTTAACAAATTTCTCTTCTTGAGAAACGCTTTCCTTGCCATTGCCAGTCTAAATTTTATATCCTCTCTACTTCGACCATCATCACCATAAATCAGAAACTTATAATGTATGCTGATGACACAACAATCATTTGCACAGCTGACACAAAGGAGGAGCTTGAGAAGGAAGCACTCCTGAATATCGAAAATGCAAATAAATATTTAACACAAAACAACCTGTTTATGAATCAGTCTAAAACAATGAATGTAGTATTTCAGACCAAGCATAGTGAAAATTATAATATAAATGTTAATATAAATGGAAAGACTATTAAAGAAGTAACCAGCACAAACTTTCTAGGAACTATAATAGACAAACATTTGGCATGGGGGGAGCACATAGATGCACTGGGTAAAAAGATCTTCATCGTGCATAAAACAGCAAAGACTGTGGATGATAAAGTCCTCAGACCAGTGTATTATGGACTTGTCTTCCCCCATTTGTCTTATTCAGTTTATATATGGGGAAGTGCACAAGCTGACTACTTAAAAAGAATATTCACAATTCAGAAAAGGGCAGGGAGGTGCATTGCAAAAATACCACCAAGACAGACCTGTAGGCTAGCTTTTGTACTCAATAATATTATGACAGTATATTCACTGTACATATACCAAAGCATAATGGCAGTAAGATCAAGCGATAAACACCTCCTAAATAAAGATGTACACAAACACGGCACAAGAGGAAATGATAAACAGAAATCTAAAACTGTCTATGACTGCCCCTGAAGAAGCAGGCAAAAATCATTAAAAAAGAAACAGACCTAAAATGTTTTAAAAATCACTTGAAACTATATCTCACAGAGAAATGTATATACAGTTTGAGTGAATACTAAGATGGTGTTTAAATATGTTATATCATTACTGAAATGTACCTTTAAAAATTATCATTTCTGTATGTTGTTTGGATTTGTGCGTATATATAATGTGAAACATGTAATACCTTTGTATGCTTATAGACTATTTTTGTTTAATTATTTGTTTATTTATATATAACCAAACCGGGTTTGATGCTAATAGCCTATTGTATGACACACCCAATACTGTCAGCTGGATTTTCAGCTGGAGTCCATGGGCAAAGAATAAATAAATAAATAAATTTGTGCCTTGTTAAGCTACGTTCACACTGAGGTATTTGTCACAGAGATTTGTGCCTGGCACATGTAGCTGATGAGGTGTGGCACATGCCTCAAGTTCTTGCAAGCTGTACCTGCATCATCGACACTAGAATTCCGACAAACACTCTGTTCCAGCACATGTGCGTCTCCATTCGCCAAGCGATAAAACGTATTTTACGTAGCAGTTAGTGTTATAACTTGTAATCTCGTCCAATTTTGCTTGCGTTTGTGACGATGGAGTGGATGAAGAACAACACAATGAAAGTAACTGAAGAATTTCATGAAAGGCATTCTTTGTGGGACCCATCATCCCCGATTATAAAAATCACGACGCCAAATGGGATGAAATTCATCAGTTAACGTGTTTATTCAGCGTTTCTGAGAAAGATATGGACAGTAAACGCCATAATTTAAGATCACAATTCCTGCGGGAATATAATAAATCATTGACAAAGCCGTCAGGATCAGGGAGAGAAGATGTTTACATATCTAAGTGGTTTGCCTGCAATTCACTGCTACTCATGAAGGATATAAACACACCAAGAGAGAGTTTATCCATGTTTGATATAAGAAAGAGCATATTTATTTCTCATGATTATTTATGTAACACTGATGAATGTGAATGTGTTCTTTGCTGTAGTGCCTGAAAAGAAGTATTTTCGATGAACGATCACTGAACCATCTTTGACACTAAGCAAACAAATGTTGCCACTCCACTTGTCCTTCAGCAGTGAAAAATATGCTGCAAACTCATTTCTCACTTGCTTTGCGTCTTCAGCAACATTTCTGCCGATTCTTGATTGCAATGTAAGTGGTGGATTGTCTCTCCATCTCTCAGGTTCTACAGTCCGTATTTCTAGGTTTTCAGAATCAAAACTGCCTGGTGGTGAATAAATTAGGCGAGCTTCTCGATTTCTTCTTAGGAAGTTGTGAAGATAAATGCAGCACAAAACTACAACAGTCACTTTATGGGGATCAAAATGAATAGGTTTTTGTAGAACTCGAAAAACAGATGACAGTATCCCAAAGGCATTTTCGATGACTCTTCGGGCTCTACAGAGTCTGTAATTATATACTCTTTCTGTGCTGCCTTTGTTATGATTACCTGGAAAGGGTTTCATTATGTGTTCTTGTAGTGCAAAGGCATTGTCAGCAACAATTACGTAGAGGTGTGGACACTTCTCTTCCAGACAGAGGCTCTGGTTCTGGTAGGTGCACCTCGCCTGCTTGAAGGGCTTTGTTAAAAGTCGTTCGGTTAAATACACCTTCGTCCAAAATACGTCCTTGCACTCCCACATCTGCATAAAGAAATTGGTAATCGGCATCCTCTAATGCCATTAACACATTGCTGAAAGTGTCTTTATAGTTGTAATAAGTGCTTCTAGCATCAGCAGGGTTAAAATTCGAACGTGTTTTCCATCTAAAGCGCTATGCAGTAAGGGAAACTACAGCGAAACTCAAATTGTTGTGCAATTTTCTCCCATTCTGCTTCAGTTTGCGGTACCTGAAAAAAGTAAACAAAGATTCTGAACATTTTTTCCATTTTTTAGGGTACACCAGAAGAAGTAAGAGAAGACGATGACTCACAACTGGAAGAAATACGAAGTATGAGTAATGCGAGTACTTGTAATACTTCTAGTACACATTTGGAGCAACCCCAAATTCCACCGCAGAAGAAAGCGAAAATTATTCATATTAATTTGTCTGCCACTGCTGCACTTGAAGTTTTAAACAGGACAAGTGATAACCTCCTCTGATGATAAATTGACATCATTTTCAAAATATATTGTTTGTGAACTACGAGAATTTCACAATAAAAAAATGTTACCATACTGCAAGAGAAAATCCAGGACTTAACTATCGAGGAAAAACTTGAAAAACTACAAGAAATTTTAACACAGTGAAATTACAGAAATAAACTTAATGCCAACAAATGTTCATGAGGGGCAGCAAAAGGAAACAGAAAACATTTGTATTTTAAGAGAAAACAGTTAAATCCCTACATCTGAGTGTTAACTTCAGTGGTATTTTGTTCTAAGTAATCAATAAAAACAAGTTCTTACGGTACCTCAATTTCTCTTTGAAGTACATTTATAATAGCCTGACACCTCTTTGGTATTCTTTCACTGATTATGGATTTGGAAATCTTATGCATGTACATTAAGGAGCTGTACGAATCTCCAGTATCTAAGAAGCGTAATGTAACAGCAAGTTGTTCAGCAGGGGTTACAGCCTCTTGAAAATTTGTATGCTTCAGTGTGTGTAATACTTCAAAGTCCATCGTAGACATACGAAAAAAATTTTTGAAGTCCTGTCTGTCCTGAAGTTTAAGGTCACGCATCACAGAAGTGTAAGCTCCATGACTACCCCGTTTATTGAGAAAGTTACGACTCACCACCTACGTTCCTTTCTCCACTTATTCTCCATATTCATTATTATATTCACAGTGCTAGTGCACAGAAATAGAAGTTCTGCATCGGATGCCATGTTCCGTGAAATACTTGTTAACCCACATTCCTAGTTGCCCGGAAGTCTTTCGACACTGTACCACTTCTTCAACCGTTGACCAAAATACGATCGAATGGAGTGTCTTCACAAATGTATGATTTCACAAACATATAATATATTTTACTAACAGAATGAGTATGTTATACTGGATAGTGAATATTTAATACAAACACAAGTAATGGCAGGCGTGCCCCGACCGAGAGAAATAGGACCCTCGACATTCTCAATATACTCAAACTGTTTACCTGGTAGGTACAGCAGAACTATTAAGTTGTTTTCTGACAATAATTTTGTCTGCCAGCAAATATCACTGTGAGTTGCAGAAAGACAAAATCTGCACTCAGCATAATATTTTGCAGCTCCTTTTAAATATGAATAGATGTAATATAATGCCCACAACAGAAAGAAAACGGGAACATGTCACATCATGTAGGTACGTACTACTGTTGATTATATAAAATTAGTATTAGGGAAGGCTAATCGAAGATTCAGATTTGTTGGAAGGGTTCTGGGGAAATGCAGTGCATCTGTAAAGAATAGCACATATGAGATGCAAGTGCGAATGATTCTAGATTACTGCTTTGGCATATATTGGAACTGGACATTATATGTATATTAAATTAATATTTCTGAATATAATAGAGGGAAATATTCCACGTGGGAAAAATATATCTGCTTGTGTCTGTGCATGTGTGGATGGATATGTGTGTGTGTGCGAGTGTATACCTGTCCTTTTTTCCCCCTAAGGTAAGTCTTTCCGCTCCCGGGATTGGAATGACTCCTTACCCTCTCCCTTAAAACCCATATCCTTTTGTCTTTCCTTCTCCTTCCCTCTTTCCTGACGAGGCAACCATTGGTTGCGAAAGCTAGAATTTTGTGTGTATGTTTGTGTTTGTTTGTGTGTCTATCGACCTGCCAGCGCTTTTGTTTGGTAAGTTTCATCATCTTTCTTTTAGATATAAATTAATATTTCTGGCATTACATAGTTTTCTGGTGCGTTGTTTGCTTGTGTACGAATGTGAAATACAGAAACATAGTAATTTCAAAATTACTGAGTACAATATCCTGTATTTTTGAAAAGCCAGTATTATTATTTATTATTACTCACTATTGTTAGCAGCAGTGATACAGAATTTTGAAATAAAATTAAAATATTAAATTGTCACTGAAAAATAAACAACAACAATTTTGTGTGTATTTATTTATGCCATTGTCAAACAGTATCTCTGTATAGCTCAGACATACTTTGACCACTATTGGAGGAAATTTTGGAAATTTGTGATAAGGTCTTATGGGACCAAACTGCTGAGATCATTGGTCTCTAAGCCAACACACTACTTAATCTAACTTAAACTAACTTACGCTATGGACAACACACACACACACACACACACACACACACACACACACACACACACACACACACACACACGTCCGAGGGAGGACATGAAACTCGGACAGGGGGAGCCACACGGACCGTGACAAGGTGCCTCAGACCGTGTGGCTACCCTGCACAGCTACTACTGGAGGAAATTGGTTGTAGAGAAACTAGTAAACCATGATCCGATGTAACGTGTGTGTTTCACGTTTACAGGTGCTCGATGGCGAGGTTATCGGCACCCTATGGGTGAAGCGGTGGCACATGTTGTATTGTTACTACTGGATCTAGGAACTATTTATTAGAATATTGAAAAATTAACTAAATTACTGTGACTTCCCTTCGTGCTACTCTATCCTGTGCAAGCCTACTCATCTTTGAGTGACTAATGTGCCCTACATCCTTCTGAACCCGCTTACCGCATTAATCTCTGTCTCCCTCTACAATTTTTCCTAACACACTTCCCTCCAATGCTAAACTGGTATCCCTTGATGTCTCAGAAAGTGTCCTGTCAACAAATTCCTTCTTTTAGTCAAGTTGTACTGCAAATTTCTTGTTCCCCCAATTCTGTTCAGTACCTCCTCAATAGTTGCACAATCTACCCATCTAATCTGCAGCATTCTTCTAGAGCCAGTCTATGCTTTTTCCTGTTCATGTTTCACTTCCATACATGGCTACAATCCAGTAAAATAACTTCCGAAAAGACTCTCAGATACTTACATCTATATTCAATGCTAACAAATTTCCCTGGTCTTTGCCAGTCTACATTTTATGTCCTCTCTACTTTGGCAATTATCAGTTATTTATGTAATTCCAACATTGGGTTGGTGTCAACATTGGCTCAATATATCTGTAATTTAGCATATTTCATCAAAATATAAGAGGTATTAGAGATAAAGTTAGTGAACTGCTAATAGATGTTAACTCTGAAATTATTGGTATATCAGAGCACCACTTAAATAATTTGATAATTCAGAGGCTTTCTTTACCAGGCTATAGATTAGCTGGCTGTTTCTCAAGGAGTTCCTTGCGGGGAGGGGGAGTGGCTCTGTACGTAAAAAACAGTATTTCATTTGAGTCCATAGACGTATCACGACACTGCACTGAACAGATATTTGAAAGTTGTGCAGCATTAGTTAAATTTAATGAAACTAAACTTCTAATTGCTGTTGTTTATAGGTCCCCTAACTCCGGCTTCAGAGCATTTTTGCTTAAGCTAGAGAGGGTTCTTCATTCGCTTTGTAGGAAGTACCAGAAAGTAGTTATATGTGATGACTTCAATATTAATTTTGTACATGACTGTGCAAGAAAAAGGATGTTGGTAGATCTAAATTCATATGATCTGATGCAAACTGTGTTTTTTCCAACTAGGGTGCAGGGGAACAGTAGCACAGTCATAGACAATATTTTTATTCATTCTTCATTTCTAGATGGGCATTCTGTCAGTACAAGTGTGAATGGCCTTTCAGACCATGATGCACAAATTTTAACACTAAAAGGTTTTTGTACTCAACCAATGTCGTATTTAATTACAAACTACGTAGGAAAGTTAATCCAACAGCAATAGAGTAGTTTTTCAAAACTTGTCAAGGAACAAGAGTAGCAAGATGTTTATAGAGCTGATAATATAGATGATAAATACACTGCTTTCCATAACACATTTCTCATGCTCTTTGAGAGTTGCTTTCCATTGGAACATTCTAAACTGGGTACTAGCAGTAATGGACAGCCCGGTTGGGTGACTAGTGGGATAAGGATATCATGTAGAACAAAGCGGGAATTATATCAAAATGTTAGAAGTAGTCACAATCAAGCTACAGTAGCCCATTACAAACAGTATTGTAAGGCACTTAAAATGTCATCAGCAAGGCAAAAAATATGTGGTATGCAAATAGAATAGCTAATTCACAGGATAAAATTAAAGCCATATTGTCAGTTGTGAAGGAAGTGTCTGGCCAGCAGCACAAGGTTGACGATATAAAGTCAGTTCGCAGTAATAATATTTCTGTTACTGATAAATCAGATATATGTGCAGTATTTAACAACCATTTTCTGAGCATTGCTGATGAATTAAATAAAAATTTAGTTTCTACAGGAAATCATATAAATTTCTTAGCAAATGCCTTTCTGAGATTGACGTCTGAAATACTCCTCTGTGAGACATACAAGAGAGAGATTGAGTCAATAATTAAATCACTGAAGACTAAGGACTCTCATGGTTATGATGGAGTGTCTAGTAGAATATTAAAGTACTGTGCTGCACATGTTAGCCCTTTATTTAGCCATACTTGTAATTTTTCCTTTAGGAATGGTCAGTTTCCTGAGCAATTAAAGTGCTCAGTAGTAAAGCCACTTTATAAAAAGGGAGAAAGGGATAATGTAGATAATTTTAGACCTATTTCTATGCCATCAGTGTTTGCAAAAGTTATCGAAAAGGCTGTGTATGTAAGGTTAATTGATCATTTTGTATCACACGATTTGCTATCAAATGTACAGTTCAGCTTTAGAAGAGGTTTGACAACTGAAAATGCTATATTCTCTTTTCTCTGTGAGGTACTGGATGGGCTAAACAAAAAGTTTCGAACGCTTGGCGTATTTTTTGATTTTTGTTGATCTCACAATATTGCTCCAGAAGTTGGACCATTACGGAATAAGGGGAGTAGCTCACAATTGGTTCACCACTTACTTTAGCAACAGGCAGCAAAAGGTCATTATTCACAATGTTGATAACGGCTGTGATGTGGGATCTGAGTGGGGTACTGTCAAGTGGGGGCTGCCCCAGGGATCAGTGTTGGGGCTGCTCCTGTTCCTTATTTATATAAATGATATGCCCTCTAGTATTATGGGTAATTCTAAAATATTTCTGTTTGCTGATGACACTAGCTTGGTAGTAAAGGATGTTGTGTGCAACATTGACTCGGTTTCAAGTAGTGCAGTACATGACCTCAGTTCATGGCTTGTAGAAAATAAACTAACGTTAAATCACAATAAGACTCGGTTTTTACAGTTTCTAACACACAATTCAACAAAACCTGATGTTTTAATCTCACAGAACGGGCATATGATTAGTTGAACTGAACAGTTCAAATTTCTAGGTGTTCAGATAGATAGTAAGCTGTCGTGGAAAGCCCACATTCAGGATCTTGTTCAAAGACTTAATACCGCCATTTTCACTATTCGAATGGTATTGAAAGTGAGTGACACTTCGACACGTAAATTAGTCTACTTTGCTTATTTTCATTCACTTATGTCGTATGGTATTATGTATTGGGGTAACTCTTCCCATTCTAGGAGGATATTTTTGGCTCAGAAACGGGCGGTTCAGGCAATAAGAGGTGAGAGTTCACGAACCTCTTGTCGACCTCTGTTCACGAGTCTGGGTATTTTGACATTGGCCTATCAATATGTATATTCCTCGTTGTTATTTCTTGTTACCAATATTAGTTTATTTCCAACAATAACCAGCTTTCACTCAGTTAATACTCAGCAGAAATCAAACCTCCATTTGGATCGGACTTCCTTAACTCTTGTGCAAAAAGGTGTGCAGTATACTGCTGCATTAATCCACGCACTTTCAAATCAAAACTGAAGAGTTTCCTCATGGGTCACTCCTTCTATTCTGTCGAGGAGTTCCTTGAAAAATTAAGCTGATTTTCTTTCAGGTTCATGAACATTTATTTTTATCTGTTATTACATTCATGTTGTAAGTTCATGTACTAACACGTTCCATGACCTTGGAGATTTGCTCCTCAATTTGGTCCTACGGAACTTGACATGTAAATAAATACATTTAATTAAGGTTTCTGTCAAAGTTACAAATGATATTTTACTAGTGACTAGTTTTGAACTTTTTGTTCATTCTCAAACCATTACCTATATTAGAATACACAATATTACTAACAAAAAATGAAATACAAACATTTTGTGTGCACAGCAGTGCAATAAGTCTTATGATATACTGCATTTGTAATGTTCCACTGTACATAATACATTTGTTTTTACATCAGATCAGTGTATCAAATGGGTCATTCCACAAAAACTGTTCTAAAGATTCCCTCATGACCATCACGGATTTTGATGAAATTTTGTACAAACAATTGTACAATTCAACATTGGTAAAGTTTCACCATTATTAATTCAACACTTCTGGAGCTATAACCATTTGTTTGAGCCCTTAGCACACCCATCAGCAGTGCGCCCATGTGTTGTTAGCACTTTTCAGACATAATATCTCCAGTAAAAGTTTTTGAAAGAAACAGGACCGAGTCAACTTGTACAATTTTTGCACTCTCTTAAGTGAAGTAATACCAATAATAATAACAACAACAATAAAAGATTTCCTGAGCGATTTGCACATAATTTGAAGCAAAGACATGTGAAAAAATACACACTCGAAAAAAGTGTATAATTCAGGTTTTTATATTTCTGGAAATAATTCTGAGATACACATGAAACATTGAACATAATAACTTACCCATTTGTCTTAGAATATACAATTAAATCTTCCTACTGATTTCCAATATTTTACAAATTGAAGGCAAAGTTGACGATTTTTCTAAAAACATAAAAAATGGTTACTTTTACCACAATTTTACAAGAGAAGAGTCTTCTGTACACAATTTAGTTTTCATTAAAAAAAGTAGTTCGAAACCACCTACAAAACTATATTTGGTTTTGCAAACGACGACAAGGTGGAGGTGCCTTGAAAACGAGCCAATATTCTGCTGGCACTAAAATTAAATATAACATCTTTTATCACATTCTATAATTGTTTAATACTCTCTGTGAAAGGCAATATCAAAATTCTTCATAACTAGGAAGTGACAAACTTCGAGTAACTCAAAACACTTCAAAAACAGCGTGTCTATTGTCACAACTCACAATGACATATTCCAGTCTGTTTTTCTGCTATAACTACAGTATCAAGGTAAAAAGGTATGAATTCATAATTTATGTATTTTTTCAAATATCTGTAATTATGGTTTAAGAACTAATAGCTACATGTATACAAACAACAAAGAACACTCTTTATCATATTAACAGAATCTTCCGTCGGTTCTTGGTAGAACAACATTGCTCACAGTCCAGATCTCATCCTAAATGACCAGACACAGATCAACACTTCCCCTCTCCTAAACTTCATATAACCATCTTTGTTGTTCATTACTTCCCACACTCTCTCTTCCTACATATTCCCATTTCCCTGTATTCATTAAGTTGTTTTGTTTTGTTGAAGTTGTCTTTGTATTTCAAATAAACTGCAGTTTCAATAGTAAAGGCTTTCTTTTAACTGGTACTTGTTACTGTCCATGTTTAACACCCATTGTGGTTGTCTCATCAAATACTGTTCACATTTTACTTTGCTCATTTATTTAATGAAAACCGTTACACAGCCACTACTTTGATTATAATGTTAATATGCAGTACCACCACACTCTTAGACTGTAGGTTCCCTCAAACACCTCCATTTTCCTGCATTTATTTATTTCTGTTTATCTTATTGATATTGCTTCAGTTCCTTATGTATTCTGTATTTACATTGATAACTGTCTCTTCTTTTTATTTGTTGTGTATCACTCTCCATGTTTCATACCTCCTGATGATGCCTTGTCTAGTACTAATTTTATTTTATTTTATTAGTTTTGTTTGTTAATAGAAACTGTTAGGTAGGCATGCTATTCCAATTTTGTGCTAAGGTTTTTCCTGTCTAGTCCATTTTTATTCATGTACAGTTCAGTTTTTACTTTTTCATTGCAAAGATGTTACTTACTGTATGTTTCTACATCAGTCTAGATGTGTTACTTCTCTTCCAATGTTGTCTGCTAACATTTAACTTCTTTGGTGATAATACTCGGTAAATGTCTGGAGATGGCCTTGTAAGCCGAAAACCAGTTTACAATAAAAGTAATATTGTAGAACAAAAGCAAACTGGTGCTTTTCATTTATTAACACTCTTTAACAGATGAAAAATAAAATCCCACTGAAGATGCTGCAACTGCAGTGAAACATGTTTGGGTTAAAAAACAAAATTGTGTTTTGCTAAAGGCGGACCCTATCCAAAAACATATGTATCAAGCTGATTATAAACTTCACAATTTAACTGTGCATTACGAAAGCAATGGGGGTCATGACAGTAAGACTGTTGCATAACAACTACAGCACATATTGTTTAAATAACTTTTGGGTTTTATCCCACTGTCACATTGTGTAAATTTTTATGGAGTTTGCAGCAGTCTTCCTGACATTTTTTGGAGTGGATTCATGTGAGAATCATTAGTATGTCCTTTTAGTGTGAGTTTAATTCTAGTTTAAGGTACAATGTGTGTTAGCATAGCTTGCAGTTAATGTGGAACATTAGTGTACACATGAGAAATTATATAAATGTGTTGGTAAGGTCCACGCCAGCTTCACCACTGCCGTTTCCTTTTAAAGTGAGAAAACAGCATCCCCAGCAGCCACCTGTGAGTTTCCTTACCAATGCTTTCCAAATCTGATAAGGATTTCTTTGCACAGGGTCCCAAATTGATGATACATTTCTTAAGTGTCAGAGGTCAAAGCAAGAAGAGGTCTCTTTTAGGGTCACAAGCATATGTTTACTTCAAGCTACTCGAGGTTTTATTTACAGATTTCATTAATCTGCTGTAGAATGTCATGAGGAAAACTATACTGATGGACAGATGTCACTGATGGGATTGTCTGGGAAAAAATTTTGATAAGACAGAACCCAAAAAATTACACTTGTCAAATGTGATTACCTCAAATTATTATAGCCACAAAAAAGATAAAACTAGTCATTACACTGTATTCTTATTCTAGTGTATTTTTTATAAAATTAATTTCATGAGGTTGAATGCTATACAGATTTCTAAAAAACTAACAAGACTACTTGAAGTTTAGTGCTCTGTGTGGAAGATCAAGTCAGAAGTCCTGATGACTAGAAAATCATCTTGAGTCAGAACTCAAGATTATTTTCTAGTCATCAGGAATTCTGATTTTATCTTCCACACAGAGCACTAAACAATTGCATAACATAGTAAATGACATCACATATAATTTGAGTACCAGTGGAATATGGGCCCATCCTCAACGCATCTCCACAGTGTAGTTCTTTTTTTAGGACCTTATATGCTTGCATTGCAAAACCTAATATAGTTTTTAGATGGTTTGGTTGGCTGGTCTAGAGGCGGGAGAGAGGACCAAACTATGAGGTCATTGGTCCCTTGTTCCTAATAAAACAATGCCACAAGTGTGAGACTAAAATGGACAAAACATATAACACAAAACAGAAAGAAAGGAAAAGCCACAGAAACGAAGAGAAGGCAACGAACACTAAAAGGAACAAAAGAGGACAAGAAAACAACAGAGAGACACTAGAAACAGAATAGAGTAAAACATGGAAGCAGATTACAGTAGCTGGCCAACCACGAGAATAAAAATTGAAAGCCAGCCACTCTGCAATACATTAAAACCTCCACCCTTTAGGGTGGAGGACACAGAGGGACAAAGGTAATGCGCTAAAACCTACATAGAAATATAAAACCCACTCTCAAGGCTAAAACGTAACACTAAAGCTGCTGTGGAGGCATTGTCGCCCAACACCAAAGGCAGGGTGCTGGGAAAGTCAAAAGCAGCATGGCTAAAAGTGGGCAGTCCAGCAAGAGGTGGACGACTGTCATTTGGGAGCCACAGCGACATTGAGGTTGGTCCTCATGGCGGAGTAGGTAACCATGCGTTAGCCACATGTGGCCAATACGGAGCCGGCAGAGGCCAACTGATTCCCTGCGAGAGGGCTGCATGGAAGACTTCCACACATTCATAGTGTCCTTAATGACACACAGTTTGTTGTGCGTGCTGTTATGCCATTCCGTCTCCCACAGCCGGAAAACCCTGTGGTGTAAGACAGAACGCAGGTCAGCTTCAGAGACACCTATCTCCAGAAGCAGTTTCCGCGTCACCTGTTTGGCCAGCCAGTCGGCAAGTTCATTGCCCAGGACTCCGATGTGTTCTGGGATCCACACAAACACCACAGAATGTAAGGACTGTTCCAGGGCATAGATGGACTCCTGAATGGATGCTACCAGAGGGTGGCGGGGGTAGCACTGGTCAATAGCTTGTAGGCTGCTCAAAGAGTCTGTACACACGAGAAATGACTCACCAGGGCATGAGCGGATGTAGTCAAGAGCACAAGAAATGGCCACCAGCTCTGCAGTAAAAACACTGCAGCCAACTGGCAAGGAGTGCTACTCAATATGACCTCCATGAACATATGCAAAGCCTACGTGACCATCAGGCATTGAGCTGTCGGTGTAAACCACTTCAGAGCCCTGGAACACATCACGAATTGAGAGGAAGTGACAGCGGAGAGCGGCGGGGTTAACGGAGTCCTTAGAGCCATGCAAAAGGTCCTGACGAAGATGCGGCCGAAGCGTACACCATGGAGGTGTACGCGAACAGGCCACAAGCAGAGGTGGTAAAGGGAAGGACTCCAGTTCGGAGAGAAGGGACCGCACGCAAACTGCTGCGGGCGGGAAAAGGAGACAGTAATTCAGATGCTCAGGGGAACTATGAATGTGTGCTGCGTAACTGGCAAGCAGTTGTGCACGTCTGATCTGCAGTGGAGGGACACCGGACTCATCCAAAAAGCTCCTGTCGCTAATCAAAGCCCACAGTGGTGCACAGGATCTAGAAAATGCAATGCTGAAGGCGCTGCTGAACCATAAACCACACTCCCATAGTCAATACTGGATTGGACAAGGGCTCTGTAGAGCTGCAGCAGCATAGAGCGATCTGCACCCCAATTGGTGTTGCTCAGGCAATGGAGGGCATTGAGATGCTGCCAGCACATCTGCTTAAGCTGACGAAGATGAGGGAGCCAAGTCAATCGAGTGTCGAAAACCAGTCCTAGGTACTGATATATCTCCACTACAGTGGGTGGATCATCACAAAGGTAAAGTGCGGGTTCTGGATGGACAATACAATGTCAACAGAAGTGCATGACACACGACTTTGAGGCTGAAAACTGGAAGCCGTGGGCTAGAGCCCATGACTGCACCTTTTGGATGGCTTCCTGGAGGCACCGCTCAGCAACAACAGTACTGGAGCAGTAGTATGAAATGCGGAAGGTGTCTGCATACAGAGAAAGTGTGACGGAGGGCCCGACAGCTGCTGCTAGACTGTTAATGGCCACTAAAAATAGAGACACACTCAATACAGAGCCCTGCGGGACTCCATTCTCCAGGATATGGATGGAACTATGGGAGTCGCCAACTTGGACACGGAAAGTACGGAGCGACAGGAAGTTTAGGATAAAAGTTGGGAGTGGTCCCCAAAGACCCCACTCATACCAATGTGGCAAGGATATGATGTTGCCAAGTCGTGTCGTATGGTTTACGTAAGTCAAAAAAGATGCCAGTCAGGTGTTGCCATCTGGGTTACGCTGTTCGGATGGCAGACTCAATGGACACAAGATTATTGGTGGTAGAGTGACCCTGGCGGAAGCTAACCTGATATGGAGCCAGCAAGCCACGTGACTCCAGGACCCGACCCGAACCAACCGCCGACATGCCATGTGTTCCAGCAGCTTACAAAGAACGTTGGTGAGGCTGATAGCTTTCCACATCAAGCGGGTTTTTACCGGGTTTGAGCAGCGGAATGATGGTGCTCTCCCGCCATTGCGATGGAAAGATGCCATCACACCAGATCCCGTTGAAGAGAGAATGTCACTTGTAGTCAGATGAGAGATGTTTAATCATCTGGCTGTGGATGCCATCAAGCCCAGGAGCTGTGTCGGGGCAATGTGCAAGGGCACTGAGGAGCTCCCACTCTGTAAATGGGGCATTACAGGATTCACTGCAGCATGTAGTGAATGAGAGGACGTTCCAGCCGCCTTTTGAGTGTGTAAATGGCTGGGGGGGGGAATTCACCGATGCAGAGGCTCGAGCAAAGGGCTCGGCAAACTGCTCGGCAATCGCATTTGCGGCGGTACATAACTCGCCATTTACGGAAACACCGGGGATAGCTGTTGGTGCCTGGCACCCGAAAAGACGTTTGATCTTTGCCCAGACTTGGGAAGGTGACATGTGGCACCCAATGGTGGAGACATATCTCTCCCAACACTCCTTCTTCCGTTGTTTGATAAGGTAACGAACACGGGCACCAAGCTGTTAAGGCTGCGAAGTGCTCCAGGGAAGGGTGCCACTTACGCCACTGTAGAGCTCGCTGACGCTCCTTAATTGCTTCAGCGAATTCTGGCGACCACCAAGGGACTGCCTTATGCCTCGAGCACCCTAAAGAGTGAGGGATGGCGTTTTCTGCCACATAAGCAATTGTGCTAGTCATCTACTGAACCATCACATTGATGTTACCATGTGGGGGAGATTCAGCGGTGACAGCAGAAGTGAAAGTTCCCCAGTCCATCTTTTTCAACACCCATGTGGGCAGGTGTCCGTGTGCCTGATGCTGGGGCAGTGACAAGTCTGGTACCGCGCGCTGCGGAATTTGAATCCGCGCCAGACGTCATGGACGTCAAAGACCCCTAGAGGTCTCTGCACCATCGTGCCGTAAGCTGTGGCGGCATGCGCCTCCTGGCCCACTTTTAGTGTGAGGGTGCCACAGTGGAACACGTGGTTCCAGCAGCCAATAGCAGGGCCCCAATGGAGTACTTAAGCGCCTGCCTATCGCTCAGCCAGCCAGTCTAATCTCGCGTATGTCTGTGGACACACCGCCTCGCATTAGACAGCTTACTTACTTTCTTGTTCTGTGTACAAGTGGATGTGTTTGCTAGGTTTCCTTGTGACTCCGTTGTTCGATCTTGTTGTTGCTCGTTCTGTCCTTCGTTGGTCGTGTCCGCCCCCTCCCGTTGTGTTGTTGTTCACGGGCCTCTCTGCGGGTCCCGCTACACTTTCCGTCATTTCAACCCCGCAACCGTCTCGGTCGCAGTTACAACAGGAAGATGGGGAAATGGTCACCACCACACAGTCGTCACGTGCTCTCCAGTGGGTAGATGGGAGAAGTCCTGGGGTGCAAATTGAAAAACCAGTGGCCGAGTAACTACCATGAGTCACACTGAAATGTGTGGTAGCCCCAGAGGTTGAGTTGCAACAGAAAAGTTTCGACATCTCTGCCTTGGCCAGTAAGCATGGTACCACCACACAAGGGGTTATGGGCATCAAGAGGGGTTTGAAGGGGCACATGTTCACTACAGCCCAAGTTTAGGACATAAACGCAAACTCCACCTGACACTCAATTATAGTTGCTACGGTTCCTGTAATATCCCTTACAGCAGCAGAGGGCAGGGGTCCGGATTGCTGGGAACCAGTTTTACTCGATGGCAATGCAGATGACAGGTGTAAAGCTTAACAGTTGCCGTAGCTCAACCAGGTGGTGGAAAAAACAACGGCAATTGCACTGGAGGATGACATCGTGAGACTGGGAAGGCATGGAACATTCAATGAGCCAGTTTACACCTCAGTGTCACCTGCTGCTACCGATTTACTGCCTGAGCAGTCTATATCCATTGTTTCTGAGGGACTGGCGAGATCTAGGTCCTCAGTGGATGCCAAAAGCGACACCCCAATCTTCTGCCGCAGAGCTTGTAGGTAGCGGTGGTGTGGGTGCCACCACAATTTCCTTCGTCCTAGGGGTTTTCTTTTTGGATTTCTCTCGCTGCTCCTTGGGTTTCCCTGGCTGGGAGGACTCCACTGGCTCAGTCCCCCGGACTGAGGATGAGCGTGAAGCCCTACGACAAGCTGCTTTTGAGCTTCAGCCACGGGCGGGTGTCATCTTTCCCACTAGAAGAAACCTAGGAAAGGAGTATCCCAAGGGATCCCTTCCTAGTAAGAGAAGCCCAAGAAGACGTACGCTTCTAAGGCTTAGAAGTGGGGATGGACGTTCCCCGATGGTTGGGAAGTGTTGCTACTGAAATAGGTGGTGCAGGAGTCTTCCGGCTCAGAGGTGACCTGAGTTGGCAGAGCTGATGGTGCCAGAACTGTTGTAGCGGCAGCATAAGACGATGTCATATGCACAGGATGAAGGCGTTCAAATTTTCTCTTAGCCTCAGTGTAGGTCAGTCTGTCCAGCATCTTGTACTCCATGATTTTCCTTTCTTTCTGGAGAATCCTGCTGTCAGGCGAGCAAGGCGAATGGTGCTCTCCACAGTTCGCACAGATACGAGGCGGGGCACATGGAATATTGGGATGTGGTGGGCGTCCGCAATCTTGGCATGTGATGCTGGAAGGACAGTGGGATGACATATGGCCAAACTTCCAGCACTTAAAGCACCGCATCGGGGGAGGGATACAGTGCTTGACATCACACCAGTAGACCATCACCTTGACCTTCTCGGGCAACGTATCACCCTCAAAGACCAAGATGAAGGCACTGGTGGCAACCTGATTATCTTTCGGACACCGGTGGACACGCCAGACAAAATGTACACCTTGCTGCTCTAAATTGGCGTGCAGCTAATCGTCAGACTGTTAAAGAATGCCTCTGTGAAATATGATATCCTGGACCATATTTAAGCTCTTACGGGGTGTAATGGTTACAGAAACATGCCCCGGCTTGTCACAAGTGAGTAACACCCGTGACTGGGCAGAGAATGTTGTTTTGATCAAGACTGACCCAGATCTCATTTTGGACAAACCCTCCACCTCCCCAAACTTGTCCTCCAAATGGTCAACAAAAAACTGAGGCTCAAACGTCATGAAAGATTCCCCATCAGCTCTCGAATACACAAGGTACTGAGGCGAATAAGATCTGCTGCCATCCTTAGCTTGATGTTCCTCCAATGGTGTGGTGAGGGAGGGGAACGATTTGGGGTCGTACATTGAATTGAGCTCGTAATCGCTTAGAGACTGCTGGTGTTTCACCACCAGCAAGAGATGATGGACAATTTTTCAACGCATGTCATCCGCCCTGATGCCACCCACTCAGACCGGGGGCCCTCGCCATGGGTGCCACCCAGCCACAGCAAAGGCCACCTGGCAGGACGGCTTTTGCCGGGAGACCCGATGCCCCAGGGGGCTACAACCAACAGGGTACATGGCAGCCCCACCACAACGGACTGGCTACCGTTCTGGATATCAGGTGCAAAGAAGTCCATGGTCATCGTCGATGCAGAAATCGACACTGTGTAGTGCATGGTGGAAAACGCATTCGGAAGGTGTCCTTGCCCAAGAAATGGAGAATGGGCAGGACTGCAATGTGATGACGAGAAAGTGGGAATATGATCTCAATGCACGATGGACACGATGCACCCTGTAAGGTGCCCCTCCCCAATTGGGTCGCTCTTCAAGAAAATTTTGAAGAATGGAGGTCAAACCCTACAGGGGACCATCACATAAAGGCCAAAACATGTAAACTCCTTTTAGTCGCCTCTTAATTTTTTTTTTGTTTGTGGTTTTAGGGCGCAAAACTTCTATGGTCATTAGCGCCCAGCCCATGACGTAGAAAACAGGAAAAAAACGAAATTTAAAATCAGCAGCAATGGGAACAAAGTCATAAAATTTGAGAAACTAAAGGCAGAAGGAATGCTTAAAAATCCACTATAGAAAGGGGTTGGTTGTCCCCAAAAAAAACTTCAAATGACTGACGTCATTTCACTGTCACTAATAAACTGTAGAACGCGGTCAGCTGAGCGCGTGTCATCTGCTAAAATCGACGATAGATCAGGCGATAGCTGTAGACGGGAGCGTAACGGATTAAAATAGGGTCATTCAATTAAAAGGTGTCTGACCGTCCACAGCTGAAAGCAGTGGGGACAGAGTGGGGGAGGATCACCGCTTAAAAGATGTCGATGACTAAAAAGACAGTGCCCTATCCGGAGTCTAGCTAAAATTACCTCCTCCCGACGACGCGTTCGGGAGGAAGAGGTCCAAGCGCAAGGAAGGGCTTTCACTTCCCGCAATTTATTATGGGGAAGTGTTGACCAATGCGCATGCCATAAATGAGCAACTTGGCGACACAAACCGCTCCGGAGATCGGTAAACGGAAGAGACTGAATAGCTGGCCGAGGAAGAGAGCCTGCAGCCTTGGCCGCTATATCGGCCGCCTCATTCCCACAGATCCCATCGTGTCCCGGGAGCCAGAGGAACGCCACTCAGACGCCCCCCAGGTGGAGCAAGCGCAGACAGTCCTGAATCCGGTGGACCAGAGGGTGCACAGGGTAAAGAGCTTGGAGACTTAGGAGAGAGCTGAGAGAATCTGAGCAGATTACGTACTGTATCCGCTGATGGCGGCGGATGTAGTGGACAGCCTGGAGAACAGCGTAAAGCTCCGCAGTATAAACCGAACACTGGTCGGGAAGCCGAAAGTGATTTGGGGTGCCAACAATATAGGCACTCCCTACACCTAACGATGTTTTCAAGCCGTCGGTGTAAATAAATGTGGCTTCCGTCATTTGTGCACATAGAGCAGCAAATGTCCGACGGTAAACAAGTGTAGGGGTACCATCCTTGGGAAATTGACATAGGTCTCTGAGCAAGTCGATCCGGGGACGGAGCCAAGGCGGTGCTGTACCCCAAGTTGTCAAGAAGGTTTTAGGAAAGCGGAAGGAAAGAGAATGGAGCAGTTGACGGAAGCGGACTCCCGGGGGTAGTAGGGAGGAGGAGCGGCCTGCATACCCTACATCAAAGGAGGCGTCGAAAGAAAGGTCATGGGCTGGATTAGCAGGCATGGAAGACAGATGGCTAGCATAACGACTCAGAAGGACTGCCCGCCGATTGGACAGCGGAGGTTCAGCAGTCTCAGCATAAAGGCTTTCCACAGGGCTGGTGTAAAAAGCTCCAGACACTAAACGTAATCCACGGTGGTGGATAGAGTCGAGACGCCGAAGAATAGACGGCCGAGCAGAGGAGTAGACTATGCTTCCATAATCCAATTTCGAGCGCACTAAGGCGCGATAGAGGCGGAGAAGGACCACTCGGTCCGCTCCCCAGGAGGTACCATTCAGGACACGGAGGGTGTTGAGGGATCGCAGACAGCGAGCCGAAAGATAGGAAACGTGGGAGGACCAGCACAGTTTTCTGTCAAACATAAGACCCAAGAATTTAGCGATGTCGGAAAACGGAAGGTTGACAGGACCTAGATGTAAGGAGGGTGGAAGAAACTCCTTACGTCGCCAAAAATTAACACAAACAGTCTTACTGGGTGAGAAACGGAAGCCGGTTTCGATGCTCCACGAGTGGAGGCGATCGACACATCCTTGAAGACGTCGTTCAATAAGGCTTGTCCGTTGAGAGCTGTAGTAGATCGCAAAATCGTCCACGAAGAGGGAGCCTGAGACATCAGGAAGGAGACAATCCATAATTGGATTAATGGCGATGGCAAACAGTACAACATTCAGCACGGAGCCCTGGGGTACCCCGTTTTCTTGGGAGAAAGTACGGGAGAGAGTAGTGTTCACCCGCACCCTAAATGTGCGCTCTGCCATAAATTCGCGAAGAAAAAGGGGCAGCCGGCCTCGAAAGCCCCAAGAGAACAGTGTGCGGAGGATGCCTGTCCTCCAACAAGTATCGTATGCTCTCTCCAGATCAAAAAATATTGCTACCGTTTGGCGTTTCCGGAGAAAATTGTTCATGATATAAGTGGAGAGAGCAACAAGATGGTCAACGGCAGAACGATGCTTTCGGAATCCGCATTGGGCTGGTGTTAAAAGACTGCGGGATTCCAGCCACCAAGCTAAACGGTAATTCACCATACGCTCCAAAACCTTACAGACACTACTCGTGAGAGAAATGGGGCGATAGCTAGAGAGGAGATGTTTGTCCTTTCCAGGTTTCGGAACGGGAACGACAATAGCTTCCCGCCATCGCCTGGGAAAGGTACTGTCGATCCAAATTCGATTATAAAGGCGAAGGAGGTAACGCAGGCTATGGGTTGATAAATGCAGCAACATTTGGACATGGATACCATCCAGTCCTGGGGCGGAGGAACGAAAAGAAGAGAGGGCATGTCGGAGTTCCCGCATGGAGAAAACAGTATTGTAGCTTTCACGATTTTGAGAGGAGAAAGCAAGATGTCGCACTTCCGCTGCACGTTTCTTCGGGAGAAACGCTGGCGGGTAATTTGAAGAGCTCGAAATCTCAGCAAAGTGCTGACCCAATGAGTTAGAAATTGCGACGGGGTCCACTAAGGTATCATGCGCGACAGTGAGCCCAGAGACCAGGGAGAAACTAGGTGCGCCAGAGAACCGTCGAAGCCGACTCCAAACTTCCGAGGAGGGAGTGAAGGTGTTAAATGAGCTAATAAAGAATTTCCAGCTTGCCTTCTTGCTATCGCGGATGACGCGACGGCATTGCGCACGGAGCTGCTTATATCGGATACAGTTGGCCAAAGTTGGATGGTGACGGAAAATGCGAAGAGCACGTCGCCGCTCACGTATTGCGTCACGGCATGCCTCGTTCCACCAAGGAACTGGGGACGCCGGGGCAATTCGGAGGTGCGTGGTATTGAACGTTCCGCAGCTGTGAGAATAACGTCGGTAACATGTGTGACCTCATCGTCGACGCTGGGAAAGCGACGGTCATCGAATGTCGCTAGAGATGAAAAAAGTGTCCAATCGGCTTGGGCAAACTTCCAGCGTCGCGAGCGCATATATGGCAGTTGAGGCTGCAGTCTAAGAACACATGGAAAGTGGTGACTCGAGTGTGTATCATCAAGGGCGAACCATTCGAAGCGCCGAGCTAGCGGAACAGTACCGACCGCAAGGTCCAAATGAGATAAATTTGCCGTGGAGGCAGACAAAAAATGTGGGGACCCCAGTGTTGAGGCAGACTAGATCCGCTTGGTGGAAGACGTCTAGCAATAGTGAGCCACGTGGACAAGGATGTGGAGATCCCCAAAGCGGGTGGTGGGCATTGAAGTCCCCAACCAGCAAATAGGGGGGTGGAAGCTGATCAAGAAGATGAAGGAGATCAGCTCGTGCCATTGGTGTGGATTATGGAATGTATACAGTACAAAGAGAGAACGTGTATCCAGAAAGGGAAAGACGGACGGCGACAGCTTGGAAGGAACTGTTTAAGGGGATTGGGTGATAATGGAGAGTATCATGGAGCAGAATCATGAGTCCTCCATGGGCTGGAGTGCCTTCAACAGAGGGGAGGTCATATCGGACGGACTGAAAATGAGGGAGAACAAAGCGGTCATGGGGACGCAGCTTCGTTTCCTGAAGACAGAAGATGACCGGCGAGTAGGATCATAAGAGGATCGACAATTCATCCCGATTGGCGCGAATGCCGCGGATATTCCAGTGGATAATGGACATAGGGTGAACAGAAAATGGAGGAACGTGACCAAGGGTGCTGTCAACTCAACGACTGCTCAGAGCTTGCGACCGGCAGCATGGAATGGCATTCAGTCGAAGGCAGAAGATCCTGATCCATAGGTTGGTCAGGAGAAGCTCCTGCCACCAACGATCGGCCAGTTGACCGGCCACCAGCAGTGCGCCTCGGCAACACAGAAGATGGCCGAGGGCGATTTGCGCCAGGTGGTGCTGTAGATGGGACACGCCTTGGCGGAGAAGGAGAGGAACTGTGTTTCTTCGTAGCCTTCTTGGAAGTATGATGTTTAGATGAAGGAGGAACCGATGGTTGTGGAGTTGCAGTACGTAAAAACTCTTCACGAGAATGCTCTTTTTTCGAAGACTTGCCGTCTGACTTTTGGGCTCGAGATTTAGCAGAACCCGACGAAGGGTGAGCCATAGAGTGGGCAGGCGAAAGTGGTGAGGTTGAACGGGCGATCTTTGCACTGGCCGATCTGACGACCGTGGTACTAAATGTGAGGTCGCAAGTCTGCGTGGCCGCCTCCTTTGTTGGCCGAGGAGAAGCAAGGACAGTGCTGTATTTTCTTTTCTGAGGCACGGTGGGCTGTCGACTGGCGAGTAACTTTCGAGCAGCAAAGGTCGACACCTTTTCCTTCACTCTTATTTCCTGGATGAGCTTTTCGTCCTTAAAAACGGGGCAATCTCGAGAGGAAGCAGCGTGGTCACCCATACAGTTGATGCAGCGAGGGGATGGAGGTGGACAAGCACCCTCATGGGCATCCTTGCCACACGTAACACATTTGGCCGGATTGGAACAGGACTGGCTGGTGTGATTGAACCGCTGACATCAATAGCAACGCATAGGGTTTGGGACATAAGGGCGAACGGAAATTATCTCATAGCCTGCTTTGATTTTTGATGGGAGTTGAACTTTGTCAAATGTCAAGAAGACAGTGCGGGTTGGAATGCTGTTCGAGTCAACCCTTTTCATAACCCGATGAACTGCCGTGACGCCCTGGTCAGACAGGTAGTGCTGAATTTCTTCGTCAGACAATCCATCGAGGGAGCGTGTATAAACGACTCCACGCGAGGAATTTAAGGTACGGTGCGGTTCCACCCGGACAGGGAAGGTGTGGAGCAGAGAAGTACGCAGTAATTTTTGAGCCTGGAGGGCACTGTGTGTTTCTAACAACAGGGTGCCATTCTGTAATCTGGAACAAGACTTTACAGGACCCGCAATTGCGTCGACACCTTTCTGAATAATGAAAGGGTTGACCGTGGAAAAGTCGTGACCTTCGTCAGACCGAGAAACAACAAGGAACTGTGGCAACGATGGAAGTACCGTCTGTGGCTGAGACTCAGTGAACTTACGTTTGTGAGCAGACATAGTGGAAGGTGAGGAAACCATTGCGGAAGAATCCCCCATGATTACCGGCGTCTCCGATGGCGCGCTCCTCCCTTGTGGGGGCCCTCACCGAGGGCACACCCGCCTTAGGTGATTGTTCACACCTCAGGTCACACCTCCCGACAAACGGACGGAGGGACCAATCGGCACTTTCGGAAGGTATCAGCTCGGGTAATCACCCCTCCCTGGGCCTGGCCGTTACCAGGGGGTACATACGTGTCCTACCTGTCTACCCGGGGCGGGGAATTACGCGTTACCCCGTCACCGGCTACGCATGGAAGTGCGTGGGTCGGCCTTCAGACACGCACAGGGAGGAAAAAAGAGAAAGGGAAAGGAAAGAAGAGAGGTCTCAAACGCCGCAGCGGAGAAAAGGGCAAGGAGAAGAGGGAAGGAAAAGAGAAGGACAGAGGAAGGACGAGGACTTGCAAGTCTAAAAAGCAAGGAATTTGGAACAGTTTCGAGCGTCCGTCTCCGGACGTAGGCACAAACCATACTCCCAGAGGGGGAGAAAGGGAAGGAAAGAGCCAGAGGTATGGGGGGGGGGGGCGAAGATGGGGGGGGGGGGGGGGGATGCGGAAAGGGAAGGGAAGGTATGCAGCCCGGAAAGGAAGGAGGGCCACATTAGCTCGGGGTCCCGTGCTCGCTACGCACGTGTCCACAAAAGAGTTGTGGACCCCCTGGGGGGAGTCGCCTCTTAAGACAGGCAGGAATACCTCGGGCCTATTCTAGCCCCCGGACCCCAGGGGGGGTTTTAGATGGTTTGAAACAAGGTCTTCCTTCTAATGAAAATGGGTTAAAGAGTTTACAGACGGCTTTTTTGTGTAAAGGTGGGCCAGAAATAGCTATTTTTGGCATTTTTAGATAAATGTCAAGTTTTTTCTCAATTTGGAAAGTGCTGGAAAGCAGCAGCAGAACGGAATTTTGTATTCTAAGATCTGGTATTGGTAAGTTTTTTTGTGCAAAGTTTCAGGTGGTATCCCACAATTACTTTCAGAGAGATAAAAAGCTTCAAGACTTCTTTCGAGTATCAATTTTTTTGGTTGATTTTGCTTCAAATTATTCATTCACAAATCACTCAGGAAATCTTTTTTATCATTATTATTATTATTTCAAGAAATAGTACACGGTGGCGAAGTTTTGCTTCTGTCACCAAGTTTTGCTTCTTTCAAGAAAACACTGGCGGAGATATTACATCTCAAAGTTGCCAAGAACTCAGAGCTGCACTGCCGATAGATGCGCTATGGGGTCAAACAAATGTCTATGTCTCTGGAAGTATTGAATTAATGATCACGAGACTTTGCCAATGTTCATTAGGCACATGTGCAAATGTTCATACAAAATTTCAGCAAAATACATGACAATCATGTGAAAACCTCAGAAATTAGACCAGTTGGTGTGGAATGGACAAAATGTTACTTGACTGTATTAACTTGTCTTGTTACATTCAAAATTCAAAATGCATCTTTAGTTGTTCAGACATAAAAATCTGACAGGAGCCTTCTGTTGTTCACTGTGTGTCCATACACTCTGTCTCTCAGAGATCATAATGTTAGAACTAAATAAACAGATGCTGTGTTGGTAAAAGACTATAACATTGCTATTCCTTGAGATTGTCAACAGGGAGATAGATGACTTGTCAATTTAAAATGTGTGGATAAAAATCCTACCTTAAGATTGCCAATTTTCTTTATTTCTTACTGTTTTCAGATCACTGATGAGTCCTCTTTGGATCTACAGTACAGAAAATTGTGAACAAAAAGTGAATAACACAAAATAGATTTGAATTTTTCATTTCCTTTATGCAATACACACTGATCTAAAATGATGTTTACTGTGTGACACATCATCATTGTAAGGAAAAGATAGATTGCTACTTACTGTAAAAATGACAAAAAAAGAAGGAGAAACACACAACACTCATTCCCACAAACACGCACGCCTCATACACACATGACTGGCAACTCCAGCAGCAAGGACCAGAATGCATTCTAGCACTCTGGTCCAATTTGCCGAAGGTGGTGGTCACGTGTGTGTGAGGCGTGCTCGCTAGTGTGAATGAATGGTGCGTGCTTCTGTTTCTTTTTCTGAGAAAGGCTGTGGCCAAAAGCTAATGTGTAAGTGTCTTTAAATTCTGCCTGTCTGCAACTTAACGTGTTGTCTTTACGGTAAGTAGCCATCGATATTTTCCTTACATCATCGATATTCCAACCTGGAGTTTCCATTGTTTCATTAAACACCATGGTATTCTTAGAGCCAAGTGCTCTGGTTAAATAAAAAATCATTAAGGCATAACAGGGAAAATATTGAAATATAGCAGAATAAAAACATCCAAATATATGTGATCAGTGATATGAAATACCTCACCTAAAATGAAAAATCATAGTTGGTTATGTAAATTGACATCGTTAATCACTGATTAAATATTGTTTCAGTGCCCATACTACCAGACGTGTGTACAAATGATCAACAGCTACAATAGCTGCATTGTCCACGAGTGAATGTAAACGAGATATCACTTCTAATATTCATAACAGAAAAAAAGAAGTACGTGTGAAAGTTGTCAGCAAACTGGCTGAAGTGTAGCGTCACGTCTACACAAAAATACTGACTGCCATCTGCGAATTTGCAATCTTAAATTACAATTATTATTCCTGTGTCTCATACATTATCACACCATTTGATAAATTACTGGTATGTCATAAGCTTACTGCTTTACTGAATCATAAATCATTTTTAAAGGAGCAAAAAAGTCATTGCATTTAAATTTGAACTGCTTATAAATCAATTTGTCTGGCTTCTCAATCTTGAATTTATATATTTCCCATTCTCCAAATATTTCTAACTTCATTCTGTTGTGTGACATGTCAAAAATTTTCAAAGTACTGTATGTTCCGTGCATCACAAATGATGTTTGGGCTGATATGTTCTTTGTATCTTATTACAAAATTTTGACCAGTTTGGTCTATATATAAATTATCACATTTTCCACATTGTAAGTTATACACATCAAATGCGTGCCCTACAAGTGAATTTTAACCAGCAGTATCATAGCATTTAAACACACTTTAGAGCAGGGCTGGCCGAAACTTGTTCTCCCGGCGCACGCTCGCATTCCAGGACCACAAACTAAGTTTGGCAAGCACTCTCACTTTCCTCACTACTGCGCTATCTCCAGAAGGTGTGGGAGCAAGGCAACAATATGGTAAATGCTGCGCAAGTGGGAAGTGCAGGAAAGCATGTTTCCAACACAATGTAACTACTTCTGAGTGGCATATGTTGCACAATACTTTTATAAGAAGAATTTTATCAATAAGTAGCTGAGAAACCCGGCATTTTCTGGGTATTTATTTTTCCAATCTTCTATTAGAAACAAAAACAAAAAATATTGAAAAAATTTCACTTCCAAGTGCTCGTGAAAACAGCTTAGAAATTACGAAAAAGTAAAACAGAGAAATATGTGTAATGCATAAAATTATAAGTACAATAAACAAATTAAGAAAAATAATACCCACAATAAAAAATAATCTGCAACATTCACTTATCGCTAAACTCAATTATAAACAACTGCTTGATTGATTGAGTTGGGTAATGTGACTAAACGGCAAGGTCATCAGTCCTGTGATTCCAAAGTTACTCACACAAGAGACAGGGTCACTAAAATTTGACGGAGCCAATCACAAGAGTCACACTATAAAACGACGAAGTTAAAAACTTACACAGTAGAAGACATGAAAGGGTAGACCACATCTAAAAACTGGAAAAACAGAGGGGTAAAAGAGTGGTCTTTGCACAGAGGAGGGATCATCGCTCGCGGGCTGAGAAAACATGAAGAGGGGTCCCAATCACAGCCACCCTGCCCCTGTTCCAAGAGTAAAGTGAAATCATAATCTGAAAATAAAAAGCTCTTTCACACAGGAAACTGAGGACCAGATCAACCATATGTGAATTGTCTGCTAACATTAAAATTAAGAATGCTGGAAGGCTGTAGTTAGTACAAAGGGCCAAAAGAAGGGGACAGTCCACCAATATATGGGATCCCGTCAGTCTGGCTCTACAATAACATTGAGGGAGTGGTTTGTTACGCAAGAGCAAGCAACGGGTGAGCCTGGTATGACTAACTGGTAGATGGCGTAACACAGTGGAATCCTTCAGAGATGAGCGGAAGGCAGAGTTAGAGCGATAGTGCACCAGTCATTCCACTTTTGGGCAAAGAGAGATCTGACGTAGATCCTCATATCCGCAGCTGGAATCATAAAAGAGAATTGGGAGGGGGGCCGAGGGGAGGGGGGGGAGTATCTCTTTCTCTAGCCAAATGGTCAGCCAGTTCATTCCCTGGGATGTCTACATGACTTGGAACCCACAGAAAGGCAACTGAGCATGAGCCCAGACATCGGCAGAGAGGACAGATAACAGAGGCCTTAGGGTGACAGTGTGATGAGCATCACATTGGTCGATAGCCTGCACGCTGCTCATTGAGTCAGTACATATTAAAACACTGTGGAAAGAGTCTTGAAGGACAAAATGGAGGGCTCTGTTAATGGAATATGTCAGTCTTAATCTGTGGTCTAGACACCATCCAAAGGGGGGGGGGGGGGGGAGGGAGGGAGGGAGGGGGGGTGCGAGGAAAAAAATACACGGGGCACTTTCCAGTGAGTGGAGATGGTGATCCCGAAAAAGGGAAGTGAGATGCATTCCAAGCAGCAATCCCACCTGTGGGTGGTTATCAAGAGGGAGACATCCCTCATTTGCAGAGAGAACAGGGTACATTGAATGGTCAGCGAAATGATGAATGGCAATTGCGTCAGAAACCAGGAGTCAGATCCACCGTATTTGTAGTAGAAAAATCCCGGCTACTGCGAAGAGACTGTTGACAGGACTAGTGTACATGGCACTGATAGCCACACGCACCCCATGATTAACAGAGTCAAGTAGTTTAACAGTGGGAGGAGCCACTGAGCCATAAACCTGACACCTATAATCTAGTCTGGACAAAACCAGAGTGTGGTAAAGATGGAAAAGAACAGCACGGTCTGCGCCCCAAGATGTGTGAGCCAGGAGGTGGAGAGCATGAAGTTTTGCCTCCATGAAGTCTTCAGCTGGCGAATATGGGGCAGCCATGTCAGCTTTTTATCAAAAATAAGGCCCAAGAAACAGGATTGTGCTACAACATCGAAGCGCTGGTTGCCCAAATAAAGTTCTGGATCAGGGTGTACTGTGGGTAGATGACAAAAATGTATGATTTGTATTTTGGAGGGAGAAAACTGGAAGCCGTGGGAGAGGGCCTACACAGAGGCCTGTCAGACGGTGCCTCAGGGCTGGTGCTCAGCACATACTACCGAACAGGAGCTGCACCAGATGCAAAAATCGTCAACATACAATGCCGTGGTAACCACAGGCCCAACAGAGGATACAAACGCATTGATAGCTATGAGGAAGAGTGTGACACTTAACACAGAAACCAGTGAGATACCATTCTCCTGGATCCGAGGGAAGCTGAATCAAGTGACAACTCTAACCCGGAAGAGCCAGAGGGATAAAAACACATGGAAAAAAATCTGAAGGAGGCTGCGAAAGATCCAGTCAAAAAATGTGTGTGCAATCTTATGGGACTTAACTGCTAATGTCATCAGTCCCTAAGCTTACACACTACTTAACCTAAATTATCCTAAGGACAAACACACACACCCATGCCCGAGGAGGACTCGAACCTCCGCTGGGACCAGCCACACCATCCATGACTGCAGCGCCCCAGTCACGGAGGGTAACTAAAATGTGATGGTGCCAAGCCGTGTCATATGCGACATGTAGGTCAAAGAAGAATGTGACTAGGTGCTGGCAATTAGTAAAAGCCTGTCAGATTGTTGTTTCCAATCTGAGTAAATGGTCAGCTGGAGATCGTCCTTCCTGGAAGCCACACTGACACGGGGACAAAAGGCCCCGAGATTCGAGTACCCAACATAATCAGAAGCAAACCATCCTCTCAAGCAGTGTAGAACGTACATTCATCTGGATAATCGGGCAGTAGCTGTCAACACACATTGGGTTCTATCTGGGCTTAAGGAGGGGGATAACTATACTGTCTCATCACTGAGAGGGGAAAGCACCTATGAGACGAATGCAGTTGAAGACCCTGAGTAGATGCTGCCACTGGATAACTTCCAAGTGTTGGATTGTCTGCTTGTGGATTGAATCCAGGCCTGGGGCAGGGTCATATGAAGAGATAAAAGCCTGCAAGAATTCATATTCAGTGGAGGGTTCCTTACACAGTTCAGCTTGGTGGGGGCTGAAACAGAATGGGGGTCTGGCCAATTCAGCATTCCTGGCAGAGAAAGGTAGCGCAACAGGAAGAGGACGCCAATGCTGTGGCTAAGTGTGTCGCGAGGTGTTCTACAAGGACCAATGAAAGAGTATAGAGAGCACCTCGTAGGATAAGACCCTGTACAGTTGGCCATCGTTGGGGCCCAGAAGGCTACTGAGCTCGGACCAAACCTGCGATCAAGAGGAGAAAAAATGGTGCTCCCAGCATTCCTTTTTACTCTGCTGAATAAGGTAGCAAGCCTTAAAAGTGAAGAGGTTGGGCTGGGAAGGGTTGAATCGCCACAGCACCTTTTGGCTGTCCTGGACAGCAATTGCTAGATACTTGGTCCACCACGGCATTGGTTAATGATGAGGGGGACCTGTGGGTAGGGGCACAGAAGTGCCTGGGGAACAAAGAATAGCGACAGATGCACAGCAGACATACATAAAGGCCAATTGCCTCTGCAGAATGCCCAACATGGGGGCATGTCTTCCTGGTAGCAGCAGAGGAATGATAGAATCACTGGAAGGTGGTCACTGTCACAAAGATCATGATGGGGTGTTTAAAGTAGGGAAGCCACGAGAGCAGGGGAGGAAATCATGAGATCGATAGTAGTAATGGTGCCACGAGTGGCACTGAAGTGCGTAGGGGAACTATCCCTGAAGAGACGCATATCAAAGTCAGTAATAAGTCAGTCAATTAGAAGACACCTAGCTGTCGAAGTGGCACTCCTCTACAGGAAGCGTTGGGCACTGAAGCCTCGAGGAGGAGATATGGGGGTGGGAGTTACTGTATTAAGGTAGACAGTTCAACATAAGGAAGTGGCCTACCTGGAGGGAGGTATACACTGCAAACAGTGATTGCCGGAGTTGTTTACGCTCTAGCGACTATTGCTTCCAGCTTGGTATGAAGGGGGAGCCAGTCACTAATGACATCGATGCAAACCAAAGTGCATACCCCTCCAGATACTCTCTCCGGGCCAGCACAGTTCTGACAGAATGCCCGATAATCAAGAAACATTCGAGAGCTGTCATCAAGGAAGCGTGTTTCTTGAAGAGTAACACAGAATGCTGAATAAGAGGAAACAAGATGTATTTCCGGTAGATGATGATAATATCCACTGCAATTCCACTGAATTAGCGCGAGTCCAGGTCAGACGCAAAGAAGCTGAGGGGGGGGGGGGGGGGGTTTCATGTCACTCAGTCAGTGGTTATCGATAAATAACATGTCAGACTTAGGTTGTAAAGGGGGAGACGGCACCTCCAGGGACACTGGGAGGGGGGGGGGGGAGGGGGGGGTGTATGGGGGGGGGGGGGGTCCGGTGGGAAGGGCTGTCCTGGGACTACTACTTCTTCTTCTTCTTCTTCTTCTTCTTCTTCCTCCTCTTTGGAGGTGGAGGAGGGCTCACCACATAAGGAGAAAAGGCTTCTGCAACACCCTGAACCGAAAGAGAACAGGCAACCTTGTCACGCACAGTGCGTCTCGGGCCAAGTTGTCATAGTAGATTTCTGGTTTGATAGATGCCGGGGGAAGGAGTGCAGGGGAGAGCCCCATCACTGGCAGGAGCCAAAGAAGGGGGGCACTTCTTTGGCCAGGGAGGGGAAGCGGTTCCAGGAGGGGAGGGAGTCAGAATTGCACGGGAGGAGGAGGGGAGTTGGGGGACTGGGCTGGGGTAAGGCGAGGTAGGAGGGGGAAAGGATGTAACAGACGAAAAAGTAGAAAAAACATCGACACTGCGTGCAGTCAGTCATATTTCTGGTGAGCTGCAGCATAAGATAGCCAATCCAGCGACTTGTACTCCTGCATCTTCTTTCCTCTCTTTGTAAGCTGGACACACACACACACACACACACACACACACACACACACACACACACAGATGGTGGAACACAGAGGTTTCTCTTGTGGAGTGGGTGCCCACAGTGACCACACAGAGGGTCTGCCATACAGCAGGACAACATATGCCTAAAATGCAAGCACCGAAAGCATCTCATGGGTGCTGGGATGTACAGCATCACGTCACCTGCACCACATAACTTTGACCTTCTCCGGGAGGATATCCCCCTCGAAAGCCAGAATGAAGGCACTGGTATCTGTGTGGTTGTCTTTACGACCCTTCAGCACACGTCGAACAAAATGAACGCATTGTCACTCCAGGCTAGCCCGGAGTTCCTTATCAGTTTGCAGGATAAGGCCCCTATGAAAAATCTCTCTCTGGACCATATTCAGAGACCGGTGAGGAGTAACATAGACTGAAACATTGCCAAGACATCAGCTGCAGACTGGGCGGTAGAAGAAGCTTTGATCAGCAGGGAGCCTGAGAGACTCCAGTTCGCCAGACTTGTCTTGGGTATTCTTAAAAAAAAAAAAAAAAAGAGGCTTTGTGGCGGCAATGTGTCTCCATTTGTCCTAGTACAGACAAGGGGAGACAAGGTAGCGGGGAGAGTGTTGCCAGGGACAGGAAGGCTGTTGGGTGACACAAAGTAGCATTCAGTGATCCTTTACCATTCAAAGAGACGGCCATTTGAGAACAGTCAGATTTCTGCAGTTTGATATGCTTCATGCGCCAAACACTTGCACCGATTCCACCTACCCCGATCAGAGGCTCTCCCCATGGGTCGCACCCAGCCACAGCAAGGGTCACATGGCATGGCAGCCATTGTCAGGAGTTCCGTTACTCCAGGAAGACAAGCAACCACTCCTTGGCATACGTGGAGAAGGAACAGCTCAGTTATCCGTAGTGTGCTCCCTGTGTTTTCAGGGGGTGCAGCCACACGGGTACATAACAGCTCCCCCACACTGACTGGCTACACATGCTGGTGACCTACCAGGCTGGAAGGGGAGCTACGGTGGGGAAGAAAGGGTGGGAGAGGAATTCACATCATAGATGATAAGGAGGGAGCTCTTCCCCAAATGGCTCACACTAAAAACAGGAAATTTAGAAGTGGAAGTCAAACCTCAAGTGGGGGACCTAAATGCCAAAAAGAATGAAAAAGAACAGGCTGCAGGAACAAAATTGCAAGCAATGCAGGGTAACTAGGTGGATGGCCAGCTCGACATAAATCAGAACAGTAAAAGAGAGGAAGAAGGGGGCAACAGAGACGGAGTGAGGATAGGGACAGAGGGGCACGGTGAAGGAAATGCAGCCAGGGAAGAAAGAAGGATGTGATAACTTTGAGCCCATGTGCACTGTGCATAAACTCACAAAAGAACCGTGAGGCCCCTGGTGGGAGGATTATAAACAATATTTGTTGTCAAAGCATTGTATACGATGTGGCAGTTTTAATACATCGA